>NC_135772.1:11160604-11900252 GCF_028453695.1 Augochlora pura | reverse complement strand
CGGAGGAGATTGCGATCTCACGGAATGAATTATCTCGTTCGCAGCGAACAGTTCTTTGGGGCTGCGAATGCCAGACAAGTGACGTCGCATTGTCTCGCGCGCTACGGCCGAATGAAGTGGTTTTCGCGGAACCGACACTGGCTGTTTGTCGTGAATCGCGCGCGCTCTTGGAATTCAAGATTCAATGGAGGTGGATCTTTCGCGCCTTGCCAGTTGGCAGCCTCCTCAATTTTTCTCGGGAGCATGAAGGCTCATATGAAATGGAACGCGATACGCATTACCGCTCTTGCCAAGAACATAATGTTGGGCTCTAACCCTGGAAGGGCTGACAATAAGCATCGCGATTGAGCATCTCATCCTCGTAACCGTCTCTTTCAAATCATTTCAAATAAAGTTCTGATTTACGGAAGACATGATTTTTGCAGTCCCGTTTAGAAATTTTTGGATTCTAACTCTCTGCACTCGAAGTCATTTCATCTGAGAATCTGAAAAAATTTTTTTAACTTATAGTATATTCATTTTATATAAGAAAGTGCATTTTATACATATGTAATTGATTCTTGTTATTCGTGTAAACATGACATAACCTTAAAATTTTTTAAATGCTAACTTTGTTATTATTAAGATTATTTTGCAATATGGTAGAACAATTTTATGGTGCCTCACAGTTACCACTCGACTGCAAAGGGCTAAAAGTGCTGTCGTTTTTAAGTAATAACTTAGAAGCACGTAAATGTTATTTAACACTAATTTTTTGGAGATTCGAGTTATAAATAGAACAAAATTAGAACAGATATAACATTTGAACAGATGTTACAAATTTTCTTGTCATATTCAAATACTAATTGCTATGAAATTTAAAATCAGAAAGTAGGAAGTATGAACGCGATAGAGGAATAGGTAATTAGCACATAGTAGCATTAACTACTAGGTGTATGCAGATACACGTACGAAAATAATATGCAACAATATGTATTACTAACCTTAATGTATAGATACTTCTATAATTGATAAATTACTGGGTCACTTACTGAAAACAGTTCTTTTGAAATCTTACAATAAGTGATGATATGCCAAAAAATAGTAATCTCCGTATACAGACAAAATTAATAATTAATAAATGCAGTCTGAATAAAACTCAACTAATTTTATAGTCTGAAGCTTCTACTTATGCTAAGAGTTGACTGAAACTGAAAGCACGCTCTCTCTTGAAAATGTTGCGATCGGTAAATGCATTGGAAAATTTGTTTACTACACTCGAGAATCTCGATAAACATTACAGAAGATGCGGCAATTGGATATTCCATGGTATGTCTATACGAATTCCTTCTATCTAGAATTGTTCGTTTATCCGAGGAGCTAGCGTAGTAAACATCTCGCGAAATGAATAATAGGCCGATCGTTTCCCAGGCCCGAGACTTTTCCCGTGACATTTGTTATTATTTCGTTCGTGCCGGCGTTGTTAAGCGGCTGCCAGGAAAATAAGATATCGTTCAGACATATCACGGCACGGCCGAACGTCGGCTATGGAAGTGCCAGTGAAAGGTGTTATTACAAATATGTAATTTCCATCGGTTAGACGGAACACGCAACGCGTTTCGCAGCCAGACGCTTAGAACAAATTGATTTTATCTCGGCCTCGGAATACCGCTAAAGTTCGTGCTCGCTATGGATGCGTAATTAACGTCTTCACCTGCTATTCATTTTTTAAAATGCTTTTACACTTTGACTGTCGCCCAATAACCTCAACAATTTGACAAAATTAGAATAACTCATCTAATAAAATTAAAATTGATAATTTTTTAATTCTTCTATATTCTTGTATTTTGAGAATCTTTATAAAATTCGGAGGACAAAATAGATTATTGTAACAATTAAAATATCTCATTTAAGCAAATTAAAATTGAAAAATTAAAAATCTTCTACATCCTTATATTTTGGGAATCCTAATAAAATGAGGAAGATATAATAGATTATTCTAACAATTAAAATATCTCATTTAATCTTAACGTTTAATAAATTTAAAATTCTTCTATATCCTTATTTTGGGAATCCTAATCAAATTTGGGAGATACAATAGATTAGTGTAAGAATTAATGTTCAAATCTTAGCGAATAGTTGCTTCGCCTCCGTATGGGTAATGCGGCAGTCAAAGGGTAACCCTTAACTGGATTATGGTGACTGCGGTGGCTCCACGCAACTTTAAACAAGTCATGCATTAACTCTCCGCCGGCAGCCTGGGTCTTGAGGCGGAAGGGTTGGGCTACTTGGTTTCCCCACCTATAATAACATAATCATCAATCGTACATTAAAGTTGAAACTGCAGTAAGTATACCCTTTTTTCAAATCTTTTAAAAGCCTAGAACAATAAACATGTCAGTACGGAAATTAACATTAGAATGGTGATGCACGTAAAATTAATAACTACCACTAGTTACGACGTACGTTAAATTGACTTAGTAACACTACAATAGTAGCGACTTGACAGCAAATTGACTCCGTATCAATCAATGGTATAGTCAGTTTGGCAACAAGTCATCATTATTGATAGGCAGTCTGTTTGCTGTCAAATCACCATTATCGATGCGGAAACAATATGACGTCATATTGGCATTGGTAATAGTAACACATTTCGTGCCACGTGTATCACCGACGGTACATGCTTGCATGTTTATTTAATGGACTAAAAAATATATTACAACAAATCTAGAATTAGAGAATTAATTTCCATCACAAGAATGGATCGTAATGAATTCGTTTTATTATTATATACGATTATTAATAATTACATATAATGTAGCAAGTTTGAGTGAAATAACAAATGACTAGCGCGAAGAGTCGAGTAAAAATAGCTCGGCATAGAACGTGTTAAAATAGTGATTATAACTTGAAGACTAATTAATCAAGATTGCCGGCTTCGTTAGTAAAAAATACTATACAAACAAAGGATTAATATACGTTAATATAATTATTTAATATTTCACGCAATTCTCTATTAATTCATCAAGTTTGCAACGTTGCAACGTTACAACGTTAATTTACTTTCATTCACTAATTTGGAAGTACGTAATATTTACCGATACAATAACTGATAATTGGCAGTCCAGTTAAGGGTTAAGGAAGTTATATAAATTGACGCTTATGGCAACATTTAAGCCAGGTATATGCTACAATTGTAAACCGGTTTTACGTTTCCAACATGTATATATTCGTGTAGTTATTAAACTTCGAAACCGGACAATGCGACGGTTCGAAAACTGTTCCGTTCCGTATCGTAACCGATTCTAGCAAAGGAAGCGGTATGTTTAATCACCTGGCGCCGCACCCGGTAATCGGTATTATTTGCCTCGGTTATGAAAGGTCAATATGTATCTATTTGAAGAGAAAATAAAGTGGAAGCGGGCACACGCGCGGCGAACTTTGTCTCAAAGTTCAGTGCAAATGAATCGCGAGCATTTTCCGATAGCCAAACGCGCGACGCCGCGCTCTCGCTCAATTATCTCCTGTTCCCTCGATTCGCGGGTAACACACGGTCGTAAAAAACGGGGCAAACACTCGCGAATAATCGATCAATATCATCGTAGGGTATTACAAGGACTATCGGTAGAGCCGCGAAAGCCGGCGAAGGAGGAATCGATGGGAACAAAGACAGAAAGACGAACGAAGGCTTCGGCTCCATGAGGAAACTACTTAACCGAACGATAAAATCTAACTAGAGACTCGTTCCAAGTAATTTTCGCGGGACTTTAATGGGAGATTCCACGGCGATGCTTCGCCAGATAAAGATACCCGGTTTATCGAGTGCTCGCATAATCACCGTGTCGCCTTTCTCGCGAATTAAAAACAGATTCGAAACTGCCGGCGCTTCGTAGGCTTGTACTTAAATTCCGCAGGAACTAATCCAATTTTGAAGTCTGGCAAGGTACGTATAATTTCTGTACAATTGCTTGTACTTCGTTGAAGTTTCTGCAAAGCATGGAGAAGGCACGGCCCCATGAAAACTCAATTCCGCGGCCCTCGCGCTGGTCGTTGACGTTTTCTGATGAAGGAACCGCTGATTTCTCGTTTTTACACAATTATCCAGGCAGCAGAGAGTAATCGATAATCATATATATCTCCATACTTCTAATTTTATTACTTTTTTAAGCATCTTTTGAACTATGAATTTTATTTTAAATATTTAAATTCGCAGACAATTTACAATGTCGGTGTGACATTAAATGGTAAGATATTAAAGAACACAGAATATTGATTACTTCTGATTGTATTTGCGATTTAATTTGTTGATAATTGAAATAACAAATTAAGGAAATACTGTTTTACTATTTCCACGTTTATCCTAAAAATATCCTCTTTTTACTCCTTTTTTCAAGAAACACAATGTATATTGTATATGTACTGTTCTTAAAAAGAAAGAAAACGACAAATTTTGTATTGCACCCAATATTTATTGAATCATTATAATAATTTAATATAATCGTAACTTGTGCTCTGTTGCCAGCGTGATGGCGATTTATGAATACCATTTTTGGGAAATATATGTCGCGAATAAAATGACATTAGCGGACATAATTTTCCGGTAGAACTAATAGTAACAAGCAGCGACATTGCAACTGAATTTAATTGTATTGCTTTAGAGCAAATTATATTAAGCTATGAATACTATTGATCACATCGTATGATTGGTACTATGAATTTAATGCTCACACTCAGACTTTGAATTGTTAACAATTGCTATACGGATATAACTGTTTTGAATCATAAAGCGTGTTTGCGTTTACATTACGGATATTACATTGTTTTAATTATACTGATGCGTATAAATGTAGGTGTATTCTCGTGCATAAATTATTGGAAGCTAGATTGGACTGCAGAATATATAAATTACGACGTAGGTCTAAAAATTTAAAGAAATCTGAGTAAATAAATTGTCGATGTAACGATGATGCAATATTTAAAGTAACTGTAAAATAATATATAATTACTCAAACCATTTTTAAGGAGAAAAATGCTATGGCATAAAAAATGGGAATTGTTATAGAAAATTAATTGTTATGTCGGCAACGAATACTTTCTGTTGCAAAATAATAGCTAAAAGTTACCAAGAAATATTCCTTATGGTCGATAACCATTATCTATACTTATTTATTTCGATCGTATATACACACGTATTTAATAAATGGTTATCGATGATAAAAATATTAACTCGGTTATATTCCCCTAACCGAATCGTCGGTAGTGTAATTTATATTTTACGACTGCGAATATTTCCAGTTTCGGTTCGAAATAATAACAACCAATATCAAAGTCGAGGAGAAGCTATTCCATGCTTCGGCGAACGATAAATTGCAACAGGACGAGTTTTTACAAAACTTTTCATTCAGTAAAAAATTATATTTGCCCGACGTTTTTATTTATAGTCAAAATTTATCATTTCGCGTTTCCGTATCGCTGTCTTTTTTTTTTGTTCAGAGCGACGATAACGCCGGTTGGTCGGCTGAAAATTGCTTCGATCGAACGTAAAAAATATTATAGATAACAAAAATACAGCTTCTCTCACCCGTACCTGTTACGAGTCACCAAAGTGAATTTCCCTTATAAATAACAAATATGAGCGAATGAGGCAGAATGAACAAAAATTATCTCCGTGAATTCTGACAAACGAGAGACAAATAGAAATTTGTCTGTAGGTTGAAAATAATGTGTAGATAATTTTAATTGTTCCAAATTTCATTTACTCAATTTTAGCATAAATTTATAAAGTCGACTGTCTAATTACAAACAACCAAAATAAAAATCATCTCATGTTTCATGATTTTATTGGAGAAGTTTCTTTACTCGTTGTAATTACTATTCTTGATCTAACTAACAAAGTTATTGTTAATGATTATTATAAAAATTTTTGACGATAATTTTTTGGTTCTTGCTTTAATAACTAATTCATAGACTTTCCAGATCAACTAAAGAGAATTATAAAATCTGAAAGACATCCTGAATTATGCGGAGCGACTGCCTACAAATTAATCACAATATTAATTACAGCAACAAATAAATATTGTGAAGCTGAAAACCCAACTGTGCGTAGTAAGCACTACTAGCATGAAGTTGTCACTACAACAACACAAGTATAACGAGCAGTTCCTCAGAAGCGTGCTTGAATGGAAGGTTCAGATGGTAGTAGTGCGCAAGAGGAAGTCGAGAGTTACATTTTCGAAATCCAACAAGCAGCTGCACATCAAAGTCAAATAACTTACGAACCATGTATCTTGCCAAAGGTCGGCTAATTGCTAAAGAGCGTGTATAATTAGCCACGAGATTACCCATAGTACTTACGCGAAGGTCTCTTTGAAAACAATGATGTCGAAGATTGAACGTCGAGTCGGCTTCTCGTATGGCGCTGAGCAACACACCTTCATAGTGCTTCTAAGCATACTATAATTCTGGGTAACTAGTCGTTGAGCTGCAAATCTTTAATACCCTTAGCGTCATAGCGATTTTATGGAATATTTTTACTAGTAATTAGAAAATCTAGATCTGCTAGGGATGTATGCGTTAGCAGTCATCAGCGACAGATAAGGAAAAGAACCAATGCCAACGCAGGGCCCTTCTATCGGGTTAGGGTAGATATAGGATTATTAGGATATCATAGGATTATTATTAGGATATCATAAGATTATCAGTAACGTCGAGACGAATTCAATATTGTATTACATCGTGGCCTGGAAATAATCTTGAATTTTAGAATTTTTTACAAAAAAGCTTTTCGACATTTTTCTGCTAGCTTTCAAACCTTAAACTCATAAAAGTGCTATAGCCAAAATGCTAAATAAAGTCTCGTTTTAACAATCTCAAAAAACGAAATCTTTTAGAAAAACTAAACAACTTTCCAAACGACCCACTGTATTTATTGATATTCAAGTCCAGTTTCATTAGTTTTCTGGTAGCCCTTTCAATAGGGTCGGTTTTGATTCTCCAATCGTCTCCATATTTCTTTCATTTTAACGGCAAGGATTAGCTTCGATACCTTCGACGTCTACCACTTCGGCGAGCAAATATGTTTGCGGGTAATTAAAATATCAGAGCTGCTAGACAGAAGTTAGAAAACTTTTGTTAGATAAATACGCGCTCGGCCAGGGTTCCCCGCATATGAAAGATTCACGGTGGAAGGCTCGCTCTGCATGTGCTGTTCCGCCGAGACACGACGAAACGACGCATTTACGCGACAATCCCCGCGTATTGTATATTGTCACGTGCAACTTGTGAAATTGGAATAAAAGTAAGTGCGAACCTCGAGTTAGTCACGAAGCTGATTCTCCAACCGTTGCGGGACGAATTTTGCGCGCATCGTTATTGTTTCCTCGGGCTTTGTTAAAATTTTGTTTCGCATAAGCGTGTCGAGGACGGCTTGCTTGATACGATGAGAAAATAATCGAATTGCGAATGCATATCATTAAAGAACCTCGGTAACTTCATGATCTCGACGTAGCCCTTTAGAGCTCATATAATTGAATGATATTCCTATATGTAATTTTACAACCTATTTGGAAGTACTGAAGTTCAATTCATGATTCAATGACACAGTCTTTCCACTACATTTAAATTTATTAGAATTTATAGGATCGAAAAAAGTGACAACTGTGATCGATTTCGTTATAAAACTTTTGGTGTAACTAAGTTGCTCACTAACTAAAGTTTCAACGTAACTGTTTGTGATTTTAAGGTAACCTAAACATTTTCAATTGGTTCAATTTAGTATACACTGCAGTCTATCTAACCATTTAGATCACTGCGTAAGTAATGATTTTAGCGGAAACAGTTTCAATCAATAGTCAAATAATATGCAATTTGGCATAATTAATTTTTTTTATAGATCAACACGTAGAAAAAATTTGGAGGTCAAGATCCAAAGTAGTGACTTATTATCTTTTTGTAGAAAATAGCAAACTACATCAACTAGTGCATTAAAAAGTCTGTGTCAAAGTGTAATCCACTTGGATATAAAATATGCAGACCAGGACGCGGAAGAATGTGTCAAATAAAAGTTCAATAGCTCGAGAGGCGTATAATGCGGCGCAGGTATTTTTTAACGAGTTGATTCATAGGGGTGCGTTTTTTTACGAGTGGGTTCATTGGGGTGCGTTTTTTTACGAGTGGGTTCATAGGGGTGTATTTTTTAATGCACTGCTTGCTGCAGTATATATTTCACTACAAAAACGTACTAAACGATTTATGGTTGGAGGCCATTAATTTTGAAGTTCTTTCGCACTGTTGTTCAAATAAAATTATCAACTGAACTTGTGATTTTAAAACTATGAATACTATGATTTTCAAATAACAAGCTGTATCGACAAACAAAATGACCAAACACGTCGCACTGAATTCATTTCATAATCATTCTGCTTTAATGTGAAGCATTATCCATTGAAATCATTATACGCACATCATAATGCCACGTCCTGCATTATAAGTAAGCGTGACAGTAGTCAATGACCATTGTCATTGCGATACATTTTCCAACGTAACTAATTTCCGAATAATCAAAGGTAAACATACCTTTGAAGACATATAACCATTTCCTTTTACGAAATGTTTAATGATAAAGAAGCTCCGTTATATCGAAATAAAATTAACGTCGCATGGAAAAGCGATTTGTTTTGAATGGCGAGTGTACCATGTATAATCCCTGTTGTACTATCCGAACAAACATTTTCCTCTTTTAAAACAACAATGTTTTGCTACGTTCCATATTTGCTGTCCCTATCTTTTTCTTACTTTTGAAACTTCCGGGTGCGTTCAGAAGGGAATATTATTTCCAAACGATTGAAGAAGGAAAAAATGCAGCGAATAACCGATTATCGATTCCCATGCATGCCGATAAAAAGGGCTTTCAACAGTAGAAAGCGTCTGGCAACGTTGCCAAAGGAGCCTCCCTCAACGGCAGCCCCTTTAACATACGACAATGGTTTACAAATTAAACGATTGAACCAACAATCATCGCTTTTATTAGTTCCTGCATTCTGACTGCCTATATGACATTCGTTCGCTGAAAACGGGTTTTCAAAAGTTACATGGTGGATTAGTAAGAACGTAAAACTTTAAAACGTTGACCATTAGCAAATCCACTATTTGCGAATTTTTGTACATTGCATGGTTTTATCGCAGTATTATATTTTATCTGGTTATCCCATCACAATACTTTATTCGACTCAACTTTCATACGTACAATACGAAAACTGAACGAAACATTTGAATTAAACAGCACAGTTGTATGAAACAATTCTTTTTTATAAAAGTCCTATTCTGTCTCTATTGAGTAAATTATTAGGTCCTTGCATGTCGAGCCCTAAAAGAAAAACGACCGCTATACGAGCAGAGACACGACAAAGTCATTTTGTTACGCGACAACGCTCGGCCACATGTTGCAAACCAGTGAACACCTACCTGGAAAAGCTTAAATGGGAAGTTCTACCCCACCCGCTATATTCATAAGTCATATCTCCTTCCGATTATCACCTATTCCGATCGATGCCACATGACCTGGCTGAGCAGTGCTTCCATTCTTACGAAGAAGCTAGAAAATGGATCGACTCGTGGATTGCCTCAAAAGGTGAATTGTTTTCCCGACGTGAAATTCTTTAACTGACAGAAAGATGGGAGAAAGTGGTCTCTAGTAATGGGCAATACTTTGAGTGATCTGATTTTGAACGTTATATTTTAAATAAAGCTTTTATTTCGGGAAGAAAATGGCAAGAACATATTCAAGGTCTTCATATATTTGACGAATTGTTTCTCCGCAAAATGATCAAAATAGCTTCTAAAGTCTGATATAATTGAGCTTCGTTAATAAATCGGTAGATCGAGAATCTTCGACGAGTATGCACCAAGGAATCAAAACGAGCCTGAAATCCTAAGAATGAACTTGAATCCGACTAGTTTCCGCAGACTGAATCCCGATGAAGTTTTCACGTGGATTCTGATGACAGGGAGGCGTTTCGGGCATTTATATGGGACCGAGCCACGTTCAGCATTTTGAGAATGGAGAAATGCGATTTCCTTAACTGCCTAGGGAACGACAATGCATCGAAAGATTGATGTTGCCGCCTGCCGAAGGAACTGTCTCCGAGAGAGCGTGCATCAGTGTCAATGTCATCACGGTAACCGAGTCTCGGATGTGTCACGAGAAGTGTGTTACCGTCTCGTTTATCAGATTATATCGACAAGAACTTACTCAAGTAAATTACGGCGATTAAACTAGCGAAGGCTCGTTTTTCAAATTAATACTAATCGTGAGATAAATGTCTCTATTCTTTTCAATCGCAGATCATTTATTGCGAATAGACACATTTTTAGTATAAAATAGGAAAATTAGTAATACCTTCTAATTACTGCAAACATTTTCAAGAAATTTTAGAGCAGAAGTTTTTAAAAATATTGAACAACTGTCTTCCATTTCGATATATAATGGAATAAATTAAGTCTTTCTGTAATGCTCCATGAAACAGTGTTTACATTATAATGGTAATGGACCAGATCTAAAAGCTACAGAAAAGAACTAATACATTTACAGTAGCAAAAAATTAAAGCTCTTTACGAATAAAACTGAATTATAGAACGGTCCTACCGTGACAATCCTATTAGCTGTCTGTTATTACGCTTTTAATATTTAAATTAACGGAAAAGTTACTTTCCTCTGCAACAATCGGCTCTTCTTACAGAAAAGATGGTACTTATACACGTTATGAATGTAATTATACTTCCGATTTATAATGTAACACTAGTAGTTGCAAAAACTATTTAAAAATATTCTCCACAGTGAATTCATAAAGATCGTTTAAAAGTACACATTTCACTTTATTTTACTTTTTCACTATAAAAAAGAATTAGCTGCCAGTTCATGTCTATATGAATTTCAAAACATGTTTAATTAAATTAAATCGCTAAGATAAAATTCATCTAAATCCACAAAAGAAAATTTGTATTTTAACAAAATGATATAAAGAAACACAATATTATAAACATTAATTTGATTTGCAAATCTTTTATACTGTGCATGTTACTTTGAAGTAAGCAAAAGTACTATTTCATTTTCAAGCACTTTTGTTCGCGCCAAAGCGAATAAAATCATCTTGGCCAGTTTTAGGGTGAAATGCTCCGCTGTACATCGATAAGAAACCGTACCAAATAGACCAAGAATACGAAAACACTTGCAACCCAGACTCGGCGCAGACCTCGACTCGATGCCCTGCCGACTTCAAGCTTTTTATCCGGCGGCCAACAGGTAATCTCTCCTTTCACTCAACCCTCTCGTTAAACACTCTCTTCCCTCCGTCAACAGGAAGATTCCAATTGCGGCCAAGTTTCCCCAGCAGTGGTTCACCATGTTGAAATTCGACCAATTACGTCGACGGAAAGTTTTCGCCGCTAGGTGGTAAGGTGGCCAGAGGCGAACCGCTGTTCTCGTGTGTTCACAACCCCGCGTGCTGCCCGGTGTGTTTCTACACGTACGCGTGGGCCCTGTACATGTATGCGCGCGCGCGGGCTCGCTCGCGCGGGTATGTATTTGCAACCGTGGAGTCGATGGACGAGCTTCGGATGCACGTTCGCCGGTGGCCACGAAAATGCGAATGGAATATCAAAGAGGTAGCTTGATGAAGTCACCCGGTAACAGGTGAAGATTCGATCCTAGGTAGCTACTTTACGGTGTCTCTCGTTGCGTCGCCCCGCGGCCGTCTTCTTCCGCGCCGGGGTTCCGAGTGTGGTCACGTACTGGCAACGGGAGCAGCTCAATTTTTCAGTGTCCTGTTTCTACGGAATTACGTCTTCCGCCGGCCATTCGTTCATAGTGCAACTTACTTAAATGGTTAGCGCTGGTTGGTTTCCGGGACGAAACGTTTGACGTTGAAGTACCTCGCTCGGACTTCAAAACTCCGACGAATTTTCTACGTTCTTTTTCGCGTTTAAAAATTTGCAATTTTGCGAAGGTTTCTCGGTAGACAGACGAAGATTTATTTATGGTAAAAGCTTGTCCGAAGTAGACGAATAACAAGTATAATTAATGTATAATCTATAATAAGGAGCAAAAGTGACCGCATATCTTTTAAAACGGTATAATCTTTCTCAAATTGATCTAACTAACTTTTTTTCAGCTTTTAGAAGAAATATTTAAAAAAATATTTTTTCCTAATTTTGCTATTATTTGGAATAAAGAAACGTATAAAAGCTCTCATTTTCTATCGAATTCAGTTGATCTTGGCATGAGCTGTAAATAATTAATCACCGAGCGCCACTTTTCCTCGCTTAAAGTAGGTTCTTTCATGGCATACTTGAATAAAGAGAATAATAAAGAAGTTAAAATGAGGATCGTAAGGTTTCTCGCCCTCGAGTTTCTTGTTTATTAAATACCACCGTAGTCGAAGATATCGCAAAGATTGAAATCGGTCGATCGAAGGTTTCGATCTCAGGCTTGTGAAAGAACAATTACGAATTCACAATAGACAATTGAAATGACGAATTAACGACCATGTTAATTCGTCGAAAAGAAGACGGAGAAAAATGAACGGTTGCCACGGGAACGACGCGCAAAAAATAAGAAGCGAGAAGCGACAAATTAACTTGTAGGACGCTTAATTAACGAGGCTGTTGAATTGAATTTATCAGCGGCAAAGTGTCGCACGTTAACGTACTTCCCGGCAGAAGAGATTTGTATCAAGCGTGCGACCAAAAAACGACGATATTCAAACGTTAATTAGTCGCAGAAGTAATTAAAACTCGGTTAATTTCAACCACCGTGTCAAAGATTAACTTCGTGTCACTCGATAAAAGTCCTTCCGTGGAACGGACACTTTTTGCGTCGGATCCCATCTTGAAAGCGATAAATTTAATTACGTGTTTAAATATCTTCAACCGTGGAAATTCTCAAATGGATCGCGCGAAAATCGCCCTAATTTCACAATTACAGAGTTATAAATAATTTTCGATTTTTCAGGCGTACGCGAAATTTTTAAATTCGCGAATTATCGTAAAATGGACGGATATTTCCACCGTTCAGATAATGTTTTTTCCTGTTCCGATATACATAGAATGAGGAACCCATTAGCGTTAACAATATCAATGTCTATGAAACAACCTGTAAAAATGAGATTGTTTCAAACTACAACGCGCGTTATTCAAGCGAATTTGATGGCAGAACTTGCTCGTTGTTAGCGTTTTAATATGTTACAAGTAGCTACAAAGCAGGTTAATTTTGAATACTGATGTATTTGGAAAGGAAACTTTGTTCGAAAAATATTGTTGTATGTTCTCGTTATGTTCTTGCATCCTTGGTCACATGATCTTGAGTTGCAGTATAAAATTCGATTAAATTAGACAAAATTGACCCAAATTTACAATATATCCAACTTGATTCATTAGATTCTCTGACATATTGTTGACAGCGCTGTTTTATTGCAGCAATCATGATCGACTCTTTAAAATTTGTAAATTTATTCTCTTTTTGCATTCATCAAATTTCAGAATTAAGAAAGTGCAGCAGAAAGTAATAATATCTTAAAAATACTTGCACTATTTAAAAAATGATTCTACGTTATTCCTGAGATAATAATACAATTCCTGCGTTAGAAATTGCGAAAAATAAATTTTCGTTTACGCCATAAATGCGCAGATCACAACGCAGCCATGAATCTAATAGAAAAATTGAAGAACGTTCGAGAATCGTACTGTCGTAGAGATCCGACTGAAAGATTTGCCTTTGTACTCACCAATTCTGATAACCGGTGGCAGCGACATGGCAGTGGTAACCAAGACGACAATGATGGCGAACAACAGTGCCATTGTGTCCGACGTGACTTCAGCTCGCACCTGACTATGACATCGTTCTTGCGTACTCCGTCGCAAGACAAAATACAATGCTTCTGAACAACAGATACATATACACACGGAACTGGATCGTTTTCACGTACACTTCAACACAGAACCGCACATTTTCGGGCCATGGCACGTATCGATGAGAATCCTCACTAAAGAACCGTCATTGCTTGCACCTGAAACAAAAAGTTATCGAAATGTCAGAGGTGCACGGGATCGAAGTTATTCGGATGAAAAAGCCATTTTAATCAACAGCGTTGTCTCAAAAATGTTTTCAATTTCCTTTAACCTATTTCAGAATTTTGATTCGAAATTAAAACTGGTGATTTTTTAATCAATCAAGCGATCGAGAATACGGTATAGGAATAGGATGTTTTAATTGAGAGTAGTGAAAATGCATTTACCATTTTATGTTACTGCTATGGTCAATTTTTCGATACCAAGCTGTATACATCGTATGCTTCATTGTTAAAAAAAAATTCGGATTTCATTATAGAATGAACAAAATTACTTCTCTACAACTCAACTAAATGATATTTTACCTCTTTCAATCTTTAATTTGACCCTTTCGAATACTAACCGCTATGTAATAGTTTATGCGTTTGATTTGCCAGACTAAGGTTTTACTGACATCGATTATTAGAGTTGAAAATTAATAATTAAATCACAGCAAATCCTTTTAAAAAGCGCAGCTTGAGGAAGACTTAAATGCAAATAGGAAGAAAAGAATCTTGGCCATCTACACTGACACTGTGAAAGAGAAAAAGATCATGGCGAGGTATGAAGGGAAACAGAGGAAACAAGTGAACAGAACAACACCAAATTTAAATTTGAAAGGAAAAGATTGGGAAAGGAAGAACAGGAATGAAGAGTATCATGATGAAGAAGACAAAGGGTATTATTGCCTTCGCTGTCTTGATTTTCGCAGCTCGAGAAAGCCAAATGAAAAATGGATGCGACGCAAAGAGTATAATTATTACTGTTTTCAATACATCTTATGACTGTATATGAAGAAATATATGTTTTTAAAATCGTCTTATAAAATTTGCGTAGACAATATGCAAAATTCTAATCTTTCTAAGTAATAACTAATCTTTTAAAGTTATTATTCTATATATTTGTATAAAATAATATTGTTTGTAAGACAATTTCTATAGGACGTCTTCGAATTATTAGAGATTCAAGAAAACAGTATGATATATTCCACAAACAATGCTTTATTTTGTCACGTTTTATTATTACTCCGGCTAATGGGTTTTCACTTTGTCTGTCGGCAACTGTGTAAATAATAAAGTGGGGAATGGTAAAGCAAACTGATATTTAATGAGGTCTTTTCATTAATGAAATTAAAATGTTGTAATACATGAGAGATGCAACAATATTTACAGAATTCATTCGTTTCGATGCAATGGCGGCTGAACGTAATCCCACAGACATGAAGGACTAGTGTTCTTTTCAATTACCTCTTAAAATGCCTATTCAAATAATACGAAGTGTACTTTAATTAGTGGACTTAATTATTAAATGTTGTGTATTACAATACGTTGCATTACTCGCGTATTTTTTGACGAATTGAAAATAATTTTTCTTCAATTTTCTGAGATATTTGATTCGCTATGAAACAAGAATTCAATTCATTCGTGTATGCAATACACTGTCTAAAACTTCAACTTCTAACACAGCTTTGCATTTTTCAGTAAACCATCGATAAACGTAGATTGTGAGCAAATTCAGATTTTTATTAATTACTTTACGAAAGTAACATTTAAATACGAAATCATTACTCTAACTTCCATTATCATTATAACATAGAAAAAGTTTTACAATTTGATACAATTTCTGAATCTTGCTTATTTTATAACAATACAAACGTTAGCGAAGTAGATTGATGAAGAGGTGAATATCAAAATATCATAAAACATAATAGATCAAAATTAAAGGAATTTTTTTAACGTAATGACAAGGAAGGAAGATACCTCTTGACATATGAAATCAATTAAAATTGATCGAGTACAGTAACGTGTAGTAATAATTTCGTGATTTCAATTGCTGTTCCAAATAGTTGTACACAATTCTTTTGCCACCGTAAACTATGATATCGCTGTTCATAGTTTTATTTCATAGTTTTAGTTCATGTATAAAAACGTCGAAATAAAATAAAACGTTGCGATATAAAAATCATAGTTTTATGATATCGTACATCCTCGAAAATAATTTGATATGCACTGATACTGTGTGTTGGTAGTTTTACGACGTACTGTACATACGCAAGCCGGATTCTCAGATTAGGATAATCCTACGCTAATGCAAGTAATGCGAATCACATTTGACGTAGCTTTGATATTGGACGGTTCATTATAATAATATAATGATCCGCACTACCCTTTCTTCGTCCACGAATAGACGTACAATAATTATTCGAGACTAACTTGGATGGCTTCTTCCTAATCGTTATAAATAGACTGCAAATCTTCATTCAAAATAAAAATGATCTACTACAGCAAACACATTTAATACAAAAATTTATTTCTCTTCTTAATCATTTGACCTTGTTGAAGGTAACACGACAATACTTTGAAGTTTTCTCAATATTTTCACTATTTTCTGCTTTACTTGCTTTCACCGTAAATGCATAAAATCCGCAGTCTAGCTGTTACAGTCTCATGATTCGAATACAAGATAGTTTTCCCCATTTTCGCGTTATTGAAAGGCTCGCGTCGGGTTCCATGAAAGGCGAAAACAGACTGCCAGGCGGCAGACATTCTCATTAAACGTCGATCGTTGAAAAATGTCGGTGTATCTCTCTCGCCGAGTCAATGGCGGCCCCGCTCGCGCCCAGTTACACACGATCCGCCATTTCGTTGACTAAATACACACATGGCCGGCGAAGTCGTATCAAATGGATATCGCCGCGTATCGGCCATAATTTCGCGGACATCGCCAGCGGAATTTACGTCCATCTTCCGTGTATGTACAAGTTCTGGATGATACCTAATGGACGCTATCAGTTTAATGGAAACCCTTCAAGTACGCGAGCCGGTGCGCACAATTCTTGGTACCGGCCGTGTTCCGATTATTCTCCGCGCAAAACTACTATTATTACTGTCAGAATTGCGACGAGAAATTTAGGATGACCGCCCTAAGAAGGGCTTGCGCACTATTTTAACGTTAACTAAATGATTCAGAAGCCGCCGAAGCAACTGGGTTGCTGAGTTATTTTTTCGTTACCGAAGTGAATTCGAGGTAGGTTGTTCTAAGTATACATCTTCTAAAAGTGTCTACGGTTCTTGAAAATATGACCAAGCATGCAAGGTTTCATACGCTCCGAAGCAACCAGCGCGATGAACTCAAAGGTTGATTCGACACAGCTGTGCCCAAACTGTGTTGAAGACACGCTCCGTCTACGAACTGCTTCGGAAATGAGTTACAATTAACTCAGAGTTTAATCAAGAAATTCCGTAGATTAATCATGAGCGGGATTCAACGTACAGTGAAAATATGGGACAGCTTTTTCCTAATCTGGCAGTGTCACAGAAATCTTTCTTTTTAACTTTTCTAACGAAAAAGTATGCTATCGTTCTCCTGATGACGTGGCTTTGCAACTTCTCTTATACTCGCATTACGTGCAACGTTTAATCAAAAAGTTCATGTAATTCATGTCTGTCGGGAAAAGTGTGCCTTTATTCATCTATATTTATGCTATTTGCATGGAACAATTCCTATAACGCATTTATGCAGACGATTCTTTACTTGAAAAAATGCTTACGAAAAACAGTAATTATCAGAAGCTTGAATTCACCAGAAACGTTTGCGTTTGGTATAGTTTATTACAAATTTGACGAGGGAACTGAAATATCAACTTCTATTTATATTTTCAAATTTTTGTATCCTTGTTCGAAAATTCTGATATAATAAAATTTAGCGAGAAAGGATTAAACAAGATCAGACGCTAAAAATAAGAATTCCTACTCGCCGTTGACCTCTTCGTTATAGAACACTTTAAAATGCTTTCTACCTTAAGGTTGAGTTTTATGGTCTTTCTGCCTGCGCCCTATCCTATCTACGGACCGCATACGTCTCAAGGTTAGAAGAAAGAAAGAATCGTTTAAGATGGAGATGGAAACCCAAGCGCATCCCCGGCTTGCTCCCGGGACGCCGCAGGAATGTCTTTTCTTTATTTTTAGAGAATCGCCGACAGTTCATACCCTTATCGCTTTATCTCACTGTTTCGGCCGACCCGGGAGGGTTTGGTAACAGGGAATTGTTCTTTTAATCCCTCGGGCGTAGTCGGCGGTCGGCGGTAAATACTTGCGCGATCCGGAGCTGATCGATAGTGTTAACCGGTTTGTCCTTCGATTCGTGCAAATTGCTGCGAAGCGTTCTCTCATTTTTCTTAACATGTATTTGCTCTGCCTCAATAACAAGTTTTCTAGATGTTTATTCGAATTTATGTTCTCGAAGACCGATTTCAAAGTTTTCATATTTATAACTTTATTTAATTGATTAAATTAAGTTAATATAGTAGTATTAAAATAATTTAATTTATCAAATTAAATAAAGTTATAAATATGAAAACTTTGAAATCTATTAAAAAAATGAAATCTTTTAAATTAGATATTTTCAGAAAAGATAAGAATTTCATGAATCGCGAGATGTAGAGAACTAATTAAAAGATTTTTTCTTTCGTTAATTCTAAATAGAAAAATCAGTAAAATCGCCACCAATAAAAATCACTTAACTAAGTTTCAAATTTTGTATTTTAAGACTGCTGAAATGATAAGGACCTTTTCATAAAAAGTAATTCAATTTTTATAAATTTAAGTGTACATACATTGTCACCCAGTCACCATTTGTGTTTAACGGCAACAGGAATTAATATAGACCGTACTTTATAAACTTACAAAAATTTATTCAATTGGATACGAACAAAATTGTGTAATTATATAAAATACAAGAATGTAACGAACGTTGAGTAATCAACAAAGTGACTATAAATCGAAAATTTTATAAAGAGTGCCATCTGATTAATGTCGAGAGAACCTAACGATATTTATATCGGTCTAACCGGTTGGTTCTGTGTTAATAATAATTTTGATGCGTTAAAAATAATATGTCGATATTCTTGAAAGCTTTTAATCCGTTTTAAAACAAACAACTGAATATATTAACGAATAAAGTTGGTTCATCTGGTAAATTGAATATATTTTATTCTCGTACCAAAATTCGCAAGATACGAGTTAATTCGATGCGTTGTCGGATGCTGTGAAAATTTAGTAGAAGAACTTGTGGACCGCAGGAGGAATGCCCAACGGGAAACTAGTTTGCAAGTGGAGGTGGATCGCCGGTGATCAGACATACTTTGCTCGAACCATTCCCAAAACGCCATTCTCATAACTTCACACACGAGCAACAAAATATTCGTGAACACTTACCGCAAAACAATTACTCAAAATCAGCTTACCGAGTATGCTATATTTTTATTAAAAATAAAAGTTTTTAGATCCATAAGGTTTAGCAGGAAGTTATTATTAAATTTTACTCCGAGCCTCAATTTTTTAAATAATATTAAACCGTCTTAAGTTTCAAAAGATATTCAGCTTTCATGAAACACAGTCCAAATATGTTAGAATGTTTAGAATATTGTTAAAAAGTATACCTTACTATTTCATAAAATCTATAAAATCATCTTAAGTATTTTAAGCATTTAATTACCGATATAGCTGTTATGGTTACAACAGAACAAATTCTTCAATTTCGCTCAATAGTCGTCAGACGAAAGGCAAGAAGAATGGAACAAAAGTTTAGTTCCGTTTTCCTCCGGGCCATAGCTTATTTCCTCTTTAGTGTTCACCTTCTCTTGTGCAGGAACTTGTTCTCCTTGAAAAGGTCCGTTACAATATTAACTTGCTTGTTATACTGCTGCAGTGATTGAAACCACTTTTTTCTCGTACGTAACCAATTATTAAGCAAAGATAACGAAAGAAGAGAATTTAATCCCAAGATAAATGTAATTGTCGATTAGACTGTATGCAAGCGAATCTGTATGTAAAATAAAAATATGCATACAAAAATAAGACAAGAATATAGCATAATATATTTTTATTCGAGGCGCTGAGAATGGTTGGATTGGAAAAATAATATCACTGAATAGAAATAAAGAGGAGCGTCTGACCATGGCATACCAATTCTACTTCTCGCCGTACTAAAAGCCATGCGAACTTGACGCATCTTTCCTCGCAGTTTTCTCGAAAACATTTCATTAAATGAGAATATATTACTCATTTTGTCGTATTTTTATTTATTAAATATTCCATCAATTCAGTTATATATTCACTTCGTGGATTCAATTTTTCTGTAACGATGTCAACAAGTTGAGAACAATACATCGATACTCTTCAATCATTTTAATTTCTCTTTCAAATTATCCCCATCTACTTTTGTCAGAAATATAATAAAACCTATTGTCTGCTAATAACGTGCTTCATAAATTGTACCCAAGATCTCTGCTACGGCTCTGGCCAGTAATTGCAAGCCAAGTGGTCAGAGAACACGTCGCGCGCTCGCACGAAAGTGGCCATACTTAAGGAGGCACCTCATCGACAGGTTCTCCGAATTTATCACCGCGATAAAAGTCCGAGAAAATTACTTTGCGCCTCGAGTCTTACGATTGAAGTAGATATTGTGCGGGCACCGGCCACGATGAAATCTGTCAGACGTAACGGATGGCACACGATCGCGTCGTTGATCGATACGGGCGCGCCGGTATAAAAGGAGTTCTCAAGCGACGTACGAGTTCGGTGTCGATGCCACATGCAGCTCACGCTTCCGCTATTAGAGTTAACGTAAACGGATTTAAACTAACCCAATTTACCGTGGGGTAACTTTACCCCCACCCCGCTCGCGCCCGTCCGACCGTGTTTGTTTGCCGTTTCTGCAACGACCGGCCTTAAGCGGCCGGCTTGATTACATAGGCGTGTCCGAGCTGTTCCGAATCGTCCTTCTTTTTTCATCGTCCCTCGTGCACCCTCGAACGATTCCTTGCGGCCGCCCCGGTCTTTTCGGATCCTAACGGGCCACCACGGACCACCTTGATCCCTCGTGGGCTTTGCGACCCTCAGGAACAGAAATCATCCACGGAGCTGGCACATCTTTCACAAGGGTGAATCGTGGGGAATGTTACAGGGCGATTCTCTATACGGAGGCTGCAAATCGCAAGGAAAATTTGTTCTATGGATGTAACTGATCTTTTATTCCGCAGGATATCTTCAATAATCACTATCCATCCCATAGATGGTATAGGCATGAAACTTAATGAAACGGTGGCGTTATTAACCCTTTGCACTCGAAGACATTTTAACTGGACATCTGAAGTAATTTTTCTGGCTTTATAGTATTTCCATTTTATATAACAATGTATATTTTATGCATATGTAATTGATTCTCGTCATTCGTATCGACAGAACATAACCTCAACAATCTCAAAAATGCAAATTTTATTAGTATAAAGATTATTTTACAACGTGATAGAACAATTTTATGGTGCCTCACAGTCACCACTCGAGTGCAAAGGGTTAACCCTCAAGCGCATTCTCTTGGGCTAGTTTCTGGTGAATTACCCCATATGCAATATTTGTATTCATAATTCCAATTTTTTCATTCAAGTAAATAAGATATATAACCGAGTATATAGTAACTATTATATTATTTTAAACTGTGTCCGATTATTTATTAATATAATGTCTGTATCGATATTTTTCAGTTTTCGAATTAACTTTCAACGCCACTTACATAAGTCTAAACAGTAAAAGTACTTGAGGGTGAAGCATAAGAACCTATATTTATTAAGACCAATGAAAATAAAAAATTGAGAAACAGAATTTACGAAATATATGAATTAATGCTGCATATTGACGACAAAAGTTTAACCAATCCTCATTTCTGAACGCAACTTTTTAATGAAAAGCTATAAATAACCCATAAATTAAATCCACCTATAACTTCTTTATTTGACGCTTATTAAAGGTATCATATAAAGGCCCCTTGTAACGATCGTGTAAAGATCCCCTTGTGGATATTAAACATAAATTATCTGATTCGAGTTAGAATCGAGTTTTCTTAGTTCATGCTTTCTTTTTATCTCTACATACCGATGTCTTTTTATTTAAAAAGTGATATTACTACAATTGTCGCGTAATTTGGAAATTACATTTCCCGTACGACCGATATTATATTATGTTAATTACCGAAGCTTTAGTTGGTAATGTTACGTCCGTATGTTCCATCAATTATTTCACTAGCGTGGCTGATCCATCCATTGCGTTCCGGCTTCTATCGGATATTCGTCGCTAACGCATCTTCCCGCTTAAAAGCAAAATATTGTGTAGCGGTGATATATCTGGTGTTGTTACTCATCAATGTTCCATAACCGGTGCGACGAAATAATGGCTGACGCGAGAATTATTGGTAAGTGATGTTACGCGTAACTTGTTAAGTTTTAGTACGGCGTCGCAGACAAGTTACGACCCAGACGAGTTTATGGAGAAATGTGTGGTGTTTTCGATCGGATCGGGCGAAGTATCCCGCGTGCAATTGCTGGATCAAGAATTTAGATTTATTTAAGTTTAAAAGTGTAACGGTGACGGAAATGTTTAAACATTCGATGGAGAAAACCACCTTTCGAATTTTTATTCACATTATTAAAATCTACTGTGAGTCGAAGGTTATCCTGTAATATTTGTCGAATAATCTGTTAATTCTCGTGTGGTTTGATAACTTTTAGAATTTATCGTAACGTAAATGAAAATGTTTCATATTTCGTATATTGCGGATGCTTGCGAATAAACGGAGATGGGTGAGATTGAATTCTTTCGAATCCTTGCGAATGGTTCCTCTTCTTCTGGACTTCCAGGTCTTCCCCGATTCAACCGAGACGCGTTTCCGCGCAATTGCAAATACACAATTTCGTCAAAGGATGAACGTATCCCGTTCTCGTCATGTTACGTAACTCGTGGAGCATCGTACCGAGATCCGCCAATTCGAAAGGCCGAAATTCGATTTTCCAAAAGCGTTATTCGATGGAACAATACATTCGAGGGATTTCCTTAAAATAACGAAATTGATAACAACCGTTCCCATTTACAAATCCTTGCTTCTACGAATCAATTTCGCAACACATTTTCACGAGATAAAATTATGTATAATACAATATATATATAGTCTCTGCTTCATTAAGCGTTACGCGTCGTTCAAATACTTTTTAATCAAAGATCAAAGCTTTTCGACTGAGGAAAGTATTCGAATATTGCATTCCTTTAGGAAAATATTATTATATTTGCATTTTATGAGCGTATGCAAATGAGTTCAAAGGCAGTCCAGCACAGAAATAATTTAACTTCTGCGCTTTATGTTTTACGCTTTAGATTTAAAGCGAGCAAAAATGCCAATTTATTGCCTCATTAATTAAGTAGCTACATGAATTTGGCTCGGCGTTTCCCATTCAGACGAAACTTTTTCCGTCGGCGTGAAAGAGTTTAATTTTTGAAGACCGGAAATGTGTCGAAATCCTTTCTTGAACAAAGTATGTCACGTATATAAAACTGTTATTGATCTTGTGTAGCTACATATTGTACATCTGTCCGTTAAGTGCAAAATGTTAATTGTTTCAAGATTGAGTACTACATGTTGCTCAGAAGAAGTTGATTCTTTCGATCGAGAGACAATGGAAATATCCCGCTCGCTCAGCATGATCTGCACACCTGTAGGCCCCACTTTTCCATGATCTCCCGAAACCCACTTTTATGGTAAACGATAAGACCAATAAATTAATCGACGTGAGGAGCAAGAGTGGTTTGGTTGACCATTTCGCCTAATCACGTCCCTTATTCAGCGCGCAACTTAGCCAATAATAATCAGAAGTCTGGGATCAAAACAAAATGGAAGAGACCAGGTGGCGCAGGTAACTGATTTCCCTTACATTTTGCATTTTGTCTTATTTAAAGGCTCATTAATTCAATTTCTATACTTAAATAATAAATTATAAGTTTGCAAATATTTTGAAGAAATATTTTAAAAATAATATTGTATTTAAGACGCGTGCGATAACCTTTTAAAAAACCATATGAAAGAGCATAAATATAAAAAATATATCTGTAGTACACCATGTTTGCTGTTTAGTATTATGAAAAGTTAATCAAGATGCTAGTTGGTAATTAATAATTTCAAATAATCATGCGTTTATCGGGAGAACCTGATGTTAATGCTTTAAGGATAAATCAACGCTTTTGCATCTTGTTACGTCTGTTTGGCTTTGTCACGATTGTTTCACGCCTCCTGACTACCGTCGAGCGACTCGCTCTGTCGTGGTCGCGTAAACAACACAAGCACATAAACAAAGCGCAGGTCACAGGCCTGATGTGCTCTTAGCCAAAAGTAGCGACCGCATGAGAGCGAGACGGTGACGAGAGTCCGGGAGGCGTTGTTTGTTCCTAATCGACTGGACTCGAGTCACACGTTTCGTGGAAATTGGGGCTAATGGAAGGGATCATTTATGCCAATAAGGGAAACGCGATTACCCTACTTCTACGAGGGCGTTAACACGCGTGGGTTTGCGAGTATCGGTGCTACGCTTTTCTCAGCGGACTTCTCCCGCGCAACGGACAGCATATGGTAACCATACGCCCTATTTTCTCATTCAGAGCGAGCAATTCATCACCTTATTCTTTCTCACCTCATTCACGCCAATTCTTTCCTATTACGAAAATTTGTACGCATAGGTAAAATGACATTTCCTTCCAAGCGGGTGGCTCTAATCGAGCTTCGCGCCAGAACAGAGCGCCAGCTCGTAAAACGTTCGCGCGGACTCGTGAGGGAGACTTTTTTTCCGGCGTTAGGATCGGGAGTAATATATGCCGGCGTGCTTACAGTTCGTGTGCTGCGATGACGAATAAAAACATTAGGGAAACAGGGGGTCCATGGGGGAGGAGAATGAATTCGTTGACGCTGAAGGGGAGGTTCCGGTGGACCGCCCGGCCATTCGAGGTTTTACGGTCGAATAGAATTAAGCCGGGGAACCGGGACGTAAGTCGTAAACGAAACTCGGACAACAAACTCTAACAGTACGTCGTAATAGTTAATCCTCTTTCTGTCTCGCGCACCGCGTAAAATTGAAAACAAAGGCGGGATCCACGGAGAAGAAAACGGACGCGACGCGGAGGCAATGGGTTGCGGCGCCGCGCACCGCCAAGCAAATCGTTATTAAAGGTTCCCGGGCAAACGAAACAGTCTTTTAATGAATCTCTTAATTAATCCCATTGGCAAATATTTGATTAACAACGGCGAGCTGTGGATACTTCCAAGCCGCTTAAAAAGCTTCGAATAACTATGCGAACATACAGACTGTGAATAAAATATACGGGTATCTTTTGTAGCGGGACAACTTCTTCAAAGATGGATCAAACGACCTGAATTTCTTTGAGCTGTGAGGAGATCAATTTGCTGGATAATGCGTAAGAAATTTCTGCGAAAATTGCAATTAGTTGAAAAGAAAAAGACTAGAGAAATTATGTTATTCAAGATCTCAGTAGTTCGTAAACGTACTGAAAGGATCATTGGGACAATGAAACAATTTGAAATGATGAATACATTTACTCAACAATATATTTATTACAAAAACACTATGTTGGAGATCTATATAAATCAAATTAAGAAACATTTGTCGGCGATTTCAACGTGTTGGTATAAGAACGATGTCTGTGAAATACGGTGTTGCTAAAATCGCGTCGATAAAATCAATAAGGTATCAAAATTATAGTATAAAAATTATAAAAAAAAATGTGTTTATTGCATGACTTTCCTCTTCGAGGATTTAACCCTTTGCCGTACTTTAACGAGTCAGACTCGTGATGAAGATTTTTAGTAATAAGCAGTTAGGTATGAATGTTCATCCATTCCTTTAAGTAGGAATCAAAGTTTATTCTCTTGTCAATAATATGTAAACATTCAGATAGATGTGAGCACACAAAAAAATATATTAAATTCCTTTTTCTTCTAAGAAATTAATGCGATCGTAAAAATTCTAATCATAGTAATTGCAAAGAAAATGGTATGGTAAGAGGTTAAACTGAACTGTGGGACTAAACGGAAATAGATTCCTTTGTTCCCGAACGACGAAGTAGAACTTCTTGACTTTGCCGCCATATATAAAATCCAAGCACATTAGAAGCTGGTCTATGAACCGTATTTTTACTATCTCTTCAAGTAACGAACAGTTCAAGCGACGATCAACTGCGAGACTTTAATTGGAACGCATTGGTATAATTATGAATAGAAAGTATGAGATTAACAAAGCCTCCTCGAATGCCACGCGAGATGTAAGTAAATCGTGTGGAGTAGCACGCCGGGCTTATAGAGTCTTTCCTTTTCATTAGACGGCGCGCCACAATTCTTCGTTCACCTCCGGCTTTCCTAAATCACGTGGGACTCCATCAAGCATAACGATCGCGGCCTGATCAGCGAACGTTAACAAGGAATCATTATTTCATTTTAAGCCGTGGACGTCGACGACGCTGCAAAAATCTCTGCGAAAACGCATTAGCGATGCCCGGTCATTTATTCCGTAATTTCCATCGGAGATTATTCAGTAGATTAAATGAGAAAAAGCCGGACATTCTTAAAAACGTCGCACCTGCCAAAAAATAAGTCGACCGCGCGGCAGGCGCCGCGGCTCATCCTACAGCGGCGAATTCCGTCAGGATTTTATATTCTTGACGCGACTGTCGTCTCTTGACTTTCTTGACACCCACGAGCAGCCCCGTCCGCCTTTGGACCAGTCTGGAATTTCAATTATTGTCAACCACGCTGAATACGTTGAACCGGAAACGGGAGACGAGAAACGAGAGTTAGGGGGGAAGCGTATAATTCATGACCATAAAGTTGAAAATGGAACGCGTAGCCGGCTCCCCCGCTCGCATTCAATATTTCAACGATGATGATCAACTCTTTGAGAGCTAAGAAAAGGGGAGAATTCAGCGAAGGGTGAGTTGCTAAAGTGGATACTTCGGAATCATAATTTTACTGTAGCTTCTGCGCCCATTATCCCTTGCGGCACCGTTACTTTGGTCTAGTTACTTTGACGGAGGCTTTTTTTACGCGCTGAACGCGGTATCTCAAGGCTGATGAGAACAAAGGACAGACCGAGCGGTGCGTTAATTATACGACGATTATCTCTTCTAATAGACTGGGAGATATAATTTTCGCATAACTTCGTTTTTATTGGTAAATAATGGTTTCTCTGATAAATTTGGTAGCGGAAAATAATGATCAACAGGAGTGAAATGACATTTTAGACGCACGAAAAAGTTTAAACCAGAATTTGCGTTCAAATAAATCGATTCAACCAAACACTTAATTAACTCCTCTAACAACAATATTTAAATTTGTATGAGTCTGAACAATTTTTACGAATACGACGACAATAATTTAATAAGGGGTTTTAATGAACTATTTTTGATGGGGTCAAGATAACAACTCTGTTTATTTTTTATTGCTTAATAAACATGAACTGCTATATACAATACAATGAAAAATATTAATATGTAGGTACATGTACGTTCAAATTTGTCGAATATTTTAAAATAATATAATCTTCTTCTGGTTATCCCTTTATATACACTGATTTAAAGGGAAAGACTATTCTAGAACTATGGAAAGACTATGTTAAAATTTACAAGCCACGTGACGCTATTGTTAGTCATGCTATGCGCATCTTTATATGGAAAACAAAGATCCGCGATGATTCTTCTGTACTCAAGAGAACATTTCGTACTGTTTCGCGCGATCGCGATACGGGGCAGAAATTTCGGTGATTCCGAGAGTTCTCATATTTCGCCCACTAGTCTTGTTCACCGATTCGCGGGCGTTCAAAAACAGGGCAGCTGCAATTACGAGTGAAAGGGGGCGCATTTGAACGGGAACGTTCGAAGTTGCGCGGAGTTTAGAAAAAGTTGTTATCGTCGCGGCGTAATCGTTACTCCAGGGAGCGACTGGTGTCCCCAACGAAACCCGCCTCGCTTGCGTGGAAGCCTGAGAAATCGTCGGCGAGTTAGCTCGCGCCGCGAGACAGCAGCGTCAAAAAGCGACCATATAGGTGGTCTTTGTCGCGTGGCTCGAACACGCTCGCCGCCGCGACGATAGGATTCAGAATCGAGCCTTCGCGTATATCGTTCTGTCTGCGGTTTCGCGACGTTCGGACGGTGGACGGCGGCCGGCTTGTATCTATTTGAATCGATTGACACCCGGCGGGCAGGGGCGCATGCAGTGACAAACCGAGGCGAAGCAGACAATGAAAATTTCCGTCTCGATTAATCCGCGGCCTCTAATTAAGTGACCGTGAATAAAAGCGGCAGCTACCGAGGACGCAACAATTTCCGCCAATGCGCGGCGATCCTCGTGATTTAAACGGTAATTCCTTGCTCGATTCGCCAGCTTCTGAAGAGACTCGACCGAGCATTAGTCGATCCCCGCGAACTCGGACAAGTAATTACAACGTTCCGGCGTGCCTTTGAAGTGGCGCCATTCCAAAAGTAATTTTCCGCAGGAAACATGGTTCGCGACTTATAGCAAAATCACGGCGCAACTTAGGCGAAATTCTTGATTACCTCGATGCACATGCACCGACGCCAGCGAACCCTGTGATTCGTAATTAGTGAGACCGTTGAGCCTATCGAAGTTCAACCTTCCTCATTACGAATCATTTATTATAGTCTATATTTGAAGCTCCCCCGAATCGGTGAACTTTCATAATATATTGATTTGTTTTATTCAAAATTTCTCCTGAAATGGAAATGTCCGATACTCGTGCTTATCGAAAGAATAGAGCACTAATTTTATGAAACTTTCTGCGCCCACGCGAGAACGACAATGAAATGGGGAACGAATGGGAAAGAAAGGGGGACAAGAAGAGATGGAGAAACAAGAGAAAGAGAGCGAGAGAGGAAGGGAGAGAGAGATGGAGGCGGCAGAACGAGGTTCAATGACCGTTAATCGTCAGCCGATTGGAAATGGGATTCTCGCATATCTCGGCATTTCAAGCCGCAGCACACGCAAGCCGCGAATAGATATAGTGCTTGGCAGTCGTCGCACCATAATCGATCGGGGATCTATCACTCGACGCGTTATTCTATGATCACCGATCGACATGTGGATTACTAATTAGATGGAGAGACGAGCACGATACAACGTCTGACTAACGGACCGGCTAAGCCATTTCCCGTTGTTCGACGTCTGAATCGACAAGCAGGCTTCTTGCTAAATCGTCGAATGGCTGTACTCACATGTTTCTCTGTCTATGGAACGTCGTCGAACAGTCACCTCTATCGTGGCGGCGAGTCCCGTATACACACTTCACTGGTCCGTCAGTCTCATGGGATAACGTCCCTGTTGCCACAGTCAAGAACAAACACTCGCGTCTCATTCGATCGTCTCTAGTTCACGGCGCTCGTCCTGCGTAGCATGCTTCCCGATCGGATTCCCGAGCCTTCAATCGGATCCCCATCCACGGATCGTTGAAGAGGCTTCGAATCCTCTAAAGTATCAGCAAGATTCACGGCAACCCGCCAGTCCTTCCTCCGTGAACACCGGATAATCGACGTACAATTCCCATCGAAACGCGTCTATTCGATCCAAGGGGATAGTTCCGCAGCTCTTTATCGTCCTCGTCTAATGTGATCACCGCGAATATCCATCCTGGTAGCCATAACCTGGCATTACCTCGGCCAAGTTCTCGTTACCCTGAACGTCATGCTGCACCGGGAACTCCGATTACCGATCACCGAACTTTCATTAAAGTTCCACCACCTTCTTCGATTCAACAACTGCTCGCACCACCCGCGTTCGATCTACCGCGTTACAGTTTGATCACAAAATTTCCTCCGATCCTCTGCAAAGTTCCTCGCTACGTGTCGGCTGATCGAGTTTTCCGGCGTTCGCTTCTTCCCAGCCCTTCGCCCGGAAAAGCGATTCGCGAGCGTGCTGTCCCCGGCGCGATCTCGACGTGTTCCCCCGTCCCTTAGAAAAATGTTTAGCATTCGATTATCCTCTCTCGGCGACGAGACGCAAGGCCGGCGGTCGGGTCGAGTGCTTCTGGATTAAATAAATAAGGGCGGCTGCGAGGCACTTGAACGATCGCCTGTCACACTCGGATAATCCACGAGCGAACGCGGCCCGTGCTTGGTCGAACGATTGCGAACGAAATACCAATAAATCATCGGCGAACTGGAATGTCGATCGCACAGCGGGAGGCGGGTTATCGCGGATAGGACGTCCGGCAGCACCTCGGTTGTTCACGGACACGCGACGAAGAACACCTTCCCGTTTTTCGTACGCGTGGTCCGACGATCGCGGAAGACGCGCGGGCACTGGCTGCGCCAGGACGATCTACCACCCCCGGACGAGTGCGCGAACCGGTGCCGGGAGGATGGCGGATGGCTTTCGAGGGGTGGCCGCGCAAGAAAGAGAGACAACGGGGAGGCAATCAGCCGTGGTGGGGGAAAGAGAGAGACGGAGACAGGCACGTTACGCATGGAATCTCCAGATCGCCGCTCTCTTTTTGGGGAAGACACCCCTGACGATCAGCCAAAGTCGAGCTTCTATCTGGGTTAGTGGACCCGTGCTACGACCCTGACCACGCCGTGAATTACACGGGACAATATACACTGTCTTTTGATTCGTTTACCGGCGAACAGGAAAGTCGCAGCTATTGCACGTATTTACAGTGACGGTCGTACACTTAACATCACTAAAAAAACGGTATAACTTTTTTAAAACTGATCGAAATGACTCGAATATTTGTTAAATGACGCAGGGACTAAACAATTATTAAAATGCTCTGTTTAACTTCGCTATCACTTAGAATGGCGCAACAAATAATGGTGAACATTTCATCGAAATCGAATGAGTTATATATTATAATATATAATTAATGGTCGCGAAGATCGCAGTTTTGTCACGATTTTTGACGCTTTCAATAAATAATCATCAGAGACCTGCAGTTTTAAATATTTTTGAACGCTTGTAGCTTGACTAAAGTCGCTTTCCTAAATTTTCATTATAGATTTAGCTAAAAAGATTGAATAGCATGTTTTTATTTTTATTAAATCTTTTAAGTAATAGCAAAATAGTCATCGTCTAATAGACTTAGTTTTTCTGTCATCTAAAAAGATTCAAGTCACTTAATTCAGTTTTAAGTACACGACTTCTATTATAAATACACGTATATACATTTAATGTGTAGTAGTATGTATGTACATTTTTATTAATTCAGTGCTAAATGATTGTTTAATTTCAAGCAGACCAAATATTCGATTTAGTGACTAATTTATCACTTTTCGGTCAAACACGCATTATTCACCTACCAATAAGAAGGTTTTAACAACCTCATAGAATTTGCATCGAACCAATAACAATTGCACCGAACCAATCGAATACGCGATAAGCGATCAAACACAATCATAAAACTAAAGCACGGGTAAATGTTTTAATATATTAAATGTTGATATAACTTGACTCGATTCATTTTAACTAGATCATATTAACCCTTGGCACTGGAGTGGCGCCTCTGAGGCGCCAATGAAAATCATTTCCAAAATAATTTTGACATTATTGAAGACCATTCTATTTAAAAGATTGTTAAAAACGTAACAGTTTCGTGATTCGCTAGACCCAATTTCATATTCATAAATTGTACTAAGTTATATAAAATGGAAATGCAGCTGGTTAAAATATCTATTTTAGATCTAGGCTTAAAATGGCCTGGAGCGCAAAGGGTTAATATCTGTCTTTGTCAACACTCTTTCATTAGCATCGTAAGCGGCCAGAGAAAGCTTTATGAATCTACGACATTCGGTACACGAATAACAATACTTAAAGACGCAACAGAGGCCTTAAATTACAATAAGTTATGGCTAGTATAATAAAATATACGATGTGCATATATCCAGCGAGATAGGAATTACACGGCGTTTGGAATTGGTAAACTTATCGACAGCTTTCAGCAAATCAACAATGTATAAAGCGCGTAAACATGTTTACCGCAATACAGTTGCAAGCCTACAAGGTAAACCGCGGTACATAACTTTCAGAAGTGTTCGCACAGATCATCGTTGACGTAACTATATCGGCATCGCCTTTGACACGCCGAACGTTAAGAGCTTTTCGAAAAATGTCATCCGTGGCCACGCCTCCGCTTTCAATCACGGGATCATTGAATATTCGCGTGACGGCCGCAATAATTGGTCCACTTCTCGCGCTGAAAAACCTTGAATAAATCCGGGCGCTGTTAAAGCACAGGCTGCTTTTGATCCTGGACAGATTCAAGGATACGAAGCTGCCTCTGTGAAAGCAGGGTGGCGCGCGCGCGTGTATGTGCCGCGGGCTCGACCGAAGATCAAGAAAGAGGCATTTTTAGCGCTCGGCAGGCATTCAATAAGTTCTTGCATTCAAAGCACGTTAGGCATCTTATTGAGCCGACGAAGTCGCGTTTCATCCGGATTACTAGGCTTACTCGACCATGTCATGAGACTTTGCTCCGCGCGCAGAAAAGTGCGCCGAGCTTGGACGAAACCCGGTTTTCCTCTTCTCGGCGTGCTCCACGCTACTTTACTTTCCTTAACTTCTAATCGAAGGTTAATTCAAGCAAGGGCGGTTTAGCGAAACGGGGCAAGACTTCCGCCGTTTCTGCTTAACATGCAGACTGTTAATTGCTGTTGGAGAGGCATTTGGTAAGTCCTTTGGTAAGTCCTAAGTGGAAGCAAGAGGTAGCTTACGAAGCGAATCTTGAGTACGTTGAAAATAAAATAGTAACGGATTTTTGTGATTGCAGGTTCGGTGGTCGATGGATGCATTAGAAAGTGTTTCTCTAAAGTGGTGGCTAACTTAGAAAGAATTCCTCGGAATATGATGTTATTTTATTCGAGCCGCGTTCGTTACATTATTAACGTTCTGTTAATGGCCGAAGTCAAATTGGAAATGCGAGCAGAAATACACGACAGATTGTTACGAATTTATCACTTGTATAATCATGAATGTATTACAATGTTTTATGGATAAATGTTGGGCGCGCAGTTGTTTCACGCGGTAAAGTATTAACAGCGTCAATGTTGTCAACCCGTGCGATGCGAAATGTACGTAGACTATCTTGTTTGCTATTATATTGTTTGAACTTCTCGCGAAAAGAGATTCGTATTGAATAATTACTCGAAGAATCTTTAACTGGTCACCAACGCAAAGGTTTGATATTTTGAAACAGCAGAAATAACAATCAGTATAGCAGCTCTTTATTTACGGAAACGTGAGCAGCGAAATTGTTGCAGCCCATATTAATCCTTTCAAATGAAATGGTGAACAGAATGTCCTAAAATCATACTAATTATTGTATAGTCAATACATTAACTTCCATCGTAACAATTTTCATATTCATTATCGATATATCATTAAACGGTTGCCCTGCTGATGAAACCCAAGCAACTTAAAAATGTACACAACCAAATACAGTAAATATCATATTTATTGCTCGCGGACGTTCGCAATACATTTTAATTTTTCATTATTAATATTTCAACGAATCGCTCCGCCCGCAAATGCTTATACGTTCAACAGAAATAATTATACGAAGGCAAACTTTATGTTTATAATATATTATAATAATATTTCTTCTGCATATTTTGTTTCTTTCAATGATATTTTTTAAGATCTCTTAATATAGGTAAATTACTATTTATAACTATACCCTTATTTGTAAGAAAGAATGCAAATATGTACATTTTTAAGACGACAAAGTGAACTATAATGAAGCAAAATGAATTGTTTTACGTGTATCAGTTTTATCACTATTACGGTTGTCACTTATTCTTGGATTATGAATTTTATACGATAGTCACGAAAGCTGATAGATGGAACATAAAACACTGAAAATATCAGTAAGATTTGCAAACCCTGTTACATTATTTTTAATATATAAAAATAAGTGCAAATTGATGCAGTCTTCTGCTTAATAATTATCATTGCAAATGCTTATATTGAATGAAAGTTATCGATCGTGAAAAGACAAATAGAAATTTATCTTCATTCTAACAATGGCGACACAGATGTCTGACTGTTTTATGTTCTGTCTACTGACTTTTCTTACAAATCCATAAATCCTACCCCTGTAAAGGTCGAAATAGTTGAAATGAGCATATCGTCTTATTGGAAACAGAGGAACATATTCAAACAAATATCTAACCCGAATTTCTCTCGAAGGAGCTGGCGGACATTGAAAATTTCTGGGAACGTTGAAACGCAACAGAAAACTTTGGGCACGCATGCCAAACCCGAAATCCGGGATAACGGAATGTTTTGCAGACGGAGAAACGGTTGGAATTAATGAAAGAGCAACGAATAATGCAGGAACGGTGAGTTCGATCGCAGTTCGAGCCATGAAGCCAGGCAAAAGAGACGAGTAGGGCGTCCAGCCAGCAGAGCAAGAAAACGAGAGGGCCGGGTGTCGAACGGAGACAGAAACGGTGGCGTGCTGCTCGGCGGAACAGAGACAGCGAGCGCGTGCAAGTCGCCGCCTCCTTCCGACACCCCCTGGAGTACCGAAGATACCATACAGAGAACCAAAGTCGCTTTATCTGGGTTAGTGGACGTCGACCCTGACCACTTCCTACGCAAAGAGGATTGAAATAGACTCGCGTTTATCAAGCGTATCGCCGTTGCGTAACTGAACGGAGGAGCCAGCCGCGCACCATGGAAATCCCAAGAAAGATTTCCGGCGGGAAACTTCATTTTTCCGCGTTAGCCGGTAACGAGACTCGACACGGACGAATATTTTCTACCGCAAGTATCCGCGGCGACCAACTTTCCGCAGCGATAAAGTTTTCCGTCTGGAACGCCGAAAACGAGCCACCGCGGATCCCGAAGCTCCCGCTTTCGAGCCGAGCTCCTAAGGTCGATCGAACGGCGTGAATGGCCGCCTGCTATTAATTAAATTCAGTGTGGCTCCTGTTTGTCGGGCGTGCCCCAATGAAAACAAGATGAAAATTGTACTTGAATTGAAAAGGGGTTTGCCGCGTCGAAACGCTTTAGCCACGAACTCATTTATGTAGCCTTTCATTCGTTTCCTACCCCTGCTTTTCTTTAACTGCAAAATCCTTTCTTCATGGCTCTTTCTTCGCCGACCTTAACATTCTCTTGTTACCGCGAATTACCTGCCGACTAATTCCACGGACATGCCGTGGACCGAGACCGGGACGCTTCTAGAATTCCACCTTCCTCGCTTTATCGGTAACAAACAATCGATTAAGGGATGTCGGGTTACGGTGACTATATCGGTTTTATGTCGTAATTTGAACTGGACAAGATAAACAAGAAAGATAAAGATGTAGTTCCGATAGGGATCGTTTGCTTTCGATTTTATCGAGAAATCGATAGTTGTGAAGTGAAGAGGTTCGTCATCGACCAGCTGTTCAATTAATGTATTTTTAGACGCAGTGTTGAGAACACGATTTTGTTTATCATAACAAACCTCTGCGACCTCTTTCACGCTACGTTAATTAGCACTTATTTATCATTAATACTGTCATAACCTTGACAGATAATTTTTGTTTTCCGTATTGTCATTATATACATCCGTTTGTAAACTTTTATAACAGAAAAATTCAATTTGATATCGATTTAGAAGAAATTAATAATATTTATATTTAATAGATCTTGCATGGAATGTTTATAACGAGCCTGACTCACTGCGTGCATTCGCATAGATTGGAGGACCACTTATTGACGACCATTCTAATGCGATTAAATGACGCAACTCAAAACCACTTGTAGGGTGAAGTTGGTTTATTTTGATGTTTGTGACTTGAATGTGGCTTTTAACTATTTTCCCTTTATACTTTTTCTAAGCTAGATCGATAATTAATGAATACATTGTAAATTTGAGATATTTATGATAAATATGAGTAAGTGAAATATACAAGTAAATAAATGCAAAGAATTTAAGGATACCGACATATTATCGTCCGCTTATAAAAATGGTTAAAAGATTTTTCACCTAGAAACTTTGATCCCTATACCGTGAAATTTTAATTCTTGTATAAAAATTCAAACAGTAATATTATATATCAATATCACCCTTTTCCTATACAGTTAAATTTTGCAAGAATAAATTCCAATGAATAAATGGAAATGACAATAGTTGTACAGACTTTTCATGACACCCTGTCATGAAATTGATACATTAAATTTTCCAGGAACACATTTCGCAAATAGTATCGTTTGTAATATTGATGCTAGTGTTCGCAATCAATCACATTGCGAATGTAGATGGTACAATAATCGAAGTTTAGTCATTTCTCGTTTCCAACTCGTTATCGCCATATTTGATCGCGTCACATCGTCTACTACAGGCATTCGCTAAACGTCTACTAAGTCGCTATTGACGTCACTCCAGTTCGTATCAATGTTACCACGTGCTATCAATGTTTCTTGAAATTACGATACGAGCAAAGGACAGAGCAAACGCTGGATTCATCTCACGACCAGTTGTCAGTACGAGGAAAAATTCACAGCTATGTGCTTTTAAACGGTTCCATCCGTCAGGATGATTCGTCGAAGCTCGACCGTGTTGCGCAATTTTTCAGCTCTATCAAATTTTTTCATGTGTTTCGGTCCGTGTCCATTCAGCTTTCAAACCTTTGTTTAATTTTTACATTCTACCATTTGCACCGCTGGGGTTTCTGATCCGTTGATAAATTGATGAGACGCGACTTTTTTCTTTGTTGCCGCGACGCGACGGCAAAGACGAATCTTCGTTGCTGCGTTCACACAATTTCCACTAAAACGAATCAGCGATCTCCTGTCCACGGGTAAATAGATCGCGGATTACTATTTCCTAAATTCGATTTGATATAGATGTCAGACTCGCGCAAAGACTGACCAGCGCTTTATTCCATCTGTCCACATTTTAAGCTAGAGCACAATGCGGTGCTCTAACAGAATGCATTACCACAGTTTTGACAATTTCATCTGCCGCTTTCGCAAAGCCCTCTAAAATTTTTTTTTGTTTGGATTACGTCAGTGAGCCGTTTCATCCATTTTGCTTAGCTCCACCGAGAAATTTGGTAGAGACAAAATGCTCTGTTCGATGTGAAAATTCGGCATACTACGCGTTAAGTGATCAAGTATTACGATTTCAGGTAGCCATTTTTGCAAAATAAATATTCACGTAATTATTAACATAATTGCATGTAATTTGTATAATAAGTTTTCACTCTGGAACTAGAAATCAAAGTTTCAGCGAATAAATCCTTGCGTAGCGATAACTATCTACCAATTATGAGGTTATCGTAAAAAGGAAGCATTAATCTTCAGAGTTAGTATTAATTACGAAAGAATATCCTACTGTTGAATTTGTATCATTATTGAGAAACCTCACGTTTCGAGTAAGAGTGAAAGTGTGTTCTGATCTACCTCTTCTGATTTATGTACGAAATATCGTGCCGAAACATCTTAGAAACGTGGACGCTCAAAGTTTTATAACCGAGTTCAAGTTCCTTTTACGATCATTTTCTACGAAATGCTAACAAACGAAGTAGCGACAATTTCTTAAAAATCGGAAAATTGTCTTTCCGTGAGCGACTGTACGCGGTTAGAGTCAAACGAACGTTCCGTGAAAAAAACTGTCTCGAGCCATTAAACAATCCCAACGAGCCACGATTCTTCCTGTTTTTTTTTTCTCCACGTTGCCAACCAGCTGTGACTAGATTTTACGCGACTGTCGCGAGTCCTTGATGCCTTGCCCCAGCAAGGAGACAAACTCGTTGCCGGGGGGGACCAAGGAAGCTGCTGACACATTTCGGCGGATAATGTGGCTTGGTTTGAGTGACGACCCCGTTAACGGAATGGTAAATTTGCATGGAAATAAGCCACCCCGCAGCATCCGATACTTTAACCTGGCACATACCACTGCTATCGACTCGATACACCTTCATATCGCACAAAATATATTTTACGAGATCCTTTACCATTTTTTTTTATTGTACTTCGTCGAAATACAGTGAATTCTTGCTACGAAATTAATTAAATGTGAAATGGAGAGATAAATTCGAACGTTCCGTGAATACTACATTTCAAAGAAAAATGAATTAACACGAAAAGTACGTATTACGTTCTCGTATCGGACATGTCTATGGAGTTTATAATTATACAGTAAATTATCTACAATTTTCCCTGGGCTTATAAACAAAAATGGACAGATTGGGAAGAGGTGATACAAATATTAGAGTGATATACTATACTCTTCTTTTTCCCATTGTTAAAAATGTATTAGCATAACTTTGTTCAGCTCAAAGTTAAGAACATCATCATTTATGATTTTCCATTTCAAAATAATTTCTTTTCGCGTACTGAAATTCCGTGATATTATGCTTTCAATTTGCGTAACTTTGAAGAAACAATGTTCTCACGTTTTCAGTTCCTGACAAATTTCCTAACAACTCGTTCGTGTTCTGATTAAATCGCTCAATGGAAACTGAACATTTTCTGCAGAAACTGCGATGTATAAAAGTCAACTCGAAACAATCTTCATCTTTTAATAATACGGGTAGATCGGTAATTTCACTCGTTATTATTTCTCTCATGCAATATTTGTGTATGCATCTTCATTTTTCTGACATATATGTTTCATATAATTCAATTTTCTACGAATGACAGATTTGATAAACTTATGCTGTAAAAAGTATCTCGCGTTTGCATTTAAATACGATGAGACAATTGTTGAAACTACATCTATACGGTCTTAGCAACAGTATTTTAAATAATCGACGAGCACATAGCTTTCGAAGTGTGTAATCCTGTGTTTCCGATAGTAACAATCAGTAATCAATAACGCAAGCAGAAGTATTTCGTTCGTTAATCCACAAAGATAATATTCGGATACAACTGCTGTTTACCGAATATGATTCTCTTTGTTTCATTGTTAGTATAGCCAACACATGGAAATGCTGTATATTTTCAAACGATGATAAACAATGCGCCGGCACTAATACATTCTAGTCTCAAACGATTCGGATCGCGATAACAAGCATGTAATTCCATTCTCCCTGTTTACCGTACGTGTGAGCCAGCTGTTTTTATTGTTTACAATTTCTGCTTCGTGGTGTTATCCATTCGGGAGAAGTATACGCGGCGATAATTGAGTGCCGGTTAACGAGTAAACAAATTTTTCTGGAATTTCGATTTCCACGAACGGGGATTTACGCGAACTGGAAAGGTAGTGGAAACAATCACGTTCCGCCACGCCGGTCAAAAAATTTCAATCTGTTCGTTATTAAAACTAAATGTACATACACCACAGTCTCCACACGCATACATATTGCTACATCGTTCGAATTTACAGGGGATAATATAAAATATTTTGTAAATTATTTTACAAAAGTAATTTGCTGTAATAAGATTAATATCGCGGTATTGCTGCGATGGAGCTGGATGTAAATGCAAGCACAATTATTTATGTAAAAGCAATCCGAAGCTTCGTCGAATTGTAATCGAGAAATTATTCGTATCGCGACACGATTCTATTAACATATTGGGTGTCACACTAGAATCCATAAAATCGCACGAAATTAGAACAACTTGCTTCATAATAACAAAATAGATAACATAAGATTTATTACAGTAATGTAAGTAAAGTTGTACATCAATAATGATAACAAACTTTGAGTTATTTTATAGATTGTAAAAAAATTGAGTTTCGAGTTTTATACAAATATTATGGCGTCTACAAAGGGTGGGTCGGAATTCGTAGAACCGAGCACAGAGTAATACTATTTGAAAAAAATAATCAAAATTTGCTATAATAAATTTATATCCGTGTACAAACTTCGGCTTTGAAGTTTGTTAGTCCTTTGTAAAGAATTTATTTATCGTCCATTCTGCCATCGCAATTCGTAATGTCCGACATAGTGTTTACAAATGCTAACAGTGCTGGAAATATTCTGTTTACCGCACAGTTTGCAGCAATTAACGTTTGTAAATACGAGGCAACTGTGGCGGAATAGTAGACGATAACTAAATCCTTTACAAAGGTAAACAAACTTCGATCGAACAAACAATGTCAACTTTTTCGAAAGCGAAACACGGAACAGAAAATGTTATACCAAAATCTTTTCTTATTTTCACGTAGAAACACTTCCTGCTCGGTTGCACTACGAATTTCGTTTCACCCTGTATATAGAATGGCCTGAACCATTCGCACACACCTAACTAAAATAGAGGCTCGTGATTTTTACTGAAAACTAGAAAAATTTTAATAACCAATTCCAGCACGCTCTATCGAATACTGATAGATTCAACTTTCGGTGGTGACAGGAAATCGGATCTTCGAACTGGAAATCGGTTTTTTTTACGGCACCTGATATTTCTTTTTCCATATTCGGATTGTACGCAAACACGTGTGAAAATCTCGTCTAAAACATGTCTCTTGTATATATCTGGGAGAATTACGAAAGTATTGTTAAGATATTAACACCTAACGGACGGGTCGAATCTGCTCTGTCTTTCCTAGTTTCCGGGCATTTTTCAGAGGAATTAAATAAACATGAATGTATGGATTTAAAGCGTTGTAACTACGATAAAACTTTATTAAATCAATTTTATTTCTTATAATATTTGATAACAGTATTTATTAAAGCGTTTAGTACTTTTCAAGCATGTAATATGCTCTAAAACATTCACCTTTATGCAGTGGAACCTGACAAAAATGACGAACCTATCTAATTTTTACCGTTATAAAATTATTTAGAAATACGTCCTAAAATCAAAACTACGCCATAGGAACAACAAGCAGATAGTGCTATAACTAATAATTGCAACGTGCTAAATATTCAAAGAAAAATGTAAATTTACGTGGCCCGTCTTAGGAAGTCAGAATGGAAAAACGTAAATCTACGGGGCCCGTCCGTTAAGTGGTAATTTCGCTAAATATTCTACTCTAGTATAAAATTCAATGTAATTTTTTCCAATTAAATTAATAGCGAGGACCAAACGTGTCACGAATGCCCAACGACAATAGAAAGTATGATAAAGAAAATAAAAGAATCAACTACATTGTTAAATGCCGATGGAACTTCAAAGCATGATAAAAAGGATTGGTTCTTAGTTTTCTGTAAAAATCAGTCCTCTGCACTTTGATAGAGATGGGCGGATGGTCAAGGACACTCTGTATAACCGGCATGGCAGAGTGTTAACCTCGCCGTTTTTCCCGATATCATCTTTTTGAACGTTGCACCGCAACAGTGATTCACTCGCACGTACACGTACGTCATGAAAAATCGCCTTTATGGTTTTTATGGAAGACTAGAATAGCCTGTACTTTCATCTTCATTTGATCGTAAATTCATCTTAACGTGAAAATCGTAGCACGCCGATTTCAATACTAATGCAGTTTCGCGCAATCCGCGACACATATTGACGTAAATAAGAGATCGAGCACACGAACACAGGCGATTTGAAGTATCCGGATATCAACGCGCGTACTCGTTCCGTTTCGATCCACAATGGGCCGAGCTGTTCCGCGAGCAGTTAATAAAGCGAAACCAAAAGCAAAACGTTGGAGCCGCGTGTAACAGAAGCCGGGCTTCGATACTCATCAAAACGACTCGACACCAGCGGATCAGTAACGGATAGTTGCAACGTTTGAAGGTCTGTCCGTCAGTGGAAAAGCGGCGCCGTTGAATTGTCACGCGCCGCGACGCCTACGGGGGATGTCAATATTTCCATATCGAATCTCTCCGTCCGAAACGTATCGGGTGCATCGCGGACACGATATTGGTGCATCGCGTGTCGAAGATTGCTTCTTTCTCGGAGAAATGCACGCCGCGTGCAACGTGGATCGCGTGGCATCGACGTTCGGCCGGGATGACGGGAGGGAGGCGACGGGGGGGGGGGCGAGGCGTTGGTGGTGAGGAGAAGAGGATGATGTTTCGCGTCGCAGCGTTTTTTCCTCTGGCGAAAGCGCGGGGGAGGGGATCGTCGACGGGCCGGCGGCGACGAAAAGAAAAAAGAACAAGGAGAAAAAAGAAAACGGGGGGAGGAAAAAGGAAAAACGTTACGTATCGCCGCGAATTGCTTCGTGTTTCTCGGTTTTTTTTCTCCCGCAATCAAGCCGCTCCAGTTTTCGACGGCAGAGCTTCTGCCTTTCTTCCGTAACACTCGACCGACAATCTATATCGAGGAAAACTGTTCGCGGCTGCTTTTTCGCAGACGTAGGCTGTCTATCGTTGTTCGCGCTGAATGCTTCCACGATTACTCACGCCCTCCCCGCCCCCCCCCACCCCAACCCACCCCGACCCCTCCGTCGTCGGTATTCTTTTTCGGCGACGTCGATACCGGTTCGGTGTTGGTCGTCCGTTGGATAGGTGGGAGGTCCATCTGTTTAGCCGGTTTTGACGGGTGAAATCGTGATCCTCAACTGCGGGAAGTGAATGCGTCAAGATATGGGATAGTCTGGAAGTGTGGTCAGTACCAAACGGTTCTTGGAGGATCTCTCTCTCTATCGTGTTTTGCTTTTGCATCCTTTTACAGTTTAATCTCTTAGCTTTGGAGTGACACGCTTCTATTTGTAGGCGATAGTAACACCGTGGGGCGATCCGAAGGAGAGTCCAAATTTTTGAGATATTATGTTACATAAAAGTTGTGGTTCTATATAGGATACCTTCACATATTTTACTCACCGGCAACCACTCGCTGCAATCACTCGAATCTACGAATTACGGAATTAAACGATTTAAAAAAACTATATAGGAAATACAGTGTCTACAATAAAATCAAATATCTTTATTATCAAAGTTTACACGTAAGTGTCCAGTACGTAAAGCGTTAAAAATCATAATTCTACGACTCGGTCTTTTGAAAATAACATGATAAAACTTCCTGCTTCCCGTTAGGGCACGTTTCGTTGTAACTGCGATAAAAGCGACGGTAAAAGCTGGTAATCTATTAGGTTGTCCCAAGAGTTTGTTACGTTTTCGACTGATGCGTGCAATTCGGATTTATTGTTTTAATCAAGTAAATGGTGCGATTAAATAAATGAAGTTTAACTTCGTGACATGCAATTTAATTCTCACGTTTCGAACGAGAACATACTATTGAATTTGCAAAGAAATTATCACATTATTTGGGTATGCTCATATTTAACGATGTGTTTATCAAATCAGTCATATATGATCTATTTTTCTGAGAGTTTATTTTGCTGGGATCCACATAACATAATTTCGAAAGCATCGTATAGTAAATCCTGTCTTTTCTACTCTCAAATTGTAAAGAATTTACCTTACGATTTATTCTTCCAGCAATGCTTTTTAAAGGATGAATGCTTTTGAAAGATTCTTAAAGCGATGGATAGAATAGTTCCATGGTGGTTAGATACATAGCAGATGGATTAGCTTTGCGCTCGTCGTCGTTATGGCCGTTTATCGCAGCCGAACCAACATAAACGCAACCTTGCTCGTATTTTTACGGAATAAATCCCGGAATGCTTGAAAATAACGACGAGATCTCCACCGCAGGCAAAAACTAATCGACCTGTAATTCACGGGTTCCCGTGGTGTTTACACGATAAAAACCTCACGTCTGCGCGGGAAATATTTGCTTCCGACGAATATCGCGATTCCATAAATATCAGAATTATCTACCGCGCTGCTAACCATTATTTTTCAACCGGCATTTCCAATCAGTTGAAACGGCGGTTCATTTCATAAAATCGTTTTTATGTACGCGATAAAGGTATCCCCTTGAAACGCCGCTGCAGCCTTCCCGCGATCTCAGTTTATCGTGTCAACGATGTATCGCGTTATTTTCTGTAAATAAGCTTTATTAATTATATTCGTTCGCGCACAATCATGTTAAACGAGTTAGTCGGAACCGTTTGACACGCGCGCCCGTGTATTTTATAACCGATAACTATACTATCGACGGCCTTCGGTAATTAATTCAACCACAATTCGATTCCATGCCTTTCTTTGACACGCATTAATAAATGCGAATTTATTTTCATATTATATGTTTCATAGGGAGCGTTGGTTATTGTAAAAGTAATTGCACCGATTAAATTTCTTGCTGTCAATAATCGTATGTAACGCCGATAAAATTAAATCAAGAAATATGTAACGATATTTTAATTTATTTAATTAAAATACACGACCAATGATGGCGTAAAAATATGTATATTTAAGTAAATAATAAGCTTTATTTTAAATTCAAACACAATCTTTCCGTGCTAGGTTAATAAACGCACATTCTTAAATTTACTAGAAAGTAAAGTCGATTCCTGAAAGTTAAGTATGCTAAGCAAATGTGCAAGTATGCAAATGAGTGAACAAGTTGATTGACTTGTATTCGTAACATTCTATTTTGTCACACCAACAGAAATGTTCAAAACCCGCGCTCTGTACATGTCGCGTAAGCGACATTATTGCAACAATGAATATTGTCAGCGTTTTAATTTGAATTGCAGTGCGTTATTGCCGAAATGTATAATAAATTTTTTGGCCATAAGAAAATTATTGTATACGTAGGACAGTATCAAAACAATCAGTCTATTAACGCATCTCGCGGGAACAAATGTCACCCCCACCCCCCCTCAACGACTCGCATAAATTATCCCCACTGTCATCCGATCAGCAGGAATCGAGGTCTCGCTTATTCGCACCGATATTCGGGCTCATTGTTCATAAAAGCCCGAGTGCTTATATCGATTGTCAGTGTCTTGGATCAGCGCCAAATCGTTCGCCTCCCCTGGGAAACTACTAGAACAACCTTCATCCCCGATCCTATCCCCCCCTCTCTTGCTCTACGCAGTTACCGATCCTCCCTTATCGCGTCTACCTTTATCCCATGGAACTAGGCGCAAAATAAGTATTCCGTCCTTTTTTACTCTTCTGGTATTCTTTCTTCTCTCGGATTGGCTAGATTCATTTTGACGAGGCGAATTACGAAGGAGTTCTAGCAACTAGTTTACTAATTTTTAACGTGCCTTCACTTTTTCCTAATTCGTCGCATACCAAAATTCAGAAACGAAATTCCTTTCACCCTTCAACAAATTTCTTACACGCATAGATCTTTTATTTATGGAAGTCTTTTTCCAACATGTTCTTTGCGTTGTTGCAATATCATCCTTTTATAATACTTTCCATAGCAAGCTGTTGTTATTCGACTTTCACACTGAAGATTTGGAATTGTACAAGAACTTGATACATTATATGCAATTATTAATTATGGAACAAATTCATTACGATCCATTCTTATGATGGAAATTAATTCTTTAGCTATAAATTTATTATAAATTATTTTTTGGTGCATTGAATAAACATGTAAGCATGTACCGTCGGTGGTACACGTGGCAAGGAACGTGACACTAAAAGTTTACTTCCACGTGGTCCCGTGAGAGGGACTAATGCTTCTATCAGTGCTCATCGATACATTGTATTTCTACTACGGTGATTTCACTGTAAAGGGTACCCCACATACACGAATTAACCCTTTGCATTCGAGCCACCACCAAAAATTGCTCTGCCATTCTGCAAATTAATTCTAACAGCATCAGGTTTGTTTATATTAAAAAAAACTATTAATACTGTAAATACTGTACTTTTCAATAGCTTCAATTTCATATGCCTAAACTGTAATAAATAATATCAAATGAAAATATAGGAGATCAGAAACTATATTTTGCGCTACAATTAAAATAGCTTCGATTGCAAAGGGTTAAGTCAGTCCTTCTCGCAGCGTGGATAAGACCAGTGGAGTTACCTATATAACGAAATTACTTTCATGGAGTATTGCGAGCACAAAATTCAGGAATGTTTCTATTTAATGACTGTGTTGTTAAACTTGTATCGATCTTTATCAATTTTGAACAAGATACTTGCGGTAAAAGAGCAATAGCATAGAAGAAGCCATGAATTTGTATTAAACGGTCAATAGAAGCCTATACACGACTTCCTATTTCGTAGAAATATTCTAACTCGTGAGATACTCGATAACACGATGCTCGCAAGCATGAATAGAAACTCACCGGAGTTCGTTTCGATCCCATCCAAGAAATTCTCTGATCGCATCTTATCGAAGTTTGATTTACACGAAACTGCAGGATCGAACAGCGATAAGGCTTTATATTTTATATCGTAGCTCGTAATGCGGCCCGTAAAACCGTTCGACGTATTGAAACTTTATGCCCGACGGTTTACGATGTAAGGTGAGAACTGTCGGGAGGGGCACGCAATAAAACCATGCGAATCGACGAAATAAATTGCGAGCCGCCCAGCACCGGCGAAAATTCGAAACCTTGTAACCATGATGTCGGACGTTCTGTTGTGTCACAGAACCGACGTACTTCGGTAGACTTGTTCCCGTTTCCTGGGGGGTGATCGCCTGGCAACGCATTTTCGTGAAACATTCGTAACGTTGTTGTGTTTTAGACGAATGTCCGACTTTCACGGGAAGACACGGCTATTGGGTTTATATTAGATCTCGAAATTTTATATTTATTCGTTTAGTAATTTCGAACACGTAAGATGTTCCATGTCGATTGTGGAGAACTTTAATAAGTCGCTCTGGTCCGTCGTGTATTATTTTTTAATATAAATTCTGAACAGTCACTCTTTATTCATAGCGTCAACCCGTTATCGATAATATTAACCCTTTGCACTAGAAGCAATTTTAGCTGTAAATGTGAAACAATTTTCCTGGCTCATAGTATTTCTATTCTATGAAATAAAGAGCACTTTTATACGTAATAAGTTTTGTAATACGTAAACAGTTTCACTACTCAACAATTTTTTAAATCTAAATTTTATTGTTATGTAATTTATTTTGGCGCATAATAGAATAATCTTAGCAGTGCCTCGGAGTCACCATTCGAGTGCAAAGGGTTAATTTAAGAAGAATTTGTACGTAATACGAAATAGATTTTTCAAAGTATCGATAAGTAGAACTAGTAGTTTTAAAATTCTAATCACATTATTTATAAAATTTTAAAACAAATTTCTTCGATTTCGTTGTGTTCTGGTGTAATAGATATTTAGCAAGCAATATATGTATTACACATTCGTTGAACATCCAATTCCATGATCCAGACCACTGTTCCTCTGCGACGCAGTTCATGAAGGTCGATTTATTCCCGAGAAGGTAGCCTCGCTTTCTCTTTATTCTGTCATTAGCAGGGTCGTTAATTAAACTGACAAAAACGAAGTCCTCTGGCTCACCGGACTCGTCTACGAGCAGTTGGAAAAACTGACATTCGGGGTGTAAGCTCGTCCGATGGGATAGTTTGCAAGCTATTGGCCTTTTCGCCCAATTCGAATCGATTCTTTATCTACCCCTTCCTTTCACTCTCTTTTCGTTAATTTACTTACATTGCTTTATCAAATTTACAACTGTAAATTCACGACATGGTGCAACCAACAAAGTATTTTCTTTACATAAATGTATAACCTGTTCACAAGTTTATTATGATTTATATTACATAAATACTAATGTTACGTATACTGAATAATCAAACTAATTCGTGTTTAATTTCAGAAAAGAACTATGAAAAAATGAATCTAACTTATCAGTGCTCGAATGAGGAAAAAACTTCCTCCATTGTTTACATTTTTATCAATAGAGGTCCTTTTTGTAATGAAGGTGTCGCTTCATTATTTAAAACTACTATCAACCAAGAAAAGCGATCTTCTTTACAAGGTTCAACAAAGTTAGACGGAAACAAAAGAATGACAACGTTCTTTGTGAATCGGACGAGCCCTAAGCGTGCACCAGAGAGTTAATAATTACTGCGAAACCTCATTTACAGTTTAAAAATGAGCGGAATAAAATGTATAAAGGCGATCGTTTCGAACCCCACTAAAGACCGCTAAATGAAATCAATATGTCAGAAGCATTGGATTTAATGTAATTTAATATCGCGATTCGGACAGGGAGATTTTTAATTACAATGTCTAATGAGATTCACAGCGAAGACAGTTTTTTTCGAGAGCATCAAGTTGAAGTGACTAACGACGTCTATCCCTTCGGTTGGCTCCATTTCAAGGACGAGACGTTCCCCTTTCCGCTGGATTCGTCGTTAAGGCGCATCCAGATTAATTAACCGCAGCTTATGGCGACACGTTCATTCTTCTTCGGAGGCTTTGGCTCAGCCCCGATCTTAGGATGACGACCCGATTTGCCGGGGACTCGTTTTGCAACCGTCTTGCGACTTGGATATTGGAGCTGGTTATCGTGACGTGAACAATTGTTGTAGTTTTAGTTTATTTGCGGTCATAGTTGACGTTCTAATAAGACATATTATTTAATAAACATAAATTACGTCCGAAAAGAAACCAAAAACACGGTAATTGGTCATCGCACAGTAACCGGTTCTCTTATCCTATTGGTCGCTCAAAAGTGAAGAAGTCAAATGTTCGAGAGTTCCTTGGACAATTCATCATAATTCAGTTCTTTATTAAAAGTGAAACAAATAAGACTTGGGCAATTTTTTTATGTAAAAGTCTTTGAAGTCGTTCCATTAGATGAAAGTTTTCTCGTCAGGGGTTTCAAACGATTGATGATGAATCATTGTCAGGATAGTGATACGAATCACTGAGGCCATACAGTTTTATTGTTGCCATTAATATTCGCAAAATATTTAAAATAAAATTGTCTCTCCTTGAGATGGTCTTTTTATTACAAGAAAATTTCTTAATTAATTAGCATGAAACTTCACACATGATCTTATTATATTATACTTCCATTGAGTTACTACATTTTTGCACTTTGACTTGCTGTACGAAAAAAACATTATTCAGTCATGAATAACTAAGAAATAAGGGATTAAAAATTTACAAGATTTCCCATTTGACATTCTGAAATGATCCCTAAAATATTTTAAAAAATATTCGAGTTCTTATAATTAATTTTTATGTGCTAATTCTGTATAAAAATAATATACCGTCAACTTGAACAGAGTCAACCAGATACGATTGATACATTAAATAATTATATATAGTATTTAACTGACGTAGGATGGGCCGTGGAGGATGTACTCGGCGTGAACAGAAAGTCAGGTGAATTCCGTCTGGCTTCCACGACGTGTTAACGAAAATTCCTGTTTTCCGGACTGCGCAGCTCTTCGGTATCCCAGCGGCGCTTGCGTCGATTCCGGCGAAACTACGTACGGGGCTCGTGTTAACCCAGTTAAGTTGCAAGGTATGATGTACAGCCTCGAATTGCGCCCATCCGAATTTAACGAGCTCGACAGACGGCAATGCCACTTCCTCTCGGCCGATGGCACCGGGCTAATGCCGGGGATGCATCTTGATATCATGCGATTCTACTCTACGATCGTTTACTCTATGAATCACCGTTTCGTTCGGATAAACGCTGTAATGCTTTGGCCCCTCTCCGTTGACAACCCCGGCGTCCGAGGCAATTTATCCCCGCGAAGGTGTTTTCTATTTGTCGATGTACCTCGCGACAGAAACGAAAGGTGAGCGTGATTCACTGGTTTGACTTTGCCCGGATTGGACGCGAAAAGATGGATGTACCCGTGTACAGATGTTTCGCGTCGAATCTCCAGCGAATATCTCCCGCGTATAATGCACAATTTAATTTCGCCCGGTCCGTTTTACGATTCATGAAAACATGGATTTATTATTAATCTGTTTTGTCAATCCGTTCCCGTTGTTGCGAACGTGCCGGGATTTATCCGCCGAGTCTCCTGACTTCAAATTATTGGTAAATTATTAACTGCGCAGGGAAACATTTCGAAGAAAAATTGCGTAATACTGAAGAGATTACGTGGTGCGATAATTCGGTACCTCTGCATTCGATGATGAATGTTCGAAACTTTCCCGTACCTCGAAAGAAAGTGAAGAAGTATTGTAGAATATTTTGTCCAAGGTGAATCATTTCTGAAATTTCGATTCACGATATATTATATAGTTAAAGCTGCAATATTGATTCATAAATAGCTCCTTTTCATCGCACGCATCATAAGCGATTACTGTATTGTAATACTTCTCTCAGTTACTGAACATTTTTAAATTAACACCTCCTTCGTGCAGAGAGTTTATTGCACTAAATTAATATCTTAACTTTTAGCACTCGAGTGGCGACTCTGCGGAGCCATTAAAATTACTGTAATACATTCCAAAATTATTTTTAATAGACATCGCCAAAGCTTAGATTTAAAAATTGTTAAAAGTGTAACTATTGTATGAGTCATGAGACTCAATTTCATAGGCATAAAATAAACATTGTTACATAAAATGGAGACACCAGAAGCCAGAAAAATGATTTTAGATTTGCAGTTGAAATGGTTTCGAGTGCAAAGGGTTAATAAATAGATGAGTGACAGTTTTCAGGGAAATAGTTACATCAGTTTAGTTTCTCTTTCAATGTAAGCGAAACTATGTTACACCGTGATTCGGATAATAGAAGTTCGGTTATAAGTTGACACTGAGCGAGTATCAAGTTGTTCGTATAAATGGGATCCTGCTGTATTCGAATGAAATTTCTACAAGATTTAGATCTTCTAATATAGAATTTATTGAGCCGACATCTGCAGAGAAGGTGTCATGACCATTTTCTCTCTTATTGCGCGTATTCTCTCAGTCTGTCTCTCTGCTTCTGGATTTTCGAAATATTCCAGTCGAATCGAAGTTTGCGTAAAAAGTACACTTGGGAAAATGATATATTCAACTATTTTATCCCTTCTCAATGCATACGTATAAAGAGATCAATACATTTGTATATACCCTGTGTATTGCACGTCCATTCCGTATGTAAACATTTTGAAAATCACTTCATGAAACATTCGTTACAAGGGTTACCTTGAAATTACCAACAATTGTTTCACCGACATTGTTTTCATCGACACGGTCTCAGCAACACCATTGTTTCACCAACGTTGTTTATATAACGACACGTTGAAATTACTAACAAATGTTTACATCGGCTTTCGTTTCATCGATAAATATTATTGTCGACACTTTGTGTGCAAAATTTTATATTATTTATGTTAATAGTTTATTAAACAACATTTTTCTTGTCATAAATTGAACATCGATTTTAACAAAGGCAAAGTAACTTAAGCTGACACTTGTACATACAAAATGTATCTTTTTTTAACGGTAATTAATGATTGTAAACTATACATTAATTGTACATACGAAAAACAACTATTAACTATTTTATCGGTGATAAATGGAGTTCTAAAGATACATTATTTGTTAATGCGTTAAAGTAATCTATTTCAGTGGATGTTTCACGATTTTGTATCATTTTTTGAAGTCCTTCTTCCCTTATTTAAAAATTTTTTCTTCTTTTTCGATGTGGTTTACTGTTTAATGGCGATTCTAATATATTGCCGGCAACGGCTACAAATCTTACGAAGTGTCGATAGCAACATTTGTCAGCGAAACGAGAATTGATGTAAACATTTGTCGGTGATATCGACGTGTCGATATATAATAACATCGGTGAAATTCGGTATCGCTGAAATCGTGACAATGAAAACATTATCCGTGAAATAATTGTTAGTAATTACGCATATTACATATATTACATATAGTATCACATATGTAGGCTATTTTAATTCGACTGAATGAGAACACATTTCAGATATTCGTCCGTCGTATTAATTACTAATGGATGCTAATTACAGAAAAAGTGTTTAATAGCAACCTTAGTTGTAACATTTATAAAAGTATCTCATAAAAAATATCTTTATAGCAGTAAATGATTAAAGTCTGACTGTTGATGTATGGTTTTCAAATTGTTAAGTTTCTGACCAAGTAGAATTCAAAATTGTACAAATCAATATCGAAAAAATTGTCTATTTATGGCTCAAAAACGTATTTACATCAGTTCGACTATTTTTATTTATTTTTGGTAACATGTAAATTTGTATTTTCGTTTCTATGTACATTTCTCTCTGAAATGCTGACAAATAATGAACCACTAATCTCAATTTTGGTCTATTTAAGTATAAGCATAATAAAAATTTGAAATTAATACATTTGTTAAACTGATAATATATATATATTAAATCGAAGTGTCCTCAATTATAAAGTAGCAAAAAATAAATATCTAGATACGGGATAGAATTTTCTCCGGACCCTGTATATCTTGAAAAGCTATAATTTTGTATGAGATTGCACGTTTCACATAGAAGTAACGAATACACAGAATAGACTATTATTTCACCCAGATTCGTGCGCAAACAATTTGCGAATGACTTTCCTCATCGTAATGAAACAATACAGTTTTGAAAGTGGCATTTGATATCCGGCACCGTGCATCCTACTTATGCAAGAATCATTGCTTGTCACATTAAGCCTATGACGTTTCTCTGGTCATAAATTCCAGCGAGCAGCCTGGCTAGTCGGTGCAGGACAGAAGGAATGCCGAGACCGACCACGGTCGATCGATTACCGCCGAACGTTCAACAAAACGCGAACCCCCTCGGACGCGGTCGATTACGCAAATACAACCTTACTGCTGCTTTTAAATACGGGGCCACGACTGGTACGCGCTGCGGTGAGAACCATAATGGCGGATAGTTGTGGGAATCGGTCGGGCGTGTCGACCGCTGCACCTTCGCTGCAAGGTTACGTAGACCCAATAACAGGCCGGATCCCGCCGGCTAGAGAAAACTGCGACGTGGGTGGAAAGACCGATACTATCGGGGCCAGGTTTCGAGTTTCCCGGAAGTCGTATCGATTTTCGACGGTTCGCGAAACGACGCCGACGCGAACCAATAGACGCTGTAACAAAGACGGTTCACCGATCGAATGTGTGTTGAACATGACCGCGGTGCATCAATTACATGGCATGTGCAAGCACTCGCGGTAAAATGCGGACACTAAATTTCCAATTTCCAATAATTCAATATTTTCCTTTTTCTTTTACTTTTAATGTCGATCGACAAAGTTATATCGATGGTCAGAGTGATAGGTCAACGCGTTTACATGAACGTAATTATTTAGCTTCTCGGTATGGGGTGGCTGCTTTTAGTGTGTTTTCTTCACAGCGCGAGTTTAAATCAATTTAAAAAACATATTAACCGTAAAAGCAAACTTTTGGTGCAGCGTTGACTGACAACGAATTTGCTGAACGAAAAATATCGAGCCAAGTTGACGGAGTTGGTTAAAAAGTGGAATAAAAAATTATTTTAGAAACGTGTGAAATTGGCAATAAATTGTCATTGACATTTTTCGTAATTGAGAAATGAAACTCACTGGTCTTATGTAAATTATAGAAAGTTAGTTAGTTGATGTTCCTACACATTGATATGATGAAAACTGGTTGTAGAGTTATGATAACACGATGATAGGTGACCAGAAACTGACTAATTATCCGGGAAATTTCAGACTGGAAACGAAGCGGATGCGAAAAATGGCTGAACATTTGTTCAATTATCCAAAGGTTATCGACATTGAAGCTATTACAATTTTTATGAGGAACGATAGCGCAACAGTGAACTTGGACTCATTCTAAAGCTTGATGCTTCTAGTTTCATGATCTTTTGGTCGCTATTTTATTTCGATATTTTATTTATTTTTCTTCAAAATGACAAAAATTAGGACGTTTACAAGAACATTTGAAAATTGTTCTCCAACTAAATCTATTATAAATTTGGATATTGAAGCACCCATTTTACGACTTCTTAAAACTTGCTGAACAATTACTTGCTTGTTTTCATCGTTTGATTGAGCTTTGAACAGAAAAGTGCACCACTTGTACCACTCGACGATAATTACAGAACTTATAGTACTTTACAGAGCTCGTTTGCTGTTTCTGTTCAATAAAACGTTGGAAAAAAGCGTTCAACAATTTTTGAGTGATCGTTAGTAGAAAGTTTTAATTTTCAAACCTGTAATAATTTCAGTTCGTTCAAATATTTAAAAATCTGAAGATGTTGCAATTATTAGTGTTTCCGTAGAAACTGTGTCTTTAGTTTTCCACTCATTGTATTATAAAAAATCATGTTACTTTGAAATCGTAAAAGCATCGTTCCTTTTAATAACCAAAAGCGGCGAATGGAGAACGGCTACTTTTTTCGTTAATTCTTGAACGATATTATAAAAAGTATCGGTAATTTTTGCCAACGTACGTGCTTCTTTGAAATTTACAAATTCATGTATGCCAGCCGATATGTGTCGAAATATTCGGATAAAATATGTGAAATATGAAAGCATGATACATGTTCGCAGAGGCAGAAATATTAGAGAATATGCAAAAGATATGATGATATAGAGTGCGGCTCAGTATTTATTATCATTTCACTGCGGACCCTTATGCAAAACAAAAATTTGTTGCGCCAGTTATAAGAAAGTGTTTCAGTAAATTGAAAATAATAATATAACAATATTAAATTTCATTAATATTTATAGTGATATTGTGTTTCGTCCATCCACTTTTTGTTGTAAACGCAGAAAATCCACACTGTAATTATCGTTTTAATTACATCCAAAAATGCAACTAAGAGAATACGGGAGTATTATTAAATGATTTATCGATATTTGGGGATGGATGTTCAAGCAAACGCATAATTTTATGAAAAATAGAGGGAAAAGATGGAACGGAGATAGAAATAATTTTGTCACTGTAGAACGATAATAAATATTTTATACTGTACATAAATTGCATATTATAAGGTCTGCATGCTGCATATTCTTTGCATATATTATTTTTATTCCTGGATATTTCACGTACGCGAACGTTTGACTGGTTCTCCCATTCGAAATCAAAGCGTCCACGTTTTTATGCAAAATGAAGGCTGTCTGTAGTAATTATAAGGTAGGAACTGCACAGATAATTATTTCTACTTCACATAATTTTGATGATTCTTTCAAGCAAGGTAATTGTATTTTTAAGTTCCTTAGATGTTTTGTATTCTTATTTGCATTACTGTTTTTGAAACAATTAAAGTGTCGGGTCGCCTGCTATATTTAAAAATTTCTAACTTTCTGAATATACGCCAATGGATGCAACTTCAAGTCGCTAGACATCATTCAGAGCTTATCCATTGGCGAATAGTCATCGATTTTCTTTAAAAACAAGTTAACATATAATTGCAATTTTGGATATACATTTCATTCGTTGTTCGTATCTTTCAATTCAAAATGAATGCAAATAATATTCGGTTAATGGAAATTAACGTAGCATTGTTATTCAATTAGCACTTCATAGCTCCTAGCTATGTTGAATGTATATTTCATCAATATTGTGCAGTTTCAAATTCGAGTTTATGAGATCCAGAGAAGCTACCATTACGTTGAAAATGATTTGGGAAATCATTAATTCGGGAAACGCAGTCTGTAAACGCGTGCACGGAAGATTTCGTCGTGTATCTCTTCGCGCGAACGATGAGAGCTTGTCAATTCGTCGATCTCCGTTTCGCCGCGAAGAAAGTGAAAGTGCCTTGTCAGCGGCGACCAATTAGGGCTAATTTGTATGGTGTATCGCGGCCGCGATGGAAATCGACGCGAAATATGACGGCACGCGGCGTGATACCAAGATCAAGTTTCGAGGAAGGCGGCGAACTGTTTCGACCAACCATGAAATCGTGCGAATAGTTGCGTTATCGGCGGGATCCTCTATAATTAGGAAATTATTTCGAATAAACAGAATTCTCCGGCGGTATAACCGCTTCATTAATGGCGGCCTAAGGTTTCCAGGCTATAACTTTATCGCGGGAACTCGATCCACGCGCAGCGAATCATTAGAAACACACACACGCAGACAGGTATACGTACGCGTTTTGCATTATATAAGCGTTAAACGGATTGTTTCCGCGGTGTATCGCGAGTCGAGTTTCTCTGTTAGATGAAACGTAGATTTTGACTCGGGTAACTGTGTATAGCGAACGAAATCGAGCTGAAAGCTTATACAGTCTACGGTCGTATCGAGGCATCGATGACCGCCGAGGGTCGCCGGGTCATGACTTCTTCACGGCCCTCGTTGATGTCAGTTTAGAAAATTACAGGAAAGCTCGAGTCCCTTTCGCTGAATCATCGAAACCGTTTCCGCCTTCAATAAGCTCGCCTATAAAATTCTCGTTACAGCGAGACAATGGCTCGTCAAACTGCAAATGCCGTCGAGATCTCTTGCGCCTCAAGAAACATTTTTCGCTATTCAACGACAGCTCTTTTGTTCTAGTTGCAACTTTTCCGCAACAGATTCACTTCGTTTACTCTTTTCTCTGTTTAAAAAAAATTTGTAAAAGAACATTCGTAGCAATTAACGCTTTAATTACTCGGAAACTTATGAAAAGAGTTTGTTTTTTCATCCTTATGGTATTGAACAACGTTGTTGGATACACTTGAGAAAATACCGCGTTTTTAATATTTTTAATAAATGGTAGACTTATTTAGTAATTTGTTTTTCTTCTTAAGTTTTCTAATTATTCGGTTTTGCAATATTAGTGAAATTTCTTTCGGAAATTCAACTAGTCAATGTTTTCGAAGCATTTCAGGAAATTCTGATCTCGAAAGTATTATAAAATGCTACCGATAAATAGTGCTTAAGGATCGAAATATGCTTTTCTAACAATTTATGGAAGTTTCAAGTTACTGCGTTAATAACTTTTTACTTAATTCCGCCACTTATTTTAATTTAATTTAATGTCTTCTACGTGGTTTGTGGATTTTACACGTTTGCGAGAAAAATGAGTTCTAAAATGCGAAACAGTAAACACATTCAATGCATTTAAAAGTACTGTGGCATTATTAATAGCTCGTTAAAACGATTCAAAAGGGACATAAATGTTCATGTAATTATACATTCGCAGTTAATTGAAGTGAAGTAGACAGCCATTGGGACCGTCAGGGTTCATTAAATATTTTCTTTCACGAAGTTAGCTATTATACAAATATGAAATATCATGATCTGCGGATTTGATATGTTTGTAATGAAAATAAAGCAGTGAATTTTCAGCAAAATGTCAAAACAATTCAGGAGTTATTCAAAAATCATTTTGTTTTATATTTTTCTCATGTAGTCTATAAAACCTTATGAACTCTTAAAATTGAAAAAGTAACAGCTAATGGAAGAATCTAAAGGAAATCTTTAAAAGCGTTTTTGCAAAAATTTTATTTAACAGAGCGACGCATGTTATCTCAAAATCAGCTTCTTTCAAAATTTAAACCAACCTTATATTTATAATCTCTATATTTTTTTATCGTCGATAATCAAATTTCAAAGTGACGTCATACTTTTACTTATCGACTACTTTCTTTTGTTTTAAGCTACAATGAAACTTATAAACATTAAACATCTTACATGTTCCTTCATTTCTGACAAACAAAATAACCGGAATCATGAGTACCAAGGTACGATTTTTTTTAAAATTTAATTGTGTTTTTCAGAGACTTTAGTGCCACCAATTTGAACCTTCTTAAGACAAATTTTGAAATATTATTCAACCACTTCGAAATAATTATTGTAAATACGTCTGTGAAAATCGTTATAGTATCTTCGAAAAAAAAGCCCAAAGAAAGTTACACGAAAACGCAATTTACACTGGGGAATAACCAATCCACGTTTCGTTTCTATAAATTAGGTCAAAATATTCGGAGTTCAATCAAACGTCTCGTTCGCTTGCAATCAAGGTTGAAATTTGTCACAGACGAATTTTTTTTCGTCAGCTATCGAACGGTATACGAGTAATTGAAAAACCTCTAAAAGTAGTTTCGGCCACCTTAATCGGCCAGGCGTTTTTCTTCACGAGGACAAATGAAAAAAATCGGCGGTCACGCGAGGGCCGTAGACAGTTAACATCGGTTAATGCTCGACCCGGGCCGAGTCCCGTTGAATTTTTTCCCAGGAGTATTTCCTCGTTCGCGCAGACAGTGGCCGGTTGATTGTATCGCCTACGCGAGGACGGAGTCCGCGACAGAGTTAATTAACCGTCGCGGGTTCTTCGCTAATGCGTTGCCGCTCCAGGATGGCGCGTGCGCGCGACTTGTTACGGGATCGTTCATTAAACGCCCGGCAATCCCCCGGTGCTTCCTGTCGCTCCAAAGCTCCGTCGCTGACGCAACGGCGAACTGCCGAAGACTTCCATATATTAATCGAGAATCGCGGCAATTTTTTCCCGCGCGGCGCAACGACGTATCCGCGCCGTTTCCGAGGAGCCGGTATCTCGCGCGACAGACACTCGACGGATCTCCCGTTCGATCTCGCGACGATCCCACCTTTTTGTTCCCATCGCCTCGTCGTTCCCAAAAGTCGTTCCTTTTTGGCGGCGCGATTCGAACGATTCGAAAAGGGGAAACGGATGCGAACGATTCGATACGCAGGACTGTCTCTCCGCGCCGCGAGAGAGGGATTTCGACGGTGTTAGACGGACTTTAAACTAAAAGGCAGTGAAAGTGTTCCTGTGAAGCATGACGGGAGTAATGACACTCACACAGGCGCGGCGTTCTTCGTCTATACGACCGTACCGGCTCGGCGTGTACACCGTTGCATCGCTGCACCGCGGCCCCGCGCCGCTATGCCCGACTGCAACGCTGCGCACACCTCTCCCCCACTGTCATCGAATTGTTATCGGCGATGAAAACCAGTTGAATCACCGCTGGTTTTCCCTAGATGACCATGGCACATCTTCGACGGATTAGGTCATGATTCCGTACTCAGAGGGAAAAGTGAAACGATCGGTTGTTTATGTAGCCGTATGGAAAAACTCGCGTCGCGATTTCGAAAAGTTTGGATTTATGTGTTGCATTTATGCATTCGCCAGAATCGGGGTCCAATATTTAATTTGTACGTATTAGGGAAAATATAAGATTAGGCTATTAGAAATAATTAGAAATCGGTAGCAAGGATAAAGAACGCCTTTTTATACAATTTTAAGTTCATTAGGACTCCGAGAACAGATATTGTTACTTGACATTTCAATTTTTGACAATTAATTTAATTTTACAAGAATTTCATATAAACTCAGTTGTACTTTTGCCAGGAGAAGTTTATCATCCGAGTGTTGATGAAGAAGTTGAAAAAAAATATTTTTCAAATTTAGTTAAGGTCTGCAAATTAGTTGAATAAGATAATAAAATTAATAAGGTCTCAACAAATAGTTGAAGTTGCTGGTGTAATAGTCGAAATGACTAAACAATAATGTGATTTGTCTTAAAATCAGAGAAGAATGATTATTTCCATTTAGATGAGTCTAGCAACTTAAATTATTAATCTAATAACAAAACTCGTACTCAGAGAACATACTTTATCACTTGATAAACGATGAAAAAGAATTAATATTTATACCAACCTTTGCAACATACGCCAAAATAAACCGTTTTAGGAAGTAAGTCAACTTCTCCGAACCCAACCTGTAATTACTTTAAACAATAACTTTTTAATTATTATTTATCAAGACCAAAAATATGTACAAATCCATGTCCTCTTTCGAATATTTTATTCCGTTTTATTTTTCCGTTTAGTTTTATTTTATTCTATTTCGCTTCCTATTATAGAAATACAGAAATACACACGTACGATAGGGTTAATGGTAACGTAGAACATCAATCAAGTACTCATTCCGACTCGTTTAGTAGCGACAACTCTTTGTGATTCGCCGCCGGAGACTCTGCGCGTTGGAGAAATGACGTTACCGCAGCCATACACAGCGATGGGAATACACTCGATCTTGCGAGTTCGGCAGCAGCGATGACAGGAGATTATCTGTCTTGTTCCCTCTTTGTACAGCAATGTAGACTCATTGTGCAACCTGTGTTCGCGACGACTCTGAAGTTTCTTTTTCTTTCTTCCACAACTTACAGATTATCTTTCGATGTTGTAGAATACCGGAGAAACTTATTATGGGTCAACCGATTACCGTGCGTACGATTTGTTTTTCTATACAATTAATCTACAATACGTATTCGATTTTTGTATCAAAGAATAAACGAAACGAATGAATAGAAAATTATAATATGCCCTTTTCGATAAATGTGTGGACCGTTTATTTTGAAAGTGGCGTAAGTCCATCTCCTCTTGTTTCGAGAAAATTAAAGGTTAATATATCTGTTAATTAAAAAATGTAAGCAAATTATATGAAGTCTGGCAATGTTTCTACTGTTTTATCAATATGTAATTCGGTTATATAAATTTGTTTTAGGCGTATTTTACTAAACTGATGTATACTTACGGGCTGCAAATGGATTTACACCACTTTCAAAATTAGACAATTGTAAAAATCATTTAATTTCAATTTTAAAAAATCAAATATCATTTAAAATATACTTACGATACTATACGACAATTACATTGTTAAAATTACAAGATATTGATAGTATTTACTTATGCTCTGCATGTGGCAGAGTTTCGAAATATGCGCGATGCAGCGGAGGTATATAAGATAATAATTGCTTGATGTCTTTATATTTTTCATAAGTAATAGGCACAAAGGCGCCAGGGCGATTTTTTCAAATTTTAGCGGTCTTCCAGGACGTGTAGGTAATAAAGTTATAGTTTTAAATTCTTTGTCCTTCAGCGATGTTTTATATAAAATAGTGTATGGTGCAATTTTGAGTAACCTCATCCTACATATTTGCAAGCAATGTGCCTGTTCTCCATTAGTGTTTTTTCTTATCTGTTTATTAATCGCATTTTGAAGATTTTTTATTGAAACGAAATTCTCCCGGTTCATTTCATGTAAAATGAATTTATCATGTTGACGCGTAATATGACACGTAATATGAAACAAATGTAAAATAATAGGCTACTGATCGGCAACCATTTGCCAAGCCACCTACCTCTGTCAATTGGACGTACACCACTTTCATAATCGATGATTATGCAATTTCATTTACCGACCAATTTTAAATTGTACAAAACATGGGAATTTTTTAAGAAATTAAACACGGACTAGTTATACATACAAAATTTACATTAAATTAGGCATGAATTACGTGATATCTCATTTTTTTCAAAAATGGACTTACACCACTTTTAAAATAAACGGTCCAAATATATAGTTGATTATGTCTGAAAGCGAAGCAATTGGTTGGCGCAGCAATTAGCCACCCACGCATTCATTTTATAAAATGAACGAAGATGAAACATGTCTGCTTACTGGGATCAAGAACTTTAAAAAGTGTCCAATGTGACAAAGCGTCGACATTTTCCTTGACAGATGCGTGAAACCAGCAAGCAATGAAACTGATATTAGCGAACCGAATAAGCAGCCAACGTGCGGCGTTCGCGATTTTTAGAAATTTAGAGCACGCTTATTTCTCAATGCAATAATTTTCAGGCAGCGTTGCTTACAAGGATCGAAACGAGCCGCGGTCGCAATACGGGAAAAGGCGTAGACGCGGGGTCCGGTTTTATTACGGGAACTTGGCGCAAAACGTCAACCTACATACACATACGCGCCCCGCGCGATCGTGTGTTCGCGGGGACAAACGTAGAACGCAACCGGCACGGACCGCATGCACGCGCCACGTGATTATCATTCGATACAGAAGTCCCGGAGTCTCGATTATTCCACGAATTGCCCCATTTCGCCACTCGCCTACTTGTCCCATGAATGGGGACGGGGGTTTTGAGGAAATTGAAAGCGCATCGTTGTCCAAATTGCTCGACAAATCGTTCGTGCCAGCATCTATGAAATGCTCCGTCGACGGTTTCCTCTTCCTTTCGCATCCTGCCTTAGGCTTTAACCCCTTCACTTACCATTTCCTTCGCAGTTACTGCGATTAGGAATTTTTCATTTGGTATAATTTCTTAAAAGAGGCAGAACATTAATGTTTATTCCATACCTGAATATACTTAAATGCTTAATTATTAATAACAAGGGATTTGAATGTTATTAAATTCCATCAATACTAATTTCCATCACGAGTCGGACTCGTCAAAGTACGGCAAGGGGTTAAGAATAGCCAAATACTTTTCCGATTGCGTTTATTGTTCACTGTGCGTTTGTGGAGGAAAGTAGTCTAATGTACAATATCATAATGCTTTCTAAATGGCATTTATACGATGTTTCATATAAATTGTGTAATTTAATGTTAATATTGTGCTTGTCTCTAAAAGGTCAACAACAATGAAGCCATGAGCAATCGCTTTCATCAGTTACAAATTATTTGATACGTTATAGTCATTTCGAATATATGTTTACGCAGGTACATAGAAATTCACATAGATGCATAACTATGTAAATGCCAGTGGACATACGTACATGTATAATTGCTTCTACATCATATTGTAATGATACTACAATAATCAAAGTCATTTTATAATCTATTTAGAGAATCGACTTCTTTTGGGTAGCACTTTGATACAATCCAGTAAATATTCCGAAAATTAGAACAAAAAATAACAGAAAATAATATGGAGATAATGAAATAAGAGAAGCACTAGAAACTCTAGAAGAATATGATTGCGAATGGCAAACCAGAAATTAATGTACCACAATTTCTATAGCATCAGGGAATATTATTCTTATAAATATGAAAATATCAGCTTCTACAGGGTGCTTAATGTATGAATTAATTGTAAACGTTTTGCTATTACACCTAATTTGCTTTACGTTCTAGTGCCATCACTAACTAGATTTAAAGAGTACAGTAACTGGGACATGCATATATGTATGTTCAATTATAGAGTCCAACTGTGTATAAAAGTTTCTTTTGACATGGATTTTTAAAAATAAACGATCTACCGTTCTAGTTAAACCTATCTGCGTGTAAATGTAACAGGTGCCTCAAAAAACTCTTCATTCAACAAGCTCAATCGCATTTATCTGCACATTGCAAAATCATAGTCATTTTGGCAACCATCTAACATTATGATATAGTTTTGATAACCTTGAGATTAGAACCTTAGTATTTAAAAGCACGGCTCAATTACCGCTTTCCAGCGGAATCGGACAATTTACGCTCCAGTGTGACATCGGCGTGAAGAGGACACGAGGGAATAAAGTCAAGGGGTCATGAACCCTCCCTTCGGCTCTCCATTAACCTACGACATCTCCTCACGGTTGAACGAGTTATTTAGCGACCGGGAGACGTGCTCGAGGAAAATGAAAACCGCGAAAGAAGCGGAACGCGCGCAGACTTACGGAGCGGCGGAGGGGACGCGGCGCACAACAGTGCGAATTATTCGGATGGCAGATACAGCATGGAGCAGCTGTAGCTTATTGCCGGAGATGGGGCGGCGGGAAGCACGGCCACATGGCGCGCCTCGTTACGACGCACTTGTGGGCCAAAGCTTACCTGCCGGCACACACGGAGAAATGAGAACAAGCGTGCGCTAACGAGTGATAGAAACGCATCGGACCGCGCGACAGCGCGGGAAAAAAATATATAAGTAGCGAATGAGTCGCCGGAGAAATTGCATCCCCCATACCGCCGGAAAAAGTCTTGCATGAATTATCCTTCGAAGAGAACTCGCTCCGGTCACCGAACAGAAGCTTGTCGACGATTCACGGGAAACGAACGAAATTCGAGGCTCGCGAAACCATTTGTTGGAATATTCGCTACGACGAGCAACAGGGGATGAAAGGGGCTGCTAATTATTTTCACGTTACAAGTTCCGGTTCACTTAATCGCCTGCTCGAGGATTACTTATGTAATGGCATCGACACAGAAGTCGTCCACTGATTCAGATATGACATCACTTTTGCTCCCCTATGTTTTCACTTTACACGATATTTTCGCAGCTTTGTTCTAGTCAGAATAAGCAGTAATCGCAATCTCTTCCGTAATTGGAAGAATTTGAGAATATTTTTATGTTATTAAGAATTTATTAAAATTATTTAGAAAGGAAAGATGTTTTCATCTGATTGGTGTTTCTTACAATTATATACAGTGATTCTCGTTAATATTCGGACACTTTTTAAAGCACACCAATTGTTTTAGAACTGGGCTAAATAATTTAAACCTTTTTTCTAGATGACAGGTTTACTAGAACATAACTAATATACTTTTCTAAAATTTTATTATTGCTTGGAATTACAAAGGAACAATCGTTTTTTAACTTTTTTGTCTGAGCGTGTAAGGAAAATTTCAAAAATGCGTTTTACAGATAAAAAATTTCATCGAAATCGGTTAACCTAAAACCAAATACAAGCGTTGAAAAATATTGAAAATTGTAGATTTCTCGCTCCTATAAAAAAACTACCAAGTTTGTTTACTTTTTTTTTGTCATTCAATAGCAAAATCTTAAAAAAGCAATCTCTTTATGATGTAGTTCTAAAAATGCTATTGCGTTTTGAAAAACGTAATCCATTAGAAGATCATAATTATAAATGTATTTTTAGTTCAAATTTCTTTTGTCCGTTTATAAATCATATATCATCGGTATTTATTTATTTTGTTGGTTTATTTGGAAAATGAAGTTCAAGAGAGGATTTCCTCGCACAACAAATGCATAATGAACAAGTGAAACATAACAATGGTATCAGAGTGAAATATTTAATTTTATTATAAATTAGCTAAATTAAGCAAACAACATTATGATACGTAATAATTTTATTTCCCCCAAATTTCAATACTGCGCAGCTTAATTAATAATTGATAACTTTTTCACATGTTTAGGTGAATTTCCTAAATACAAAGAATTCGGTATTATTGCCAATGATTCTCAATTATGCAGCGTAATATTGCTTCAAAATAATAAGCCTCCAATTTCATGATATGAAGCAAATGCTTTGTTAATGCTAATGAGGAAGGAATTATGTCGGCAACAATGATCTGTAACGAATGATAACAATTCATCAAAGCAATAAGCTACGGGAACGGCAATCCTATTAAACTTTATAATTATTAATAATATGCGTAAATTAATTTTGTATATTCGCCTTTCATTCGTTGTCTTGATAAGATATTTCCTCGTCAAAATTAAAATTATGTATGAGAAAAAATAATAGACATGATGAAACAAAAGGAAATATTAGGTTTCTCTTTTGTTTTGTACCTTCTTTTATTCTTTGACAAAGTTTACGATGATTCAACGATCACATATTAACTACGGCAGTCAAATATCTTTTATAATTTTCTATTATTGTTCTTTTTATTCTTTCTTATATTGTATACACATGAAATTGAAAAATTCCTAATGACAAGGAATGAACTATTTATACTGAATATTTTCTTCTTCCAACTTCAACTATAAATAATTAACTATAAAAAATTATCATAGAAAATGATCGAATCAAGTCGTCCATGTTCGAAATTTGTTATTCACGATTATAAAATCCTGTGAAAAGTAACGCAACGTTATTGCAGGATTCCTATTTGCGATGAGTTAATTACAGTGTTTGCCGATTCCAGTCCACCGAATAGATTAGAGAAAATATTCGAAGTGAACAGGTCCGGCGCGATCTAATCGAATAGCGCAAATTCTAGGAATCGTTTCCCAGACGGAAATAATGCGCAGAACAGCCGCGGAAGCTTGTTCCCGGATAAGTCGGTCTGAGCCTCCAAAGATGATTTCGGGATACGTCGAAGAAAAGGAATAAAGGAAACGGGTAGAGAAAGCTTTCCCGGGGCGTAAGAAAGGGTTGGCACGAAACTCGGACAAAGAAAGTGGCGAATCCGGAGACACGGCGGTCACAAAGGGACCGAACGGTTGAAATTGTTAAAATCCGGTGGGCAATCCAGCAAGTTAATCCGTTACGTTGGGCCAACAAGTCGTCTTATTCCCTTTCTTTCGAAAAGCAATTACTTATCGCGATTTCCTTCTAACAGCATTTACTTTGTTTCAGACGGATATACACAGGGTGTTGAAGTCTCACCCAATTTCATTTAATTAGACAAGATCTACGGCGAAACTGCCCGAACTTTTTCAAAGTAACATACTGTTACCAATGTTTCGCGATTATTTTTACTGGCGCAATAGTTCTCTAACGGTACAACGATTTGCGCTGTCAAATAATAGTTTTATTTCGACGGTTTAAAACTAACCATCAAAATTGTGTACAACACAGATATTTCGATTTTCAGATAAAAGGGGGAATTCAATCGTGCACACAATTTTTTTTTTATTTTATTTTTTTCTATTTTTAGAAATGTTTCAATTTAGAGCATTTTTCGGGAAAAATAAATAACGAACTGTTGATGCGAAGGCTTTTGTGTCAGTCGTTTTATTACCACAATTATTAATAACAATAATAGTCGACCGTCAATTGTTAAATTGATTGTTATTACCAAGGGAGCGTCTGTGTTTGCAAAATATTTCGAAATTTTTACTAATCAAGTGTTATTGAAACTGTTTGTTTCTGGGACAAATTAAATAAATAAGGTTTGGTAAAAATATGTAACAGGTTACATCGTTTCATCGAAACGTAAGAAGGAATGTTCCATTTTAAGGAAATGAGCTTTCAAGGGGAATGTGAGTTCAAAATGCCAGACTTTCCATTATGTGACGTTGATATTATAGCATGAGCGGCCGTGTAATTAAATACTTAAATATTTACGTAATTATAATGTTACATAATGATGGCACAACTGAATACTTAACCCCTTGCACTACGATTCCTTTCGCGCTTCGTTGATTAGTACTTATTTGTCCTTAATACTTTTAATACCAGGACCAGACAATTTTTATTTCTTTTATTGTCTTTATGTACTTTTGTCACTAGACTTTGATAAGAGAAGAATTCAATTTGATTTCGATTTTGAAGAAATTAATAATAATCATATTCAGTAGATTTAGCATTGAATATTTATTACGAGTCTGACTCGTTATTATTGCGCAAGAGGTTAAACCGTACTGTAAATGAAATTTATATTCTATATTTTAAAAGGTAGGTCTTGTGTTAGGCCCACGCCTGATGGAATTCCGTCAACCGCCTCTACGTTGCTCCTGTTACAAGCGTCGTTACGTTCGTCGTCAACCAAGATGATTTCATGTATCGATATCATAACAGAAATCGATAGTCTCGGCCAATATTCCTAACAATATTAAGATGGAACCTACGTATCGGATATTGGGGCATGGTATTCGCTTAAGTACTAGGGGGTCATGGGCAACGTCGTCAGGTTGAGGGATGAAAATGAGGTTGGAGATGTCTGTTCCATGCCGGTATGTGGCACGACGACGAAGGAAAGCAATTTCGGGACCTGAGGAATTGAATTACGTTGCTTCTGCCGATGTGCTTCTGCGGTAATAAAATAATAATAGCAGTGTGCCTGGTTGTGCGGTACTTCAGCAGGTAATGAATTTAGGCGTGTAGAAAGTCTCTTTTATAGATCGTTGAATTACGGTGACGAACATCTTTTACGGTTTGTTAGGATAGGGCCCAATTGCCGCATCATAGCCGGAACACGGAAAATCTTGACACTTTACTAGCAAAAGTGATTTTTGTATCCAACTTGTCCATCCAAAAAACGAACCTGTTTAACTAATAATTTTAATTTTCATAGCATTAATGTTTCTCCAAGACATTCATAAGTCGTATAGAATAATATTTCCAATACCATTTTGACTAGTTCTTCTAGTTGCATAAGAACCATAAATGTTCAAACAAATTGTCACGTTTCGCTAGTATGTAATAGAGTTTATCATTGTTTGAATAATAATATACCGCGTCTTTAATATATTTTTTAATAATAATATGTTTTGTCTTCAACTTATGCTGAGAAACTAATTTAGTTATACTTTCAGAACACGCGATTGTTATTATCAAACAGGTACATTGTTCTACACCGATTTCTTTTGCACGTTTTCACTCGTCCCATTTCCATCGCGTCGCAAAGTCATTTTATATTACGACGTACGGCGAAACAAAAAATCGTCCGCTTCGTAAATCAATGTGGAAATCAATTTAGACCGGTGATAATTCGATTATGAGCTCGATCCTTGCAGTTCCCTAGCTGAGCCTAGAGTTTGCTTTCGCCACATCAAGAATAGTTTTCTTTTTGTCGCGATCGACCGATCGCCGCTCAAGGGAAATCGTTCTTACCCGTTCGACGGAGACAAAGCGTGCAACACAAATGCAAGGACATTGCGTTTTTTCGCTACGATCAAGTTCAAAAACGGCTCGTTGAACAGTCCCTCGTTTAACACCGGTTTATTTTCACCGAAGAAATACCGCGATTATCTCCGGTCACGAAGAAATCGAGCTCCGTGGAAATATTCGTAACTTCTCCATTATTTACCCATATTTCATTTTTACTTTCCTGTTAAGAGTACCCTGAGGAACATGCGATTATTTAACCAATTTCTCGTACAGGTTTCGCCGAATTAGCTTGCGTAACTTGGATACGATCCTTTGTGAGTCAACCCTTTTTGTTTGTCTTCTAAGAAAATATTAGTAACTGATATCAGTGCTGGAACGAGAAACTATATACAACGTTCATGCGTTCAACATCACAGCACCTACGTAGGATTAATTTTATTATCAAGATTTTTATTCGATTGATAAATAAAACGTAAATTGTTAATGGTGATATTATTATATTATCAAATACAATTTAAGCGTATTAATGAGGGGACGATGCGCAGCGTTTTCAGTCGAGCTGCACGTAAACTTAAAAATCTCATGCATTATGCATACCACAACTATTCACCTATTGTGTGCATCTTAGACCAGGTGCGCCGTGAGACTAGAAGAGTTATTGCTGACATTATTTATCTTTGTAAAGTTTTAAATGGCTTAATAAGTTATCCTCAGCTTCTTTTTTGTGTACACTTTTAAACTCTATCAAGAGTAATAAGTTTCACTCGCACGTTCAAACCTTTACTACGCAAGTCAAATTTTCTTACTATAAGAAGAATTATTATCATGAGGATGATTACTATACTGTAATCGATCTGTTTGGTGTCTCAATTTTTGAACGTCGGAATGAAATAAGAAATTTATACTAACCGCCGCATAAATACCATCTATTATATACCCTAATGGGGTTCTCACAAATAAATAAATATTAATATTTGTTTTCCCTGTACCTTTTTCATTATCTTCTCGAGCTTGTTGTTTTCGTGATTCCATTCGTCAATCAACGAACACGTTATTACATTACACCGAAGCAATTTGTTACAGAAAGAGCGATGAACTTAAATCGAGCCTTGAGTAGCTCCGCGCTATTAATTTACCAACGAGAATTTCATATTAACGAGTAAGAGACGAAGAACGCGAAGAATGCCGTTCGCAAATTAGATGCAATCGTCCCGTAAATGCAGTAATTTCTCGATATTTTTTTCAAAGGAATTCAATCTACGACACAGGTCGGACGGTGCATCCTTTAAGACGCAGACTGAATGCCGAAGCTGCGCCGGCTTCGAATTAATCATGGTCGGAGACTTCATTTGCGTCGAAGGTTTTCATCTAAAAAATATTCCCGGGTAGCGACATCGTCGTCGCATTTGCGGCGCATTAGGGGACAGCGCCGCGTGCATGCGTTTTCTTAGAGACGAGCAGAATCCCATTAGGGGGTTGGAACGAGCCGCGAGATGGTACACGAATCTGTCGGCCGACCGGCATCGGGAACGGTCGGGGGACGGTCGCGGTTGAATGCGGTGCCACATAATGTCGTTGAATATTGAAACGCAGTAAAACTCGTCGCGCGACTACGCTCCCTCCTCCCTCTCCCTCTCTCTCTCTCTCTCTCTCTCTCTCTCTCTCTCTCCCTCTCTCTCTCTCCTCAAGCAGCCCTTATTACACGGAGCCGCAGTACACGATTCGCGAATCAAATAGTCCCCTCCTCCTTTCAATGCCGAGAACTGTGGCCACCCTGCGGTTCCCTCGAAATGTAGCATTAAAATACCGGACCTCCATTAATCAACACCGGCGTAACAGAAAAGTTGCACAGCACCTTTGTTGGGTTGAATAGTAATTCAACCTCGTGCGCCGCAGAATTCGCGAAATTAGGGCGCGATTAATGGAAACCTTGTTGCACGTCGCTAATGGATACTACACTTATTAATACTCGGTGAAAGCGTAATTCCATGTGAAAGCTAAGTGAAGTTAAACAAGTAATTATATTTAAAAAGGTACACTGAATAGAGTTTTTGTGCGAAGCTTTGATATACGGTGCTGGCAAAGACGATAAATTCGTAGCTGCGGGCCCAATTTAAGAATTATTTTTGTAATTAGTAACCTCGTGCGAAAAAATGGTTTTAATTTGACAGCGGAGCCGAGTGCACGAGGTTACCTTTGGAAAGATAATCGACAATTATTTTCCAACGAGATCGCGAGAGAAACTGCGTCAATATTGCCCTGCAGTTATTATTTGCCTGTTAGCAGTGATAAAGCTCTTCGTTGAAAACTATGAACCCTCGAGTGAATAAAAACGAGTAACATCGCAGTAACATAATTATCGCAAGAGAAATAAGTCTTTCAGATGTTTTAATGAGATGAGAGTCCTTTCTCCGTCCTCGTGCTTACGAGGTTCTGGTCCCATTAATTACCACGTTTATTCTTCTCATTAGTACGATTTAAAAGAAATTTGTCTCGACAATAAACTGCAAATCTTACGTTGCAATTAATTTGTATAATCATTTCAAATGGTAGATGAAAGGTCAGACGTTATTAAAGGAATGAATTCAAGTATGACGTATTATTTTGCTTCTTTTTATTACACTTTGCTTCGTTCTTGCAAACCAACTGCAAGAATTGTAAGATTCTTATAGGTTTTTGATAATATATTTGCGCTTAGTTTAGTTAACGTTGCAGGATTAAAAGACATAAATATAAAGAAACGCCTAATTTCAACTAAAAGTGTAAATAACAAGGTGCATAACCCTGTAAACATATTTCTTTTCATTCGGATTGGTATTACCGTATAAATCGATACTGTACAGTTATGAGGAACCATGATATATTACTGAACGAGCTAGTAAACAGTTCAACAATAAAACCCTCTTAAAGAGATTAAATCTAGCTCATTGGCCATTTTATTATCGGAACGAATGAGTTTATGTCAAGAGCAGTCACTGGTTCATGGAAAATCGTTATGAAGGCGCGTTCATAGAGAACTCCGCGATCCCTGTATTGCTTTACGATCGGAGATGTGGCTATCTGCGTTTGCGCCGTTTCTCGCTGGAAGAGACTGGAAGGTCCAAAGGCAGGTGGGCGTACTCGTGCGTCCAACTGACGAAATATATAAAGGGCAGGGGGAGTGTAGAGAAAATGAGATAATAAAACTCGAGGAAAATAGGAAATATCGTTTTATCGAAAACGGCATAAAAGTCTCATCGGATATTACGGCGCGGATTACTTATTCGTTTTAAACGAGCTTCGCCTACCTCCGCGCTTCTGGTGGACCAGAGACAATTTAAATTGAAACACTTCTTTTTCCGCCTGCTTCGCGAGCATTTATTTTATTCGCCGACAGAGATAATTTACTCGGCCCGAAGAAAATGTTGGTATTGCTAACAACACGCAAGCTCCGAACTTCCTGCACGCCGTGCACGGAACTTTCTGCGGCAAACAGTCTCATTATCTGCCAGCGGCTGAAACTTCAATCGTACGTGTCGATAAACACAATTTTCCTATGATTACGCAGTTCGTCTGCGTTCTGTTGCTGCGATTTCGAACCACCCTCATTAGCCATTATACGTTGTCTGTTAGCCGAGTAATATTTAACGTATTTATTTAATTACGTACTCCGTTGTCAGCAATTTGACTTTATTAATTGCACTTTTGTACTACCGTTTCCGAGCACACCTCGATAAAGACTATGACATTGTCTTTCGACAATTATTCATTTTCTCTGCGAGCAGTAAAACGAAGGTTTAATATATTAGCTACCGAATTATTAACCACGAAGATTGTATAAAATCAACACTGACTGTGCAGCAAAAAACTGAGAATTCAAGATTTGTATTATTCTTTTATTATTCAGAAAAAAAATTAAATAAAACACAATGTTTTGTAGTTATTCTAAATTTAAGTGAATACTGATATAAAAATGATTCCTGTTAGGTATAATTCTTCCACTATTAGCATTTTATGGAGTATAATAATACAAGATATTTATGTGGTATAAGTACCATAGTAACACAGTAGCAACATACGAATTAAGGAGAGTACCCTACTGTAATTTTGTTTCGTTGTTTAAAGGACAAATATTTCATGCTTTAAAAAGGGGAGATAAATCTTTTTATACGCTTATAATCCACAGTTGTTGCGTAATATTAATTAAGTGGTACGTATCGCACAACGATCAAAAGTTATTTAATCTTCCCCGGGTTCAAGCAGGTTCGTGGACGGTTAAGCGGTGATTGCTAAAGCATCGTGAAAAACTAAATGGGTAGACGGTTGATAAAGTTTTAATCGGTCTCCTGGCTGGCGAAGGAAGCCTGTAATGCATCCTGTTAAGCCGTCATGCTACGCAACCCCTCGGGAAAAGTGTTCCCATATTTACGCGCATTTTACACGTCCCTAGAGCGCACCAACGAGCGAGTTTTAAGTAACAATATCTAAATAACAAAAACATATCGTCTGCGTCCCAATGCTCGTGAAAGATTTTTCTATAATTACGTATTAATTCGTTTTTATAGTTGCCAATTGTTAACAACTATAAAAACGAGCAGCAAATTTCGAATAATCGTATCTCCTTTTCTTGAATTGTTTGTTTAAAAGCTGAGGAATAAGTAACTACGATCGGTAATTAAATATCCTTTAAATCCTTTACCATTCAATTCATCAAATCGTGTAATTTTCTATTTTAAACGAATACATTGTATTACATTTTTACAATGCTTATAAACAAATAATAGGGTGTATTTTAGGAACTAATGATAGTTCGTTTGATGGTTGTTTTTCAGTTTAATAGCTATTAATCATTATTTAATAAAAGTGGTTAACCTTTTGTAAAGTTCACTGGTCCAACCGAGTTTCACGTGGATCTAGTACATGTTTCGACGTTCTGTATGGTGACCTCAATTAATTCTGTTGTTGGTTAGCACTTGTCATATTGATTCAACCATGTTTGTAGCCCTTTAATGCAATAGTGATCTAATAGATACTATCTATCAGGAGTGATCCAACAACCAAATAATTAATCGATGATATGTTAACAGGTTACCAGTGTTGTAAAGCGAAATTATATAGGTTTGTTTACGTATTTGCTCGATAGATGAAACAGCAATCGATTTATTAGTCAACCTTGAATAGCTAATTCAGTCGCAGCGTCGTCTCTAACCTCTTAACGCGCGCCGGGGCCATGAAAGAAAATTAGTTGTGCCCAAATAACATATTGAAATATATGCCACACAATAATACATAATATCTCATAATTTTGTATTGATATATTTACATAATAATAATGTTTTCAAATTTCGTAGATATTCTCATATTATAAAATTAATGTCACAATATTAATGTTATTAAGGTTACAACGTTATTTTCTTATAAAAGTATAAAATATGTAGGTCGACATTTCGTACGAATATCGTTCTTGCGGAGTTAATTAACCGAATGTTGGTATAAAGTAACTTTTACAGTCGCAGTCGTTTTCAGAGATCGTGAAGAAGCCTTTTTCCACGGACAACTCTAATTGCATGAATTTAATTGGAAACATTTCCAATGCGCGCAACATTTCCATCGAAGGAGATCGTTGATATGAGCGGTACTAATTTAAGATCGCCGTGAATTCAATTTGGAAAGCATCCATGAGAAAATCTTTCGGCTGCAGTCGCAGCGATTCCACGATATTTGATGGAAATCGAAATGAAACGCTCCGAAACATAAATTCGATGGAAACACCGGGGGACTGGCGAAATTTATACCCAATCTAAGAGCTTACCTGACGGCAATGTTGTAAACGTACGGCTTCGCAGCAATTGACCTAACTGTAATTACATCACAGAGACGCTGTTTAACATTTCAGTATTTTGTATTTACGGGACAATTAAAAGATACGAGAGCATTTGTTTGATCGAATCCTGTGGAAGTGATTATGTAGACTTCGATTTATAGTAACTCATTAAGATATCCCTATAGAGCAGAGAAATTTACGATCGGAGCAAAGTATATTTGTTTAAAACAATAGTCAGTTAAATTTGGAAATAATTCTTTGTATGATGTTACATCTATACACAATTAACGCTTTGGAAAGATTTCAAATGTTATCCAAGAATTTGGCTTTAATTAAATTTTTTAGTGCTTTAATTAAAGCATTAAAGCTACAATCTCGCTAATTGTGAACAATAATTCTGTTATTATATTATCACTTCAATGCGTATAATACGAAGTGGAACGAGGTACATGCAATTTTCTTATTTCTCCTAGTTCCCAGCAATCCAGGAACACGCGATCTAATCTCTCGTCGAGATATAATAATGAATGATTTCGAGTTTCCCGGGGCACCGTCGGGTCTTCGATCTCTCCAGAGTCGAATCCGACGGAAACTCGAAATGAAATTTTCCTCGTTGCCGGTTATTGCGCGCCGAGACAAGCTTGCGCAATGGCGGCTTTTATGCCGCCGCGTTTACTCCAATTTGTAATTATATTCCGCATGTCCTTATCGACCTTTCAAATCGTTGCTCGCACGGCCGGCACTCGATAATTGCAAAACACTCGGCGCTCGAACACCGTATGCGTGGGCACATTTACAAAATTAATCGCGAAATTGTTGCAATCGTAGGCGGATCCCCCCATTTTCCATGCGATCCACTTCCCGCGCCGTTCCTCCGACTGTTCTGCACGCGTTCTTCCGCTTTCGATTATTAATCCAACGGCAGCGCGTGTTCAAGTGCAGTGCAACTATATAGTATCTATCCACCGTCTGGGAATTCAGGCCAGCACGCTTTCTAAAAAGAACCTGCACAAACAATCGGAACGAAAGTCTGATAACCGTTGCGCAATATCGAACATTGGTAGAAAATCGAAACGGTGATAATCGATAAATCTGTAACTCCAAGACGAAACGGCGCAGGTGAAAACGAATCGGCGCGATCAATATTCCCGGACGATACTTCGGCCATTTCCTTTTACGTCTTGATTACTTCCTAGCAATTAATTGCGTCGGGTTTCGTTACAAATTAATGCTGCACTGAATTTTCACCGAACTATTATGTCATTTCAATGTTCTCCTCTATGCATATTATGTATATACGTTCATGAATATATCACGTTTCATAAGGTTATAATGCATATTTGAAATCAAACTCGCGCAGGAAATTTCATTCCTTTATGATACTCCCTTTTGCAATTAGACTTTTCTATGCCCCTACTTCTTATTCCCCGTGTTGCATGAGGAATAAACGTTTTCGACACGGGCAAAATTCCCTAAACGAAGATATAACAATGCTTTATTGTCAAAAATATTGAATTGAATATTAGTAAAAATATTTAATTTAATATTATTTGCCGAGATTGAAAATATTGGACTTTTCTACTGCATTCCATTTTCGAGAAAAAGGCGATCTTCTGAAATACAAATATATTGTTCTCCGGGTATGAAAATTTTCTAAAACCTTATTTACGATTAGACAGCGAAACTTCATGTAAAACAAAAATGTTTTGCTTTATTCATAAAAGTGTAAGTTAAATCAAAATATGTCTTCACGTTTACGTTTTAAGAAATTGGAAATAATATGACAATATTCTAAAATCTTTCTGAAGTACATGAAAACTAGTCTACGCACTTTCGTGATACAAGCAGGTGCGTAAAATATAGAAAAATATGCAGCAAGTAATAACCGTGTTTCCATTTGATTTTCACCAACAAGAAATTTCTGTTATCTATTAGGAATCGGTAAATGAAAATGGAAGTTTTCGGGATGGCTTGCAGTTTAGCAACAACGCGCTTTAAATCTCCGTCCACGGAAGGTCTCAATTTCGAAGCGTCGCCGACAGTGAAAGTACATATTTTAATTGAATCCAAACACTCCAGTCGCATGCCAGAGGAAAGTCCATCGGCAACTTCTACCACGAATGCAGAAAATTAATTCAGCAAACGCAGATCCGATCTCGAATAACGTCGAAGAATATAAAGCAAATAAATATTCATTGATCGAGGCTGTCGTCGAATCGGCCTCGCCTAGTATAAGCACCCACCGCGGCGCCGGTGACCGAATCGGTAATTGAATCGTCTGATAAAGAAAAACACTTCGGCGTCTTTTCAATTGCTCCCGGAGTAGCACCGAAATGTTGCACAACCGAAATATACCGGTCGATCACCACCCGGCAGTGGTTTTTCGCGATTTTAACGGTGACTTCCGTGAGTTCTTCGGTGTTCGTTTCACCGTTTATTCACCGATTACGAGGAAACCATAAAATCAGCGAAAGTATATACGAAATTAATTCCGGTCCGTCGACGAGTCGAAATTGCTTTTCTTCTGTGACCAGACCCGGGTAATTACTGTGACTCTGTCGCCCATTCGTAACTTCGCCCTTAACTTTAATGTACCGCAGACGCAAAAACCAGGCCTCCTAATGTTCCGCTTAGCTCTGCTGTACTCTTTTGTTAATTCTCCGCGCTTTACTGTGGCAGGGGATGATAGTTATCCGCGATGTACAGTGGCGACCACATACTTAAAATAATACTGAAAATTTCATCGGGATTATCCCTTTGCACTCGAAGCGATCTTAACTGAAAATCTGAAATAATTTTTCTGGTTTCTAGTATTTCCATTTCATATAACAAAATTCATTCTATGGATATGAAATTGAGTCTCGTGACTCATTTAACAATTACAGTTTCAACAAATTTTTCATTCTAAGCTTTGGCGATATCTATAACAACAATTTTAATGGCGCCGCAGAGTTGCCAGTCGAGTGCAAAGGGTTAATTAATACAGAGTCAAGCTACTAGCATTGAAAGGTTTTTTAAAACAGCTGATTTCTGATAGCTAAGATTAGAAGATTTTTTAAAAAGTAAAAATAAATTGTTAATAAGTCAATCATATTACAGAAACAGCATCATGTAACAAACACTATTTAAAGCTCATGAGCGAATAATAATATAACAACAAATGAGCTGATAATCTAATAATTAAAATTTACATGTATAATTCATTTACCGATTGATGGTAATAGAAAATAGTCAGTTGAAAATCAAACAATAATTTCTCGATTTTTGCTGGGAACAAATCGCTCTGTGCGTCGGTGTATTTTCTGTAATTAGACGCGGCGTTATTGTTATTTATCGCGGCGGTGCGCCGCGTTGACGAGAAAAAATGGTGGGAACGAAGGTCGGTGAAGTAACCGCTCGGGTCACCGGGGAATTGCGCATCGGCATAATTATAGGGGACCATGAAGATGGAATGCTCCGTAAGTGTGAAACTAATTGGTACACCGAGTATGTAATTTAAGTGCACAGAAGGCGAAGCGTCTCAAATACTAAATACTACGACGAACACATGTGAACACGTACCGCGTTAAACGCTCAAAGTGGTAGTTTACATTCTATGTGTGAATACCGGGTGGAGCGTGTGAAGCGTGCGAAACGTTTGATGTAGATATTACACGGAACATAATTATTAAGAGAAGCATGGTGCCAGCGTGTATGTGTACCCACATCTTTCCGTTCGCTTTTCACTTTGATCGTAGCGCTAAGAATTTGTTTATTCGAACGGTATACTTGAAATATTGTAATGCGCAAAATTACGTGCTACAATGCGCATATCATGTAGAATGTTAAACATATTTTTATCGCTTCGATATGTCAGGAATAACCTTAAAAATATTTTGCGACGAGATTCGAAGTAATGAAGTTAGTAAAATTGTTTAGAATTTCCCGACGTCCAAGAAGCAAGCGGCTCAAAATTATTTCAATGTTTTATATTTAAAAACTTTCGTATATGTTAAAAATTTTCCAAATTCATACAGACCACTGCGACTGCTCGTTCATCGTTGCGAAAACTTGACACGGTTGCTTCGGTTGTCCAATAAATCACGAAAGAGTTTATTCTCATCAAAATAAAATACCATTGCTGCTTGAAAATATGTCCCCATATCGCGTGGAATTTCTCTTTTTACGCAGGAAAAATTCATAAAAATGTCACGGTTCCTTGCTGGGTCGCTGCTGCAACTATGCAAATTTAATCCACATATATAACGGCAAGAGAAATATAACATCTTGGGATCAAACTTTTAAAATACTAGAATTGTACATATACAATTCAGACAAAATATAATATTTTTAGAATATAAATTTGGTGCTCTAATTTAGTGTAAAAATTGAATGAGCGCGATTAAATCATTCTATGTTTTAAATTTTCTTTATGAAGTAAGATGTTTTCGTTGATATAATAAATTCTATATGATAATCTAATCTTGCATTTGAAACATTTCTTAGTTGCAAAAATAAATTAAAGAGAAGAAAGATATAATTTATGATATCATATTTCGCACAGAGAATAATTTTTAATTTGTTCTCGTCAAAATAACCAAATTTTTCAGCAAATTGAACAAAAATGACTCAAAATAAAATCTATCTTTAAAATGCTATGCACGATTTCAAGTAATATAAACAATTTATTGGTTACTGTTCGAAACAGTATTATACTCATCTCTGGATCTAATCCCCGATGATTCATGGAAACTACAAAACACGGAGAGAGAAATTTTAACGTTCGAAAGCCCGTAAATAATCGAGGAAAGACTCGGTATTACGCAACGGAAAAAGGCCACGGCTTCCATAACAACCCGTTGACGAGGGTTGCATTGAAAACTGCGGGCAAGAACGGCGGGAACGTTTAGTTGCCAATTAGCCTAACCAAAGGCTGCGGTCAAATTTCGTTTCCTTCTGGCGAATTGAATAATATGCCACGATTGTGTCCCGAGTCTTGACATTCATCTGTTCGTGAGAAAGTTTAACGATGCACAATGGCAACAAAACTCCATCATTATAGTAAAAAATCAATGTTTCCATATTTTCAAAAGAATGTAATTAATTTAGCGACAACAAGTAAATTTTCAGCGTGTAAGTAATCGAGATCCAAGAATCGCGTTATTTAATTTTTTGTTGTAGGCTCAGAAAAAAATTAAAACTGAGTAAGTTTTTGTTATTCCAAGCAACAGTAAAATTTTGCAAAAATCAGCAAAAAATATTAATATCGTTATCTAGCGGATTGATCGTTTCGTCGACCAAAAAAGAAATTCAAGACAATTCGTAAAAAGTTATTACGGTTGGAAATATGTTCGAATACATTTGTCCGGTAACAGAGGTAAGTATATTCCCGGTACGCTCCGTAATTCTTCATGATGAATTCGTCCGTTGGAAACGGTATCGCGCAACCCCACCATTTTTGCTGATATAGAGGTGGCTCGATAATTAAGGCCGCGCTCGCTCGACGTCCTGGGAAAAGAAGAGGATTAAGCGACGACGATATGAAGTGAACAATTCCCGCGGGCCAAGCCGATTTTTCACTCCTGAATAAATTCGCGCATCGAATTGTGCATCGTACAAACGATGGGATAGCGGGGGATTGAGGGTAAACGCTGATCAGCCCCCCCCCCCCCCCCCCCCCCGTCTTTCGACTAGCAAATTGCCACTGATAAACGGAATTGAGGATTAATATCAACTTTCATAGAAGAGAGGTATTTTCCAACTTGTTTCACTTGATTGGAACGTGAGATAGTGGGACAATAGTTTCCATGCCACATAAGCAAGCGTCCAGATTGATGATTATAATTAAATTGATGTCACGAGAATCTGTTGCCGGTCTGAACGCGTCAAAACGCTCTTGCTTTATTGGAATATAATAATGGAAATTGGATTGTGTTCTATGGTTGAAACATTAGGCAAAACAATTAGATGAGTAGATTATTTTATGGTAAAATTTATTAAAAATCAGATAGAACAATAATTTTCATGATAATTTTTATAATATACTTTTATGAATTTCTCTTCTTTGCTTGGACATAAAATTCCATTGGGGTCTCTGTCTCTGTTGTCCATTCATTGAAAGTAGCAAGGGGTTAAGCAACAGTTGCTTTGATTGTTCCTTTCAATTTTCTACTTAAAATTATGTTTCCACTATTTTCGTATTATTGCACTATGAATGCAGCTAAATATGTTTATATTTAGCTATATATGCACGACATCGAGGCAAATTGAATGATGCACTGGACCATGATCTTTGACTCTAAATTGAAATTAATCTATAAATGAAAATTAATTGTACTATAATATCGTGTAAGTTTCGCCACGAGGATTTCAAACATGGTCTGCTAAATCTGTTATCTAAATCTGAATATAAATATCAATTTTGTCTTGCGTATGAATTTATTTGCGACAAACAGGTGCTAATGAACGTAGCTGTGAAAGAAATCGTAATGCAAATGGTTAAATAGATCTATCTAAAAATTGTATTTTTCTTTCATCGTTCGCGAACACCGGTTTCAACTCTCACAGTGTTGCGTACCCATTTTGCATCGTCCTGTAGCTTTCAGTTAATTAAGTTACACAATTCCTTTCCCGTTAAATACCGAAGCGATTCGAAAAATTCGGAACATCCAAGTTGCGAAGAGATAACGTCGAAATGAAATTCGGCGTTCGGCGAGGAGAGCTCGGTCGACGCTTGCGCCGATCGGTAGACCAAATTGTCTGCGGGCAAGCGTACTTTTTCAATTTCTCAGCGGTATTGTCGCAACAACGGCTGCTCATTAAGGAGAACTATCGCCAATTAATACGGCCGGTTGTTCAGCCATTCTTCGAACGCGTTTCCTTCTCCGCGAAATGTCGCGCAGAATTCCGGGAATTTTCCTGCAGCATTACTATTCCGCGGCCGTCTCGAAATGCAAGAATGTAGCTCGTGACACGTGGAGCCAATCCACACTGTCGCGGCCCGTAAACGCGTTTCCCGGTATAAACGCGGATTCATTTGCCTCGCGCTTTCCTTCGTTTCGCCGGGTTTCCTCGAGCGCGCGGCTCGCTCAACCGAAAGAGAAATTCCCCTGGCTGATTCCGACGAAACGTCCGATGAAACAACCGATGGAATCGCGACAACGGCTTAACGATCGTTTCGACGATTATGCGACTGAACCCCGTGAAGATCATTCGGTAAAGATTGTAAGATTATTCAGATTTTATTATCACAATACAGGAAGTAGCCAAATATGGTATTGTTCAGTTTCTCGACTACCAGCTTTACGAAATCATTTATAAGAAATTAATACTTCGTGTACCTTATATATACAGGGTCAGTCACTTAATTTGTTCACTTTATTTTTGGTTTTAAACTATATGTTGTTTAAAGAACGTGTCGAACAGGAGTTGTATTAATATACAATAAATGCGAGCATACACGGCAACAATTAATTTTCTGCTATTTTCCTTGCGAAACGCTATTTAGAAGAAAACAGGAAATGATTTTGTTCAAACTCTTCAGCCTCTGTAAGAAATAAATCCAATGCATAAGCTAAAAGCAATGAAAATAATACCTGTATACATAAACGAGATTCACCGTGATTTATCAGCACTATTTTCGGAATAATGTTTTTGTTTCACACGTATCAGAATCTTCATCGAAGATAACTTTGTTCAGAACTTTCAGTCTGTATAAGCATTTGTGTAAGTAAGAACAGTTAATTGAAGAGTTTCTAGCGATTCAAGTGGAGCCGGTCGCCGCGTCACTAAGGAATTGCACGGTGGAAGAAACAACAGACCGCCAGGCTAGCTACAAAGTATGTAATTATAGGAGATTACGTAATCTTGTTTCTTAATTGCAACCTTTCACGGTTTGGGGATCATACCAGGGTGAGCGGAGCGGGTCCCCGCGCTTAAATTAAACAGCCGTTGTTTAGCGTTGGTAAGTAGATGTTAATTAATCGCGGCCGATCTGAGGCGTCGGCGCACGTCTCCCTCTGTAATCGTGATAATCGCAGCCCCGGTGGTCACGCAATCGCCTTAGAAATCCGAGTGCCCGTTATTTCCCTTTATTGTAGCGCTGCATACGCGAGCGGGTAAACGTTACGCAATCGATTTCTCGTTATATCCGCGCACAGCTATTGCAACCGGGATAGGATCATTGTTAATTCTTCTTCTGCTCGAGGAAGTCGGCAGTCGCATTCAAATAGAAAAACCATTTCCGATCTAATTTGAACATTCAATCCACGACTACGGGGTTCGTCCGTCGCGATTGAAAATGAGCTCGATTCAAAAGCGGAATAAACTTCATTTCAAACGGGAATAGATCTTCAGGTCTGCTATGCTATTTTTAAAACAAATATAAAGATTTTATAACTTCTATGTAAAACGAAATAAATTTCATTTTTAGCGAGACCATTCTCACCGTATTCGATACCGTGTCATAATTTTGATATGATGTAAACACTCTGCATAAAAATGGAATTTCTAATGCATATTAAACACCTCATTGTCGATTCAGTGTTCATTGGTTGGAACCGAATTCAATTAGGAAATTGAATCTGTTTTACTTTGGTTTCATTGCAAGAGTTATGTAATTTGTGCAAATTGTACGATGAAAACGAAATTCCTTGTTTTAATTAATCGATCGATCATTTATTGGCGTTTCATTTCATTAAAGAATTGCAGTTATTACCTATTTTAATGGAAATCAATTTTCATCGGTAACGGACCAACTAACATAAAATATGTAAAATGTACAGGGGGCGATAATCGAACTTATGTATTAAAAATGTATAAAGAAGAGAAGAAAAATTTGTAATCCTTTCATAGTAATAAAAGGAAATTTATGAAATCGTATCACATTAGTTTTTGGAAACTTTTTACTGCATGCTATCAAGACAAACATTAAGAAAATTGATTAAAAATTTAAAAATATTAATTTTTATTACGACTCGTATAACCACACTTTCAGATTACACAGACTGGAACAGCACAAACATAATGAATATTAGAATAGTATAGAATGCTTAATATTAATAATATGTAATGCACAATATTTAACACTAGAAAGTTAAAATCAATTCTAAGAGATATGAATTTAACTTGTTTGCCACATTTACAAATTTTAATAACGTTTTACAATAAAAATAAATGAATAATTTTTAACTATTTTTTGATATTTATTCGTCATACAAATATTACCGTTGCGGCATTCAACAGATCAAAGCGCGACCACCCTGAATTTGTATTTCAAAACTACACCGTAAGAATTTCGGCCTTTTGTTCTAATAAATGTGGGAAATATTGAGAGGCGCGGCACACAATATCTTTGCGATAGCTCATTCAATTGTCCCGGCAATTGTCGTTTATTATACGAAAGCGTTCGGATCGTCGGCTTGATCAACCGGGCCTCCTTTATATCCCGATCACACGACGTAATTAAATTACGAAGCGCGCGACGCATTAATGATGAGAGAACCGTTCGGAACCGAGCATACACTCGTACAACGGATCTAAACAATAATAGTTAATACCGTCGGCGAGAAAATAGCCGGTAGAATGCTAAACAGTTCCCCGCATGAAAACTGTTCGCGGTATCTCTACGACTATGCTCTATATATAAATCATTGCATCGGTCCGCGGGCGCGCCGGTGCACCACCAGCGTTTCTCCGCTTTTCACTCATGAAAATATATAACCATGACTGTAAGCGCACAACTCCCGGCCGGTCTTACGTCACGCACATTCCGCGAGGAGCCGGTCTAATTAAATCGAAAAACACCCGAAACCCGGCACGGCTCCAGCTTTAAAGTCACGGCATGGTTCCTTTCATTTCCCGGATTCCTTTCTTTGTCCGCCAGCGACCTCGCGGGTTCAATCGACCGCGGCAACGCCGCCGATTTTTTCGCGTTTCGCGTCGGTCGCTGAGAATAGCCGCGCCGCGCCGATTACGTGAAACAGCACGAACTATGCCAAAAGCCTCGTTTTACAGTTAAATGAAGTGTGACATTTCGCGAACGATTATTCCTATCTCGTGCTGGGAAACGGAACGTCGAACTGGTTTCGCAGAAACACGCGTATCGCTCGATAAACGGCCAAAGAAACAACCGTGCTCTCGGCCCCGTGTTCTGGACCGTAGTGGGAACGATTCAATGACACAGTCATTAGTTTCGATACGTACGTACCTTATTCCCCAATATCGTGTTATGCTATCGAACGAATATCGAAATGACACGTTGGTAGTTCTAATTAAACGTATTTTACGAACCGCGTTGGCGGAGTTCCCTCGCTGCCGGACACACGTGGTCTCCTTAGATCGATACAGAACAGAATAATTTTCTTTTATTATGAGTTAATTGCTGATAGAAACGAGATTGTCGGCGTTATCGTAATATTCTAATTAGGTTATTAACGTTAAACCTTGTTATGTAAAAATATAACAGAATAATATGGCTGCATTGTACAATAGACAATATAATTAAAATTTACGAAAAATATAGATTAGTTACATGACTTCGAAGATTGCTTGTTTAATACTAGCTTGATTTATGTTAGAATGTACAAACTTTTAATAAATGACTGATTATTTAGAATTAACCATATTTTACGAACCATGTTATTGGGGATCTTTTCTTCAATAATCAATGTTAACGCGGAACTCAAATTAGGTAATTTAACGTTGAACTTTGGTATATGATTAGAAGAGAGATAGTACACTTTGATATGCGATTTCATTAAACAGAATTGAGAAAATGTGACAGAATAACGTAGCTGTATCGTACAATAGCCAAAATGACTAAAATTCAAGTTAGCTGTATGACATCGAAGGAAGTGTCATTTTGCACGTTAAATATATGAACGTGTACGAATTTAAAGGGTAGGACATTTTGTCTAGCTTATTGTTAAGTAATTTATGGTGCGGATATGAATATTATACGAGTGTGCTAAATGATATACAGAATATCTTCATCACCTTGAATATCTCCATTGCGTATGGTCCAATGAAAAACTTTTCAGGACAAAGTTACATTGTTCTATGGGACACACGTAATGATTAAAATAAAACTTTTTCCAGGGTAATCTTTTAAACGAAATTATAACATATTAGATTCGCATACACTAAAAGTAGTGCTTAAGCCGAGTTCTGAAACATTGAACTCATTTTTGGAATTTCTTCGAGATAAGCTAGCTTTTAACTCTTTGCACACCTACGTCGAGTTATTATATACGACTCGACATTATAACCAGAATTTCATCCTGGAAATTGTTTCAAAAGATGTCATCCTCTTGAAAATTTCAAAATATAACAATAGCGTAAATAAAACCGGTGTTTAAGTGAATTTGTTTCATTCTTTATTTATTTAAATTGCCTTATTTTTTAGTTAAAATAAATATGAAATAAGCTACTTAAAAGCGTTGGGAGCTGCTGATAACGAAATTGAAATAAAATTCGAAGTGCAAAGGGTCAAGGAACTAAAATCTCAATTGTCATCGTCCTGAGACGATAAATCTGATTTCAGTTAAACATACAGCGCGGCACCGGGCAGAACTTCCCCGATGCATTTTGCATTCGCGACGGCGTAGTATCCGCGAAACTTCCGCCATCGGTGGCTTGTTGCTATAAACTTCATTTCCATCTCAATAACAATCAGCGGAGAATCTCGCGGCCCGGGTGATAATCCTTCTCGCCATTAATAAGTCAGAAAGCCCCGGAGTTAGGGGTTCACGGGAGGTTTCCAAGGGACGAAGGACTTATCTCGAGCAGCCCTCGAGGTAAAAATTCCTCGGCATAATGAGCGGCTCGTTTCCATGGCCGAGTTGGTCCGCAGACCGGCGGACGTTCCGCGAATCCGCAGCGCCGGGAAAACGGCGAGAGGAAAGTCTTTCTCCGTGGATTGGCGACGGAGGAAGCGCGTGACAAAAAGTAGGAAACAGCCGTAGACCGGCGAGAGGACGAGACCCGCGGTGTGGCAGGAAGCCGAGAGCCGAAGAAAGCCCGCCACTCTCCTGGCAGCCTTGCCATTGAATTAGAATTTCCGAGTCGTTAATTTCAACTGGCTTCGGTGGTGGCCGCGCAAGAAAGAGACAAAGAAGCGGCGATCCGGGCGGGAGCGAGCGGGAAAAATGAAACCGTGGGGAACGTCTAGGTTCGCGCCGTGGATCGACCGCGTTCTTTTTTCACCGTCCTCGCCCACCGAGCCGCCTCCGGATAATTTCTTCTTCAGCCTCATCCACGCTCGATTAACTCCTCTTCTGGCCGAGTCCGGTAGCGAGACCTTGCGTCGCCAACGGTGCATAGCACCCGCGTACCTGCAACGCAACAAGGTGAGATGCACGCTGTCTCCGAAACCTGGACTGATTGGCGAAATTCCTGTTATTTTTTACTGTGTGAAATTGTCTTGTTGTAAACTTAGTTTGAACCATGACCATATTTTCTTCCTCCTGATTCATCATCGCACTAACTACGATAGTTATTAGTGACAACATACTAGTGTTGCCTTATATCTTTTTATTATTTTTCTATCCTTGGTGTGTCAATATAGGTTACGTATCTTCTCGGAGTCAAAGTTTTCCTTGAGCAAAAGTTCCAGTTTATATTTTTGACGATGATTGATCTTATTGATTGGTTGTGATTGATGTATTGCAGCCTTCGCATATCGGGATTTGTTCCTTGGCTAGCAGATGGGAGTGGGATATTCTAGAATGGTTAGGGAGGCTGTATTATGTTTTTGAAAAAGGAAGTCGTCTACAGCTCTGATACAGTTCGGAGGCTGTTTATACTCATTCTAATTTTCATAATCACTTTGGTCGTTTTAAAGGATTCAAATGTAAAAAAAAATGTAACACAAGCATGTGGCGTAAGGTGTGAGAGTCTCTGACGAATAAATAAAAATATATGAGTGAAGAAGATAATTCAATTTTAATTATTGATTTGATATTGCCATTTGCATGTTCAACAATAGTGATGTTCAACAGAAGGTATGTTAAGTTTTTCTTATTATTTACAGTCAATAGATATATTATTTTTTGAGCTTGTAACAAAATCTATTAAAAAATCAGACGCACTTTGGCTGCAGTATTTATTTTAGCTTGACGCATTACATTTATTTATTTAGATTAATCAAGAGTTGAATAAGCATGTGTACCTCCTTTAACTAGTCAGAATAATTTAAAAACAACGTAGCAATATTCTGAAATTCTCACATTTCCACTGCTACGTATTTTTGTCACTTATTCTTGTCATAAATGCATAGAATCCGTAATTTTAAAATCCAATATTATTTTAATCCGAAATTAAATCAGAAATTCTTAAGTCCACGTTGCGCAATTTTGTCACATCATGATTTGTTGGAGATCATTCCATTAGTAACACTGATAAACTATTTCTTATTTTGTTACGTCCATTGATCCTGCGGCTTTATTTTCTCACATATCGCAGAAATAGATGCATAACTGTGTCTTTGTATCCATACAGTAACGTAAGTAATTAATATACCTTTAATTATTTCGGAATAAATTACGTACACGATATATCAATGGCTTACAATGCGTGCCTTGTAGCCCGCTAATTTATTAATTCCATTGAATTATGTATAAGCTTTTACAAACTGGTCAAATATACTCCAATTATGATGATCTAATTACGTTTCTATTATCAAGATCAACGACAACCTATACGGTGAAGGGAAACAGCTAGTAAAAATCCATTTATTGTAATCATTTAGTTATAGCAACTCTTGTTGAATTTTTAACTCTATGTTCAATTTTCTGAGTTAAGTTAAGTGTTACAACTTGTTCACAACTTAAGAAATTTAAGGAATTTAAGAATATCAATATGTTAGTTTCATTCTATTCAGGTGATTAAAGGTGCAAACGACTTTCTATTTGGTTTCTCTTTTCTGTAGTCGATTCAGTGTGAAAATACTAATATACAAAGTTTAACAGAAATTAAGCGTGAATAATTTCATGGACACATTGTACTTGGTCCTTTGCATGTGTAAAATCTTTCCTATAACGAATCACTTTCCTATAACCGTCACATTTTAATATGACTATATTAACGTGAAAATAATAGCAGCACTATAAATTACTTTGCTTTCAACAATCATCTAAAATTGTCATCTCACCTGTTCGATTTATTCGAAATATCATTCAACCATCGAACAATTAGAATACGGAAAATCGACGGGGAAAAGTGAACGGTTTTATCGATCACTATACGTCAACAATTCCGCTATTGTTTCGCATAAACGCCCGCTGGAATTTATATGATTGCTCGGAATGACGAATAACAAAAACCCGTGAATCGAACATTTCCACGGCTGGAATTGGAACGCACTGTAGCGTTATTAATGCAATTACACGTGCCGCAAGAAATTTCTCGGAATAGCTCGAAACCCGTGAAAATGTCGAAACACCGTCGCAGAAAAAACAAACGGATGCATTCAGATCCATCGGCCATCTCTAAATCCAATCGGACGCTTCCTGACCAGACAGCCTAGCAGAATAACCGGACTTCAAAGTTGCAACGTTTCACACCTTGCGTGAATTTCTGCAACGTTGAAGATCGTTACGGCTCCCCGCTTGCTATCCTAACGATTGCGCAACGGCATCGACTCGAAATCGACTTCGCATTAGAGAATTACGCGCGCCGCCTCCTTTGTTCTGTTAGTAACTAGAATCGTGCGTTCATTAACACGTTCCGTGTCGAGCTGTTCTTACATGACTCTTCGCTCTGACCATTTGATATTGTTATTAAAAATTTTCTATATTATATCGTACTAATTTAATTATTATACGTGTATATGACAATGATATTGGCAAAAATTTATCGTGACAAATTCTTGTGACGTAAAATTATATTACTTCAATCATAAATTTGTTATAAAATATTTTTCTAGCGCATTGAATAAATCTGTAAGCTGAATAAAAACTATCTACGAAGCCAATATTACATCTGTTTATTAGTTGATTATATGAAGCATTTACAGAAGTGTAATAAAGATTTACAAAGCTTGAAAGTTGAATACCGAATTATCGATTTCTAAAAAATTATCGATAATTAAGCGGCTGTAATTTCGTACAAAATACATGTAGAATAATAAATCAGACCTCGTATTAAAGCTTAGACTTTCCACAGTAGTAATCATTTGGTACACTGAAAAATTAGAAAATGATTCTCGAAAAAGCTGTAAATTAAAATCTTCCTAGAAGTAGTATTTAATTCACAACAATTACAGTAAAACTCCTATACTGTAACGTTAGTATCTATTCCGAAACGAATCAATTCTAACAATGTATGAATATAATTATCCATCTGCAATTATTGAGTTAAAAACGTATTTTTAATAGACTAATTTACAAACATTAAAATCATATATAATCAAGAATATTTATTTCATATTCCTCTTTATATCATTCATAACTGCGGGTAATTTAATATTAGTCATATATTTTACAATGTAATTACCGACGAGAACAAATTATGCCGGAATGACTCACCCTTTTAGAGGCAGAATAGAGCCCTTTTCTGCTGATTAGCAACGCTGATAAATCGCGCGTTCACAACATGTTCGATTAAGCTAACAATACAATGTTTGCTGCGCAACCTGATTAACGTTTCCACCGGGTGTGGATTAATCGAGTAGAACTATATCGGAGGGGGGGGGGGGGGGGGGACTCACTGCGGGTGACGCGTTTCACGTGACCGTAAATTTCAACCGCGTAAGTATTTCCGGCGCGTTCAATGAGCATCGACACGGTACGCGGCGACTTCGGGGATATGACAGCAAAATCCCAGTAAGACGAGCGAAGCAAATTTCCGAAGCCACAAAAAACTGTTCGTCGTATTTCATAAAGTCGGCGAGTCATGAACGAAATAAAACAGAAACGGCCCCGGCACAGGAAATAGGAGAAATAGAAAAAGAGGTAGTGGAAATGGAAGAGAAGACAATCCGTGGCTGCGGGATCCATATATGTAACCCGGCATTCCGCGTAGAATTGTTTATGTAATAATTTATATTCCATTTGCGCGGCGGCTTTATCTTTCATTCTACAACTTTTTAAAACCTTGACGTAATAACTCATCCGCCGACTATTTAATTCCGCTGTTGCTTAAATCCCTTGTAGCGACTGTCCCATTTTTATATTCCCGGTCCACTCTGTGCTCTTTTTCCCCGTATCCTGTCTCTTTTTTTTTTTACTGTGTATGTATTTGTCTCCGCGCAGAGTAAACCACGCAATTGGGACGGGTAATTCTTTCTAGTTTAAGATAAAACAAAATTGGACAGGTTAAAATTAAATGGTGGTCGAGGATTTGACGTATCATGCCATCTCATCTTTTGGCTAAATGCAACGGTGCATTCTAAAGAGACCAATATATTTTATTCTTTCTTTTTAATAGACTTTTAATAGACGTGTTTTTTTTCAATGTTTTGCAACCTCGAGGAAATCAATAATTTGAACGCTATTTCAAATCTTTTGTTACTCCATATGTGGCTTGTATTCATTCAAATACAAATATCCATTCTATTGCTAGGGATGATGCAAAAATTATGAACCTCCATTTTTCGACTTTTTTATGTACCTACCACGGGAATTTAAAAAATGTATTTTATTGATTTCGGAGACCTATATGCATACTATAAATTGTATCAAAATCGGCTGTCTCATAGTTAAGTTATTATTGTTGGAGAACTCCGATTTTCGCCGTCTATAATTAAGTAGTTTAGAATCATGGTGGCGTAAGTTCTATTTTCAAAAATTTTATTTTGTTAAAATATAAACTATACATGTCAAACTGTTAAAAATATAAGCGATATAAACTATAAAATTGCTATAAATTCTTTACCCAATAAATATTTGTCGAGGTCAGTATAAAAGACTAAGTTAGATTATGTTATAAAAAGACAGAAATGGCAACAACACGATTTGTTGTCTACATTTTTCAAAGAATTAATAATTTACAGAACGAAATTATACAATTACTACACCCTTATTTTTACGATAATTTCTTACAAGTTGAATAAATACGCATAAGTATTTTCAAACATTTTCATGTTAATAGCTTCCTCAATGTTTCTTTCTTTTGTATAAATGACATACGGATGTTACATTTCTATTTAAATTATTTTATCGTATGTTTCAAAATGTGATATTCGCTCATCATTTCGTGTTTTGAAACTTTATCTCCAGACTCCAAAGCAGCGACTATGAAATCCTGCAAACATAAATTTTCGATTAAAACAGGGCTGCTTTTATTTTTCGGCCACGTTTTCGGGATTTGGGCGAACCGTGCGACACCGGACGATCGTTCGGCAACCGGTGGCGAATAACGGAGTTATTGAACCTTGATTTCCACTTTAGCATTTTAGTCCGATTTCACTCGTGATCGCCACGCGCCTGTCGGTTTACGTAACGCGGCGCGTACACATGCAAATCGCGGGTCCGCGCGACAGGTCTGTTCGCGCGCGACTCGTCCGAGAAATTTTCGCGCAAAGGTCGCGCCTGTACGCGCTGCGCGTCCGCCCGTTCACGTGCATCAGATTCATCGATTCGTGAGTACGATTCTCCGCCGACGCGCCAACGATTCATCCCGGCCGATCTGATCTTCGGCGACGCCGAGAGACACCGACGGTACTTGTTATGCGCGCGCGAGAAGCTCGTCTCACAGTGGCCGGCGAGCGTGTAAACATTTCGCGGGGAAAGCCAGGAAGTCGCCTGGCCGCGAGTGAAATCTACCGTCTTTTATTTTCGTATACATCCAGCGACCCCGATCGCGTTTCAGCAGCGCGCGAATTCCGCGCGCGTCACTTCCGTTCCGATAAACGGCGCGGTCACCGATCTGTCGTAATCGCGACTCGAAATTCGCTCGATCGGGACACCAGCGTACTTTACGAAATCGACTGCTGCTGGTCGTCGACATGGAGCGGACCGGTGACCGGTCGACAGCCACGGCTGCCGATCTGGCCAGTTTTTCCAGGTCCGATCGCTCGGTTTTACCTCGATTACCATCGCCGCGGTCCAATTATGCGATCGCTCTAATAGTGTTTAATTTTCCAAGGGCTCCGCTAAATACGGACTGCTGATAGCGCCGCGACTAGTGCCCAAGGAATTGTCTCGTTGTTGGATGTATAAATTTCCGAGTCTGACTAATGCATGATTGTCATTTGGGACATGTAGGTAAACTGCGGGTAATTGGTTCATCGCGACGCTCTACAACATTCCGTCCGGTGGACCAACATTGTGAATTACAAGTTCGAGATCTGGGAAATCTTGTATTCTGATATATTTATAACGAATTGTAGCACAGTTATAATTGGAAGATAATATTTCGTGTAAAAGTTAATGCATTGATAAGATATTGGTTGATTTACTTTCATTTTATAGATTTAGTTTTTATTATAGTGCCTTCAATATTATTAAGTAATTCTAGTAAAATGATAAGAACTTCTTGCAATTTTTTGTATTAAACATACGCCGACTTCAAAACTATTTTTCAAGATTTCCAACATTCATTATGATACGGGAACCGGTTGCTGCTTCCTTAGGTTGTATTCGGGCACAATTATTTTTACATTTATCGCACAAGATATATTCAATTTTTATATTAAAAAGTAAACAGAACGAAAAAATGAAATATGTCTTATTCGATAAATATAAAGATAATTATACCCGAAAATAAATGAAGGGTATAACAATTGTTCACCCCACCATAATCGGCTCTACTGCCACCCATAGATAATTACAGATATTCATAGTCAAATCGATTTTATAATTCAACGAAATTTCAAATGCGAAATTAATGTATTCAACATCAGGCAACGAGAAATTTTTATACAATTATTTTTCAATTCCGTTATTTAAAGTCGTATCATCCTCTTATTTTTATACAATTATTTATCGTAAAATAACTGTATTTTTAGTTATAATATTACTATCAGTTTCCAGTGGTCAATTTATAATAATACAGACTTGTTTTTATAACAAGTAGCTTCGATATGATTGTCACAATATAAGAAGTTCGAAAGAATTTTTTTCATTTGCATAACAAAATATAGCATAAATATTTTCTGCTAGAAAGTGCACTATAAACTATTGGCATCTATGAAATTGCATGTGCACATATATTTCGCCATTATTCGCTATTATTCACCATCATTTCATCATTATTACAGATGCGATCATCGTGATATCAATGAAAGTTTAATATCACGTTGTTACCGCTTAATATTGGTATCGTCGAATCATTATCATATCGTCGATCGGCGGTTTCAAAATAACTTTAGTTCATACACGAATTCGCGATTCATGAAGTTTGGTTAACAAGCATTTAACAGCGTAACGTATTTAGCTGGTGAATATAATTTCGTAATTAGTACAGTCGATCCCAGAAGTAATGTACCAAACACAGAGGCCGAATTATTGCACACTATAAATCTGATGGGGGTTCTGCACGGTGTCGGATAATTCACTTGAATATGCACTTTTGAAATTCCTGATATCGTTCATAATTCGATTTGTCTACAATCGGAATTATAAACCGTACTATGACTGTCCCCGCTATATCGATTTTCTAATTACTCGATGACAATTTCAGTATCGGTAATAAACAGTTGTGTGATTGCACATACCAGTAATGTTCGTTCTAAATTATATTGATCCTTGATACATTGATTATCGAACTTATTTTAAAAAAATACATTCTGGATGCTAAAGTTTATAAAAATAGATAAAAATAAATAAGAAGAATAAATGAATATTTTTATTACGCCTTTTTGTTAAGAAGGAATCTTTAAGAGATAACCTAGTCACGGTGGACTACTACCTAGACAGCAACATAATTAGTAATACTAACTTTTAACTTCTAATAATTCGTTATCTCGTAGTTGGTAAATCAGTATGTTAATATTATAGACTTTCATTAGTTAACTTAAATTACGATGCAAATTCTTGAATTAAAAAAAAAGACCAGGATCGAAATTATACAAATGCTCTTATCAATTCCAGAACAACAGAATTTCACGCTACTGGAATTAATAAACTGTCAATTTATTGGCAAAAATGTGTAGATTGAAATGGATCTTATTTTGGTTAAAAAAAACTTATTCCGATTTGTGACATATCGATTTAAAGATATAGCTTGGAAACCGATTTTCTTACCAACCTAATATCTTCTTGTTTACCTTCTTTACCTTCAGACCGAAATGAAGATTAATTACACGTTACATTCTATCTGGACGTGTTAATCGTACGACCAATTGCCGAACCGTTGCCAGACGAAAACGATCTACTGCGTCCGGGCAGCTGTACCGCTCTGGATCACGGCTGCAACAGTGATCGTTCGGTCGGTGCACCGACCAGCTCTCCGACTTAGGCGTGGTTCTTGCGTAATGCAAAAGCGAGCGCGTTGCCAGCCCGTTTTATACATGTATGCACTCTATGTGTACGCGCCGCGACCTATGCGCTGTCCCGCAGCTCTCGTAACGCGGGCGATAAGCGCAGGAAAATTCATATTCGCACGCGAGATCGCCGCCCCCGCGAGCAAATCGTTACGGCAACCCGGTAGAAAGTAGAAAGCATCTACAGGGCGTTAAATGAAAGACGACGCGTGATTCTATCTCCGATCGGGAAGGATTTATTCGCGGCTGGATTATACCCGTAACGATTGTTAATGGTCCCTTGAAACCGCGGATCCCGGAACGTTTTCTGGTAACAGCGGGGACAATGTCTGTTGATGTAAACGCCTCGAGATTTATCCGGCAATTAGTGTTTTGTCAGGAACGTGTACGATTATCCGAGCGGAGATGATAATGGATTCGTTTTTACCGTAAATAACATCATGCTCGACTCAGGCACGTTACTGTTCGGATTTATTAGTGGCAACGTTAAAAGATGCATTTATGCAATGGTACTCGGGTACGCCGTATCGTTGAATAAAAAAATTAATGCTACTGTCCGAGAAATAAAATTTCAGTGAAATGAACTTTTATACGTACGCTTTTTCGATCGTATTATCGCGGTTTGAATGCTGGAATGTGGGATAGTCCATTAGAGATCGAAATAATTTCTGTATACAGATGGTATCAGCTTAAAACTAGCTTTTTAGAATTGCACAATAATTAGTGCAACGCTTTCACCATAAACGAAGTGCATCGGTCATTTTAATCCACCTGTTCGGCTCGATTGTTTTCTTTTTGATAAGACATCGCAATTTATGATGCCGCAATTTTACACCCTGTATATCACGACCGGTGACCTTCGGTGTATCGAAAGTACGAGATAACATTGTAGATTTCCCGCTGGTTGGCCACGTCGCGTCGCTGGAGTAATAAACTTTCAATTACATAACGATAATAGGCCCGTGAAAGTTGCCGATGCAGGCAAGAAGTAGACGAACCGATTGAAATTCTAATTAAAGATAACGAAAAACTGAAGATCAAGAAAGGAATATAGGTCGCGTGCATGCTGGGCCTACACCTACGGCTTGCACTTGGTGGCCTAGGTGAAATGGAGCGTGTAACGGTTAAGCGTTCCTTAAGTTTACAGACGGATAAACCATTCGAAAATCTTCGAGTTGCCAATTAGAACAATTAAGAGTGCACCACTAACCATCTTATTAACCCTTTGCACTCGAAGTCACTTCAACTGCGAATCCTAAAATAATTTTCCTTGATCTTAGTATTTCCATTTTATATAACAAAATACATTCTACGCGTATGAAATTAAGTCACGTGACTCATATAACACATATACTTTCAACAATTTTTTAAATCTAAGCTTTGGAGATATCTATGAAAATAATTTTCGAACGTGTTACAAGAATTTTAATGGCGCCGCAGAGTCGCCGCTCGAGTGCAACGAGTTAAATGCTTATCTAATTATAAGAGTTGCACGTGTTTACTGAATCTGGGTAATTAACATCCTAAAATGTTATTTGGCTGACTATTTTATATTATTCAATTTCATATTAAGTTATTACTATTTTACTATTTTACATTACTTAATGTTTTATTGACACGGTAAAACGGACTTAAACATTAGAATTCAGAAGTCGTAGTTAATGTTTGATAAATTATTAATCGTGTTTTTACCATTCCGCTATCCCAATCTTAAACATTTTATTACAAATGACTGAAGTAAATTGCTTTTTACCATTTATATATCATTAAACCGTTCACTTCCCGTCTCACAGCGCGCGACAAAAAATTAAGAAGCATCCTGCGATATTAAAACTCCGCGTTGCGGACGTTGAAAGGCAATCAGATCGAACGGATCTTCGTCAAATTAGCGGAGACGTTGGCATTGATCAGCGACACAGAGATCACTTTATCGAAGCAGGTTTCAATCCACTTAGCCCTGTCATTGCGATAATATCCTCTTTGAGACAGTTTCCCTGGAACATTTAACCCGGAAGGTTGGTTCGAAGGTTCACAGCTCCGAGCCTAGCTTAGGCATGTTTCGAGCTTTATACGATCGCGTAAAGCTGTCAATGCGTCCCTCATAATGCGCCGAGGTTAAATCAGCTGTTCGCGAGATAATGCGCAGCGATATAACGCGTTGATCCCGAGAAACTTTTTAACAACGCGCACATTTTGCGCCGCCTACGGAACGCGTATACGTTGCCACCCAGGAGTTATACGGAAAATAAAGGCGGATAGCGGCCGGGAAAACAGAGTGGTAACGAGGTTTTATATAATACGAGCGTAAAACGTTCAATTGCAATCGATCCGACGTTCTATCACACGGTGTTATATTGTTATTACGGGCCTTTGGTTATCGCCAGTGAAAGGACACCGCCGCGTCGGATATCCCATTAAGAAACCGATACTTGCTTCGCATTAGCTCTCCCCGAATGACTACGCTGATACGCGAAGGAACTGTTATGCACTTGAAGTTCGTTTATCGTCGAACACGTTTACCATCGATTCTTGCGTAAGCCTTTATCTTACAGTGATAGCACGGACATGGAGAAAATAGTGAATTTGATTTTTATCAGTCTAATCTTCTTAACGTTATCCGAATTATCGGAGTCCACAGTGTAATTCTATTATAAAGCAACAAACCGGAAAATATGAACAAAAGGAACTAAGAGAATCAACGATGGAACAGAATTAATCACTTGAAGTTTCAATATTGCAGTGTCTCTTTAACTCGTTGCAGCCGCCGATAACTCGACTGAAAATAATGCAATTAAACATTCCCATAATTGATTAGATTATAATGTAAACCGAGAGCTTCGGTACTAATTAGATAATCACTGTTAATACACCGATTCCCGCGACCAACTAAATTAATAATGCGTTAAGTTATTCCGCGGAAACCTCTGTGTACCGAAACATTACAAGTACACGCGTTTTCGCATTGGGGGACGCAATTTCGGCGCAATAACGAAAGTGCAACATTTCAACCGTTATTCAATGCGTACAGAAAATCGACGATACAATTCGTAAAATCGATCGCGCTATACAAGCACGCCTCGTAGAATGTAACGAGCTCGTTCAGGGACATTTTCATTCTTGCATCAAAGGATCGGAACAACGGGACTTCTAGTTATTGGTAGACTTGCGTAAGGGTAACAGCGAGCGAACAGGCTCGTTATACGCGGCGAGGTCCTGTTTTATAACGAGAAGAGGTTGCCAGATCGGCACCGGGACCGGTCCCCGCCGCGATCTACCATCCGCGCTGATTGGACGCTAATACCTGTTGGAGGTTTTGGTCACAAACTGGAGCAACCGAGGCTTACATAGTGTTTCCTTCTCAAATTCTAGGCTCGCGGTTGACTAGGCTCGTTTATGTAACGAGACGCGTGTAAGCGACGCCGAATCGCGAAACCGCAGCCGGAAAAGATCAAATAATGCTGTTTGCGGGTTATCGATTGCGTCCCGACCGCTGAGATCGACGATCGGACACGATGATGGCGTGACACGGTGATCGCGACGGAACTCAATGGCGCGAGATCTATTATTTAAATACGGTGATGCCTCAACCAATTGATTCAGTTTCGCCGTTAACGCGTGTTCACTGTTACGCTTACGACCCGGATATCGGCTGGCTGAGTTGCTTTGAACTTGTCCCGGTTAACTTGGATACAAAGACAAGTTGAACGTGTTCGTTGGGAAATATCAAAAAGCTGTTAAGAGAGCTCCTCGTTGCTTGACATGCAATTCGACTGTCCAATGTCGAAGGAGATGATCTTTTGATATTTTTGCTATAGTGTAAACATGTAATTTTTATGGCTTTATAATCGTACATACTATATCGTAATCGTTCATATTATATCTTTTATACTTACATTAATATTCATTGAAGTGGAACTTCAAAGTTAAATAACCTTATTAACTAAAATCTATCCTGAATCGAATCCTTTTATACGAATCTGAAATTGTACTAAGTAAATCGTCTAATTATGTGAACCAACTTATCTCCGGACAGGTTCATATAAATATTGTATTATAAATTATGTAAAGATCATGAGAGATTAAATTGGATCCATTCGGTCGGAATGGATTGAAACAGAAGGTATTCTTAGAATACGAAATTCGACTTATTTCTTCAAATTGAAATTACTCAAAGAATGATAGATTAGAGTGATTTTTGGATTCGCGTTTCGATTTGTTATCGAAATACAAAAATGACGTACATCCCTAATTGAATCGACGATCAAAATGGTAGTTGGAGCAACGATTGTAAAGTATTGGTACGGCGAGGAAATGATTATCGCGGACGGTTGACCCGACAAGTATCGTGTCATCAGAAACAGTAATTGTGCCTCTCGTTCGGTGAAACGACACGGAGGACCGATGGTAGGTATGCGTGAGGTATGCTGCGCCGCTCTGCAACGAACGATGAGTTTAATTATCATCAACAAGCAACAGGGTGGCACGAGACAGTGGAAGTGGTCGCAGGAGACCAACGACAGACGGATCCACGGCGGCGCGGTGTCTCGGCACAATCCCGTAGTAAGCCAGCGACGTTAATTTCCAGGATCGTGCGAGATATATGCTGCACCTTACGCGCAACCACTCCTCTCGTAATTCACTGATTCCGTTGGATTTACGGCTGCAATTCTCCGAGTCCCCCGGACTAGTCACGGGGCTTTCGTATGCGCTCTCGACGAAATTGACACAGGTCCGTGTAAAACCAGCACCCGCTAATGAATTGCCTCCCGGCGATAACGTAACGCCGAATCGAATGATATATTTTCGGCATTAATGGAAACAGGTGGCGATCGCGTTAGCGCATCGGAAACGCTGCTCGCCCGTCCGTCCGTCCCGTTTCGTTTCCAGTCGTGCTTACAGAAACAATATGAAAGCAAGATGTGGTATTGTGCTTCAAACCAGAACACGTTTGTTGTTCTACGCTCCTGTAGCGGTGATTATTTCACAATTCGACACAATTTGCCGGTCGTAACTGTTCTTTCACCGTGTTCCTTTTAATTATGTTATTTCATTCCAGTTTCAAACACGCCGCGGAATAACAGAAATAATATTCGTGGAATTCAGCCCGTGCCATTGGCCCTTTCAAACTGTCGGACATTCCGAATGAATTGATAAAATGAAAAACTGGACTTTGCTAGGCGACTGAACAAATGATATATCTGAATTGAAGCTGAATTAAATGTACGTCGTACAAAATGCTTCATTATTTTAAATATTGTTTAAACATGTTTAAGTGTACTGAATGCTGAATGTTGTGTCAGGGTAAATTATTAATTTTTAGAAATTAAATTTCTTAAAACTAAAGTTAAAGGTGAAAAACGTGGTTCGAATTTTAAAAAACTATCTACTAGCTATCAAAATGTAACAGATAAGTTAAAATTTGTTCTACACTGCAAGTAATTTATGTCAGTAATGAAATAAAATAATTAAACAAAGGCCGTGAAGACCAAAGTACGAATTATATCTCAAACGGTGAATTTTTACTAATTTTAACTTTTGAAAACAGTTAACTCGAACTTACGTTCTGTTCGAGGGATTCGAAAACAATTTGAAATCCCGGTAATTGAACGGTAAGCGAAGAGTAATGGGATCCCATTTAAATAAATTCGCGCGGACAAAGTCGTCGGTCGAATATTAATTATCCCGTGGCGCAATCCAATAAGTAGCAACGTTGGAACACGCTATTTCTCGCTTGTAAAGTACGGCCGCATGTGTCGCAGCTCGAAATACGCGTCGAACCGGTGCGACGTCTGACTTTGACGAGCGGAATGTCACTTCGAGGGAGGGGAAAGTTTTACGAGCCATTAACGGGGAAAGCCGATCGCGGGCATTAATTAGCGCAACTCGATGGGTAATTGAACGATACCAAAGTTAGGTCCTTTGAGACCGAAACCGATCGAAACTTGTCGACACGGCCGGCCTCTAAAATAGTTCACCTACCATCCGACATAGAAGTCGGACGCATAGTTTTCGTAAAAGGCTGTGTTCAAGCGTGAACATGTTGTTCATTCGGGTTGTGCCCGACGGAACTTCCACCCTAGAACATTACCATTATCCGGCGTGTAACGTTACTTCCAAACGCACCGCAGAGTATTATTAATTGATACTGTCCGCGCTCGTAAGCGGCAAGATCAATTTCCTTGCGTCTGCCCGCCACGATATCTTGACTATATTACATCTGCGTTACCTGAGAATGATTGAATATCATATTGTCTCACGGATGGCGTCGTTTACTTCCTTGTCACGAGTAAACGTTGTAACAACTGCTCCTTTACGAAATAAACCTAGTCGTAAGCCGTAGCATCTCACTCAAATTTCTTGTACAAACCGATATGATTTATGGCAAGAATGATATTGTTGACGAATTACAATAGCAATGAAATTATTAAATTACCTCGAAGAGAAATGTGACTCTTTATTGGTAAAAAGAAAATAGAAATTCTAATGGCAGCATATAATACTTTGTATAATATCGTACTACATTATAGACAAGTTGAACGAAGTGTCATCTAAGAAGGTGTTTCATTGTTTGAAGAACGCTTAAGTACTTTCCTTCCTTTTATACCACTTTAATGTTGCACGTATTTCGTTGTACCATATCTCCCCAGATGTTTTACTATCCTTTCGTCACCTTTTACAGAGATACTAAAATCTTAAATGCTGTAGAAATAATAATCGTAAACCTGGTAAGTGCCTGTCAAAAGCAGTAATATTAATACAAAAATAAATGTTTTATTCTTTTTACAAGCAACGCAGACATGTAAAGTCGTTGGACAAAGTCGTGCAGGCGATACCCAAACATCTTGGAATTGTAAAACATGTTACGCATATGTTATGTCGCGTTACGTGAAATATTAAATTTCTTACCAGTCGCATGACAGCATTTTTGCTTAAAAGTTATATTTTATTTCGTTGGTAAAAAGGTGTCTGTAAAAGCGCAGAATGAATTTAAGAAACAAGTTTCCCTTCTCTTTGATGATTTGACATTCATTGGACCGATTTATTAGAATCATTGAAGATCCTCGTTTGTTTCGACCAATAGATCAATTGCTGCACGCGATAAATTTCTCATAATTATGGTATATTTTCCTCGTTTCCGACTGGTAGAGCAAGGAGAAAGACTGTTCGGTGACCAGTCGAGAATCCACAGATTTGACGATTGATTTCACGATGATTCAGAGTGCAATAAGATCGAAGCTTCCGGACGCCGGAGATTAGCAGGGGCACTGGCGTGCCCCGTAGTGGCACACCAGCTGGTTATAAGCGTGGTAACGCCTTCGGCCTGGATTCTAGAGCATGAACTTATCGGGAGCGAGGCGGCGAGCGCTATCATTGCGCAAGGAACGACTCACAATGCCTTCGGTCCGAGCAAAAAGTACTCGGCGAACGAGCAAGCTGCTCTCGACCGATCGAACTATCGAGGGGATTGGTCGATCCGGGGCCTGGCTCGCTACGTGCGCAGCAACCGCGCTCTACAACTCTGCCCGACTCCGTGGAAAGGGAAATCGGCTTCTACGTTGCGCGAAAAACTCGGTTGCGATCGCCTCGAATTTTTCCAACGGGTCAGCGCTTCATTCGGTTGCCAGGCATCCGGCATTTCTCGCGAATTGCGCGAGCCCGATATATATATTATAATCAATTGTTCATCCCTCGTATCCACAATAGAATTTCGATTGCCGTGCCGCGCTAAAGAAAATAACGACAGATGCCAATATTATTAATGAATTGGTCGAACAAGTAATTAATTCGTTAGAAGTGCTTGTATAATATTATCGGAGCAAACATTTTGATGTTATTCGATGCAATTTGGATCGCATTTCCAAATTGATAGGTTATTAGTCACCAGATTTGCAATCCCCTGGTGTGAAGATATTATACCGTTCTCACGGAAAAACTGTTATAGATTAAATGTGCGTACACTTTGTCTTTAATCCTTCATCCGAGTTTATTTATGCTATAGTATGTAATATTGAAAATTATTTTCGAGTTTAATTTTATCAGATAATTTTATCCAGGAAATGTATTAGAAGAGTTTACCGTAATCCTTTTTGATGCATGAATTTATGTATACTGTAAATATACATAAAAACTAATAGTCGCTTTTAGAAAAGATTAATTATTATGCTCAAAAGATAAAGTTAATTTGTTGACGCTTGACACTTTCGTACGGAGTTGACAATATGGCAACAAATTTTAATATTTTGATCTAACAGAAATCATGTGCCCTCCATCAACAATCCCCTTTTAAGAAGTATGATATTTTTCCAATTTGGTTAAGAACTATTGATGGAAAGGAAATTACCAAGAGCAATCATGTGGAGTGTTTTTCCGATTTTCGTAAACTCATCCATGGATATGGAAGAACTGCTTATCAAGCCGCGGCACGTGGTATGCGCGATTACGTGAAACCCTATAACGACGTCGGTAAATAGTGAGGAAGTCATGTGTGAATTTTAACTAAAATAAGTTGTGTGAATATTTAATATCATATGATATATCCAAAAATATAAGTTACATTACCATGACTCTGACCCACTAATTTGTTAATCCATACGACTGGTTTTATAGTTGCGGTATTTTTTATCAGTGAGAAAATGAAATTACGTCAAAAATTCATTGATGCAGCTCTACGAAGCTATGAAAACATTTAAAGAAATGAAGAATATTATTATATTGTTTCCGACTTGTCTAATTTGCTAAAAACAGAAATATATTTAAATGCGGAATTAAAACATAACATTAACGCACATAAAAGACAGTGATGAAAATTCTAGACATTTAGGTTTTCTGAGAACTTGATGATGTCGTCATTATTCTACTATCTTCCAAATATTAACAAATCCAAAGGAAAATACTTGCTAAATAATGATAATGATCAGTCATTGCTGGCAACAGAAGCGTAAGATGTTTCGATGACAAGCAATTGTTCTCGGAAATATGGAACATCAACAAATAGTCGCTGCCCCAGTGTGGACGTAGCATTAGATTTGTGTAGACGTCTCGATCCGGATCGTATGAATTATTAGAATAATTCGATCGATCCTTTTGTAATGTGCAGCCGTTAAACCGCAAATATCGTTTACAACCATCGTTCCCCCGGGGGAAAATCGGCTTTCCCTTGCAGCCCCTGCCGAGCTTCTGAGGCAGCCTGCCAAATGGATCGGAATTTTCTCGTGGTTGATGTCAATATTGACGCGAAAGATTTACTACCATTCCATAACGAGCTGTAGGTCAACGTCGATCTCGAATTTTTCTCTAAATGCGATAACAATTTCAAATCCCTTTATACTACTGCGTCGATGATAAGAAAACTGAATTTATTTAACATGTGTTTTACTCCTTTATTCGAACATTTATATCTACAATATTCTGGTATCCGAACGTTCTACTATCTGATCAATGTACTATTAAAATGCACTATTGCCTAATTCTATTATATACATTTGTTATTTCTTTTTTGTTAATTTATTTATTTTTTATATTGAACCCCCGCGGAAGTAGGTAGAGTTGCAATTACCCCCGGGTATTCTATGTAAGCCCGGGGGAACATTTATTGATAAAATAAATTTTCGTACTTTTAAGATGCACTATTGTTTAGTAACAACTCGAATGAAAGTTTTTATTAATAGAACGTTTTGGTATTAGGATATTAAAAAAATAAACCTTCAGATAAGTCTCTACTGTAATTCTTCTACTAAACATTACTACATACATCGCTTATCATAGATAATTTTAAATCGTACTTTTTTCTTCAACTCATATGGCTCAAAATAATTACTCTAATAACTGACAAGCAACATTTGCAAAACGAAGCCAGAAAAATCGATCATTACTTCTATACCAACTTGATAACAGCCTTGCACACTGAATGTGCTTTACCGTGCCCAATCAAATTATGTCGATGGTTAAATAATTATGTTTAACAATTCTCCGCTGTAGCGGTCGTACAATGTCCCGTAATTGTGCTGCAAGTGATCACACAAATGTCTATTGTGACTAAACAATGTATAGTAATGCAGCATTTCCGCCAACCCAAAATCTTCTGTATATCCGCAGATTCGAAGCAGAAATATTCCAGCGGAAAAGGTCGCTGAAATGTAGCAGAATTCTCTTAGCGTTTTTGCGGCTCGCTTTATAGCTCGTAACAGTCGGAACGTAAAGGCTCTAGTCAGAACAGCCATTACAGAGGCTGAGGAATTCAGGTTTCACCCATCAATCTCTGTCTGCTTTAAAATTGGGAAAAATCCTGGTCGGTGTTCAAGTTTACCTGATTATTTAACCGATTACTCGTTCGAATCAAACAAAACGGAGCGATCGTTTACCGGTTATCATCTGAAACTTTAATTACCATCGTTGGCGAATCAGTTGACCCCTTTGACCCCGCGACGTTAAACATTTAAAACACTAAGAGCCCCCTGTAACCCCTTGCCGTACGTAATTTTCTTTACAATTACTATGATTTCTTACTATAATTTCTTCGAAGAAAAAGGAATTTTATATTTATTATTTGCTTACATCTGCTCTAATATATAAATATTGCTAACAATAGAGTAATATTTAATTCTTAATTAAAGGAGCGGATGAACATTCATACCTAACAACTTATTACCAAAAATCTCTATCGCGAGTCTGACTCGTTACAGTACGGCAAGGGATTAAAGTTGTGGCTGATACCTCGATGTACACGGCTGTGGAAGTTAACGCCTGTAATAAACTGTGTTGTTACAATTAAACTACAATTTCAGTACGATATTACACTTTAATGCTTGAACGTGGAAATCGAAAATAATTACGATTGTCGTATTCATATCCACCTCTCACAAAGGATTTCATTCACCTGTGAGAATACTGGAAGCAGTATTTCGAATAGAATTGTTGTTATGGAAGCAACGAATTATTTCAAATTAACCAACGTCATTATTATCTTCACCGTCAAAATCCTCAAAAGAGATGCTACCGTTAAACATTTCGCTAATTTTCGAGTTTATATATATTACTTGTGATTTATATAAAAGGACAATAACAATTGATACGGCGGTACGAAAATAACGTTAATTAAATAATCGAAATACGAACCCGCTGTAAAAGCAAGCCGCGAGAACAATGGAATAACGACTGCAAATAATAAAGAATATTAAATCCAATAATTTCCGACAATAATTACTCTTTTACAAAAGGCGTTGTATCGTTACAAACATGAAGCCTATTAGATAGGGCGCCTAAATTATCCGTTCTGTTTAATCTTTCGACAGAAATAAGCACCTAAGGCACAGGAGGTTAAGCAATCTATCTTAAAATATGCAAAAGTGTTTCCCGTCACTTATTACCGATTGGCATACGATTAAAAACAGTAAAAAGACGAGTGTAATTTCTTCGTTAAACCGAACAGCATGTCTCGAAAAAATTTGATAACTTACCAAGATGGTTTCGCGGTAATTGACGCGATAAATCGGTTAAATCGTTTCGTGTGCCATAGGAATAGCGCCGCTTGAAGATTGTTGGTTGGAGCACGAAAGAAAATTTCAGCGCTGAGATGCTTATTACGCTGGCGGAACCTTCTTCCCATCGCGCCGGCAATTACAGATCCGTGGGGGCAGCCTCGCGAGAGATCGTGATGAAAAGCGAGAGTCGCGGGAAGAAGGCATTGTTCGGACGATCAACGCGTGGTTAGCACGCGAGCAGAAATCTCGCGGTGTGTCGCGACTCTTAAAGAAGTGACTTTGTTTCGTTGCACGCACGGGGGACAGTTACGTAAAACGTAGCGCGGCGGCGCGCGGCGCGGCGTTCCGTTACGCTGCCGGCAAAAGCTGCCTTTGACAATTTAATTGGTTACGACTTCACCGGGAAATGGTTGTACACATACACGCATAGACGACGTTGTATCGTGTGAAACGCCGGCACAGGGTAGGCCTCCGTTCGGTACGACAAATGTTCATTATCGAAATGAATTTGCAACGTTCGATCGACGAGTAGCCGTGCGTACGGATATTCCGGATACTGCTAATGAACAATGTCACTGCATTAGTATGAAAATGATGAGCGACGTGTGGAAACTATAGGATAGCTATGAAATAAATTGCGGCTTGCCAATGTGTTGCGCTTGGAGCGATCGCATGCGTGGTATTTTTAGTTAACGTCACATCGTGCAAATTAATAATGTAAATTTTCCCGTATCGTTTAGTCTCTATCCTGAGTTTGAATAAATTTAATAGTGCAACATTAATCTTTCAGATCAAATTGTTTAATAGAGGAATGAAGTTGCTTTGACAACTATATAAAATCATTTAAAAATTTTGCTCGAACTGCAATTTTGTTTCTAAACGACTGTCAAATTTTAGGGTAACAAGAGACAAATGTGCAATAAAATGTTCCGAGCTCCGCTACATCTATCATATAGATCAGTGTGCACGAGTTCAGTACGTTGTCCTGTCGTAAATAGTACAGAACAAATAAATTAACAGGAACGAAACTTTCTCTCAAACAAAGGTAGAAGTCACAGTAACGAACCAGAAGAAAACCTCACCTCCGTCATACAAAGGGACACTTTTAACGAGTTCTCAAACAGACTCTTTTCTGCTACCTTGATCATTCGACTTCACAGAAATGATTACATGTCTGAAACAATTCTGCCGACACTGATCTCTGCTCACAAAAAAATCACACATTCAATCCTTTCATCTATTTCTTTGACTCGCGTATTAAAATGTGTACGACCGCTACCCATCGTAGTAGTCAGATAAATCACGCTGTCAATTTGTAATATTTGTTGTTTATACAAACATCATTAGGATTTTATTAAGTCGTAATAATTTATTTAGTAAAGGAGAAGGATAAGATTTATCAGATTGATATTTTTCTTTACGAACCTCTGTAGAATTTTTACATTGAAATACAAAATGAAAATTAAGGTAACCGAGACAGTTAATAATTAAAATTAAAATAACTGAGACAGTTAATAATTAAAATTAAAATAACTGAGACAGTTAATAATTAAAATTAAAATAACTGAGACAGTTAATAATTAAAATTAAAATAACCGAGACAGTTAATAATTAAAATGTTCTAAAACTATGGTTAATATGATTTTAATACAGAATCAAAGTACATATAATACTACTTGCGTCAATTTCTTGAACGCATGTATCAAATTTACTACAACTATGTTCCTACTTTCCAAAATTTTGAGCACGAAACAAAAAATACCAAAAATGAACAGGGATGCAATGTTTGTCTTGTACAAGATATTTGAACCAAAATTAGAAAAAAGCAGCGAGCGATGGTATTATCAGGTCTGCTTATAACTTTGATAATGATCGCAGTTCGCACACCGGCTGTGCCGTAAGTCACCTAATACCGCATGCAGCGGAGGTTTGCGTCGACTATACTCTTACGCTTGCGTGGTCAATTTCGACTACACGATCATTAAAAGTATGCAATTTTGGTGCGTACTCGATTGTATAAAGTATCGATTTTAATGCGAGTCATTTATGATTCATAATAATGTAACACAATAGATTAGTAATAATAAAAAATGAACTAATAGCTCATATCAATAGCTTAAGTTTGATTGGAAAAATAAACAACATGCTATTACTTTTTATTGTTCTGTGTACGAAAGAGAGATAAAATAATTGTGAAATCATTTTTCTCAGAATACTGAAAATTTGAGATCGTTCCAAAAATAATTGAAATTTATATACTAGGATTTTGACTGAAATAGTTCCGTAGAATTCTAGTTCTAAATCATTGTTACAGCAAACCAATACTTCGTTCGAATATCCATAAAAGTTCAACTGGAATTGATTTTTGTTTATTCTTTCCCGCAGTCCGTAAATAAAACCAACCGTCGTGAATAATACTGTACTGACTGGCTTGGACGCGACATAGTACTAGAAAATATTTGACAAATTCCAATGTCTGTAATTGAACTTGTCACTTTCACTACTATTTATTCTTAATGTATGCGAAAATACATTGTATATGGTTGCTCTTCATGTTTCAACAATTTGTTAAAAGTCAATACCGTGTACATTTTTCACAGATAGAAACAAGCTTTAAAATCGATTTTCTCGAAAACGGATAAAAAAATGATATAGCAATTTTTTTCCTATTTCTTCACGTAGAATTACTCTCTACTGGGTTACACTACGAATTCCGGTCAACCATGTATATTGAACAAACTGAATGTTACTAGAATTTTTAGAATACAGAAGAGTTAAACTAATACTTATTATGATCAATTTAAATTTTCTAATTTCGCTTTTATTAAATAGATATTTCGGATATTGTAGTCATTATTTCGTGGTCCTCGTGTTAACCCTTTGTACTCGAGACCATTTTAACTATAAATCGATAACAGTTCTTCCGACTTACAGTATTCGCATTTTATACGACTTACTACATTTTATGCATATAAATTTGAGTCTAGTAAATTGTACAACAGCTATCCTTCGGTCAGTTTATTAACAATAGAATAACCGTGTGCTAAACGTGATTCGTGTATATTGAAATACAATAGCGAAAAAAAACTGGTTTTAATTATTTAAAATATTTATTTAGAATAAAGCGGTTTATCCAAAAATTTCTGGAAGGAATATTTTTACAATGTCAATAATTGCAAAAACAAAACTCCGAAATTAGCCATTTTGATCGATTCGGTAGTTCTAGTGTCAAATAAGAAGAATTTTGATATTGCAAAGACTATTTTTGAACGTGTTATAATAATGTTTAGCGGTAACCAAGAGATACCAGCGCTAAGGGTTAAAGTCGACGGATGTCACCTCGGTACGTTCCTCGTAAGTCACGAAACGGTCTGAGCCAGCGATCTATCGCCGTTGCGATTCGAGCGAGCAATAGCACGCGGTGGTGTCGCCGCCCGTTAATATATACACCGGTGTGACGGTGCACAGGTATATGCAGGTCCCCGTGCAAACTGCACGGCGTTGCCCACGTCGAACGGAATGCAGTTATTATTCAACGTTTACGCGACACGCTCGCCTGCTCGCGTAGCAACTCGCGGCGCGGCTCGCGCGGTGCCGGCGTCATTAATATGCGGTTAGGCATGCAAAAGAATTGTAGCGTATCATGGCGGCCTGACCGCCAGAAAAATATCGATACGGTGAGCGGGAACGATTACGGTGGGCCTGCGTGTCTTACATTTTTCCGTCGTCTATCGTTGATTTTCACCGCACATGTTTCTCACATTTCCCCGCACTTTTTTCGCCCGTCGGATTTTTCGTTGCGGGACCTCCGCGCACGAATGCTCGGAACCGCACCGACTTTAGGTCAGAGTCAAACTACTGTGTGCTGCGGTTAAAATGGTTGCATATGGGAACGCATTGCGTGTATTAACAATGTTCAGAGGGCATTTGAAAGAGAAAATCCAGTCAGCTCTCTTATAACACGGTTTCGACATAACACGGTTCACAAATTACACTCCGCGACAAAAAGATGCCACACTTTAAAACTCGCGTAATTTTTATTCCTTTACCATTATTCATTTACTAAAGTTTTGTTTGTACGCAAAAAACTTGTAAAATTCCACTATAAATATACAGAATTTTGCTCGTCTAAACAATTTTATATGTAAAAAGAGAATTTTTATAGAAACACAGTGCCGCAAATGATTGCGCATTTAGTTAAAACTTATGCGTAGCAATAAATCAATGAATGGTTCTTAATGCTCATCTTTAATTTGGTTGGTGCGGTCATTGCTTAACATTTCCACACACCACTCAGTTAACATTTCCCCAACAATTTTTCAATGACAGTATAGTCGAGTGAAAATACGAATTTTTTCTCGAGAAAATTATTGCAGAGAAAAGTATTAAAAATAAACTTCAGTGTTTAGTTAGTCAGAAGTAACAAATTTTGATAACTTCGTCATTAATAATAAACCTTTTATTTTTAAAACATCAATGCATGTTTTATTCACGTCTGTCCTCGTTACCATTTCAACGTGTATGCTTATTGAAACTATATATCCGTAGATGGATAATGTTCAGGGTATAATGAACCCCGCTTTTTTTAATTTGCGGTTTGATGTATGAACATTTTATATTTTGTTGTTTCTAAGTTTCACCAGCCCGCGATTTCCACATGACTAGGCTTTCTGAAAACACGGTTTCGTTAAAACGCGGAACGTATTTGCTTTGTCAATTTCTACTACGTTTAAATTTTGTTTAACACGGTTCGATGCATCGCCATATTCCGAAAACGTTATTTCAATATAACACTTAACACGTAGCCGTGAAATGCATTGATTCTAAGTTTAATACGATTTCGATACAACACGAAACGAATTAACCCTTTGCACTACGACTCCTTTTACGTTGCGTTGATTAGCACTTATTTGTCCTTAATATTTTCCTTAATAGGACCAGATAATTTTTGTTTCTTTTATTGTCTTTATTGACTTCCGTTTCTAGACTTTGATAATAGAACAATTCAATTTGATTTGGTTAATCGTGTTATGCGATGAATATACATATATATATATAGTCAATCGAAAATGTGTCAATCAAAGACATCAAGATTTTACGTTGTCACATTTCCCACGTCTACCCTATTGTACTTCGCGTCTGAACTTTCAGCACTGAGTTTCGCACACTAAATAATAAAAGCGTTCATACTACCAATTACTTGGGTCAAGACACACGAGATCGGTGTAAAGCGTGTAATATCTGTAGAATATTGTAAGTGTCTAATACCATCGGGTAATTATGGACGGTGCGGTAAGAACGATAGACCTTCGGGCTCTAATTAACTCGGTTATGGAAAAGATATTCGAAAGATTCGAAGTGGAAGCGGGGCATTCCGGAGAAGTCAATGAAGAATTGCTGGTATTTAATCACGTGGATCAAGTTTGGTAACTGCATTATCGATTAAATAGAAGCAGAATGTCAAAGAAGCTGTTACATGGGTTAATCAGATTTGGCTTGGATGTTTGCAATCCTTGCTCTACTAATTACCCAGCAAGTTACAAAATTAGAGTTAATCGATCGTTTAAAAGTTCCAAAAGCAAGCGGGATCTTTCGTTGCACGAAGTGAAATCGATTAAATTGCGACTTTTGCGAACAGATTAGCTTAATTCTGTCGAAGAAAATTCTTCACTCTTATACCCATTGAAAAATTTACATTTCATAATTATAATTTTCTTATTAACCCTTTGCACTCGAGTGGTGACTCTGAGGCACCACGGCAATTGTTACATCACGTTCCAAAATAATATTTCTATTACAAAAACTTCCATTTAAAAAATTATTAAAAGTGTAACTGTTTTTGTATGAGTTACAAAATTCAATTTCAATTGAACATAACCTCTTATAAAATGGAAATGTTACTTTAGGAATTACAGTTAAAACGGCTTCGAGTGCAAAGGGTTAATTTCTTGGTATTTCAGAAAATGATCGCGTGCTCGGATAGACCAGAAATCGCGACTGTCGCACGGTGGACATCGATTTGCCCGATGCGGCGAGCCGATTGGTTTTGCATACGCAACGCAGAAGGCGGGAAGTGAGGTAACGAGGATGTCGTTTGGTGAACGGGCGAGCTTCTTTAGAAATCAATCTGCGCGTAACGGTACTAAAATGTTGCAGCCAGAGAAGCCCGGCGACGTTTCCGGTGAAATTTAAATACGATTCTCTGTGCTGCAACTCCTCCCCCCCCCCCCCCCCCCCCCCCCCCCCCCCCCCCTCCCCGCCCCTCCTGCCGTGTTTCTTCCCTCGGCAAATTTGAATTTCCCGCTGCCCCATTGTAACGGGATGACCACTCATTCTGGTTACCGGGAAGCCCACAGCCGCGTAAAGGTACTTTTAATGAAATTTCATTGTTACCTCTGTTCTACATTCCAGTTGGTGAAATCGGACACTTTTTTATTTTTGGTTAACAATGAAATGTGTACCATTTGACAGTCTCCGCTTTCGCCAATTGTTCCGGAAAAATCGACACTCCGTGAATTCCGATAGGGTGGTTTAAAAATTGTGGTGATTCAATTTTACAGGTTTCAGTTTAGAGATTTCATTTTACAGGTTTTCAGGTTTAATTTTAAATAAGGTGAATCACGCTGTTGCAAACGTGCACGTTGTTTAGCAAATGAAACTCACCCAGTCTGTCCTAGAGGTAAAAGGAAGGATAAAGTGTCATGCAACGAAAACCTCACAAAAGCTTCGTTAAGAAGTTATAATAAAAATATGAAATCTAATAAATATGTCAATGCTCTTTCTCGTAGTTTCATATGTAATAAGTCGAGGTAATGTTTTTACTAAGTATGTGTGAGTTCCTATATTCTTCGCGCTTAACATATACTACAATACTTGTATACAAAACCGCCACCATAAATTCAATATAACATTAAACTCAGATTAAACGAAAAATTATGTTTTTTACGTATGACTTTATTTATTAAACTAAATTTTAAAGTGAAAATTATATTAAATTTACTTCTATCTTAGAATTATATTTGCTTTCTATATTTATAATGGAAACGTAATTTGAAAAAGTGAGTATAACTTAGCTGAATAATTTACTAATCTATTGAAATATTAGAGGCATTCCGAGCGCTCATTCCTAAATGGTTGCCCGCGATAATGGTTCCTCGCTCACCTTATTATACTCCGTAGACAAACAAAGGTATACAGCCCTTCGTTCCGTAGCGGCAATAGTTTACCCTAATTAATACGGACTTAAACAACTTGGCAATTGAAGGCAACATCGAACGGCCCCAAGCGAATCTTGTTTTCACTGTACCGTTAATTCGTAATTCGCGGCTGCTGTTCCGGAAACCATACTCCTCTTATTCACTTCCTCAGCACTTGTTAATTACTTGAATGACTTGTCACATTTGACTAAGATGTCTGAGCTGTTCTCTGACTTTCAACTTCTTGTTTGCTACATACAGTGCAAAACTTTAATCTCTTATGGTACATAAGAGGTTATAATAAAAGGAAATATGTTAATGATGCTTTTTATCGATAAAATTAGCGAAAGATTAAGGAATTAAGAAACAAATTAAATTCGCACTGATTATGTGACTACATTCTCTCCAATAATGCAATATCATGCAATAAAAAGTAGATTTTCATATCAATTTACATACTTAGTAAATTTTTATCGAAATTTGACTCAACAGTCTGATTAACACTCTTGCAAATCGCTATCTATAAATTATACATGGGTTACGTTAATTATTATTTATAAACTGCAACTACGTTGTCAATGTGTATCCATATTAATGATTACGGTATTGTTCCAATTATTAACATGTAATTTAGATTTCATACATAGATCTCTGCTAATTTGAACAATGAGTTACAAAACGGTTTTAATGAAAAGATATTCGCTATTAGATTTCGTTCATCAAAAGTAAGATCGAACTATACTATATTTCATTTAATCTTACATTCTACTGTAATTATATCCTAGTATTTCCTAAGTTTCCATTTAGTTTTCATACGTTGTAACCATTAGCGAGTGAAACGAATTTCTCCAATGACGTGGCCCAATACGGCCAAGAGATAAATTAATGAATAACATGTCCGATTCTGTCACTACGGGTACAGTACTCCGAAAATATTTGACCCACACTTCTCTTATATTTAGCATTCGACCATTTCAAAGTGATCAGAATAGCCTTTGACGTCAGGAACGGGGACTGTAATTCATCAAGTATGTATCTTCAGAACTATTGATCGGAGAGAATATATTTACACTCGACGAACTGTGTACTTTTCAGTGACAAACGGACGGTTTATTTTTACGAGTGTGTGATTTGAGAGAATTCAAATTTATTATTCATGAACTGAAATTCATTATAAAGATAGTAATAATTATGAATTAAACAGATTTAAAATATATAAAATAATACTGAAGCATTCCACAAGCGTAACAAAAATTTTTCCTATTGAATTCACATAATTAATATAAGTATAATAAAAATAGTAAAAAATAGAATAATAAAAATATAAGTATAATAGAAATATTTTCCTGTATTTTTAGCGATCTCAGATGTTATCACGAGTATTAAAAAATCACTACGTAAACTAAAATTCATCCATATAAACTTACAAACTCGAACGATTAAAATAATGTAAGAAAAGTCATTTGCTAATGAAGCAAATATCAATCGACTTTCCGCATGATCACGTCCTCGCGCAACAAAAGCGTCAATGGATATCATATTCTCTTTGAGTTGAGAGAACTTTTCCATGCTGCTTATTCGCTTGACATGCCTCTAATCAGAAATCATTTCTTAAATTTGATTTCTTCTTTTCTTTTCGTGATTCCAAGTCATAGCAAAGTTAAGCAAAGATATTTTTGTCCTTTCTAGTAAACTAATTTTCCTATTAGATGATGGGTCCCTTAGACAGTTAAGTAATGAACCGAAAGGTGTTGTAAACAGCGTTCTCTAAAGACCTTCACTCCAGGTGGTTTCTAGGAGTAATTCACAGGGAGAAATCACCCCCAAAAAGGGGAAATAGCCTCTCGAGAGTCTCGATAGAGTCTCGTGTGAGAAACGAAACAAGTGGCATCTACAAGCTCACGTATCCGGATCCAGATTCTATCCATCGTAGATATCAATCAGTTACCTTAGTAAATCTAGTGACAGGTGATTCAGATTATACTTATTTCTCCCAGTTCTTATCCTTCAAGAAACGCTTCTTATTACGTAAAGAAAAGCTCAAGCGATTTAAAAGTCCAGTTTTTAACTACCATGCGCATACCTTCGAAAAATTCTTTCATATGCCGGGTAGATTCCATTAAAAAATAAAACTACTGCACTTCTGGCTAATCATCGAAACCATTCGTATTGGTAATCTCGGTCTCAAGTGTCCGAAAAATGATCCGAGTTTTCCCGATCGGATTTCCAGATCGGAAATCTGAAATTCGCAGGAATTTTATTACAGCTGTTCCCAGACCATCGAGCATTCCTCTATTTCCACGTTAATGGGTTGCACACCTGTTAACGCGGCTCGCGTGCACGATCATTGCGCGCGGACCCAGCTTCTCCGTCCGTCGAACGCAATCAATTTCCGAGGCAACGGGATCCCTTTTCCCCGTTTGCACGGCGTTTACCTCCTTCCATTCGAGATGCCGCGATTTAGATTTCCTGCCGCGGTCCAGCGATCGGCCGAATGGTTCAATTAGAATTTTAAATATCCATTCTACAACGACCGAGTGGATGTCCGCGACTGTCGGCATCGATTAGCGGGTCGATCGGAATTTTAGATACGGTTTTCGAAGATATTCAGATGCCGGCTGTAAATCGTACACGAAAGACCGGGCGACCGACGTAACAGCCGTGGCGAGGCACAAAGGCAACCGTGGGGATCCGTTTCGGTTTCGACATGATCCGCTGGAAGTTGTAATTTGCGGAGACGTTCGCCCGACGACGGCGATCCGGCTCGCCGAGGATTACCGATTCCTACGGCGATCCGATTGTATTTAAATAAGATAATGGGATATTAGATTTCAAATGTAAGGCCTACTCTCGCGGCCGGCGCTCTCGCCGTTCGCATTCATTACCCGCGAGATTAATACCTCTCTGCACCCGAGAACCTATTCAGGTTCCATGGCTGTCATAGTGCACCCGTGGGCTTTCGCAAATCGTGTCTCGACACCAGCAGGTTTCCTTAAAGCCTATTCGATAATTTCTTATAATATTGAATTCCGTATGTTTATGCGCGATAAATATGCAACAACTGTGTGACATTTCTGCAGGATGAATATGCAAATACGCATGAGAAATATACATGAATAATATTTAATGTTAGCTGTCCGTAATACATTTTGCAATTATTGTAATTTATTTTAATTTAAACCAGATCTTGTCGAACAACATATTGTTCTGTCGTAATTAGAACAACATATCTTAAGAGCTAATTGTCTTCGAACTACGAATAAATTAATTACATTAGCTCCACGATACTGTTAGAGTATGCTACCAGAAGAGACTGCTTCACAAATGAAAGTATCATTGGAAGATGATGATGTAATGATACAGCCAGATCTACAGTGTGATAAACTGCATACACATTTTGGTAACACCAGTATCTACAATATGCTGTACTTGGTAAAGGTAAACCTTATACCTATTAATACTATGCAGCTGACGTATTACATACTGAATTTACAGCACACAAGGCACATCGTCTGCAGCAATATTGTAATTTAAAACAAATATTGGTATTCCGGTATCTTTTCGTTCTAAATGAAACTGGCGATAATTGCGTTATTTTCAGGATTGTGTATAAATAAAAATTTAAAGATCTTGTTCAAAAAAATTAATTATTTCCAACGTTGCATCATTCTATATTTCGCTCGCATTATTACTAACTACAAGTATTTCTAACTACAAGTATTACTAACTACAAGTAGTACTAAGTACAAGTATTACTAACTACAGGTATTACTAACTACAAGTAGTACTAACTACTCGCAAGCATTACTAACCACTTCCCAAATAAATACGTTCGAATCGCTGCAGGTGATCCGAGAAAATTCCTCGAATAATTGGGATCGTGTGTTTGCATCAACATCCGGAGTCTAATGTGCAAGCATCGAGCAAAGAAGCTACAGGTAGCCGATCGTTTCTAACCGAGATGGTTGCTCCATTTCACTCGGTCAGGCCAGATCCCGGTCGGGCCAATCAGTGTCACACGTACGCACGACGAAAGCTGATGTTTAACGAGCTCGCGTGGAAACTCGTTAACTTTCGTGCACGGGGCCGGGATCGGAGCGGTCGAAGGTATTTCCAAAGCGTGAAGCGGAGCATTTTCTACACGCTTGGACATGCGGCGCACTACCGATCGCCACATATAAAGGTAGCGGGGCTAGACGTGTCTTTGCTCCTCTCGTCGATACCGTCGCGTCGGGTCGGACGAACGAACGAACGAACGAACGGAGAAAGGAGGAGGAACGACGATGGAAAACGAAGAAGAAAAAGAACGCCGAGCTAATGCAATGCGCGGAGAAAGACACAGGCCAGGCCCGTCAGCAGTCGTTACCTACCCTCGGGGGCCCAGTGCTCAGACACCGGAAGAACGTTGCACAATCAATTAGCATACGCATACCGCGTCGACTGGTACAACCCTAACTCCAATTCCAATCTCAGGGAAATCGAAGCTAGGCGCTCGCCGCTCTATCGAAACAGGTCGCAGATTCTTTCCACGTTGAACGATCCAGAACGATCGATCAGACCTTACGATTTCGGATCTCATTATTATTCTGTTAGGTTGGCAAGAAAATAATCTCGGCTTCCAAACTATATCTTTAAATCGATATGTCACAAATCGGAATAAGTTTTTTTAATCAAAATGAGATCCATTACAATCAACACATTTTTGACAATAAATTGACAGTTTGTTAATTCCAGTAGCGTAAAATTCTGTTGTTCTGGAATTGATCACAAGAGTCATATCATAACAAGAGTTAATTTGGTATATATAAAATACACTTGGTCGCTTAAAATGGAAATACTGTAAAGCAGAAAAATTATTTCAGATTTACAGTTAAATTCGCTTCGAGTGCAAAGGGTTAACAGTACAAACAAAAGCATACCTATCAGCATGCAACACGACATCTGCACTGTAAAATGACATTAGCAGGTAAACAGAAAAAAGTGATTTGTTATCCCAAAACATGCGTCTAAGTTCGAAAGCCGACATTAATTTCTTACCAACTTGATAGTATATTTTCGTGCTACTATGCTTGCTTGTATTTGTTAATTCCACAAAGTAGAAACAATGTATGGATCGATAGAAAAGGTTATGCGTACGGTGATTGCGATGGAAATGATAAAATGGTGCAACGACGATTTTTAAGGTTACTCTGTAAGAATTTTGTCTTTTGATGATATACTTAAAAACAGATTACTACAATGTTAGGAATATAGAAATCTAGTGACAATAATTATTTGAAACAGTTGTTTGTTGAAAATTGCGAGAATCGTATCTTTTTACGAAGTACATGTTTCTATAAATTTCGCGTTGAAGTTTATTAGTCGGATTACTTTTAGTTGGCTGCAAAGAAAGGAAGCTGCTAAGAGTGTGCGAAACATGATTATGAAATTTTAGACGCTATTAGGTTAGCTTTTAATGTCGGAATGGATGTGACCTTTCTCCTTCAGTTGTAATTAGTGTGGTGCACTACTATTTATTTGTTGTAGGACAAACTTGTTAGGAACGTAAGTAAGAGAAAATGATATTTGTTCATCGACTATCTCTGCGAATGTCAACATGTAAGTGTCTAATCATCGGTTTCTCGTGCTGCATGCTTTGCATAATTGTTGGGAATTATGTTTTCTGTTGATGATATCGTACAGGCGCGTGTAGTTTGTATGTGGTTATTGTCAATCTAGTGATTTAGGAGAAGAATTACTTTGCACCAACATCTTCAAATTCTATATGGGTTTCACTCTGTACTTAACAGTGAACCTAAATTAATCGCTTTCCAGTTCAAAATTTCGTAATATTTTTAATATATTATACATGGCAGAGCGAACAACCGTAATGTTACTAATTTAATTAATTTTAATAATCTGGGATCTTTTAAAAAAATCAACCGAGTTTATTTGCCTTACCATTATTATATTTCGATTTCTCTATACTGATCTTTTCAATAGAATTCTCATCTAAGCTAAACACTTATACTAACTTATATCAACTCTATAACGTTATCAGAAGCTAGGATCTCTATTTCGCGTTTGTATATTTTCATTCTATTATAGTACTCTTTTCCAATATTTTATTTTATTGTATATTTGAATCTACTGTTTTCACCTTTATTTTTTATTATTATTTCATTATTATTACTATTTAATACAACATTGAATTCTTATAGAAAAATTAAAACGACATTTGGCCCGTTAATGCTGAATAAATGAATACAAATATATTACTGCCTCAAAATCAGTTGTAAATTAATTTTATTTATTCTGAACATAATCTTAAACCGTGAATAGAAACGATCGTCATTCCCCAAAGTGACGGATATTGTATCCAGCACATCCGGACTGTCTCGATTTAATAATCCGAAACCGGACGCATCTCAGTCGTCATTATCGGTGCGTTAATTATTGACTGACTCGGTCATCATCGACTAGCAAGCGGACGGTAATTCTAGTTCGGTGGTATTATAGAGGTGATCGAGTCACGAGGCGAGTCACCCGCAGAAAACGAGCAACTCGATCGCACAAGCTGACGTTAATATTGCAGCAGATTGGCGAACGAGAAAAATGCACTTTTCTTTCGAGAAAGTTACGGCGCCTCGGAATCATCGTCAACAAAAATAGACCTCATCGTTCACAGGAGCATTATCTCTTAATTAAGAATTGCACCGGGCATCGGTGTCGACGTCGTTGCGTCAGAGTTAAGTAAGAATGATTACGGATGGTGAAAAGTTGGGAAGAGAAGATAAATCTATTAGGTGAATAATATTACGGGAACATTGTAGCAAAGATATATGCTTCCGTTTGCAATGTTTGAATAATTTAATTTCGCGGTATGATTAATTCACTGTTTAACAAACGAAATAGTTGTAATTATAGTCCCTTTATAAATAAACGAAACACCGTTACATGTATTTATTGAAATGTGCGTAAATTTATTTTTGGCGCTCCATGGTGCGTTACGTTTCAAACATTACGGTGGTACGAATTCTGTGGCATTGTTACATCGTGGTTTTCAAATAAATCCTCACTGTTTGGAGTTTTAATAATGTTAAGCAAACATTATTATTGTTGTTTCCACCTAATCTTAGTTTAGTATTAACAAGATACTTCAGCATTTCTGAGAAATAATATTTACCAAAACTTCATTTATTAAAATATCAATAATGAAAAATGGAAGTGAACATGACAATGAAAATTATAAAATTGAATCTGTATAAATATTTCCTAAAAGATATATTACACAATTAGCATTAAATTTGGAGATAACTATTACAAGAATGTTCTATCTAGTTATACTTTAATTATGTTATTAAAAATCATTTTGCTCATCTTGTTTTCTATTGAACTAACAATAAGTGAGAGTACATAATCAAATTAAAAAATTATGAATTTTATTGAAATATTTATACACTCATTTGTACATTTAAATTGTACATATGTTGTTCTTCAACCCTCACGTCTTAATAACCTTAAAATCAATGGGAGCAATGAACAATAGAAAGTTTGTCTCGATTATAATACTTCGATCCTCCTTCGGAGTAATTATAATGTCGCAACGCTTGTATAGAATATTCTGAAAATTGATATTTGCCACGTTTGAACTATTGTGCAGTGTAACGCGGTGTAACATGAATACGCATGAGTATGCGTGACCGTGCAACCGTTCCAGGAACACGGAAATTATATTTCGCTTTTACGGTTACAACGTCGCGCGCGGCTGTCACGAACGCGGCCCGTTGTCGATGACTTAAATATCGTTGACGTGGATCGCTGCGCGCTACGAACGCAGAAAATACGAAATTAGCATAAGAAAGTAATTATTATATAAAGTATCATTAGGCGACTACGAAACAAAGCTCGAGGGTATTAGCATCAATGAAATGGAACATATGCTTGGTCACTGTTATTCACGCTATCGGAAATATTTCGTTGTTATCACAAAACTGCAGGGAATATGGAATAAATGTTTTCTAATATAATACACGAGCATTCGTTTTATTATTAAATTACTAAGAAGTAAATATATTATTTTTAATTTCGATTTCTATGAATTCGCCTTTTAAAATTCTATTTGGCTCTACATTTATTTGACATGTTTATTATAAAATGATTTCTATTTTTTTTTTAAAGAATATATTATGAATTGATTAATTCATATTTATTTGTCTATCTGTTCGAGGTAAATCATAGGTAAAAGTTATAGTGTAAACGTAATAATTAAATTGCAATGATTAAATTGAAACAGAATTGCCTAATAAAGAGAAGAACAAGGTAATAATTCAATGGGACAAGTAAATATGAGAAATTAAGAAGTTCAAATAGAATATACATCATAAAAGTTACGAATATATAGTATCTGTCAGCAGCCTTCGCAATAAAAATATTCTATAAACAAGTTTTCTAAATACAATGTTGCATTATTTTAGATAAGCATTTTCTTTGCACGAAATCACGATTGTCCCAAGTATGCGACGCTGTCAAGAAACGTGATGTAGCGGGCTGATAACGGAGATTAAATCGAAATCGGTAAGAAGATCGCGATGTCGATGGAGTCGTAGCGATTAAGGGAAACCGGGAACGCAGACAATGCAGTTGATCGTCGACGTTCACACCGATTGAGGCGAGTATGCGCTCGCTTGCTCGCTGCCTGCAGAACACGGAAATGATGGGCAGCTTCTAGCTGGACGGCGCGGTGGTAGCCCACACTATCTTGCTTAGCCGATTGCATAAGAGACTTTCGAGTTTAGTTGCCGAAGCGAACTGCTAGCGGCACGCCGCGCGTCCAGCCGTCCTTTGTACTCGATTTTTCTCTTTTCGGCGTGCACTGATCAACCCCGTTCAACCCTCCTCCACCTCCCTCCCGATAATTACATATGCCGATCTTTTTCCATCGCTTCGATCGCATCGCATCTCGCTGTTGCACAATTTCATCCACGCGTACTGAATATTTTCTCGCGAATTTTTAACACATTTTATCCACATTTGCATGGATTTCTGAAGACGTTCTGTTCAATTTTATGCGATTTTTTTAAACGTTTTATTTACATTTGCACGAATTTCTGAAGACATTTTGTTCAATTTCATGCGAATTTTTAATACGTTTTGTTCACATTCGCATGAGTTTCTTAACGCACAATGCCTATTTTTAATTTGTAATATTTTGAAATTTTTAAAACATTTTGCAAGTCTTGCTTATTTTTAACACTTTTCATTTATGCTTCCATATTTTTTTAACAGCGCGTTGTCTTTTCTTTCACAAGTTATAATAAATTGCTTTTTATATTTTGATTGCTTATATTGATTGCTAAACCTTAATAACAATTTTGTACCCTTTCGCAAATCAATTAAATTTCGACTACAGTTACACCTGAAAAGTTGTGTCAAGCTTAGTCGACTTATAAATTAGTTGTTCTTGTTAGTAAATTATAAATTCTCATAGGTTTATGATATTTGGTAATTTTATGTACTATTACAATACAATATAACGAATAAATTAACATACGTTACGAATACTTTTTCTGTATTTTTATTTTAGTATCAGGTACTTTCTAGTTGGCAAATTAAATTCCTTCCTTCGCAGAATTTTTATAGACCAATTATTGTTCTTCCACCTTTTCTAGTTCCCTGTTGGGAAATTGTTGGGAAAATTCTCGTTTTCATTATAACACAATTTCATTAACCTTTATGCCGATGATTAAATCGGTAATTCAGCCATTCAATTGTATCGGCTTTATCATTCATCTATAGCCTGGCGTGTTTCCTAAAGCTATCAGTATTTCACCGATTTTACTGTATTGAGGACTTTTATGCATTTCAACATTGCGTAATCATTAATTTCATGCCTTTTCCATTCCTCCGGGACAGCAACGTTCAGATAATTAAGCATTCCATTTAACAATGTTCCGATCATCGAATATTCTGTTAGTCGACGTGCTGTCAATCGATCGTGAATACAGTTTCGACGTGAATACAATTTTTCGTAAGGTGTTTGTTTACTGACCATGCCAACAAATAAATAACGTTCGTAGCTATATATAATTTATACAAAATAAATTTAAGTAAAACTCTGAATCTAGTATTATTGCTGTTCAATTGTATTTAGTTTTACAATAATTTTTATGTAGTGAAATTATTGGTAGTACAACAAACGGTAAATTATTTATTAAATAATCATTGGAAGTAAATTAGCTCTGTGACGAATTTATAGAATTATATTCTATACTATTCTATATTATATTCTACTATTTATAGAATTATATTATATTCATAGTTGAATATTGTCGAATATACTATATATTATAGTTAGATGTCAGTTAAACTAGACACGATCAATAATGGAATAAACTAACACAAAATTATAATTTTCGTATAAGTTTCGTAACCAGGAAATCATTAACAATTTAAAACCTGAGCGGCGTAATACGTTCGATAATTTTTCTGGCAGCATCGAGTTATACTATGTGTAGTCAGACTGATGAGTTTTAAATTTCCTTCACCAATTAGAAGAATCGTTCTAGCAAAACAAAACTTAAAATGCTATTAATGTTTTCCAACATAATCGCTTTCTTCTATATGCGAGATTTGCATTTGCCATAAATACCGAATGTTACGCAGTCTAATAACGACCGATCGAATGGGGAAAGTGCCGGTCGAGGTTCGGTGTCGATGATCCCGGGAGGAATCATTGCACTGTTTTAAGACTTCCAGTGTCTCTGCAGCGATCTCGTGGACACAATGCTATTTCGATGATATCTTTTAATGTCGCGGCGCTGACTTTTACCGGAAATTCCAGGAGACGCGTACGAGAACGAATGCGCGATGATGCGGCTGAAGTTGGCAGTGTTGTCAGTTGTCAGACCGGCGTCACTTCCTGTCAGTTTTTGATAGGCAACGGCACGCGGAACGCAGGCCAAGTGCACGTTGCTACGGTTTTCCAGAACAGCGAAAGTGCGCTCGCCGCGGCGGGCAACGGAATGTTGCACGATTTTCGATGATAAAACGATAGAAAGCGACCTAGCGCGCTCACGTAACCGCAATTATACACTTTTGGTGATCGTTGTCGTTTGCTGATAAATGTCAGCCCATTGAACCGGCTATCGCTTAAAAAACTTATCTACGGCGAAATGAATGGTTCGAACCCGAATTCGAACGAACGAGTTTGGCCGTACGTTGATTAACGGCGCGAATCGAGTTGACCTCAAACACTTTCTGTTCGTAGGTTGACTGCCGTGTCGGTCATACATGGGTTACGTTGTTCTTCGACCATTTTTGAAGAAGATCGTTGAGCAATACTCAAGCATACTATTCATTGGGATGCGTAACAAGAAGGAGAATTGAAGAAGCAATTAACGTATGAAATTCCTCAAGCAAACTAACCTGTGATTAATTCTACCAACAAATCCGCTAAGGTGTTCTCACTTCCTGCATTATAGTCGAAGTGCATGACATCGGTGCATGCAGGACAGTTTCCTGCTTTTCTGCAGAATCTTCGAAAAAATGAGCTCGTATTCGTAAATGGGACACTGCGAAATTGTCCTACATTGGGATCTAGGTAAAACGTTCATAAGCGCTAAATGTAGGTCGAAACACGGGCGGGCACATGCACGGTTTTACATGGTCGATTGAGCTTTTGTTTGTTGAATATTTGCAGCAAAAAAGGAGAGATAAGAAATCGAACGCTGCGCAATCAACAACGTTCACTTATCGAATACCTTTCATATTGGCCTTTCTGTTCCAAGGTAAGGGTGATAGACGTAACAGTAACGATATGTCGTGTTTTTTCACCGGTAAATTATGAACAGGAGTACATTATGCAGTGAGTAATATTGTCGCATTGAAGTAGTAGCCGGACCAATGCAACGCGAAAAAATCGAATATCGATAAACCGAGAAAGCTGGACAATTAAACGCACTGGAACAGTATAGCTGTGATGACCTCGTTAACACGAACCTGGCGAAGATCGTTACAGTAATCTCAACTTCGGTACATTAGCATCGAGAAATTCTTGGCAACAGGTTACAGAAGCACATGGTGCTCCATCCAATCCTGTGTTCATTAACTTGTAACAGCATGCAAGAATCTTCCAGCAGACGTTCCAACGTGCTAAGTTCACCGAGAAGATTCCAAACATGTTTTGCTCATTTTGCAAACAATTACATTTCTTATCTGTGTGCTTTCGCTGCTTGTATTTCACTAATCTTGCAAATGATGAATAGATCATTGGATTCACAAAATTCCCTTGCAACATTTGGTTACATTTTGATACAATTTTTAAATCGCATGGAGAGCATTGCTTTTACATATTAATACATTCATGGAGCCAATAATTATGCATATATACATTTCGGCTGTCACTTGACAAAATTATCATACCAAATTTGAAAATATTCTTTATTATAACCTATTAAGCGAGCTAAACTATATTAGGATTCACATACGGAGTTTGAAAAATTAGTTGCTATAATAAATTGTACTTTGTCTTCGTGTATTATTAAATCAATTGAATTGATTTCGTTTGATTTTTACGGAGGCTGAGGTTAAAGTTCATAGACTTTTTTGAAGCAAATCGATGCGACAAAAATTGTGCTTCTGGCAAAATGTCACCGAATTCTTTGACCCGGACTACTGTGCGGTGTATCGCGGCGCGGTGCAGTCGGCGCACATCAACCGGCTACGTCAGACGGCAATTACGCTGTCGCAGACTTCCACTATCGTCTCCAGCGGCGTGCAACGGACACGCGTTTCCCACGGATCCCCCGCTGCGTCGCCGCGAAAATTTCTCCGGTTTCACATCCTGATGTTACATAAAAATTAGAGCATTGGCGTCGCGCGTCCTCGTCCACAGTCTTATCGAGGTTTCTCTACAAACGGAGGTCGGAGATGATCCTCCTCGCTCCGGCGCTCGCTTGCTCGCCCCCCCCCCCCCCCCCACCCCGCACCCCCCGAGGGGCCTAGAATTCGCAACAAAAGCGTACAGATGTAGCTTCAGCAAGACCATAATTGATTATATGAACGTTGATCAGCTGAGGTTTCTAGGAAACTAATCTGATCTTCGGTTTCCTATGTTCTTCGCAATGTTATGTTTACGGTTACAGGTGGCATCTTCGGTGTGAATGGTGCAGAAGTTCTATGCTTAGACCGTAGATGTGTAAGATCCTTAAGATTTGAGGGTTGCTTCATTTGGATATCTTGTACTGCTGCATCTGGTTTTTCAAACGGATTTATATATACATACATATAAGTATTAACCCTTTGCAGTCGGAACCATTTTAAGCTTAGATCCAAAATCGCTATTTTGACCAGCTGTAGTATAGTAATTAGTATAATTTATGCATGTGATATTGAGTCTTGTGACTCGTAAAACTGTTACGCCTTTTAGCAGAAGGGTCTTTAATAATATCAACATTATTTTAAAATTAAACAACAATTTTAATTGGCGCTTCAGTGGCGCCACTCGAATACAAAGGGATGAAATAATCAATTTTCGACGGCGTTTACGAAATTTAAATGTTTAAAGAAAGTATTACGATGACAAATTTCGATTTTCCGATTTCTCTTTATTAGCAGAAAATTTTGAATTCGTGGATGTTTTATAGGCGACAACTTCATCTCACAACGTTACACCAGCAAAATTAAATTAATTGAGGGACTTCCTAAGCCTCGTTCTAACACTGTATTCTTAACGGTATTTCAGTAAATTTTACAAAATTGTTTCTACGTTTCGGACGTGTAAATTACGTTCGAATGAGACAGCACACCGTTAAAAGTTAAAGAAACAGTGAACTGGGATAGGAAGTACTTCGCCATTATAATCAGAAATTCGTATAATTTGAGTTTGAAGCTACAGAATCTTTCTTAAAAACGATTTTCGCATAGAAGTTTAATTTTTTTAAATTGTTTCGAGCAAATTCGAGCACTTTTCCTTCAATAAATTTATACATTGTTGATCTCGGTACTCGATCTCTTGTTTATGGCCCAGCTGTGTTCACTGGTCCATAGCGTGTCCATACCATCGAATACGTAAGGCTCCCCAGAGCCGACATCTTGAAACGAAACAACAACACTCGTCCATTGTAACTTTCTTGGAAGCCATTGTAGACTAAATCGTGGTAGAAAATCGGGGAAACTCTATCGCGGTCTTTTGGCGACGGTTCAACGGTCCGGCATACCGAGCGTTCGAACGGCCACGATTTACGGGGATCCACACTCCGCTTCCGTCGAGCAACCTTGTCGCCAAGGTCACCACGTTCTGGGAATTCTAAGCGACTTCGCTCGATGCTGTGACAGGATCGCGACCGATCTACTGTCTCTTCATTTAACCCCTTGCCGTACTTTAACGAGTCGGACTCGTAATGGAAATGACTAGTAGTAATAATTAAATATGGATGTTATTCTGTTCTTTAAAATTGGGATGAAATTCTAATCCCTTGTTATTAATATTTAAGCGTACAAGTAAATTCAGGCACGGAATAAACATTAATGTTTTGTCCCTTCTAAGAAATTGTGCCAATTGAAAAATTCCTAATCGCAGTGATTATGAAGATAATGGTACGTTAAGGGGTTAACCGCCTCGACGTGTGGTATCAAAGCTTTGAGCTATTGCTAAATTTCAACGATCGCTTGATAAACGATAAGCATTGATGTTCGATGAATGGTAAACACGAACGCATGAAATTTCATCATCGTTTGCAAACAGAAATATTGTACAGGTTATACCTGTTTTTAATAAAATGCGCTTCTGATATATTCGTGGTAAAAATGTATAAGTACAGTGTTGAAACAGCAGAAAGGTTGACAGAATTTCAGAATGTGTTTTCAACGTATTAAGCCTACTGTAGAAAAAATAATTGTTCAAAAGGTAATATATTGTAATATGTAATATTTCACCTCACATATAAATTATATTTCTTTGAGGTATATTGAAACGAAAGAGAGCATCAAAGGGAGAAAGAGAGAGAGAGAGAGAGAGAGAAAGAAGGTAAGCCCTGCAACTTGTTAATTGAAATTGATCACGTTCTGGAAAATCCTTTCCACAGTTGGATAAAAAACTACGAGCAACTTAGGAACATGGAATCATGGAAATTGCAATACATCATGGCACGACATGGTGTTTCATTTTTTTTAACTTTTGTGTGGAAAACATTTTTGACGGTTTCAACTAAGTTGCAGCTAAATCCATTGAAATCCTTTTGGCCCCATCTCTTTAAGATTACCGTTGACGATCAAAAAAGCTGACGCATTAAACGGGCAGCTAACTTAAAACGAGGCATTCTCAACAGTGAGTCAAAATTGACCGAGGTCTCGCCATCCAAGGAATAATATCCAAAAGTTGCGAAATCATTCGACTACGAGAACGTCATGTGGAAAATCGCTCGGCTTCCGAAACTCGATCCCCGCAGTCCAGCGAACTGGATGGTTCAGCGCCGCTCATAAGTGGCACTACTCAGAAACAGCCTCTTCGTTCGACATGAATTTACGGCACTGGGAAGGGGTTAAATAAACGACTGCACACCGTTAAGTGCGCAGTAAATATCTGGCTGCCAGACGAGTACTCTTTACGACGAGTTCGTACGAAACAAATACTCTTTGGTGCCCGTCTGCAACTCTCTCACGCGGCTTACAGAATCATCGAGGAGGCGTGTCGTACATTAGCTCTCCCGGTGTCTGTCATTAATTAATCCCATGACTGCTGCAAAGACCGTCACCCTGGGTCCGCACAAACGATTCCGCACTTTGGCAACCGATGAAGCTGCGCCGTCGGATATATGGTTGATACCGACGTGTTTTATCGGCCGAAAAACGCCGCGAATCGGCCGAAACGAAGGCGCACAATGCGGTCCCGTCTATGGAGAGCCGGCCTTAAGCTCCGCTCGCAAGATAGAGAAAGGGACACGCTCCGATTGGTACGATCGATGCATGAGAACGGCGCGGCGCGGCGCAACGGCGACGTGTGCTGTGCTCGCCGTGCAAACGAACGAGCGAGACCGCCTCGGTATCAAAGTTCATCACGGAATCACGGGAGCATGGACAACTCGAACCGAGCCGTTACTATTTCTCGCGGGCTCACCCTCGACGCAGGACCGTCGACCGATTTCGTAACGGCTGCGCCGCCGCCGCCGCCGCCGCGAAAAACGCCGAACGGCGTTAATTGACTCCCCGCGTGTGGCAACGCGATGCGCGCCGATACGAAAGTTTGCTCGCGAGGAAAACTGTTTTGCATCGATGCAACCGGGCGAACTAGATCGTGACTAGGGTCTGTACGAAAACCGATTTTCGAATTCCAAGACTTCCATAACGATTGTCGAATCCGTTTTCTATGAAGACTATGCGCATGGAAATCCAGTCATATGCTACATATTCTCCGATGACGATTTCTTATGGAGCGAGTGCCAATATGATGTGGCATTCACTTTTGTTAAGCTTTTCGTACTAAACAATTACATTAAAAATAACGAATTGCGCAGGAAAGTTGTAAAAGATCAAAAAGTGTTGGGAAGTTTTGAGTGACCCATACGAGTATCGGTTTACGCCAGGGCTCGGAATTAACCAGCACGCAACGTGAGGATCGTAACGGCTACGCCTTCTCCCATAGCGCGTCTCGCTTCTCGTTGATCGCCTAATTGCTATACACACACACACACACACACGCGTACATATAAAGAAGGCATACGCGTGAGAGGCGCTTCGAACCGGCGAAGAGGCGACCATGAGGAGCGAAACACGCGACCAGAATCAGGAGACGTCTCCCTCGCGATTCTCATGTCGCATGCTGGTCAATTTCGAGTCTTCGTTTACGCCAATAACTTTATTGGTTACTAAAGGAAAATATTGCTTTCATTCAAATATTTCCATATTATATATTTGCATTCACCATTGAACTATACATACATTTTTGTACAAAGTACACATTCATATTATTTGTATTTAGAATTTTAATTCAGAAATTTAAGAATCAGTGTTCGATATTTCCAAATTATCCAAATAATATTGTTATTATTATCCAAATAACAAGTAAATATTTCTAACTGGGATTGTCATATAGAAACAATGCCACAAAATAATTGCTTAAAATCTTTGCAGTAAGGTCATGGTTTGAGGTCTAATCTCAATCACCTATAAATTAATAATTATTTTTTGTAATAGTCTGATTTGAAAAAGCTGTAAAAAATTGTTCAAGTTACCTTTTTCATGTTTAATGACTTCCGGTAATTAAAATCGTTTATTAACGTTAGTAGCTCAGTCAGTGATACAACATTATAAACATCTTTATTTCATTAAAATACAGTAATTTATGTAGTTTATAATGGACAATTGGGAATATTTATGAACAATTGGGAAGAAAAAATAACAGCGCTGATTGTCAACAACTATTAAAACGAGTTCCAACGTTCAAACAATAGCACCTTCTCTTCTCAAACTGTCAATTTTTATTGACAATTGGTAGGACAATTGAAGAGAATTTATTGTACATAGTTTCGCACATTTCGTATTTAATTTACGTGTGCAAACATCACGGAGAGGTAATTGAAACGAATAGTTTTGCTTCTGCATGCATTTGAAAAATAATGATTCATTGCAAAACAATTCTGGACATTTAAAAAAAGTATCAGCAAATAAAATTCGTTGCACAAGAGGGGTATAAATGAAAAAGTAAGCCTGTATCCTTAGGACACTGCCTCCTTTAACCTTTGCAGAGTTTTATTTTAGCCTACGCCCCAGATCTTTGCAGATAGAAGTTCGTTTAGTGTCTTAAAATAATGGCCCCCTAACGATGTATAAAGGTACTGGAAATATATTATGCATTTTATTATTAATCCCGAACTCAACATAAATCAACTTAATGCTCGGAATAATCCGAGCGAATCAATTCCATGAAATCAGATTTCAGTAATTCAAATAATTTGGGCACCGTATGAAACAAGTACTTTACTTTCCAAGATCTTATAGGAAAGGCCTAGACACGAATCGAGAAAGCTGCGTTATCAGAACCGGACTCTTTGATACAGCGATCAGGTGACGACGGCGAGCTATCCGATAGTCAATGGAGAGCGTACAACAGTTCCGAAAGGTCAAAACGATCACATACACGCGCAGCCATATCTCCGAAGAGTTTCAATAAACGTGCAATTAATAAATTTTAAAGCGCAATTATTGTGCGCATTGATCACGCGTACAAAGGAAACATTTCGCAATTGTAAAGAAATAGTCGGAAACCAATTAAATCGCCCACCCCTCGGTTATCTCCGCGATACCGGGAAAAGTTTTGTTTCCTCGACCGACCCTCCAAATGCGTCCGACGTCCCCTTTGCGCAACGTTATTCCCACCGATGACGATTAATCGACACGGTATCCGATAAATGAATAATGAGCTCGGTTAATTGCAGTTCGCGCGGCACGAATCGATCCCGCTACCGTTTCGAGGGTGAGCGAGAACGATAAGAGCCGAACAGCGGCGGTCGTATCGCTTTATATATTCGAAACCGGTCAGGGCTGCCGAGAAAAGACACGCGCGGGCGACTTTCGCGATAGACGGGTATTTTTTCGCGAACGCCAAATAATATGTATAATGGCTTTCACTTCGAGCGAGCCGGAAATCTAGCCGGCCGTGATACGGCCGCGGAATCGCGCCCGAAATGACGACTAATTAGCTTTGATTTAATTAGCCGGCTCCCGCGATTCACGCCGACGCGACGCTGGATTGAGACATCGTCGTTCTCCGCGTTTTTCCCAGGGTCGTCTCGTTTCCCCCTTTATTTTTCTTTTCCTCCTTCGTCGCGCGATCGGTGCGCGAGTGCGCGCGCGTGCACGCGCGCCTCTCAGCATTGAATCGCGCCTCCGCGATTCAAGATATCGCGGGGCAAAAACCGTCCATCGAAACCGTCCGTTATGCTCGTCCGTTTATCAGACGATTTTTCCCTGACGAACAACCGCGCCGATCGTCGGTTGTGCAATTATGTAGATTGCGGCAACTCGGTAGAATAATGTTATCTCTGTAAATATATCTCAGGGCGGTGTGCTATGGAACGCAAGAAACGCGACGCAATCGACGTCGGTCTCGTAAAAGTGAAAATAGCCTGGTCGTCGGTACAATTCCGTAAGAAAATGAACGTGTGCGCATCGTTACATCGGGATCTTCATCCTCGTCCTCGTGCCGCGCGATCCAACGGATCTCAAACGTTCGATGTTAATAAGATCGGACGCTTGTTCTCAGAGGGCTAGTCGACCGAATCAATGAGTTTGATCTCTTTGCATTAATCATAAGAATATATAATATACAGAAATTCGCATTCGAGGACGCGAGTATCAGGTAACTCTGTTCGGTCGTTCGTTAGATCGAGAATCCTCGACGAGTACCGATTAAAGGGATACGTCGCGCGGTAACTGTAACTAAAATTTCGTCGGTTACGATGGAAACGAGATCCTTCGGCGGCGGCGGCTCGATTATTTCCCAGTTCCCGTATAATGCAGCGTGCCAGCTGGAATTAGTAGGTTGAGGTAATAAGTAACGAGCGACGGCGGCGGCGGCGACGGCAGGCAATCTATTTAGAAAAGAATTCAGGTTTCTTAAGGCCATTCAACGACCCGTAATTCTAACTCTTTAGAACGTTTCGCGTTTGCTACTAACGCGAAACTCCTTTTCGATGCGAAGACCTCGTTTTCCACGTAACGACCGCGGCCCATAATTTGGACCGCGCGTGTCGCCATTCTTGGATCTACGTCTCTTCCCTTCTTCCTTCCTCTCCTCGTTCGCAGACAATAAAATTTTTCACATAATGCCGTTTGAAGGGAAACTCTCGGGATCTACCGGGGATATAGCTGTCCTCGTAAACTTCAAATTTCCATGTGCACATATCCCGCCGGCTCTTCCAACCGGCGAACATGGAAAATACTCGTCAACTTTAAAAAGTACCCTACTATGTGGGTACAAATGATCCGAATGTGTCACATTAGATTTAATTTGATGAAAATTCTTCGACGCCCGGCGTCAAGACACCGCAATTTCTCCGAAGCGACATTTTCTTGCGTTTACGTTGCATCATGTCTCTGATCGTACTGCGCAATCGCCTCTTCATGATCGATTCGCAACTCGTCATGGAGATTAGCAATAATTTTCTAGCGGTGTCAAGGAACCGCAAGCGAGGAGAACGAACCTGTGTTTACTGCGAACACAAAGGTCTTCGCGCGGCGGAAACTGCGGTCGGCGGCCCGTAGCATCGAGATCGCTTTAATTAAACATTCGCCGTGTGCAACATCGGAGCAACGGTCGTTTTTCAAGGAAGACCGGAAGCAAGGGTAGCTGCGTTACGGGACAGGGACAGGGGCAGGGGCAGGGACAGGGACAAAAGCATTGTTACGGTCCTGCGACCGGGAAGAGGTTAGCGCGACGTTAACACGAAGTTTCGTGCCGCTTGTTCCCGGGCAGGACGAGAGAGTTGGGTATCGTAGGTGACCAGGTAACCCGGGTGGTACCTGGTTGCACTTGGTGTGGCCTGCCGTATAGATGCCGAGTGTGTAGGGCAAGATGGTGGGGCGGGTGGAGTAGGAGGCTGTTCTCTCGGCCGTTAGACGTTGGACGAAGCCGTGGAATACCCGCGAACAACCTACAACGGCAACCTCTATGGGCGACGTAAAAGGGGGGACCCCTCTTTGGCCCCAAAGACAGCTGGTGGGACTACGTTCGTCTATGCTAGCCGCTGGTACGACGTGGATTATAGTTTTTCTGGGGGGAGGGTGGTGGAGCGCCTTGCTTTCGAAAGGATGGTGATTGTGGAGCGTAGCCAGAGTAGAGTTAGGCGTATATAAGGCCCGCCGGCCCGGCCCAAGTCAGTCATTCACCGGACTACCAGCCCACCATACACACACCAAACATGAAGGCCTTCGTGAGTATCCACCACGGGGTTGGTGATTCGTGGGGTGTTCGATCGATATCCGAATATTCTCGGGTTTGACGCAGCCATCCGGTTCGCTCGAGTCTCTTGCAATATTCGAGTTCGCGCTTCCGCTGTTCGGTCCGCGATACAGTGATCCAGAAAACGCTTTTCACCTCGGAATATGAATATAAATTCATTCAAATTAATATTTCCATCGTGACGCCGTTCGGGCAGCAGCGGCAACAGCAACTATCTTTGAATTTTCCATTTGGCCCGCGAAACGTTCCGCCGCGAAATCCGATCAGCCGTCTCAGGACACACGAGCATCGCTCCTCTCTCCTGAGGCGCACTGGTTCGATCAGCCACGAGCGCGGAACACAGCCTCGAATCAATCAGGAAATAAATCGATTCAATTGGAATCTCTTATTACCTCTCGACCGGAGGTACAGAGATGGAAAGCGCTCCTCCGATCGTCGGGTGTTCTTTGCTCTCGTTTCTTCTCTCGGAGGATAGACCGCGTCTCGTCGGCGAGGTGGCGTGTTTCAATGTCACGGCTCGAGTGTTCTCGTCCTTTTTGCGCCGGGGAACGAACAAACGGGCCCGCGTTTGCCCTTCTTACGCGTTCCATTCATGCCGTGCACGAGGTCTCGTTGCACGGTACACTGACCGCCTCACAAAACCGGTTGCAGTAGTATCATCGTCATTCAGCAACAAGACCAACCGGGGACCGGTTCTCTGTCCCTGGCGCATCTTCATTCACGGGGATACCGTTCGTCGCTCGAAACTCGGCCGCTCTTCCTCTCGATAGCGCCGCGACTCGTTTCTTCCTTTGCCTGAAACCGGGAGAGTTGGATTAGCTCGAATCGATTTCCTTTCGCGGCGGATCGTTTCGCGAGAAGTGCCAGACCCGATCGCTTTAGAAATCAGCGTCGCGTTCGCTCAAAGTTTCCCCGTTGGTCGCGCAGTTCTCGGTTCCCTTTTTTTCTTTCTTTCCGGCGAACCATGCAAAGTGCGCTCGAAATCGCTCGTTTCGAAATGCTCGTTTCCTGATCGCCGGGTCGCGAGAATGCCCGGTTGGCCGCGTCGCACGGGCTCCGCGTTCCGTGCAAACGGGATGTGAAAGTTCCGCCAAGTCGCTGGATATGCATAGTACTCGATCGAGAACCGTTTAAGTGCAACTTGGGTTCCAAGCTGGGCGTGACACGCGTCCAACGTTCCATCCGCCGTCGCGATTACGCGGTTTGCATTTCCCGTGGTAACGCCGTGATCGAGTCGGCTTGGGTCGTAGCCGTTTTCCTGGCGATCGGTCAACGTTTCTTTCTTTGCAACGGAAGCAACGAACGATCCTCAAGAAACGCTACCAATCGTCGACGTTCTCGAAAGAAATCACGGTTTTTAAAAACCGTCGATTTTGCTCGGATCTGGTGACGATCATCCGGCTGTTGCCGGATGGATATCAGCAGACGTCGATTAATTGCAAACTCGACCGGATCGACGATTACGTTAATTCCTGGTTGTAAGTGCGCGAACGATTGCATAAAATGAGAGCGGGCCTCTTTTTCCAGTCGACGGGACAACCTATTAGCGGGTAACCTGATAGAATTTCTTCTCCTAATATGGTCGTTAGGCGTGGTGAACAGGCGGATTGATCGTGGACTACGATCGGGGGGGATAGAGGGAACGTACGGTGGGATAGTTAAAGCTCGCGAAAGTGTAATCGTTCCGTGATCGTTCCAATTGCGAAACGTTGCAGCGGTTTGTCTCGAGTTTTCCCGTGCGACAAGGTAGAAGAGTTACGGCGCGTTCGGCGCAATTACGAAACCAAGCGCGCGGTCCTGCTGCGCGGGCAGCTCGTAGTCCGCGTTGTCTAGAAAACATCGGTCTGTATCGGGATCGTTTTCCCAGGTGTTGAGAATCGTTTCCCGATGCCGTGTAAAACGACGATCCGCGGGACGGCAGGCGAGCAGGTATCGAAAGTGAAAGGCGCGGTTGGTGTTACCACCGAGCGCGTGGTAATCGGTGCCAAGCCAATGGGAGATCGAATCTGTGGTGATAGTCGGCGCGTCGCTTCCGTAAACCGACGCGGATAAGTCCGTCTTTGTTCACTGGTGGCTATTGCCTACCTCGGGTTTTCACTGTTCGAGTTGAGTCATCGTTTGCGGGATACCTCGATGGAGTAGACGCGAAGTCGACGCGAGAACGACCCCGTTGGCCCTCGACGATCGTCAGGATCGTGAACCTGTTCTTTTTTGCAGGTTGTGTTCGCCTGTCTGGCCGTAGCGACAGTCCGCGCTGGAATTGCACATGGACCTGGCATTGCTCTTGGAGGTCATGGAGGTCTTGGAGGTATCAGCGGCATTGGCTACGGCGGCGGTGCTAGTCTCACCGGAGGTCTGACGGCGGGAGCGAGCAGCGCGTCGTCCCTCCAAGGTGGTGCGTCCTCCTTGGGATCCGGTGGTCTTGGTGCCAGCTACGCCGCTGGTGCTGCGTCGGCGGCTGGAGCTGCTGGAGTCCAACAGATCATCTCTGGTGGTGCGTAAGAGAGGAGAGACGAAGACTTTGAAAAGAATGGGGCGCTCGCTCACCCGAACCGGTCTCTTCTCTTATACAGGAGTGATTGGAGGCAGGGCTGACATTGGACCCGCTGAAGGACCCAAGGCTAACGTTGGACCCCAGACCGGACCCTCTGACCTCGTTGGACCCCAAGAAGGTGCCAAGAACGTAGGTGGACCCCGTACCGGACCCGCTGGACTCGTAGGACCCGCCACTGGACCATTCACCAGTGTGGGTGCCTCTGCTGGAACCTCCACCCTTGTTGGACCATCCCAAGGACGCGCTAACCTGGTAGGACCCTCCACCGGCGGTGTTGCTCTCCTGGCTGGCAGTGGAAACATCAACGGTGATGACGGAAGCTCTGGCTCCGCTGCCGCTGCTGCACCCGCTGGTCTTGGAGCTGCTGGTCTCGGTCTCGCTGGTGCTGGTCTGTATTCGCAACGATCTCCTCGGAAACGATAGCAAAAGGAGTTGCTCGAATGATTCGATTACCTCGTTACAGGTGCCATTGCTGTTGTGGGTGGTGGTGCCGGTATTGGTGGTGGACTCGGCGGATACGGTGGTCTCGGCGGACACGACGGTGGTGTTGCTGTGATCAACGGACCGTCTGGCGCTATCCATGCCGGTCTCGGCTCCCACGGAGCTATCATCTCCGGGGGATACGGCAAGTACTAGACGTTCTAAGGCCCCAGCGATCTCGGCTCGGCGACGGCGGCATTCCCACCACAGTCACTTACCGGTCTCAAACGATCCTCAAACGCGCTCAACGTCTTCTTCCCCAAAGCTTCGTCCAACCTGGGGACATGGTCAAAGCGCCGGCGTTAGTGGTGTAGTCGGTATATAGTCGGAATATTAATCGCAGTCCAGTCGGTATATATCGAGACACGGTGAAGCGCGAGAAGTCCGAAAGCCCGATCAGAGTCGGCTCTCCTGCCTTCGATCTCGGGTTTAGATCTCTTGGAAATGTGTAACACCGTGGTACGGCCATTCGTGATCCGCGGCCTCGTCTCGACCACACTCGGTTGTCCGCGGGAACCCAGGCTCGTCCCTGAACGGAACGGGCGAACATTTAGTCAATTTCGTTTCATCAACTGCACGCGACAGGAGGAGGTCGATCGGTGCCGCGATTGCCAGCCGCGATTACAGTTTCACCGCGATCCAACATCCGCGTCTCGCGATCCACGGCCGGTCTCGGCACGGGGCGTTCGTGAACGCTTTTGTCGACCGATCGAAGCTTTCGATTAACCGAACGATCTATTCTTTGCCGCGCCAACTCGAGTCAACGCGAGCACGTTGGACCCGGCTGCTCTCGCCATGGACCCGGCACGTGGGCAAGCTTTGGTGCTTCGTCGTTGGACCAACTGGGCCTTGTTCTGTTTTCTGAACACCCACCGTTGCTCCGGCAGTACACTCTCTATTTTTTTTTCTCTTGCGTCTTCCACCATCCGTAAGGCCGCCGCTCTTCACACATATTTGCTACTCTCTCTTTTTGTCTTTCTCCTTTTTTCTGATGAACCCGCGGCAACGATCCTAACCGGTCGCGACCCACGGGCTCACAAGTTGTTATACTCACTGCCGCACTCAAGCATACATATTATTATTACATTACTCGTCCATGCGCATATATGTTTTCTCTTTATATATATATACATGTATACATACTATTACTACTATTCCTTCGCGTATATATATATATGAACACATTGCCACACGCGCGCACACACACTATTACTATATGTGTACTCGTATATATACACACAATTACACATATATTATATAATCGTGTTATATGATAGTGAAAGAGAGAGACCGGTAGATTATGGTAGGTCAGCCCTTTCCGTGAGTGAATGAATGTAAATAGATGGCGCGCCGCTGCCGGCCCCCGACCCCGCCCGCCCTCGTCATACCCTTTCTTTGCGATCACGACTAGCACCCCACCACCACCATAGATAGATACCACATATTTATAGCGTTTATACATTTATACAATACTTTATATAAAATAAAGCATCAGTATTTAAAACTCACTTCTCCGATCATTTCACTGCCCTACTCGCGAGATCGAGTACTATATATTCTTCCACCATCGTTCGAACGTTCCTCGTTGATCAGCGCTCGCTAGATTCGTATCGACGCGCGATATCTCCACTTCTACCGTGCTCTATGCGTTTAGCTGCAAAAACTTCGCTCGATGCCTTCTCCATTCAGTACCAATATTCGCGAGAATCACGAAACGTTTTCCCGATTCGAACATGTTTCCTAACCGTTTTCAGATTTCCAACCACTAACATCTAACAATTCACAGCATTTCGCCACTGCATTTCACAGCAACTCGACAAACAAACAGATGACATTACATCTCGAAAACATGTAGCAACACACGATTACATTCGACAAGCATCACATTGGACATTGTATTCTTTTCGCTTTTCAATTAAAGAAAAGTGCTGCGGATACCACTGAAATGATTAAATGTCATTTCTTCCTTGGGCTGGGAGGTTCTCCTACGGGCGGCTTGATCACAGGACCTTGCCTCGTCGGATTATCATCTAAAAAAGCGTTCATTACATCAAACCGTCGTCTTATCGTCGAGAGGGGACTACTCGACAGTTGCCTGAAACGTGGACAAAGTCAACGAAAGTAAATGGCGAATATATCGAGGATTGAAAGATATCTTATGTATGTATGAATCTTCTGTAAATAAACGATAAACTTATTTTAAAAGAAGAAACAAACAGATCCAATTTATTCTTAAACCCAATCAAAAGGATTCGCAGGTTTCCGAGAGACACGCCCCAACGTTCTCGGCCATTAAAACGTTTCTCGCTGATTTCCCTTCGGTTCGTGATCTTTACCCGTCTTGCACGCGACTCTTCGAAACGATCGTCTATCTCCGGACTCGCGAGCTCGTTGTTTCGTTGGGATAGCCTGAAACGGAGGAGGATCACAAAACTGCAACTCGATTCCCCGAGCGATGAAATCGTTTGCGAAGATTAGCGAACTTCAAAGAATGTCGAGTCAATCCATGCCGTCGCTTTCGAAAGTTTGCCTGGCCCCGTGAATTATCGAGCAGCTTTTGCGACCTAAGGCCGTCGGAGGCGATTATGCGAGATCCTTTACGGACGCGGACCAGCGATCCATTCAAACAGATGGAACAATGGCGTCCAGGGGATTGGAAACTCGAACTTTGATACATTACTCACTGTCGATGAACTGTCGCGTAACAAACTAGAATTATTAATAATTTATAACAGCTTCGATTCGTACCTCCACATTTCCGAATCGCTAAACCGTTAACATTTTCGTCGGGGAAAACTGTAACGTCGGAACAGGGAACGTCAACGTTTTCCTTTAACAAAACTGCCGTTTACATAAGCGAACGGCAATTACGTGTCGGTATTTCTGTTTCCAATTCATTAAACCCGGCCCGAGCAATTTTTGCAATCAGAGGCGCCTCAACTTCCATCGTAAGTAAATACTTCTGGCGAACGAAGCCGACGATTTCCTCGTGAACGCGTGTGATCGGAATGGTTCCTCGTCGACGATCGCGAACGGAAATTTTCCTCTTTCGGAGACTATTTGTATTTGTTCGCTCGTTTAAGGTAGCAGCTTCTAACGAAGCGTTAGGCTGCAGCAGATCGACCGCCTGTTGCTGGGGTTCGTTGCACGCGCCCGGTTTGCTAATGACAGATTTGTCAAGAGTCGTCAGCTCGTTAGAAAGTTCGACGTCCGAATCGAAATTGCTCGTCTGCGCGCTAATGACGTCGCCCGTCGCGTGTCTCCTGCCGTAAGTGAAATCTTCACCTTCTATAATTCTAGAGTTGCATTTGCATAATGCCAGGGCTCCGTACTCTTCCTAGAGTTACACGCACGCGGCCGACAATTTCACTGAGCCGCGTATCAGGCCATTATATAATTTCTCCAAAGTAAAACGACATTAATACACGTTTCAGTTTCCGGTGGAACTCGAGGAGCTGGACCCTCGATTTGTTCCAGGTTACTTCGCGCACCGCCAGTGCACTGCGAGCCGCACGAGCGATCGGATCGATCGCTTCGTCATCGTTACCAGAGGTAACGTTAAACCACGATGATTATTTGTCCGTTTTTCGGGATATTCCTCTCGAGCGTTAATTGGTTCGTTGACAATTACAGTGGAGACCGATGCTTGTGCGAGTTGCAAAGGAACCGATGGTGCGAAACTGTCTACGGAAAGGATAACCAACGCTTTGTGGAACAATACCCGGGCCGTTGCGCGCTCCTTTTAATTGAGCATGCTTTCCGAGCACCGCGAAATGGACTTGAAACTCGCTGAACAAGCTTCAGGGGTTCGTCTATACACTTTGATCTTGAAACAAATGAAAATGCTGGCGCACCCTTTGATCGCGGCATACACTTCGGTCTGAGTTGGATTCAAATATTTCCAAAGAGATTTCCAGTGTCACGGAACGTTCTGCCGCAGCTTCCGACTTACGCCATTTTACTAAAAATGCATTGCGCCGAATATTTATCAATGCCGGAACATTCGCTTGCCCGATGAAAATCTAGAAACAAACGCTTCAAATGCTTTTGCTTTTGATTTGCTTATTGTTCGTTAGCCAGTCAATTTTATAAAGTTTTACAAATTTTGTTCAATCATAAATCGAATTAACGTGAAAATTTTGGCGTATGCATCTACAACGAAGGCTACGTTTTTTGTTCATCAGGTTTGATTTGCATCAGTGATTTCAAAGTAATTCAAAAGAGGAATACGACTGTACGTGCCCAATGTTTGTCGCATCACTCTGTTTCGCTGAGCACATTGAACTAACTGAAAAATGAAAAATATCAAAATATGGCTATTCAAAGAAAGGAACTAAGAGACCATGGTAAGTTTCTTTTAATTCTACTATAAAAAGTTGTTACGGTAAAATTTATTCTTCACTTATTAATTTTTGTTACATGTTTTAGGATCTACTTTGGTTTGAGACCAAAATCGAACTTCTTACTACACCAACTAACGAGTTGGACTAGCCACTAGGCAACTCTAATTCGGATGGAGGACTGCTAACAAGAGGGAACCAGTTCTCAACAAAGGCTAAAATAAATCGTATAAAGCGGATAATTTCGTTAACTGGGAGTAGTGAATCGTCGTCCCGATACAGGACGATAAAGACGACGAGGCACGGCTGAAGAAATAAAATGCCTCGAGAAATCTCTGACGACATTTTAGCAGACAATATAGAATCCGTAATCTCCATTCAAGACCTGGAAGCACGAGTTCTCAATGTCGATCGAGCGGGCATTAAAGCAGATCGTCCGGCGCTGACCCATCATATTCGACTTAGAAAAGGGGGTTGAAACTTCCCTGCCTCGGTTCGCCACAAATACTGCCGGGGGTCTCCGCTGAAAGTGCTTTAAATCTCTTCCATAGTCCAAATTCGAGAGGTGAACTCGAATGGACGGGGATTTCCGGGTTCTGCAGTTGACCGCGAAAAAATAAAAGCCATTGAATACGCGCTAACCGATGGTGCTCGATGGAATCACTTCGTGAATGGGACGGCTCGATGATACGTCAAAGATGGCTAGTCAATGGCTAACCGGCACAACGCAGAATGTTCAACCAATTTCATTGTTTCCTTACGGAAGTGTTCGTTCATCGATTCTCTATATCTGTCCGGCACACTAACCCGAAGACAGCTCGCCGATAAAAATGAAATTTCATCTCCTCGCGCGTCCCTTTTTTTTGTTCGACAGATGCGACTAGCGAGCGATTACTGAAAGTAGAATTGAATCAAGTATATTTCTATTCCTACGAGTCTGATTGTAGAAAATATCTTGAGTCGATGAGCTTCAATTGAAAGCCTCGCCGATGCTTTCAAAGTAGCCGCATGAATATTAACGACTTTTTCTGTTGTCTCTATCACAAACTTCCAAACCCTGTAACTAGACCATCCATTAACCCCTTGCACTACGATTCCTTTCACGCTGCATTGATTAGCACTTGTTTGTCGTTAATATTTTCCTTAATAAGACCAGACAATTCTTGTTTCTTTTATTGTCATTATGCACTTTCGTTTTCATACTTTGATACAGGAAGAATAAATTTTATTTCCATTTAAAATAAATTAATCATATTCGCGAATTTAGTAGATATTTCATGAAATTTGTATCACGAGTCCGACTCGTTATTGTAGTGCAAGGGGTTAAAATAACCATTTAGACGAATTTCAGCAGGTTCTTTTCAACGCGTTTTCGAGCTATTTTTTCGAACTAGATCGCCTGTAATTTTAATTAATAATAGTTAATAATAAATTTTAATTACTTTTCTACTAGAAATGTGTTACCTAATTATGTAAGCTACGTAAGACAACTATTTTATGTATGCATAATTGTTCTCATTGTCAGTCATTCAGTTGGGTGGCAGGTCTGACCATTATCGGCTGATTCTACTTCTTGTAAATTGAGTAAATTACTTTTTGTAACACGACCATATTATTGTCGACGTAAAAATAATTGACCACAGGACAAATTGTTGATTTATTCTGTAGTTATTTGCTTTCTATCATAGTGTTGGTCATTGTTTAAAGAATTTTTCCATACATACAAGATCTGTAAGTACAGGATTTCGTACTTCCTCTTATTTTGTGTGTTAGAAACAAGCTTGCTTTTATGTATGCATATAAACATGTGTGTAAATACGTATGTATAAATAATGAATATTTTAAATATATTTGATATTAACTTTTTTTAGTATATACATAACCTACAAAATATGCTGTTAAATTAACCACTCTTTTATCCGGCTGGGGTCTAGTCCCGCAGGGGCCAAATAATTGAGAGTCTACTTAATGCATGCTAATGTGAGCAATCTTCACAATCGTGTTTCTAGAAAATGATGCATTATTTAGAAACATTTCATTTGCATTTTAACAATTTTCTAAATTATAACACATCAATATTTATAATACTTATATCTTTACAATACTTAATATTTTCAAGATAATATCTTTCGCCAAATGTTGCATTAAATACAATTTCATAAATTTCTATTACGAAAGCTTGGTTTCAAACTTAACTTCTATTAAGCAGTATGTCACTAAATGTGGTATTATATTTCAGACAGTGGTACTTGTATCGACCGAGTTACCGTGTAATAACCGTTTCTATATAATCTACAATAGACAGAACGGGGAAAGCGAGAAGAGGAGTGGAACAGATGCGCAATTTCATCGGAATAATTCAGAAATCACAGGTAACGGTTTCGTAATTTCCCGCCAACGAGAAACAGACAAGTGGCCTGGCATATCGGCGATCAGGCGTGGTCCTTTCACTCTCGGGGGTGTGCGATTCCTACACGAGTTCCCAGAAGAATCTCCTTACGAGGCATACGAGCCTGGGTTATGCGGCCAAGGTCATTTCGACACTGAATCTCCGATGAGACTGACTGCCTCATCGAACGGAACTCCGCGGCTGTGAATAAGACCGCGGGTTTCCACCTTGATTCCCATCAAACGATCTCGTGTCTTCGACATTGCGCTTCTTTTCGAATACCCTACTTTCTTTATTTTAACATTGCCAAGGTCGAAAATGATTTCCAAAGCCAAATTCGGCGGTACCCAGATGTCATTTCTCGTGTAATTTCTGAGCATTAACTCTTTTGAGTCAAGAATTTTCTATTATTATTTTAGTTACTTTTATACTAAAAATCGTTAATACTAAGGTAGGAGGTTATGTGTCGATTTTTTAAGCTGTGCTACAATTTTGAAAACTGGAACATGTGTTGTATCATTTCTTTTTTCTTTTTTTAGTGAAACAGCTAAAATGGACAAGGTAAACATAAATCTAAAAGATTAATCTAGTAATCAATGCGCAGCCGATTTTTTTACAAAAAGAATTGTTCAACAAACATGTTGCAAGGATCTATTCATTTTTGTCATAAGTGTTTAAAATGCGGATTATGGTAAGCAGTATATTCTAGATCTTATGCAAAATAAGATTTGCCCTTATCAATTGTAATTTGTATAAAATATATATTTATTTCTCTCTCTACTAATTTTGGAAGTCTGTGAACAATATAATAGAATCTTGTCTATTTTTTACCACTTTAAACCCTCACGCGCATTTCTGTCACTAATGCATAAGGTCCGGAGTCTATTATAGCAATCATCCTGGAAGAAACAGCGTGAACAGCATCTACGCACATGTTCGAAGCCGCGAATTTTCATCGACTGTGCTGCGCCATCGTCCTCGGCCGTCGACTAAACCGTGATGTCGGAAACGAACCGTTTAACAGCGTTCTCAGAATTTCCATAACGTTCTGGTGAACACGACCTCTCCTTGCAGGTCGCCCGACGACGCCGGTCCCCGTGTCGTTTTGAAAGAGAGAAGGTCCGCACGCGTGTTCATACATAATTCAGTGTTTCATTCTGCCACCGATTACGTTTCCCGTGTATGTTCAAACAAACTGCGGACGTAACGCTAACGAGCCGACCGGCTGCGGTATGAAGCATCGGGGTCTTGACACTGAGAAAACAGCGTGCACGGGCATTGAACAGTTTGGTATTGTTAGTCGTGAAAAGTATTAAATCAAGAGAGTAACGCGATCGTCGACTCGCCACGGTTCTTCGCGAAACATTTCCTAATTCGCGTAGAAACGGTTGTTCTACGTCGTTGTTTTAGAATCTCGTTCTCAAAGTTCGTTTAACGCCTCCTTTGGGTTGATTATCTCTGTTACAAGTGTTGTTGCACGTACAATCTTTGATACTTCGGAAGTTAGATTGAGAACGAGGACAATAAGGTGACTAGAAGTTCGAAGAATCTTTTTCAGAATTTTGCAGGACGCGCGTTAGAAAAACGCGTCCTATATTTTCGTTTGTCTTTCGGTCATTTTCACGATTCAAGTTTCTATCTTAAAGAGGTTATTTTAATTATTACATGTAGTAGAATAATTCCGTTCTCAATATTTCAAAGTTTATTACGGTAGGTTACAGCTTAGATTTTTACTCATATAGTGCAAAATTTGATTACAATTTCTTTCAATCGGAGTAAAATTAGCGTATAGCAACAACTCGATTTTTTCAATAACGAAGTCGATTTCATAATTTCATATTTTATTGTTTACTTTATAAACCGGCCTGTGTCCGTAACATGTTTATTAAGAGGAAGAACACAATATATGCGTACATCAAACGTAATGAATAAACATGGATATACTGTCTGTAACAGTAACATCGATACCGCGACAGTAATTCACGCATTTACTGTGGAATAAACTGGAAGATTCCGATTTAATTGTGACGAGAAATGAACAGCGTCCGTTAACTTTAATTACGTTCGGTAATATACTGAATATGCAGAAATATACTGAAACTGTCAATTACTGATTACCGAGGGAATTAAATCATTTATTGAATCAGTCGGGGCAATAAATGACCATATTACTAAGGGAATGCATTTAAATACCTCTCTTAACTCTTTGCTGTACTTTGATAAGTCTGATTCGCGATGAGAATTTCGGGCCAATCATAAACATTGCGGAATCGTAATATAATTTAACTTGTGTTCACCAGTTCGATCCAAGCATGAATGTCACGCGCGCACTACTTCGCAGGAAATCGCAGGTACCATTTGTTCCAAGTTCCGACAATACGTCTCTGTCGCTACGGCTCCTTTCGCGATCATTCGTGGGCCCGAATTCTTCCGAGTTGAAAGGTACGGCAAGGGGTTAATCAGTTAACTACAATTGTCAGAATTGTGTTCAACACAGTGTTTTCTGTTACAGTATCGGGATCATAAACGCCATTCACAATTTCAGCCGCTTGGCTTGCATTTTCACCATTATCAAAGAAAAATTGTAAAATGTACCGAATTTTCTCTATATTGACTTCCATTTTTAACACCATGTAGCTCGGAACTGAATGAACCAAACAAAAAACAAAAAAAGAATTTTTGTAGTGCGAAATGTCACCTTTCCAACGAGCATAAATCTGAAATTGTTTGATCGATACTTTAACAGATATCGATCTCTACAGCCGTCTATCGAAAAAATAATGGATTACTTTTTCCCCAACCTAATATTTATGGTACAACCGTATGACGGTGAGAAGACACTGGATGCAAAATTGGGAAATAATTCGGACACGTGCGACTTCAGTCTCGGTTCCGCGCGGAGCAGCTAGTAGGCTACCTTGCTCCCATAAGAATCCCAAAGTATTGCGTCCGCTGAACGGCACAGACAATGACTGCAAATGTCAGTCTCACCATTAGCATTGATCACGTTCAATCTGAGCGGGGCAGCCGTTCCTCCTCGATCGTTCCAAATACGAATTTCAAGACGCGATTGCTCCCGACGCCAATGTAATCGTCAGTAAATTGTTCCGCTGGTAATATCGTTCCAGCAACAACCACAAAGGTCCTACTCGTTACCGCAATACCCTAAGATACCGTTTGACTGCGGTTTGTCCTATTAGGTACGACATTCTCACATTAATTCGATTGTTTCTGCGGTGATACTAAACGCGACATTCGATGCCTATTCACCCGATTAACCCTCGGCTGCTAGTTCAGGGTCGATTGTTATATACCACGAACAGGTTTCTGTTAAACAGAGTTCTCTGACGAACATACACAAGTCACACTACGAATTATAAATTCTAAAAACAATTTGTATGTTCGATAATATTCTCAATGTATCGAAAATGTGTATTAAATCAACAAAAAGGCCCTATTTTTTAAAAGTAATTCTTTAAAATGTGTTTCTTTTCATTATGTCAAATGAAAGCGTTCTTTCGTCAAGTTTTAATATAATAATAATAATTTTAATTATGTTTAAATTGCGAATTTTATCTATTTAGAGCAAACCTGAGCAGAATTACAACACTGTAAACACTTTAATAGAATTCCAGAATATTGTTACAATACCTTCGACCTATCAAAGATGTGGAAAAAAGATGTTCGCTTGAACTTATCAATTACTATAGTTTTAGTATAAAATTATTTAACGAAATACTTCGACAGAGCGTCTAGTAAAAGATAACTAAATTTAAGTTTCTAGATTATGCTATCTCTCGAATTAAATGACTAAATGAAAAGCTGGCGACAATGTTAACGTCGTAACTAGCTGCATTATGTAAAAAGAATTCAATTTAGAAGAAGAATGAAACCTGTATCGGTAACCGGAGCATCGAAGATCGCGTCTCTTGTTGCGACTGTGGATTAAAGGTCACGTTCAGCTCGACACGCTTTACGCCGGTAACTTCGTCTGCAGGCAATATAGCGTAGAAAACCGTATTAATCCCTGAGAACGTGACTCTTTCCCACCCATAATGTTAGCGTTCGACTTGCTGCAGCTAACCCGATCGGTTGCTTCACTAGCAAAGATGACGCGGTTGCCCGCCGCCCACGGTTTTTCGACTAACTGAGAACACGAAGTGTGAGATAAGAAAAATGCGCGATATGAATCACGTTTCGATGTAGCTATTTATCCTCTGCATCGATCCTCCGTGGATTCCTGAAGCAATTACGACGGCAGATCCTTCAACCATATAAGAATCGTCTAAGACATCATCATTAACTAAAGATACATTTCCTTTCTAAATAATTTGACATCTTAGTTTTATATTTGACGTGGTAATTTTTCTATTTACATCATATATGTTTCCCTATATGTTAAGGTTGATATAAATTAATATATGTTACACATATATTGATGAACCGTAATTGATTGTATCGTCAGTTAGAAATTTAATAAAGGATTTACACGCAAGGAAACAAAAAGGTCTGTTAAATTAGTAGTTAAATTGGTAATTTGGCAAGTAAAAACTTCAACGATTCAACTGCTAGAATCCTTCATTTCGATTTTAGGATAATACTTTACACATTTCCGTTAGAATCGTCGCAAAGCAATAAATGATTTTGTAGCATCTGAACACAATCAACGTTTTCATATTACGTTCGCGCAATAGATATATTCAGCATTATGAATAAATCTCTATATAAATTCCGTCCATAGAACAGCAGATTTGCATAAAGATACACAGTCAAGTAACATTTAGTACGCGAATGCAAATGCGCTGCCGTCGAAGCCAATTACACCCGAGGTTAAAGATCACGCCTCCGACCATTCAGTCGCCACGTAAAATCGCAAATTACACTAATCCCGTTGCAATCGCCTCCACGCTGCCGATTCTTTTGTTCGGAATGCGCGATTAAATCGAAAGTGACTCTACTTATCCCGCCCGCGAGAGTCGATGCTCCCCTCGCGACAGTTATTCCACCGCGTACCCCCGAGAGTTAGGGTCGCGTCATATTTACGTCGAAGCGCAGGATTCGCCTCCGATCACAAAAGGAGATCCATCGAAACGCTGGGCGAGGCGGACAATCCGCAGCGAAGACGAAGCGTTCTCACGAATGGCTCGAACGAACGGAGAGATTCGATACCATCGGGGCGCCTGGCGAAACGATACAAGTTCGTCAGGCGACAAAGAGGATCCTGGACTCTTTGCAAGCCTGGAAACTTTCTTGAAGGAAACAAAATCTGTCTCTCTCACTCTGTATCTGTCTTTGTCTTACCATCTCTGCCGCCTCTTCCATCTTACAGAGTATTGCGACGTCGCCGACGCAATAAATGTATCGACGGGTCGCGTCAAAGGGAGATGGAAATCCGCTCGTCGTTTTGTTTCACAGGCTCTTCTTCGGCACCCTAGAGACGCGGAGTCGAAGAGAGAGAGAGAGAGAGAGAGAGAGAGAGAGAGACCTGGCCGATTGTCCACGGTTCGGTTCACCGGGCTGTGGTGAAACGATGAAGAAACAATGGCGGCAGAAAAAATTCGCCGGATTCCGTTCCGAGTGGAAATGACTGTTTCCCAACGATCCGCGGCCGAAGGTCAACCAATGGGACCCGCACGTCCCGGGGGTGGGTGTGCCGGATGGTGAACTTCTTACACAATGGCGAGGCTGCACCATCAGCGGATATGATTTGAAGGGATCAACGGGGGCGCGGTCGAGATCCTGGAGTAGTATATAAAGTCCGACCAAGTCATCCGTGAGCACACTCAGCAATCGTCGGTCGGCAAAGATGAAGGCCCTCGTAAGTATTCGATACCGCCGCGCCTGTCGGAAGCGTCGAGCAGTGAACTTTCCTACGCGCGACGTCGCCGTGGATCACCGATCCATATCGGATCGAGAAGTTCGGGGTACGGTGTGAAGGTGACATTGTGGCGGTGCCGGTTTCACACCTCTCGCGGGCGACGCCGACACTTTTATCGCTCGCGCGCGGATTATCCGGGAGAGTGCCGTCTGCGCGCGTACGTCTTCACGTTGTCTCGTGGAGAGGGACTCGGTAGTGTTGACGAGAACTTGCTAATTCGTTCGTATAAAATATTCGTTGCTGTTGTCATTCTATTTGGAGGATAGTCGGAGACATTTCGAAATCTTCATCGTACCTATTCGAATTTTTGTGTATCATTTTTCTTTCATATATTTTTCAAGCTGTTTTTGTTTGAGATCGGGGCTCGCTTTCTCAGTGGGAATATGTTAAGAAATTTGAACTTGTTTCTAGGGAATAAGAATTTAAGTAGAACACTTGTGGCTCTGGGTAGAAAAGTGTCATCAATTATGGTTCAAATATTTCTAAATGCATATACTATACATAAATACAAGAGTCGTTTAGTCACACCTTGAGAAAATAATTCCCAACACAGTGTAGAAACAATTGTATGTCATCCGAGACAAATTCATTGCTCTTCGTGAATATAATACATATTTATAAAGTGTGCTTAATTAATACAACTAGTTGTATTCAATAAGTCACCGTGACATAACCAACTAAACTACAAAATTGTCAATTTCAATTTTAAAGCTTTTCAAATTCAAGCTTTAATATGTTCAATCAAAATTGCAAGGGGAAACTTGTTACTATAAATATAATAAACACGGGTAACTTGTTAATCAACTTAAAATTTCATAGTCTATTAATAAGTGTGATAAATGCTTTAGATTTAAAACATTGTTACTTGCCTTGGAATTTCCAGCTCATTCTGGCAGCTCTGCTTGCCTCCGCCGCAGCTGCGCCGCGCCAGCGTCGCGAAGCTGTTTGGGGAGGCTATGGTGGCCACGGAGGGTATGGTGGTCATCTCGGATACGCTCACGGAGTGGCACTGGCTGGTCCAGCTCTTGGACCGACCAGTGTTGCTGGTCCGCACGTGGGATCAGCCGTCTTGGCTGCGCCTTCGATAGGACCAGCAAAATTGTCTGGATCCGTTGCTGGCCCGGTGCACGTTTCTGGCGCAGTCGCTGGTTCAGCGGTCGTGACTGCATCTGTTGCTGGTCCTGCCCATGTTGAAGGTTACGGTGGACCCTACGATGGATCAAGTGGTAAGTATTCTTGTCTTTGCTTGGCTAAAGATATAATTAATTATTCATGGCACGTCTTCACATAGCGAAAATTATACAATTAACCCCTTGCACTATTATAAGGAGTCAGACTCGGGATACAGGTTCCATACACGATCTACTAAATATGAATATTATCAATTTCTTCTACATGGAAATAAAAATAAATTCTTCTGTTATTAAAACTTAGAAACAAAGATACGCAAAGATAATAAAAGGAACAAGAACTGTCTGGTCTTTCTATTAAAAATATTAGTGTAAGGGGTTAAAACACAAGTAAGATATATCACGCAAATAAGTAAATGCAAAGAACATTTTCTTGGCAATGGGATTCAAATAAATAGTTTCTATAACAAACGTTAGTCTCGAAAAATAATCTTTGGTAGCATCGTGTCAACTAGTAATACATTTTCCTTAAAAAATTACCTTACTAAGGACAGTGCAGTTCGTATAAACTTAACATTTATGTCTTAAAAAATATATAATGTACTCAAATTGACAGACAATATGTACAAAAGAGATTAACCCTTTGCACTTGAGTGCTGACTCTGTGGCACCACTAAAATTCTTCTATCACGTTGCAAGATCATTTTTATATATCTTATTTATTTTATAATTAAAAAAAATGTTGAATAATGAAATTGTTGGTAATGTGTCATAAGACTCAATTTCGTATGCAGAGAAGTGCACTTTGTTACACCGAATGGAAATACTATGAGCCAGGAAAATTATTTTAGATTTACAATCAAAATGGTTTCGAGTGCAAAGGGTTAATACAAGTCAGCTTTCCGCTTTCATCATGAAAATCTTGAAGACCTAAAAAAAGACAGAATTTATTATATCTATACATTATATTTCAGTTAAAATTATCTTCCTAACTTTACTATGATCTACACATGTAAAAATGTTACACAACTTAACATCTCTCATGAAATGCATCCTTAGAATCATTTTTTTAATTATTTCTAAACAGCGTTTGTGAAAGTTTTAACATTACCAACCATAAAATTGTAGGATTGGCGTACGCAGGCCCAGGATACGGTTACGCCAGCTATCCAGGTTACGCAGGATACGCAGGGTACGGAGGGTACGCAGGCTACGGGGGCCACGGTGGACACGGAGTGGTCTACGCAGGACCAGCCTCTCATGGTGCAGTACTCGCAGGGCCAGCATCTCATGGTGCAGTATTCGCAGGGCCAGCGTCTCATGGCGCGGTACTCGCAGGGCCAGCATCTCACGGTGCAGTAATCTCGGGACCAGCGTCTCACGGAGCAGTCCTCTCCGGACCCCACGCAGGAAGCGCAGCCGTGTCCGGGCCCAACGCTGGTTCGGTGGTGATCGCTGGCCCCTCTGGTAAAATCACGGCCCATGGAACCGGGCATGGTGGCATCCACACCGGCCATTGGTAGAGAATGCGAACTGTGAAGAAGCGAAGAGTTTTGGAAACCTCTCGATACCAACCGCGTCGAGTTACAAGATTTACAATAGTTGCAAGTTGAACCCCCACGAAGAACGGTCCATCGGGATAACGAACTCGGTGATCTGTACTCCACGACGTTTCCCCGCGCGTGACACACTTTTATAATTACGTTTTTAAATAAATAGTTAGTACAACGTTTGATACAACGATCGCCTCGTGTGGAATATTTTTTTTTTACAGACGCGGTCTCTCGTCTACGCTGTAATTCTTATTTTGATCTCCTGTGGTAATAGATAAATACGATTCAATTACAGCCAGTGGATATGTTGTCCAATTACGATAACCATTATTATTATCCATTAGCGGACTAACTTTTTCTATCCGATCCGCAGTTGCCTCAAACGTCCTCTGTCCTTTATCGTCGATATAAATTCGTTATCTCCTCTACTTTATCGGAGGGTCTACTTATTAAATTATATCATAATTTAAATTAGTTAAATTAGTTAGCTGCATTCGTTGCGATTGAAGGAGTTTCATTGTAACGCAATGTGTTGCCCATCTTCGTAGTGATTCCGTAAGTCCACTGTCAAAAAATCCTCGAACGTGTATTACCTCATTGAACTAGAAGGTTTAGCATTCTTCGACTTCATATCTTTTATCAAAAATTAATTATAATTATATCAGTTTACATTTTCATTAGTACAACAATGAATTTTCTAGAGTCTTATATATGTTTCTCAAAAATAGTTTCACAAAATATTCTTTTTTAGTGATCTCGCTCGTAGATTTTTACTTTGCATTTAATATGCCTAATCGTATTTTATTTTTAGTCTCGTATGTCGAAAAGGTGCTTTGTCTCCTTTCTTTACCTTCTACGTGATTTTGAAAATGACCTTTTCTGCTTAAAAAATTCGTAAACGGCACAATGGAAATTATATGCTGTCAATCGATTATTTAGATTATTTTTATTTCCCGCTGAATAATAATATCCCGATAGAGAGCCTATCTATATAACAATTATCGGTGATTACGCAATTAATCAATTAGAAATTAGCGTCTCTTAATTAAAATCGCAAATTGGTGGATTGTCAATGGCGAAACATATCTGGGCTAATTAACTCGCCTACGGCATTCAAGAGGATAATGAATTACTGTGAAAATCCATTATCCTTTATAAATTCGAGAAATGCATATTCAAAATATGAAAATTCAATTTGAACCGAAGTAAAGCTATCGATTGGATCTAGTAGATCGTTGCCGATCTCGCGTTTTGTAACGGTTATCTCCCGGGTAACGTTCGAGGATTGCGCGGGTCGATGATTTAACGTACAAGGAACCGGAGTCGACTTGAACAGTTGACACAGATCCGTCCCGTTAAAACGATATATGCCGGATCGAGTGCTGCAGAAAACGATAAGGTCATTGAGAACGTGACTTCTGATACGGTCCGTCAGTCCTTGATTGTATGTCGGTGACAGGATCAGAATTGATCACTAATTGATCACGAATTTTCGCATCGTTGTCCGATAAGATTAAACCTTTGAACTGCTATCTAAACATAGAATTGTCGATTCTAAAAATGGGAACGTCCACTCTTGCTTACGAACAATACCGGCGACCAGAAAACATGGACGAGATTACGTTCCCTATAGGGCTATTCGACACATTTTATGTTTCAACGACCAGTAGACTATATATAGCTTTGTGCGTTGAATAGATTTGCAAAACCAGTTTATATCCGCGCTGTTTCCTTTGAAAGATTCCATTTTCAAACAAAACTATACATCCGAGTTTGAAAAAAATTTTCGCTTCAATTCTGAAAGATGTAAAAATATTCGTTGCTGCAAACGATTATATACACTGTTTCATTTATTAGTATATCAAGGAAACTTGAAGTGTATTAGGCAGATTACATGTATTTTTAAACAGTAGCGGATTTGAAAATGTCGTGTTCTACATTCAGTGACATTTGTTCACAATTATGAAACAGAGTTATAGAACAGACGTGTAAACAGATGTCACTTATTATAACAGTTTATATTATTTAAAACTGATTGTAACTAGCAATCGTGTAGGATACACGAGACTATGAATGCGCTAAGCGTTCCAAACGATAACTAGTTAAACGATAGCATTACGCTGCTTAATCATTAGGGGAATTTTCAGTGGTAAACGGATCTGCATGGGTCACCGGAGCTCACATTCCGCCAAAGGCCCAAGGAAAAATCCTTTGCTACCTAGGTCAGTGGACACAGGTGTTTAAACATGCAATTTGAATAACATTGAACTAACGAACGTCGCGCTCACGCTCTGTAAAAGTTTGTACAAGGGACGGCGAGAATTTACAACGTTATCTCTCCTTACGCTCGGCCAAGGAGTTTATCGTAGGATCTGCACACGACAATTACCGTGCGTCTCGTTAAGGTTGAACTGGCTCTTACTGCGGGGAACACTTCGACCGTGAACTATTTTTATACGATAGTTTTTATCTGCGGAACAATGGCTATTTAAACTGCTGCAGACGAGTGAGTTTTGTCGTATAGGATATTCGTCCTAAATTGTCGACCTTTGCCCTTTTTTGTCTCACACCAACCTGTTGAATCGCAGTATCTCGTGACCTTTTGTAAAATTTTAGAATGATCTGTATTTAGAATGATTCGACAATCTCGTTCCATTGCTTAAAGAATCTTAGATTATTGCAGTATTATTTGAGAAATATTACAGTGGTAATATTTATGTATTACTATTAAAATTATGTATACAAATGTAAGTTTTTTTTAGTATCGAGTTGTTTAGCCTCCGTTGTTCCAATACAGTTTACGGGGTTGTTGTTCGAAACGGTAGCCGGTTCTCGAAATTTTCGAGAAACTTGATTCCTTCGAGGATCTCGAAACCCGAAACCTTCGGCAATTTCAACATTTCAGGGAATCTCAAAATTTTCAGAAACCCGACCCGTCTAGACTGAACTATTCTCAACCATCGAATTTCCGATATTTTCAGGTTCTCGCGCACCCTAGTAACATAACAATACCAATTTTAACATGATATTTGTAGCATTATTTCGAGCCTAGCTTTTGCAACCTTTATACTATTTTCAAAATAGTATTTTTAATTGTCACAGTATTTCTAACATAGTATGTTCATCTATTAAACTATTTTCAACGCAATCATTTATTATATATAATATTATAATTTTGCAATGAAGAGTAAAACATTCGTTACGTCGCAATAGTTTCTAAATTATAAACACAATACCGCGACGTGATTACGCGATAAATTCTGCAATAGAGAAACGTGATAAATATTGAGAGTCGGCACGTACGAATGGAATTTATAAATTTTTAATGCTAGAATAATGTCTTCCAGAGCAAATTGCCATAAGATCTACAGAGCAGAATAAGCTGAACGCTGTCCTAAAAAGCCCACTCGAATCTAGAGCAGCGGTCGATTTATCACATGATTCATGCGAACCTTAGAATCACTTGCATATAACCATACCTACATCTTCTGCTCCTCAGGGAAGATTTATTGCCAAAATCGCGGGCCGGGGATCTCTTTTACGCTGTTACCTACAAGGATGAATATCAGGGAGCAGGTTCGAAGACGGTGGTTCCGTCTCTATGGGAACATCATGGCCCCTGAACGGTGCATCACCTGCACAACCTCCCGTTTCGACATCGACGATTGCATTGCGAGAACGCGCCGATCTATTACGAATTCTGAAAGGTCACCTATTTGCGATCGAATTTCCATTAAACGGTGTAAACTAGAAATTATAAATGTAGGATAACTCGACGGTTTGTTGGTTTTTTCCTGTTTAGCAGCATCGTGTATTTCTTAGATATTTTTCTGACAGTGTCAAGAACAATGCCATCTACTGTAATTTATTGTGTAACGTCCGTGTTATACCCTCGTCTAAATTTTTCTGATTACAGTTTGTAACTTAAATCTGAGAATATTCTGACATACTTATTGAAGTCCCTAAGTTGGCGTACGTGTGTTAGTTAAACATTTAACTTGAAATGCTTAACGTTTCAAAAAAATGAATCCTTAACTGGTATATTCAAGTATCTTTGTTTTATTTTGTAGTCAAAGTTTAATTGTTCATGTTTTGATTATTTTACACATTAAGTGGCTAAGAATGAATGAAATAGAATGGATGATTTATCTAAAATTAGATTAATACGTTTTTTTGCAATCTTTATTTGAGGTCTACCATGACCCCAGCACATCAGTTATTTTTTTTAAATCACTATTCCAATTAAGAGTTTAACAGAGTCGCCTAATCCTAAACGGTTAGTAATTCCGTCGAAGGATTAACACACTTTCCATATGGAACATATGAAAACTTGTTTTTTATCAAAATTTTTCTATCGAGTTGAGCATGTAACAGTGACCAAAATATAAATATAAATGATTTGTAAATTTGACAGATGTGCTATATAAACATTGTTAGCTACGTTTTGTTGCCACAGATCATTGCGACTTTGTTAACAAAAATCATTTTTGAAAACTGCCTAGTAAGTATATCAGAAGGACCATAAGAATCCATAAACGCTTGCAACTATAAACGATTATGAGAATAGTTGATGTCTGTCTATTAAAGAGAAAAGTACTGTACACATTTTTATTTTATTTTCTATTTTCAGCAAAAAATATCTATTGTACAATACGAAATGCAACTATTTTACAACGCGAGTTTTTACACATATACATGTTGTCTTCATTTCATGCGTTGCGCATCCCGTTTAGGTATTCGCGGAATTATTATAATATTTTGCGGACGGTATATTATGTATAGAGAAGCATTTTTAATCCATTGCAGGATTGCTTGGTTCTCAATTATGCGGAATGTAAATGTGTTATTTATTTCGATGCGGGCAGTCATGGCGCCCGCGCCGCCTAGGACCCTTTAACAATGCGCTCGCGTATAATTGTTAGGAAATAAGGGACGCGTTCTATTCTAAGAGCGGGTGAGGTAGATTTTCGATGTAAATGGCACAGAAGTTCGTTACTCTTCATTTGCTTTGTCTTCGGTGCTCTGCTTAAATGCATCGAGTTAAACGCAACGAGCGAGAGATTCGTTCAGAGTTATTACTCGTTCCCCCAGTAACTTTCTTGGAACGCCTCAATGTGATTTAAATTTTATGAGCTAGATCGAATTCGAATTTAGCTTACGACCAAACACTCGTTTCTGTAAGTAATATCGGGATAATATCTTTTCATGGATCCCGCTACACGGGAAAAACGTGTGGTGAGATACATTTATGCGACTCGTGTACGTTTACGCTATTTTCTCATTAAACATGAGACTTCATACAAATATTGACTTTTCTAAATCATTTTATACAATCGAGAATCAATTTATTTCTGAGAAAAGCTTCGTAAAGCCCGAATTTAACAGACATTATATTAAATTACACTTTTCCTACAATTTATTTTATAAAATGTAATTTAATACACCATTACTAGTTAGATAATAAGTGAGAAGCATTTTTCTAAATATTTTATAATAGCTTGTCCAATAGGAAGACGTGATATTTTATTAACATGGACTGCAATTTCAAAAGTATTTTTGCAATCTAAAACTCGTTATATTTGAAATATTCGAATGTTGCAAACAATTAAAAATAAATCATCGGTCCTAGCAAATGGGAATGGCGCTGGAAACTTCTCGTTCAATATTGTAAAGAATTATATTTATGAAGTTTCGCTTGCTTTCAAAAAGGCATGTTTTTTACGCAACGTTTAACGTGTTCGAACATTTTATCTGAACGAAAATCTCCGAAACGATGCTATTTCACAAAACATGTAAATTAAAAAGTATACCATAATTTAACCATTTAACCACTGATAGCCATTTCTGTGAGTATTTTAAGTACATTATAACACCATAGCGTACTATTATACATATTATTATAAACGCGATTTAGAACGTTTAAGCTTAAATAATTTTCAACTATTACAATCTAACGTGGAACAAATATATATCTGCTTGTTACGATTTCAAATTGGATAGTATAATTGCCAATAATTTTCATTTTTTTAAGAATCCATCATACAAGACATTCGCAATGTAGCGCAGCCTCGTGCAATTTGCTAAAGTTCGTAAATACGGGTCTACTTATCATTGATTTAGTATTCTTCATATAGTTTTAATAGCAGTAAATTCTTACAATGTCATTGAAGGAGGCTGTAGCCCGAACAAAATCAACGGGAGGCTAGCGCGGCCGTGATAAATCATACTAATGATCGCGGGTCGAAATCGTAACAGTGACAGGTTGTTGACTACCGGGAACATACCTACTGTAACAATCTCGTCGAGCATAAAGCACGCGAGTTAGATTGTTTTCACGTTCCTCGCGAACCCCTGCGCTATTTCGATCGAGAATGACAGGAGGTGTGGTCGATAACGAGGTAGATACGGTTACGGCCGGATCGTTAATGCCTCGCGGAGTTGCCGGAGATCGAGGAAGGTCGTTCGATGGATCCTTCGACGGGGAGCTGGTGCTACCGTGGACGATGGCCGCCGACGCTCGACCCGTGACTCTCCTGGGAATACAAAAATCACAGGGAAACAGATACAGAGAGAAATTCGTTAACTTCGGCCGCGATATCGGCACCGTTTTATGGTCCGGCATGGTGGCCGTGTCAAAAATGGTTTCGTATGGATCGCACGCGGATAAACGGGAACACGTCGGTGTTTAAAGATTGATCGGAATCCCGAGATTTATTCCACTTGCTGCCCCCCCATCTTTCTATTCGTCGGATACCGTATTTCGTATCGTTACCGAAAAAATAGAAATGATGGCTGCCATATGTCTAGTTCAAATCGGATATTTGTAGTGCTCGCGATACCCCGGTACATGGTAAGTCGTGAAAAGTGGCATGGAAACGAGGAAATAAAGTTCTCCGCGATACGGTCTCGCGGCATTGCACGGTGCGAAAATGAAGGAACACCGGTATGTGTTTGGCTTCCGTTCCGAGAACGAAAACACGATTCTTTCTCGACTCGTCCGGCAACTCGTGGTAGGGCGAAGGTACGTGATTAACGCTTACCTCGGGAGCCGGTGCGATCATCGAATACCAGGCGTTTATGGATTCGAGATCTACGACGGCGACATCTTCCACGATAAACGGCATAGGGGGGCCGGGGCAATCCATTCGAGGATGACTTCAATTAAATCTCGACAACGCGATCCAGCGATATCTGCGCGTTCGTAGCCTCCGGTCGCTACCAACCCTAACCGATCGGGCGGTAATCGCGGAGAGGCCACGCTGGGCAAACGGAAGCCACCGTGATCCCGAGCAGCGACTTTCCATCAGCCATTACGGACGAACATTGCCGTTCAAGCTGATGCTAAGTGAGCTTTTATAGCCGGCTACAGCGAGCACGTGGGTCGGTGAACTTATTGGGGGTAAGGGCGGGGCTGCGCCCGCAATCTCCGCAACCGTGACGGGGTGCAAAAGCTCGATCTGTCGTTGCAAAAATTGCCCGCCTCGTGTCGCAATCCTGGGTCAAATTGGAGACGCTGGCCACGCCTTGGAAACACTCTTCCGCGCTGCGAATCCGGTTTCGAGCGCGCCGATCTGGATGAAACGACGCTGGAGAAATGCGGGCAATGGCACGTTTTTGCAAACATTTAAGGTACTTTGATATTAGATAATGTGGACCAAAGGATTTTTGAGAATTAGTCTTGAGAACAAGCGAATATTGGACGTAAATGTCGTCCAAAAAAGAGCGAATTTAAAATGTGTCAATTTCTTCGTATTTTCATCCGCGTTTTCACTTGCAGGATAATTATTAAATTTTCAATAAAATTATTAACGATCTTGTTTCATTTGCGACTACTAACGAATCACGTCCCCCGCTAAAGATTTCTTAATATTGTAATATTTGTTTCAACCAAGTAATTTTCAAACAGTTTTAAAAGAAGTCGCGCGAAAGAAAATTTCTCAACTTTCAGAATAAATGATATAAACCATACGAATTTTACATCATGCTTCTAAAATTGCAATGCGAAAATATGTCATCTATTTTATCAAGGTGTCTAGAATCTCGAAATAACAGAATTATATTTATAATTGCTTTAGAAACCGAAACAATTTTAACATTATACCAATCTGTATGTTAAAACGGTTAATTATTCTGATAAATGTTAAGAAGTGCAGTTTTTGCAACAACAAAAAAGTAATTAAGTCAGTTGCGTTTATATGGGTCAACAAATCGATACATTGAATTATTATTCATCTGAATCTTCCATCAAGACATTGCATAATTAATTTCCTCATCTTAAACTTAACTTGTCTTATCTAAAATTATTCCTCAGCAAAAATTCAACACCTCGGACGATGCTAACAGAAAAATACTTCGAATTGAAGAATTATAACGCACGATTCTAATTCACCTTCTTGTAATTCATTATTCATATCATAACAATCATCGTAAAACGAAAACACAGCATTCTTCCAGTCGTTTGAGAGAAGCCAATTGAATTTGTTGGGACAGCTACGGGGTTTGATTAAAAGAGAACGGGATCGGAAACGACGCACGTCGCTCCAACGGTGATTAACGAATGTGCCGAATTCGCTTCTGTAAACGACTTTGGTAATCCTCTTTCATCCCGTTGCGGGCTTTGTAATGGTAAACCGGTCACAGGATGCGCCGATACGCATTACTTCCGTGTGGAAAATGGACGTCAGTGTTCCAGGCCTATTGGGGGAGCTGTCACTGTTCTAACAGCGTGTTTTTCCTCTTCTTTTATTTCGGTCTATAGGTACACGCGACAATCGAAATTACACGAAATCCTCGTAAAAATTCAGCAATAACATAAATCGTGCATGTCACTCTTGTTTTTGGCGTTTCATCCACGCTATAACATTGAAATCTGCATATAAATATTTGGTATTTTCGAACAGCGCCGCGGCTCGTGAAATATTTGAAATAGATATTCGTAGAAAAAAAAGATTGAAGCTCTCAAGGTACATATTATATTTCTGCGTACAAAATATCGGACACTGCGTGTTTAGATCATAACGAAACGAAGACTTTTAATTAGAGTAAATGTAAAACTTCAACCCTGTAGCGACTCTTCATCAAGAAACAAACTTTTCCCATTGTAAAATTGTTCCAAAATTAAATATTGAACCTGAATTGCCTCGAACGAGAGAATAAATCTGAAAACATCGATAATTCGACCATCGATGTTACACATAAAGCGTTTCACGTAATTCGAGGGTACGCGAGTAACAGGTAAAGCGAAAATGCAAAAAACCGATTATTGACTCCCACCGCGATCGCTAGTGACCTGAAAGTGCAATAATTTTCTAGGCGCGCAGGGTCGATGGTGGGTACCCAGAACGCCTCCGCGGGTGGAAAAAAAAAAAGGAAAAAAACGCAGCGTCGAACGTGCTCTCGTAAACGAGGCGTGGCATTAAAGTCGCCCCCCGGAGAATTTTACGGAACCGAGGAACAATTATTCGAACAATCGCGTCGCCGGTCACCTTTGTCACCTTCGAAAGTGCACGCAACGCCCAACAATGATATTCCAAACGATCCGTGGCACGGTCGGTGATCCATTGCGAGGCTTGCTGCCACCGTAACACACGCGCATATCCTGACTACAATGACACCGTCATTCCAGACGACAATCTCGGCCCGGGGACGGCGCGTGGGCAACGCAACCCGAGCCTCGCCTAAACGGATGCAACAATGCGACGCGTAATGGGCTCGACTGCCGACGCGTGCTCACCTAATTCAGCGTATCTTCATCGCGAAATCGGGGGAGCGAGAGAAGGACGGGGATAAGACGAGGCCGGTCTTCTTGGCTGTGAAGGTCGCGACGAACGGTGCCAGCCGATTGGCCGTGATATTTCACCGTCTTCGGTATGACGATCGGAATCATCGTGAATGAAACCTGCTTCTGGATGCGAATGCTTTACGCATAGTGATAATACATATGGAAATTAACGATGAAAGAGAGGTGGGCAGGCTTCGATCTGATCTGATGTAACATTTCTCCTAATTAAGCGAACTTCCTGTGAATAGGAGAATCCTTAAAAATGCTGGGATCGTCGATTGGCATTTGATGTAATTGCTACATTGTCTAAAGATTTTCTACAGCAATTACTACTGCCACAAATTTGTATCTTTCTTGAATAGTTTTTTATTAGTAGTAGTTGACGTGCTTCCAGCTGACTACTATTCCATATTTCGCATGTTTGTCATGACGGAATAGTTATAATGTACACTAAGAGACATTACGTGGATATATATTGAATCCACCGAGTGTTGAAAGTAATTAAATTCATTTAAACCTTTTTTTATTATGCCGCACGTTTGACTTGAAAAATTTACTTAATTATGTCCTACAAAAGTATCTCTACAAACTCAATGATTGCAAAATAAAAACTGTAAAAACAGTCACTGTTGGTGTTAAATTAATCCTAATGGACTTAATTAATTTTTCATATCACAGTCTGTTGGCATATATGCGCTAAAAAATATGATACGAAGATTTTGATAAGGTATGACTGCAGAAAAATGTGCTGTCTAGCTAGCGTCGAAAATCATCGCGGCGATTGCGCGATTTTTGCATCCGCAATTTAACAGAGACCGAATCAAATGAGCAAATAACGCGAATCGACAGGTCACCCGCGGTGACATTTTTTGCTAGTGGCCGCGTACACGGCACAGCCGCCGGGACAGTTACACGTTGGATTGAATTCCCTTACGCTATCGATATATATCTTTCTGTCCGACTGAGTGCAATGTGTTCTGCAAGGTTAAACGCAACCGTAAAAACGTATCGAAACGGATGCAACAGTTGGATATGGAGCACGTGACCCCCGTAGGCTGCGAGGCGTTAAGCGTTTGTTCGTGCGTTGTCGGGCGGGCCGGCGTCGCTGATAAGCGTAGAAACAGCCACGCGGCCAGGCCAACCCGCAGAGAATGTTTGGCGTGTCCTGTGCCCCGCCCTTGGGGTTGGCGGGAGCAGCAGAGACCAAGACTGCACAACAATGCCCCTATAAAAGCGCCATCGAAGCCGTTCGATGTCAGCACATCCACTCCAGCCACCGAGGCAAACTCTTCTACAAGCTTCGCAGACAGCAAGCCCTTCGACTTCCTCCTCAACATGTACAAACTGGTAGCGGTCTTCCTCGTCGCGGCAGTGTCCACTGTGTCGGCAGCGCCGTCCTGGGCACCCGGAGCGGCCCTAGCCGGGCCGGTCCTAGGACCCGCCGCCCTCAGCGGACCCATCAACGGACCCTCCGCCTTGGCGGGCCCAGCCGTCGGACCTGCTCGCATTTCCGGCGCGGTAGATGGCGGCGCTGTGGTCACCGGAGCCGTCGCAGGACCTTCCCTAGTTTCCGGTAGCGTTGCCGGTGCCGCTGCTCCTTGGGGAGCTCCCTGGGCTGGTGCTGCACCATGGGCTGCTGCTGCACCATGGGCTCCTTGGGGTAAGTCGCCAAATATTACACTCTCGCCAATATATTCTCGAAAACACGTTCTACTTTTCTACCGAACATACCACATCTATAAATTGTCATCTGTCTTTGAAATATTTAGTATGCATTGTTCCGCACAAGGAGAGACTGTATCTGATCTTCCGTTTTCTTTCAATAATGATCCATAAATTCTTCCACCCACGGTAGCTTCCACCTCCTTTCCAGATGAATAAGAAGTCGTTGATCGCTTGAAATCTGTTGGTTTATTCATGCCACGGTCTCTAGCTACGGCCGATTGTAATCACAGCAGCTTCGAGTAGATGCACTTTCGAGCCAGAAATTTTTCTAGCGGAGATTCGTTCTATATTTGATCCATCCCTCGAATACCGATGTCCTTAATCAAAGTAATTACTAACGAACCTGCTTCCAGGCGCTGTTGTGGCTGGACCCGCGTCACTTCCAGCGGCTCTCGCCGGACCCGTGGCCGCGCCAGCCCTGATTGCCGGACCATCTGGCAGTATATCGGCCGGACCAGCTGGCGTTGGAGGAATCGTTAGCGGCGGCGCACATTGGTAATCATCCAGGACACGGACACTCATCCGACATCTTCGACTGATCTCCCTCGATGCCTGCAACTCTGAAACCGACCACGCCACGATCTCCGTCATATACCGCTAGTACCTCCCATTACACTGTATCTTTTACATGTATTCCGTGTACATAACAATACCTCATATGCGTTTATATGTTATAATAAAAGCATGCAAATTTGGAGAGGAATCTCATTAGTCGTTTGTCTTCGAACCGTCGGATTATTTAATGTTCGCTGCTTTAGTCTGAGCAATACATCAAAACCTTTTTATACGATTGTACACAGTAGATACGAATAAACGACTGCATGTGTTCTTATACGTACCACGATTATTATTTTGTATTTAGTTGTTTAGACCTTCTTGCTGTGGGACATGTCGCAACTTAACATAATGTTTATCTTTCCTTATTTAATCTATGGTGCATTTTACTGTATCATGACTGATCTACTCTTTCAACTCGCTTGATCATTTTCACCTTCATTTCTTCGATATTTGAGTTCTTCCTTGTCTTTTAGTAAGTTGGTGTAAAAATAATTTTTAATCGTCAACTTGGTCAGGCAAGTCGCGTCTTCTTGGTTACTTTAAATCATCTTCCATGAAGACTTATCAAAATACTTCACTTAGTGCTGCGAATAGTTTTAACAATTGTACATCAAATTTTAAGTATCGTTACTTAAAAGTGTAATACGATCACTTTCACCTCAAAATTAAGATGTTGACTCATCAGCCAGCACAGCGATACTTTCGGGGATTGCTTTTATTGTCTCCGTTTACGTATCTTTTACTTTGACGAATCAGAAAGTTCTCCAGATTACGTTAATATTTGCTCCATGGAGGTACATCTCTCATCTTGTTCTGTTACATTCTCATCCATTTTATACATTTCACAACCACTTAGTTCGTATTCATAATTATCTTCGCTAGAACAGCAATCCTCTTGCGAAAATCCTCTCGCGATTACAACTGCTGTGCTCGACTATTCCAATCGAAACAAGTTTACTCCCGCAACAATTCCACAGACGAAGGCTAAGTAGATTTCCTCGAATAACAAGAGGTTTATCAACAACTCTTGAACGGTGTGCCGAACGAAAGATGACTCCTATGGTATCTAGAGCTGCGATGTTCTAGCAATGGTAGGTTCTAGCAATGGTAATTAGGTGAACAAAGTCAAAGTCGGTGATCCGAGTATTGATGGAAATATCGTTGGTGTTTTCGCTATGTCGGCTAAATAATATTAACAGCGAAATTATGTTCGGACAAAAGCTGTCCTTTAAGACGTCTTTCGATAAAGCGTTTGCGAATTATTTGATACAAACTCGTCGAAAAGTATGATCCGTGGACGTCGGCCTCGACAGAATTTCACACTCCTAGGATCAAAGCGAAGGGAGTCGATGTCAAGCGAAGTCAACATTAGTTTGCGATTAAGGCCGATTGGAAGCCATTGTTCTCTGCGGAACATCGTCACCCCAGAGGCTGTCGACACCGGCGCGACCGGCCTCTATTTCGCGGTCCATTGTCCCGCCGACGGCATCGGGGCGCAACCGTGGGACGATACCTGTCCACCTTTACCGGTAATTGGAGGAAATTGCTTCAACACCACTCCAATCAGCCGAGTATTCTCTGTACGAGGGGCGACACTACCGGATCCTCCTGATATCCGAGCGTTTCCCTTGCCAGCTTTGTTCGGCAGTCTGTCAAGCGTCGTTCCATCATCGTCGCTCCCTTTTAATCTCCGTTTTCAATCACACTCGCCGCTGGAAAATGCATCGGGAAAGACGCATCGAGGAGCTTGGACAGGGAAGGACGAGGGGGGGTGTTGGGTGGAGAACGTCGCGAACTACGCCCTGTTTCCGGCAGTCAAAAGACCCGGAGGAAATTATTAGCGCAACGCTCGTCGTGCCGGAGCGCATTACCATTTCAAAGGGGCATGACCGACCGTCGAGGAGCAACAAGTCCAACCGGTCGTCAAATTGGACAGTTTGTCGACGAAGTGGCTGAAATGGTCGTTATTAAGGAGCAGCCAGGAACTCGGACTCCGTCGTCCTGAATGAAATATGGTGCTCAGGCCGGCGCTTCGACAGGCTTAACCATCTAGTCGCGCTGAGCAAATATTTGAATGTTTACACGGCGACCGGTATGTTTACTCATGATATTACATGAAATTGGAATCGTCGAACACAAACGTTCGTTACTGCACGCGTAAATCTAAAAATAATCCGTATTTGATTCAGGCATTTTTATCCCTGTCCGCTTTCCCGTTCATTATGGCGTTGTTTGAAAGATGCTAGGTAATATCTCCTTGTACCGTTTTATAAAAAATTAGATAAATTTCGTTTCAAACTTGTACTACTTTAAGCTTCCATTTACAACGTAGGTATTTTCAAAGTTATTTATATTTCTTGGATACCGATATTTTAATGAGAAACGAGTTTGGGTTAAGATTGTTTCATGTTTCGAGAAAAGTATTTTCTATCCTTGCATTGGTGCTAACTACATACACGCTGTGCTGTCATTCATCGTTTTATACATTTTCCATAATAGACCTTTTAAGTATGGTTATCAATAGTTAGTATTTTTTTAAAATAATTTTTCAAAGTAGACGGCAATTCCATTAATAAATCAATAAATTGATTCGGTTAATATTTCTTCCGAAATAAATTTGAAAGAAGATTACGAAACCTTTTTAACATGCAACCCAGTCGCTGAAATGCCTATTGATAGGCGGCAAATAAAATGTTAAGTTACTATATAATTTATGCAGTTCGTCGTTTAAGAACTTTTCCAGATAATGTTTGCAGTTCGTTAGCGGACGCTAATTAACATCGTTCCTAAAGTTCCTAGAAAGAACTTCGCGGCAGAAGTTTACCAATTTTTAACTACTTGTCAAACAATTTTTCTTGTTGACTAATACTGGCCTCCCTCTTCAATCTTACATCTCGCAAAGAATTTAGCCTGATCGAAATAATTGCTTCCTTCATCTCAAGACATATTGAAGACCGATCGAGGCACGAAACGTCGAGTGGAAAATGAATGCTTACCCGTTTCTCTTAGAAGCCGCTTCAAAGAGGATTCGTTTCTTCCATCGTCGACGATCCACGCAGCGCAACTTTCTTCGTACTTGCGTATCCCGCCGTGGTTTGCCGGATGCGGCACGAATCCACGGAAACGAGGGGCACATCCGAGATGCAAATTACCAAAGCGGCGACGATGACATTCGCGAAATCAGGCCGCGCGGTGCAACAAGTACGACGAGTCCTTAAATCAAATAGTCTTGCAGCCCTGGAGACAAGGTAAATTCAATCAGCCGGGCCGACGGGATGATAACGGTTAATGTTGGCTCACGTAAACGGGCGAAATTTATAGTATACCGGGTAATCGAGTTGCGGGATCACCTAGTACTCCGCGAGATATACCTCTGCGCCGCGCCGCGCCGTGGTGTAATTAATCCGCGACATCTTTCGGTCCCGGCGTTTAACAGCGCACGCACACACTCGTAACTGAAATTCTTCCATACGGAAATAGGTCATGCCGAGTGGTTAACGGAACACCGTGACATTTTCCCGTGGAAAAATGAGAGCGAGAGATACCGTGATTCAGGGTCGAACGGGGGTATAAAAGCAGATATCGCGGGGTCAATAGGCAGTCTAACAATTAGCTTTATAGCTACCGTCGAAGACGAACCACATCCACAATCATGAAATTCCTGGTAAGACTCTCTTCTGCTTACTGAATTGTTTATTTTTCTATTGCGCCTTTGATTACTTCCGGACATCTTTGGATGATTGAAGGAAAATGATAAAATTAACTACCACTTGCTCAGATTCTGTACAGTAAATTGAATGTGAAGTATAGTAATGGATACGTGTAAATCTAATTTGATTTTTATAGATGTATTTATATCCATTTATAACCGGAATAATAACCGATGCATGGATAATCGAACGTTCGAATGATAGTATTACTTTATTTATTCAGAAAATCTCAGAACAGTTTTATGTATGTATGAGCATAATCTAGTACACAAATATAATTGAAACTGATCAGAATGGAAAATGATCAGAAATTACAATAACAAGAAATAACATAATCTCAGAGATTACTATTACAAAGATTTACTATTAGAAAGCTTCTCATTCGCTCTCGTTCTTCGTCATCGACACTCGACATATCTGTACATCAAAAGGTCTAATTTGATCGCTTTCAGGCTATTCTGGTAGCGCTGGTGTCGGTCTGCTCGGCAGCCCCGAGCGCAATTTGGGCACCAGCCGTAGCAGGCGTAGCAGTTGCTGGGCCACAGGTGGGCCCCGCAGTTGTTGCTGGTCCGGCAACCGGGGTAGTAAAAGTGGCCGGCCCTGTGGCTGGTCCGGCCGTGGTCACCGGTGCAGTCGCTGCTCCATCCGCTGTCGTTGGCTCTGTCGCTGGTCCTACTCTTGTTTCTGAACCCGGTTTGGGCACTGTTGTCGTTGGTGAGCTCACTGTTTGTTCTTAATTGCCAACCATCGCCAACGCGACGATCGTCAACTATCGCCAATTGTAGATTTAGACCGCACGAACTGCGCTGATTCGTGACTTTGTTACGATGTTGTGACAGTTGACTAATGTAAGAACCAATCTTAAAAATAGTTAACTAGTTGATTATAGTTGACGGTCATTGAAAATGATTTATTCTGTTTGCGGATGCAAATTGGTTAACTTTCGCTTGTCGCGGAGACCCGCTAATAACGTTAGCAGTGAAAAATGACAGTAAATGAATGATTACTCTAGGAGGCGGAGTCGTTGGCCCTGCAGGCATAGTTGCTGCTGCACCTGCGATCGTGGCTGGTGTTCCTACCACAGTCGTTGCCGGCCCAGTCACGTCCACGGTCGTCGCAGGTCCAGCAACGTCCGCGGTGGTCGCAGGTCCATCAACATCCGCGGTCGTCGCTGGTCCCGTTGCCAAAACAACTGTCATCGGCGCTTCTGCCTCGGCGGTGGTTGCCGGAGGCCACCCTTGGTAATAGGCTAATAAGAAAATGTAAAACTCCATGATATACATACCTCGTGCCTAACTGAGGCCTACACATACGACTCTTTACTCTTTTACCTACTGATTCGAACTGGCCAATGCATCCAGAGATATGTACACTTACATTTAAACATATTATATTTAAATATTTAACTGTATAAATAAACAACATTGTATAGTAATTTTTCTGTTAATCTATATTTTCCCGAAAATTATTTTTACCTTCGTCTTAACGAAAACTTATCACATTTAATATATTTTCTACAGACTCGTGTTTCAAATTGTTCAGCGAAGAGTAGATAAACCTGATTGTTGCAAGTTTTGGAAAGCAGTTAGAAACATGTTGCAATATATGATGATTGTAAAATTCAAAGACGCACGAAAATTAAGAAACATTTATCTCAGAAGAAATATTTTCTTCTACATTTTTAAGATTAACGACAATTTTGCGGAAGTCACTTGTAAAAATCTCCGCTAACGCGAAGGAATTAACCCTTTGCACTCGAGTGGCGCCTCTGAAGTGTCAATGAAAATTGTTATACAATTAACAAAATAATGTTGACAATATTAAAGACCCTTCTGTTAAAAGCGCAACAGTCTTACGAGTCACAAGACCCAATTTCACTTGCGCAAATTATAGTAAGTACTATACTACAGCTGGTCAAAATAGCAATTTTAGATCTCAGCTTAAAATGGCTTCGAGCGCTAAGGGTTAATTTTGTGACACCCTAAACTTTGCCGCGTTATATCTTCAAAATTATCTGACTGGCGGTAGAAAAATGTAAACAAAAAGATTTTTACATATTTAACCGCTTTCGATCCATCGTAACAATCGAGGCTTATTCCGGGTTAGAAGTCAAACGGCGGATTTCGTTATCGCATTTGCCGGTTGCCGCGAGACACGCTAATTGCTTTAAGCGTTTCCGACGCCTTGACGATTCAGCGTTGCGGAATTTGGAGTGGAACGGCCGTCCGGTCCGGGACGTACGCTCAATACATTACGAATCAGCCGGCAACCAATCGTGGGCTAACTGCGCTCCCACACAAAAAGGCACGTACGAATAATTTTGCAACTGCACACGATTTGCAGCGGAACGCGCTTAGACAACTCCCGTTACGATCCCTCTAGCATCCCCCTCATGAATATTTCAGCGCGCACCGCCGCCCTGGAACAAGTGGGAGGAACGGAACGAAGAAAGAAGACCGGGGTTAGCACCTGTGCGCGCCGTTCCGTCGCGTTGCCCACGCGAAAAACCGCACGAAACCCGCCGTCCGGTGGACGTATAACAATGCCCCGGTGAGCGCCCGTGCAATTATGCAGTCATAATCGGTTCACTGTCAAGTACGGCATTCGACAAGCCGGTCGGCGAGATAACCGATCGGCTCTATCGATGTTGACGCCACCTTGCCGCGGCGCGGCGGTAGTCGCGGTTATGAGAGTGGAACGGATTTTCTCCTCAAGAATACCTAACGGTCCTTCGACTAGAGACGGAATCGCGTATAGACAGATGTCGGATATGATAATAGGTGTTGCAATCCACGATATCAACTGCGCGGAAATGTAACGGACGGAAAGTCGAGGATATAGTTCAGCTTCGAAGGCTTTGTCAGGTGTACTATGATGGAAAGCATTATCCTCGAGTTACTTTCTTACCGACTTTCGTAAATTATTTTTCAATAATGGAAACAGTTTCCTATTTTGATCGGAAGGCTTCTTGTAGCAAGCAGAAAATAATATCATAATTAATGTGCGTACATATCATAAACAGATTTGTATTGAAATCTGAAATAGAAAAATGTAATAGTAATGTGACAGAAATATTCCAATGCGTTCGCGTTAGTAATAAAATTCAGAAATGCACCTGGAAGCGCAGCTTTTGGTTACAAAATTAACGGAGAACTGACATCCGAGTCATACAACTACAATTATCGTAATAATGAGTACGAGGATAGTGCAATCTAAATTTCATTAGAAAACTCTGTGAATTCCATAAACAAATACTAAGCAACAATAAAATCATTTTTTTTTATTCTAACTCACTTATAGAGATTCGTAGCAAAAGAAACTTACACGGATTGGTAAAAAAATGCAACCGATTTTTCTTAACAATGCCTATTATATGTATTAGTGACGAGACTAAATCAGTAGCAGCTAATAACACCTAAATCATCGCCATTAATAAAAGAGATTATCTTTTATATTTTCATGACCAGGATGACAAACCTTGGTACACCGGATAATATGTAAAATGTAAAATCGTAACAACGATTATACAGTTTAACAGTGTCTTAATAATTCTAAACTAGCAATCGTTAGTACGACTATAAAACATTGGACGTCAATTATGATAAAAACACTAATTGCCAAACTTTAGAATTCGATTACCGTTTTTTCGAAGTCCTAACATATTGATATATCACAACATTTATCTCGATACATTTTACTTAATGTCCTGAAAGTTCTAGACTATCGATGTAACGCAACAATAACTTATGTATATCATACTTAACTCCGTAAAAGTTTGCATTTATCTATAGAAGGCGACAGTAGATTATGTATATTATGCTCAATTCAAGTATATCAAGTTTCGGTAATGTAAATCTTAAAAAATAATCTTAATGGAGATTGAAGTTGCTTAACGGGGAAAAGAAACGTATTGATAAGGTCGCGCACGGTAGTTCTTGATTAGTGTATAACCTGTTTATATTCCGGATGAATGCACGCCGACTGGGAGCATTAATTGCTCTGCTGAAAAATTAGGAAACTAAAATTCTCGATTAATTAGAAAGTAATGCTCAAACTGTCATATGCAGTGGATAGAAAAGGTTTTCAAACATGTCTTAAAACAATATAACTTTTTTAAAACTGGAATATATGTATTGAATTTTTTGAAGACGTTGAAAGAGGTAATATACCGTACAATTATTAAAATACATCTTTTAATTTTGCTATTACTTGGAATGACAAAAAGATAAAAGAAAACTGTAATTTTTCATTCTCTTTATTTGAGCCGATAAAGAACATTTTAAAAATGAGTTTTGTAGACCTCGGAAACTTAAATGCGTATTGAAAAACATATTTTAACCCCTTGCACTATAATAACGAGACAGACTCGTGACAAAGATATCATGCAAGATCTACGAAATTAATAAATTATTCATTTCTTCTAAATCGAAATAAAATTGAATTTTTCTGTTATCAAAGTCTAGTAACGGAAGTGAATAAAGACAATAGAAGAAAAAAATTATCTGCTCGTATTAAGGAAAATATTAAGGTCAAATAAGTGCTAATTAACGCATCGTAAAAGGAGTCGTAGTGCAAGGGGTTAAAAGAGTCCAGCAATAAAATGTTATACCATTTTAAAAGGTATCCGAAGACATCTTTTACTGAGTGTATACGTATATTTAATGAATATTCTATTGTTCTTCTGGGTAATCCTGGTAAGTTTTATACAGATGAGAAATAGAAATTCCAAATATGGGAAACCAGACAAGGATCCAATTACATGAACGCGTATGTTTTGAGCAAACAACGTAGGAACAGAGTTTATGAGATGGTCGAGGTTTCAAACATCGGTTGTTGATGTTTAGTTAGTGCTTACATACATGTGCATCTTGTGGAAATGTTTCTGAAATAGCTTTGAAAGCCGAAAGAAAAAAGATGCGTGACTTTCTGTTTTAATAAAAAAGCATTCGTGAGAAAGGATGATGTTACACAATATCGGATGTCCGTACTTCCCGATGGTAAATGCTAATACAAATAACCGGAAGAAAATAGAAACTGCAGCAAATGGCGAACAGCATAGAACAAGCACTTTTTACCGCTTTCACAACAACGCGCAATTGGCGCAGCAATAAGTGGATCAATATTGTGCGGAGTAGCTTCGCGATTGAATGTAGAACTGACATGAAGTAAACATTTCAAAAAAATAACCATAACAGTCTACTCCACAATCGTTTCAGGAACTGTAATCGATTTAAAACCGTTGTCACGTGTTGTTAAAATCATAATAATACGTATCATCATAATTATAACCTGATTGTACTATCAATTAAATTTCAAATGGATAACATCAACTATTAATACCATATCGTATTAATTGTTTTAAGTACCGCCACTTTTTCGTTGGCTCTTCGAAATGTTCCATTAACCCTAGCATATTTAAAGGAGGGTAAAAAATGTCCACAAGATTTTAAACATATATTTTTGTTCGAGTGATGTGTTAAGAGTATTGTATGAATAGATAAATTTCAAACAAATAAAATAATACTTGTAGCACTTTTTTTTACATGGATACAAAATGACCCTCCTTTAAGCAGACTTTAACCCATTTAATACTTTGAGCACCTTATGGTTAAATATAGTGTATCATCTTTGGTCGACTAGATTAGATATCAACATGCATAAAATTAGTTTACCATTTTCATGTAATGTACGCGCTTGAGAAAATTCACACGTGTGTAGCAAAGGTCACCTTGAAATCATTAACAAATTATTTCGTTAACAATGTTTTCATCGACACGTTTTCACCGACATCGTATTTCGTCGATGTTGTTTATATACCAACAAATTAAAATCATTAACAAATGACTCGTTTCGTCAACACAAGTTATTATTGATGTTACTAAACGACGATACTAAGATAAAGCAATTTAAGCTAGCGTCTATACATAGAAAAGATAAATTTGTAGCGTTAATTAATCAATCGTAACAAATTATAATATTAACCCCTTGCCGTTGTTTAACGAGTCAGACTGGTAACGAAGATTTCCAGTAATAAGCTGTTAGATATGAATGTTCATAATTCCTTTAAGTAGGAATCAAATATAATTTTCTAATCACCAATATTTAAACACTCAAGTAGATGTAAGCACACAATAAATATGAAATTCCGTTTTTTTTCCTAAGAAATTAATACGATCGAAAAAGTTCTAATCATAGTAGTTGTAAAAAAAATGGTATGGCAAGGGGTTAATTTTACTTGCGACTATTAACTATAGCGTTAGTTACAAATATAACTCTCAATAGATAAACAATGTTGGCGAAATGCGGTGTCAGCGAAATCGTATCGGCGAAAGCATTCTCGGTTAAATAACAGTTGGTGATTTCAAGGTAATCCAACTGGCAAACGTGTCAACGGTGGTTTGCATTGTAGATAGGCAACTTTCAAAGAAGAAAGAAAGAAAGATCAAGGGCGTGGTATTCAATGGAAACCAATTAAAATGAATGAAACAGAGATATGGGAACGGTTGAACCCATTTAAATTGCTCGAATTAATTGCAGTCTAAATTGGATGCATCGGGAGCACCATACGCCGGGTAAATTCGCCCCAATGTCGATTAATTAAACCCTATTTTGTCTTTGAAACACGCGAAACAACAGCGAGCTCTGGAAAATTAGCGTCACGCGACACAATCAAATGTTCGAGTCTATATTGCGGTGGCACGCAATATCGACGCCTATGATGCTGTGTACTTGCAGCTTGCAGTAGCTGAATACTCAGAGTCGCGAGGTAACCTACATATAGGCGTTTAATTCTCCGTTTGCGTGTCCACACCAACAACATAATACACGCTCGCGATTCATCGAGCGAGCCGTTTACCAAGATCCGTTTGCGGTTCGCATAAACCTGCTAATTGTTTCGGCCACCTAATTATGATCGTTCCCGTCATTTGACAGATTCATACCTGGCAACAACAGATCATCTACATCGTCGCCTGACATAATAATTCCACATTACGATAAGCATCGCCCTCGTCGACGAACGCTGTTAACGGGATTTTGATACTGATTTCAGGAAAACGATCATTTTACCATGTGGAAAATTTACGTAAAATGTTATCAGTATCCAGAATCTTACTCTGTTAAAATTTTCTACGGCGTAATTTGTAACAATTTATCAACGAGATTTAATGACAAGTAAAAGCACAGCGTGTTTATCACGTTCGTATCCTATTAACGTACATCGTTTTGAGTAGAATAAAAACTTTATCGACAACATTCCACAAACAATAGCAAATTCGCTTAATTACTTAACTACTTCAGAGCCCCAGCGACGGTTTCATGCAATATCGTGCGAACCATTTTACGGGACACAATAGCAATTTTCACCGCTATGTATTTCGCAATACCAACGACCATGGAATGCAATTTTAAAGATCGGCGAGTTCGACTCAATCAAATCTGATATCGTAAACGAGCGACGGTCTCCCGCGCTCGTGCATCTATTCGCACATCGACAGGGGAAAAAATAAATTGATTCGATGACAATGGAAGCGTGTAGCCGATAGACGTCGGCCGCGTTTCGATGTACTATCCATCGGTAATTTCCGATCAAAATCTGTTCTCGGTCTTGGACAAATATTAATGAAAATTCATGGAGCTCGATTACGGCTTTGCTAATCTGATTTCTCGTTCCCTCGAATTCTATTCTGAAAACGGGGCCGTACTCTTCGTACGATTGGTAGAGGCCGTCGTCAACAATGAGGTGGGGACGCAAGTTCGCGCCGAACAGGGTCAGAAAGTTCTCTATAATTGATGTCCTTTGATACAAAGAGTAGACGGAGCATTGAAAGAGCTGGGCAAATATTCTTCAAACGGCGCCACTTCCACGAACTCGTCACAAAAGGCGGAACTTTTCAATATCTCTAGTTCACCGTGGCCTGTGAAGCCATTTCCAACGGACTCTCGAGATCTCTGATCGTTTTGCGACCGGCGAACGGCGCGATGGAAGAAGGCGTGAATTTCGGCGGATCCAGTGGAAGGTCTCGTTGACACGGGTAATTTCGAACGAGGTCGAACGCGGGCTACGATGGTCCAATTCTACTTCCGTTCTCACCGCCTCGAAAAGTCCAGCCTAATAATGTAATAAGAAGAGTTTCTCAGAAACAATACTATCAGAGATAAACTGTGAAAACATTAAATTAAAGGAAAAATTGTTACGACTGTATAGTTGGAGTAACTTTGAATTCAAAATTTTCAAACGATAACGTGAATTTATTATTATAATAATCATTAAATTGCTGGGGTTTCAATCCTAATCCATTATTTTTTATTGCATATCCTTCCATTGAACTTGTCACAATTGAAAAATCTATTTTTGAATAAACCTTAACAAAAATTACTTTAAGAAGCACGTATAGATATTTTTAGTTATGTCATTACATTTAGTTGAAATGTTTTTGAAATGAGACAATTATGTCTATAAAGAACGATTGCTATGCGAGCGTGTTTTGTCGTCATAATAATTGTACATTCATTGTCAAAACTGTCAGTTTGATGTACAAATCAATCTTTATCCCTCGTATCTCATATTTGTACCATATCTTTAAAAAGCTCTTTGAAAATCTGGGAAATCATGCGTCATAATTTTAAACTTTCTTTAAAAAACAAACAATTATTTTCTAGTTAATGCTTCGTTAATTCATGTACTTTCACATGCTGAAATATCTTTTTTGCGAGATTTCGCCAACTAAACAGTCGGCCCCCAACAAACTGGCTATCGTCCAGCGGCCATCTTCGATCTGAAAAAACATTTCCCGTTCGCGCAAATCCCGGAAACGGAAAAAGAGCGGGCAAATTGTTTTACAGTTGTGGCACGCGCGTAGCGACGCGGTGGATTACGAAGCATTTGAGCCGCAAGTAACAAAGGAACGTCGACCGTAGAACGCATCACGCCGAAACGAAATAAAATGGTCGCAAAACGAATCTATTCGCTCTTTCATTTTGCGTGCGACGAGCCGGACATTTTTCGCGACGTTTCACTGATTTTTTTTTTCCCCCGCGGTAATCTGTCCTTTTGAATCCCCCCGACTGCGACCTAGTGTTACCCCGTGGCGCCGCGCCGCGCCGCGACGTAATTGCGCGCACCGAATTTGTCAAATTGCGAATCGCGATCCGCGTGCTACTGCGGTCGATTCGCCTCGCCTGGCCGAATTTGCGCGTTGCACTTTAGCCGCGCCGAGCTCTTGGGCGGAGGCTGCGCGACACCACCTTGCCTGGAAGAACTTCCGGTCTCGGATAGATTAACACGGCAAACTTCAAGGTGACATGATACCTCGCCGGAATGTTCACGGAGTGGATAACATGATTTTGATTATTATACGAGTGCGCTGATAATATTTAGCTAAACTTGATTTTGTGTTTCAAATAGGTAGACTGGGATTGGTCATGAAAATGCATTCGAGGTGAAATGCATTCTCCCCATAGAATTTGAAAAAACGTATACTAAAAATCTAGGAATAGTCGATTATTTTGGAAAACGTTCTTCATTTTACTTCTCAATTGAATCGAATTTATCAAAGTTACTTATTTATCTATTGAAAGTTTAATACAGTGCAACGGATTCAGTCCACATGAATATTTGAAAAAATCGATATTTCTTTCACGCACATTTTTGACACTTTTTACACTGAAAAATATAAGTCAAAAATAGATCCTTGAACATTTCAAGATTAAACTGTTACGATTTGTTAACTGTTGTTCCGATTGTAAGGTCAATATTGAAAACTATTCGTTTGTTAAAGGCACAAAATTGCCCTTAAATTGAGTGGAAACATATCATTATATGTTTATAACATTTTTATTGTTTACAAATTGTAAAAAAGATAATCGAAAAGAAACCTAAAATCTGTTATGAAATCAGACATTGTTCGACGATATTATAGTGACAGAATATAAACGTAAAATAACCAATTACTGGTCTACTCTGCTAGCCATCGATACTGTTCGTAGACGTGTATAACAACTCTTTACTTGCGCGTAGTTTATTGATTGACTTTTCAATCAACAAGTTGCACGGAGAAAAAACTGGAAAATTGCTTGACAAGTAATCATTACAAGATGTTATATGAACAACTTTTTAAATGACTTTTCAACCGTTCAATTTGTCTTTAGGAAAGATTATTTATTAGAAAACCATTTGTACGCGAAATGCCATAATTCGCCCAACCACGGAATATAAATCGTTTTCTAGGTCTGCTCCGATCAACTATTTCCTAGGAAACCGTGTTGTCTAGTCGTTCGTTCGATGGAAAATTCAAATAATCGGGACCACGAGGATTTGGTGATTTAGTCCGCAATTACGGCAGCGAACTGCAGTTATTAGTGTTTATGAAAAGGGCATGCGCGGAGTTTCGCGTACGAGAACGAGGGATCATCAGCAAATTCGCGGCAGCATGCATTGCTGACCGCCAGGAAAATTCTGTTCCCCTTGCAACAACCGTTATTGCGGTAACAGGCAGCTGTCCATTCGAGGCCGAATCGCTTCCCAAGTGATAATGGCTCCTGTCCATGACGGTGGATCCGGAACTTGTGACGCCAGCTGCTATCCCGTTCATCGACGACCGCACCCTGACACGTTTAATATTCTTACTTTCATGCGGGGTTGAAGGCTGCCCCATCGACTTCTTCATTGTCGATGATCGGGTATATAAACCACGGTGTCATTAGGGTTAAGCATCAGTTACAGCCCGTCTGAAAACTACTACCACAACAACCATGAAGTGCCTGGTAAGAACTTTATAGACGTATTATCCCTTTATTAGTCTTCTTTTTATTTACTTTGTCGATTTACTTGCATTTTTATTTTTGTTCAAACTATTATTATAATTCCGTAATATTTGTTTACTCGATTACTTTTGTATCTTATTTAAAGATGGTTTCATATCTGAGAAAACTACAGTTGACTCTCGATTGTTGGAACTAATAAATAGAATATTTTCTGAAAAAGAATAAAATATATCTTCGAATTAATGCACTCGCAAAACAATTGCACAGAATTAATATTTAAATTGCTCATGATTTAAAAACCTTTTGCTATTGAACACTCTTCACGATTTAGTGATTAAATCCTGTTTAAGTGTAATCATTATTTAGAAGAAGAAGTAATCTATATTTATGATGCGACTAAATTTGCATTGACGCTTAAAAGAGAAAATAATATCATCACAATTTAACAAATTCTATTTGAAATTTTCATCACTAATTGCACATTATACAGACATAGAATCGGAGATTATTTATTATCCATGAAATATACACACAAAATTAGAACAACTTGCTTAATAATATAAAAGTAGAAAAGACGATATTTATGATAGCAGTTGCTTTTGTAATCCTCTTATACCTTGTAAGTCCTGATACGGTTAACCTTACATAATAGATCGTAATATAAATTAATTTAAAAGTTTCATAAAAAGATTGTGTCAACTATATGAGCTTGTTCAGAGATCAAATATGGTTAATTTCAATTTTTCAATTTTTAAAACGTTAGTGTCAGAGAATGTAATTGATACTTACCTTTTTATACTTAAAATAAACCTTGATATTGGTTTTAACACCATGAAATACCTATAATTTTTTGTTGCCGTAGCAAGACCCGATAATTTATTATTATACACGGATATTAAACACGATATTATTATACATGGTATAGTAGATGAAAGATGACGACTATGTCTATTTAACTGAATACTCTATAGAAAATTTTTAAATGCAATGTATGCTGTTCTACCACATTCTTCTCGCATTTGGTGAAATTAACTAATTTGGCAGACGAGTGGCTCATACAAAACTAACGTAGCATACAAAGTTTTGAATATTATATAAAATCAAATGTACTTTCAGCTCGTTCTTGTCGCCACTTTGGCCATCGTCGCTGCCAGCCCAGACCGTGAACGTCGTTCACTTGGATGGGGTTGGGGCCATAATGGCGTAGTCCTCGGCGGAGTTTGGCCTAACGTGGCTCTGGCTGGACCTGTAATACCCGGAGCAGCCGTTGTCGGCCCTGTTGCTGGGTCCGCGGCTGTCATTGGGCCTGTCGCAGGCTCGGCTGCCGTCGTTGGACCAGCTGCTGGTTCTGCTGCCGTTGTTGGGCCAGCTGCTGGTGCTGCCGCTGTCGTAGGACCGGCTGCCGGTAACAACTTTATCTAATCACGTTGACCTGCTAGTTTTCTGCATGATCTAACGTTAGGAGTCCGGTTACTCCTGCAACATACAACTCTGATAATTTTCGAATAACTTCCATCATTTATAAATCCTTAAATCATCCACGAATTTGAAAAACCAGATCTAAAAACTACATTTCATTTCTCTTTTGTTAAACGAGTAACGTAAATTTGATATTTAATAAATAATGAGGAAGTGGTTAACATGAAACGGCGTACAGAATTTTTGACTTGGACGCGATTAAAGGTTTCATAAATGTGACTATCATTGGCTAGCCACTTAATGGGTTAATATTAATTTATTCTATATTTGTATTACGATAACATTTTTGTCAACTAAATAATTTTATAATAATAGCTTTTAGATAATTATAATTGAAAATATACAGTAAATTATAAATAAAATCTTTTGTTTAACAGGACCCACAGTCGTCGCTGGTCCATCTGGGAGTGTGGTCACCTCTGGGGCTGGTGTGAAGATTTGGTAAATTCCTCTGATACCAAGTACTACCTCGAGGCTTACGACAACCGAAAAGATCTCCATCAACATACAAGCGACTTCTCATTCGACTGTCACCCTCGGCTCTTCAATCGAAGACTAATCAGGAGAGATTGATCGGCACAGCTCAATCAGAAATGGACGTTGAATGCTCTCCATCGGCCCAAGAAGACGCGTTCCGGATTTGCCGAGGTTCTTCAGTATCACAGCCTCCTTATACCTAGCCCTGCCCCATTACGCTTTTATACGATAATAAATGAAGCTCCACTGTACTTGTTTCCGTTTACATTTAATCCGGCCGTCGCTAATCCCGAGAAGTATAGTCCCCTAGCCTAGCGTCGTTTTAAAACCATTTAAGTGGCCATAAAAGTTATCGAGCCCTCGTCGTTCTCACTGGACCAGTTGTTCCAGTTTTTAATTAGTTCGGATTGTTAAAGGAGTCGCGATAGCGCCCGCGCCGCTGCCCGTAGACACGGGAAATGAAAGGCCGTGTAAAATAATGGATTAGCGGGGGCTCAGTCGCCGCAAAGTGGACCTCCGTGACCAAGGAACTGCAATTTGTTCAACCAGTTTCGATAAATCGATGTCCGGCCCAGTCGTGGCATTCGACAGGTTGCGATCATGAATGGAATTCTGAAGTACGGGACTTGTTTGATCAACGAACAAAAGCTGTTTGTCATGGAGCAGAATTGGGTACAGGCATTGTCCTATTTTATTTAATTTAAACGCGCAGGAACTGTAGTTACATTTATCGCCTTCCAGCGTCGATTTTTAAACATATTTTCGGTATTAACTTTTATACGATTTTCTGAAAAAGTTATTCTTATCAAGGTTATTGTTTCGTTGTGCATAATAGAATTTTCACTAATTTTATATATCACACATTAATTTAACATGTGCTTGATTGATAAATATTTGGTCTCCCGAAAATATTCGGACGACTTTTAAAGCGGAATAGCTTTTTTCAAATTGAAACTGAATTTTCTAAAACTATTAACTAGTACAGATAACCCTTCTACAACACGGTATTCTATAACAAGGTTCCGTTCTAACAAGGTAGTATAAATTGTGGGCACCCTCGTATGTTTCGCTCTAACACGATAAGAACATTGCGAAAACCTTTTAACTACACTGTACCTCTGCGGCACTAGATAACATGATTTTTGTTTAACACATTTAAAAATTAAATTACGATAAAATAATGACGCACAGGAATAATGAACTATAGTCTCCTTTCGCTGAAAGAAAATGGAAATTGAAAAGGGAGCTGCAAAATTGGCTAAGAATCAGTAAAGAAACCAAAATTACAGATATTTTGAAACAGTACTTAGATTGTACTTAGTAGAGATGAGGAAGAAATTTATTAAATTAAGGTATAACAATATTGAATAAAAATAATATTTTCCGTCTCTTCTTTAATATTGTGATATACATACATTTGTACTTTTAATAAAAACAATAACTATCTACCGTCTTATAAGAATCTTTACTGTATACAAAATAATGTTAAATAAAATTTTTGCAGCAATTACAATTACTATAATATCTGCTGTCGTCAAGTAATTCTAACTCATAACAACTATCAATCGATTTTGTCATTGCATCATGCAAAAGACAAGTTATTTAGATCTACGAAACGTATTATTTAATTGTTTCTTATAAACACAAATAGAAAAGTTAGGAAACATTTTTAGTCACTCCAAACAATTGCACTTTTAATTATTCTATTATTTGAGAATAATTGTGCGTAACATTGTTATGAAAGTTAAATGATTGTCAAAACTTCGTTTTACTGTGATATATCATTGACTGTACGCAATAATAAGGGATTAAATGGCGTGTATTTCATAAATTACAAATGTTTTTTTATTTCTAACACTTTTATTGTTTCAAAGTCTTGGTTTTTAATTCGAGTAAAATAATTCGTGCTATGTCTAATGTACTAACTATTGTTAGTACAATAACAAACTAACTACTTTATAACATCTATACAGTTTACGAACGCATGTTTACAACAATAGATTCCATATTGCTAAATCAAGTGGGAGTAATTAGAATTTACATAGAATTCACCAATTAAACGCTTTGAAAATTGATCAAATTACTATTACAGCAGCGAACATCAATCGGAACTTCTCCTAGCAAATGTATCGTTTAAATTAAAAATTTGTTTTATCAAACGCTTTAGTACATTACTCCTATGCCCGACAGAAACCATTTATATCACTTATACCATTATATGGTTATTTATGTGTCGGTTATGCCACCGCATAAGTCATTTATAAAAGTACCGGATATTCAACGCATTGTCAACGTAGTAATTAATGTTTCTAGCAAACAGCATTATTTTAATATCTCTGCAAAGATGCATACTGTCGTACGCGGCGTGCGCACGACAAGTAGCGTAATTATAAAAAGTGCGAGTCGCTGGAAACGCTAAACGTGCACTGCCGACTCCATTAAGAAATTCATGGGAACCGTGTAAACCTAACTGTTTAACAGCCGGCGTACGCTGGTTCCGGTGGGATTGTTATAAGAGAGCGTTTGTTATGAGGTAGACAAAGAACGCAACAACCATGGATTATAAGTTTTAAAATAAGTTTAATATCTGATGATGAAATTTACATTGTAAAAGGTAGGGATGAGGAGAGTAATTTCCACGCCAATCGCAACGGGTCGAATGTGATTCCAGTCGGGGGAAAATTGTGGGGATTGTCAGCTGCCGAATCCAAATTTTGTGCAATGAGAGTTCTCTAACCGTGGAACCTCATTGTAATACTTCAGGTCCAGTTACGCCAGGATATGGGATGGTCTTACCAAACTTTACCTGCCCAACCACCGGCGAGAGCAGGGGCGGACACAATAGCGGCTGTTGAAAAGAAACAGTAACATGTTAGAAAATAATGTTCATTTTGAAAATTTCAGTTTCTTAATGAAGCTGTTCAATGAATTACTGGCACAACTATTAAACTAGCTGATAATTACTTTCAACTACTCGGCTGATCTCTTTAAAAATATAAAGTTAAAATAAAATAAAGAATCGATCGATATTATGCTACTAAATGTACCGATACTTTGATTCGCGATTGTATTTACGGATTAGAATGAATTTTCTCAGTAATATACCGAGCTTAATATTTCAAATTTGATAATCATCGAGATGCAAATCGTTCGCTATCTGTAAAATAAATTTCACCGATTTTTATGGCATGTTTCTCATGGGTCAGCAGCGAACGTGTTAAAGACAGAATCTAGAAAAGCTTTCAATGTGTAGGGAAGCGATTTTAAATGGTGAGATAATTACGGGCAGCGAGGATCTTGGCAGCGGGAGCGGCAGCCACCCATCCTTGAGAAACAAGGGCGGGTGCAGCTAGAGCGGGTCCAGCAAGGATTCCACGACGTTCGCGTTCCTGTTCAGGGAAGGCGGCAACGATGGCGAAGATAGCGAAAAGGATCACCTGTGACAATAGAAACAATTGTGATTATCTTGGTACTAGTAATCGCTTTTCCACCGTACTAATAATCGTCGGTGGAGTTAGCGCAACCTGAAAAGCGTCGTTGAAGCAATCTTACCAGAGACTTCATTTTGTTGGGTTGGTTTGGGTTGCTTGAGATTCTTCGAACTCGAAAGTGCAAGCGACTGATGAAAATCCCAGCATCGACTTTGTCTTTTATACTCTTATTTTCCTACCTATACAGAGGAGCGCGGCATACGTCACCAACCCCGCACGAACGCGTATCAGTCGTTCTCCCATAGTGGCCTAGGACAGCGGCGTGTCGCGGGGCGGGCGTGGTCGGGCACTTGAATCCGTAAATCAAGACAGCGATCTGAAACGATGAACTCGCACGGCGGCGATGTTGCATCAGAAACCTCGATGGCGGTGCACGCAACCCGGCGCGAATGTTGCAGAAGTTTCAGCGCGGCAAGAACGGGGTCGCTGATATTTGCATATTTCTCCGACGCGGTGCTGGATTTTTCTGCAGGACTCGACCATAGTCCTGTCACGTTGTTGCGAACCCGTTGTGTCCAGCAATAGCACATAAGAGATGCCACACACTACTTCTTCCCTTTTTTGGTGAGCTCGTGTGTGTCCTGAACAGTCTCATCGATTCGTCTAGAATTTGAAAAATTTCATAGAAGTAATGTATTTCATTTTATCCATTCGAGGATCCTAATGAAATTGGACATATAAAATTAGTTTTCAAATCTGAGTAAATAATTCTGTGGTCCATTCATGATTGATGAGGTAGTTATATCGCTAAATGAGTCAAAAGAATTACATATGTGGGAATTACATTCTCTGAAAATGATTATTATCATTACCTGTAAATAGTGACGGAAACATTATAAGGTACGGGCGGTGCGAATGCAGCCAACTTGCTTATTTGAAGCAGGGTGCAACGAATCTTTAGATTTCATCACGATGTTAGTTTTCAGCACTTCAGCCTGCAACTAGGATAATTTTGTATGCATAGTTCTCCGGAAAAATAATTGCATTTTTTTGGGATTTTCGGAGCTTCGTCCGTCTAGGCGAAGTTTATGAAATGATTTTTGATCAATTCTTATAAGCCCGTCAGATAAAAATGAAAAGTTTAACTTAATTAGGTAAATCATTTTCGCGGTAGCAATGAGAAATTATAGCGCGTATTCACGAAAACTTCATTTTATGAAAGGAAATTCGAAAGAATCGAATCAATGACTGAAACTTCGCTTGACTTCGTTTAACTTCGCGTATTCTACTCAATATGATTACTCTTATATTTCTATAGCTGTCTAAGAGCGTTACTTTAAACAATGGTAAAGAACATTGTAATGTCACAAGAATATAGTAACATCTGAACTGTTAAAATATATTAATTTTTTATTTACTGTGCTATACTCCAAGAGATATTGTAGACTGTAGACTATCGTCTTTAGATAAAAGTTCGTAAGCGATAGTAATTGAAAGATAAAAACTAAATGTTAGTTCTTATGCATAATATAATTATGACAATAATTCACTGCTTCCCAAAACTATCATACCTTTAAAACCATCATTTATGTTAAACAGAACTGTCACACAAAAGTCTCATTGAAGATTTGCAAGTGGTTTCAATTTTAAAACTGATATGGTACAATACAGGAAGTGTAGACTTTAAAAAATATATCGTTCATATCCATCATTTGTAAATATTTCGCTGACAAATAAGCAAACGATAATTTTTAGGAGCCGAAAGCAAGATGCAATCCGCGGCCCGTGTTGCAACATCTAAATACTTTCGTTTCTGCGTGAGACGGCCTTGAATCACCGTCGATAGCTAAAATGTGTCGATCACGGTACAGAAAAGCAGGAAAAGTCGCCTTGAAAGTGCAGTTAAATGTTACAACATTAGTAAGCAATTGCCCGTGTCCACAAGCCTCCAATATAATTTTCTATTCACGGATTATTAATTTATTCTTTTCATACGCTTGCGAACGCAATCGCAAGTTTGCGAAAAATCCGCTTTGTTCAGCCTAGCTTACGATCCTTCTTCGGATGGTATCGGATCAGAGAGAAACCGATGCAACATCGCGACGGTCTCCTCAGCAGTTAGACTTGCAATTAGTCGTCGCGAGTCTCCTTTATGATTTCACACATTACCGAAGATCCGTGCGACAGCGTTCCATTGTCTGTAAACGTTAGTCGGTTAGCTACTCGTAAAGTGCCGGCGCAGAGCGAAGGACTACAGGCTTCAGCAGTAGATCCCTTAAACGAGAACCCAGCAAAGAAATTCTTTGGAATCACACTTTAACAAGTTTTCAATGCAGGTACTGTATTATTTATCTAAGAGCTGTTAAAAATAAGATATATTATATTTGACAATAATTTGTTCGTCTGGGCTACCGCTGTAGAACGTTCTCGACACTTTCTTGTTCGCTTCAGAGAATCTCGTACAAATTAATCGGTACAAATCATTTAGTATTTAATCCCTATGTCATTTTCCTTATACTTAGAATGATTAGAACTACTTCGATTCATTTACTTACATTTATATAAATGCTTGACCACGATATTTCCATTTTGTTTGACTTAATGCACTTTGCGCATATGAAATTTAGTCTTGCAACTCATAAAACACATTTTTAACAGTTTTGGAAAAAATATACGCAAATTTCTAAGTTCCAGTTCAAAGAAATAAATTATATCGATGACAAGAGGACGACATTTTAGTTCGACTTAAAATTCATTCATTAACAGCACCTGGGTCAACTTCATCGACACATCATCTCAAACATGCAGCATCCTTAGGAAAAGATGCACACTGCTAGAAGAGACGATGTTAACAATCTGCAAAACTTATAAAATTGTTTCCAACCGGTAAAATTGTTTACATCGGTGTCTGAATATGTGGAAGAACATCAACTGGTATCCCAACTCTTGGACGATCCATAAAAATGAATACGGCTGAGAATTCGAACCATCGATGTCGCTAGAACCTGATTAGCATCGAAACGTTCAAGAACAACGAAGTATCTGGAATGTTTTGATCCGTAATAACAGACTGGACAGTCCCGTTTTTGTTCCGGTTTCCATCGAGAGGAATTTCTAAGTGCCTCGATGAATAAAATATGTACAGCCAGATGACCTTTCTCCCGTGCTCATCACAGGAGGTTACACGTAATCGAGTATATAACGGTTCAATCCGATCCGGAAAGGATCAGTAACAGACGCGAATGCACGGCTGGACACAGAGGAATTCCACGGAAGGGATAATAGGAAAGGACGTCGTGGAAAGGAGCCATGAAGTTACTGGTAAGCGGGGAAACTTTATCGCGGCCCATCGAGCAGATCAGTCGAAGGAAAGATTGTTACGAAAGAAGAGAATCCACGCGCTGCTCCTGATGAGAAAACTTTAATCTGTTAGTCCGTAATACACTCCCCGTGTCGTCCGTGAAATATGAACGGTCCTCTATCCGTGACCAATGCCGTCTGGTATATAGACCGCCGCGCCGCCCAGAATTCGGAGTCAGCCGGATAATTGAAACGCATGGCCGTGTCCTGTAACTTTGATTAAGACCAGTAATCTATTGATTTCACTTATACTGTCTTCGGGCGACGCGCAACGCGCCGACTGATCGCCGCAATTCATTCGCTGTGACGTTCTTTATCGATCGATAGGAAACGCTGGTAGACAGCTGAGGTTTAGCACTATTTTTTTCACGATTTCAATGTAATTCTTCATTTCCGACGAGATCGTTTGTTACTTCGATGGATACATTATTTTCCTGTTTAGTCGTACGATTTGAATACGACTTAACAAATACTGTTATTCTAATGTTATCGCTATCGTGCTAAGACTGTAGGAAAGATATACCAATTGTTATTATTGAGACTAACAAAAGGACGTACGTCTTTATGTAGCAGTCCTTGGAGATAGTCGAGAAAGAAAAGTTATCGGCGAAGGAGATCTTAACTTTTTACAGCTCTGTGTAACATTGAAGTCACGTGGACCGATTTATCATCGTGTCAAGAAGTTATTGCATCTTAATTTTCAGATCTTACTTTATGGGATACATTATACTCATTTATATTAAAGAACATAAATGTTGATTTATATTTAGTGGTTGATATTCGGTAGCTTTTAGTTGCAGAATTTATTCTTCGCCGACATAAGCAATTTGGGTTAAGTCGAGTCTTTAATTTTATGAAAGCACCATTCTAAATAGGCAAACTCGATCATAATTGAACTATGATCTGCTAAATACAGTTGAACATCATGTAATTATTTATTCCATTATAGTTATCTTTATCTTACATGCTTCACCGTTTCAGTCACCGCGAAATAAAAATTCTGAAAGTCAACGACTTTCTTCAGTTGTTATCCTGATTGTTTCCTTGAAAGAAACAGCAAAGAGTTGAATTAGATTCCTCGATCAGAGATTGTCGGGGTAGCTTGTTCGATCAAAGGAACATCAACGTCTTCCTCGACGGTAACATCCGTGTGCTCTGGTAAAATGTTTGGTCGAATGCCGTCCACGTGCTTGCACGTTTCCGTGCCGGTGATGATGTGTTCATGCACGACACGTCTACGGGGAATCTGGTTATGCAAATTGATGCACGCGATTCGATCCGTGACCACTGGATGAGACGAATACGTACCGGATACGATTTTCGAATCGCCTGATCCACCGACGGTGCTCGTGTCATTGATCCTTGACTAAACAGTGATTAACCGCGCTACAACCGTCAAGCTTCGCGCCATAGCCAGTCAGACGCTATTGAAACCTGTAAATACAGACCTAATGAATAGATAAAACGACCAATGGAGAAGGAAGTTTCATTTCTTCGATGCAAATAGAGTGGTTTGAGGGTGGTATTCAATCGTTTCAACGCGCTAGCTGCTAATTAATATATTAATTGTAAATAAGTAGTGATCATATATTATTTTTATTATGAGTGATTTTGTAGTAAATGAGCCGCTTCTTATTCTGTAATTAAGTTTCTTCATATTTTGTAATTTGGACAAAGATCGACAATTTAGTAATGTAAAGTATAACCCCATATCACTATATTATAGATATTTTACATAGTAGAATTTATAATTCGTATTATAATCTGTGTAAGCTGATTTTAGCAGAGCATATTATTATATTTAGCATATAAATTGCATACATTAAAAAGCGTAGAACATTTTTATTGTTAAAGTCGCGGACTCGATAATCCACTTTTGGTTGCCTACGCAAAGATTGCCCACGCAAAGGTTCGCCAAAGCAGAATGTATGACTCGTAGTATTCGATAGCAGAGATGGACAATTATTTTCAATTTACGTCGAATCACCTGGAAAGTATCTCTCCGCGCCAATTCAATGCGAGATATTTACGAGCGAAATTACGTGAAAGTATTCGAACAATTGTGTCGCGCTGACCGCGCGACGCCTACCCGCGCGCGACTTGCTCCGATAACGCTTCGCGCGGCTTGTGACACTCGTCTTAATAAATCACACGCCTTATCCGTTTTCAGTTGCAGTTGGTGGCATCGATTCTCCTAACATCCGTTTGCGCCGCTGGCTGGCCGTATCGCGAAATAGTGAACATTGAGCAATCGGCATTGCCGGTATTCGTTGCACCAGTTTATAATGTCGCACCTGCGGTCAGCTCGTCCGACTCGAATGAAGAATTGGCGACGGTTGTAGCTGGACCAATCACCGGAACCACTTTCGTCGAAGGTTCCTCTTCCGGACCCGTGACCGTCTTGTCACCGTTAAACGCAGCCGATGTTCTGCGCGATAATCCCACGTTGACGAAAAGTATTTATGCCTTACGTATTCGATATTGGTTATTTCATTGTTTCAGCAGCGACGTGTCTGTCAGACAATTTTTCAAGGCTGGCGGAACAGGGCAATTCGCTTTAATGCATTTACTATCTAAATCTAGTTACAATTTTTCTATTCCCAATTTGACGTAAAATTTTCAATTTTATTTTTTGTCATCGATTACATTTAGTGTAGAACTGTAATACGTTCATCATCGTACGTTTTAGTATATTTATAACTGGTACAAAACTGTGGAGACATTATTTTCAATTTATTAGAATAATTAGAAGAGGTAAGACATTTTCAAACAAATCATTCTTCTCGCTTACGTAATATTTATTTTGCACAAGGATCTGCAGTCTATTGATTGCCATGGCTAGAAACACGTGAACACATTCAAGATTTCTATTTTGTTGACATTGATTTTTAAAATGTAATAATTTGTTCCAAAAATAGCCCAAAAGACGTGAAGTTTTTTTAGATGCTAGAGGTACTAACAAACAAACGTTTTAATATTTTAATTTAAGTTTTGATTTGCTTATTACTTGGAATAATAAAAAAAGTAAAAGCTCATGTTTTTCAACTTCTTTATCTGCACCTACAACGAAAATTTAAAACGTACTGAAAATTTCATCAATATTGATTGACTTTAATATTAGCAGTAAATAATTAAAAATAGCACAAATCGCAGTTTTGTCTCAATTGTTTACACATTCAAACGATAGCTATCATAAATCTGCAGCTTTTTAAATCTTCCAAATACATATATTACAAATGATCAAAGTCTACAGAACACATAATTTAAATTATCGTTATAGACACAGATAAAAAGGTTAAAAAAATTAGCTTTTCATTTCCCTTTACCATTCCAAATAATAGCAAAATTAAAAGATCATTATTGTCATCATCTAATACACTAGCCCCTCCATTATCTAAAAGCAAACCCAGACCAATTGGAGCAATTTTAAAAAAGGTATACCATTTCGAAAGCTGTTAACATACTTCCCGTATCGATGTGTATGTGTAACCTTTTTAATTCGTAAGCGTGACAGGTGCAATATGTTACCAAAAATAAAGTCGCTAGCCTTGGCACGAACCAGTAAGAACGTTTAGATTTACACGTTGGATTACAACGCCGCGAAACGCGAACATTTGAAGACAGCATACGAAAGCATAAATTTTCAATACCTTAACATTCTCTGTTATCAAGAAATGCTAAAAATTCGGCTACCTCGATCAGGATTTTCCAGTTCAGCAAAGATTCCACGGTTTCTGATAATGCATCGGTGCCATTAAAATTCTTCGCGATTCTATTCTTGGTGCTGGACTTTGTTACGCAAACCGAAGTAGCATTTGCACTGTCCTATTACCTCGTTCACATTTTATGATCAGCATAAACCAAAGAATTTATTAAACGCAGCGTATGTCCGAGTTGCCCCGTGAGTCTCCGAGTTGAATAACCTCGGAACGCTGTCCACTAGCTGGACACGCCGAAATAATGTATACATTCGTATCTTTCCCCAGATACTGCCGAGGTGGTGGTGCCGAATGCGACCGAAGATACGGTGTTAATTAAAGGAGCGTCATCGGGTCCGGTGACGCTAATTGCTCCTTCCGCCGCGATAGCCAATGACGCGGCGGAAACAAAGAAAGGAATTGTTGCACCGCCGGTATCTGTCGCAATCGAAAACACGGCAGAAGATGCCGCGAAGGCGTCGACGACGATAATCACCGAGACAATAGGAGTAGCGTCAGCGAAGGCAGTAATAGGTCCCTCTACCGGGCCCGTAATCATTGCCGGCCCAACCGCCCCACCGGTACCAACCACGGCCGTCGTTCCGACAGTTGCCCCGCTTGCAGTAGACGATGCCGCAGAACCTGTTGGACCAGCTTCTAGTCCGATCGTAGACAACATAGCTGCCACAAAAACTATCGAGGAACATGACAACGAGACCACTTCGGCCCAAGGTACATCGTTACTATCGTTCCTTTTATTTTCCATTTCCTCCAGCGTTCTAACAATCAAATTCGCTACCGATCGAAATCATCGTTGCGTTCAATATGAGTCACCGCGTTCACAGTCGACCCTATTTTTAGATGCAACAGCGCCGAGCCAAGCGGAGGTTGCGACGTCCAATTCGGCGACTCGCAACTCTGGAAATTCCACAGTTTCCATGCCGGCGACTGTTAATTTGATTACACCTGCAGCTATAATCGCGGCTGCCGAGACAGCGTCAAGTAGCAGCGTCGCATCAGCGGTAACGGTCTCCGCCGCGCACGCTTCCGGCCCCTCCGGGACCATTTCCGATGCTGCTGCATCCACCCTGCTCATTCAACCGCCACCCTAACTATTGCATGTCTGTTTGCTCGCTCGCTGGTTCTCGGGTGATCCGCGACAGGAAGAACGGCCGTCGCCGAATCCCGGTGCCGTCTCTTCACAGACGAACTCTATTGGAAAGCTTCCCACGCTTGCCGGCCGCATTCGTTGACATTGCATGTGTTGGCGACCGAGCTGATATGGAACTAGGAAGAGAAAAATTGTGCAAGGACGACGAGAACCACGCGTAGCCGTTGGCATTGATACCCAGTCGTTACTTTCTTATGGACCGGTGCCTGCATTCAGTGACGGCGATCTCGTTGTTGCTCCCCCGTTGATCGATTGCTTCGTTGCGGTATCTGGTATTTTTTTTGTTAATTCAATAAAACGACGAGAAACCGTTGTGGATGCTGTGTGTATGGTTTATCCTCTTATCGCGGTGATAAAATCTTTCATCGGACGATTAAAATACACTCGAGCCTATTAATACCCTGATCAACGACTGACCTGCATGTTACGAAACCTTTCATGTTACTATTTCATAAGATGTTGTGGCATGATATTAATATACACAAGTTATTGAATTATGGATGACATTATTATCGTACTTAAACGTTTCCTGAAGAAATTCTTCGACTGTAAAAAAGATCTACGCATTTAAATATTCTATGTTATTAATACTTTCGTTATGGAACAATATTGTCAAGCTGAAAATGGCTCTTCGATTGCGCAAAACGAAACCAGAAATTGCATTGAAAGTGGATAACGCTGTGAAACGGTGTCCATCGCAAACGAGAAGACACTCGATACACCGTTAAAGTCAACAGGCGTGAAGGCAAAAGAGGATTTTCAGTGGATAAAGGGTTCACGCATTCCGTTGAATGATTTGCGACATCAATGGCTCTGGGTATTGTTTCGAACGGTAACACTGCACTCTAATGAAGTGATATTTATCTCGTTAATCTAGTTAGCACGCGATTCGAGCGATCTAGTGGCTCGCGCAACCTCTACTTTAGGTTAAATCATAGCAAACAAGCCGACCCTAAACCATATGATTAAACGTGAAACTCAATTATTACCGTGTTACTTTCACTAGGTAAACCGACTGCGTCGAGTTGACTCGCTATGGAGTTTTCCTGTAGCATCGCATAATCGTCCCTTTCACGTTCGAATCTGATCAACTACAATACCTAACCAAAAATATTCCACTCCAATGCTTCCATGCAAATCCTTATCCGGTTGTTTGAAAAATCTAACCATTGGCAACGTTTTGCAACCATTCGCGGTTTTCGCGCAACCGAATAATTTTTCGATCGCGTAATTTCATTTAAATGAATTACTTTAGTCGAACATTTTACAAAATTATGTCTGATCCTAGTCAAAAGCATTTCGATTAATATTATTTAAAATTATAGTATACGAAATTTGTATATTTAAGAATTAAAAAAAGTATCGTTTTATCAAATATGGACATTGTATATTCCTTCACAATTTTATTTTGTTATATTTATATAATTTCTTTGTACGATAGTTTAACAGAAGTATAATTGAATAACACTAATTTCGATACCAAATACTAGTAAATAAATAATGATGCAATACAGTCATTATAATATTTGATTTTAAATAATTTAAAGTCTAGATGCGATTGTTAATTTATATTCCAGCAGTATCCTGCGTAAGAATAAAGCGACCGAGCTTAAGCTTCGTCATCTTATTGTTTAAAAAGTGAATCATTGATTATTTAACGATCCTGTATAACCTCCTTGCGAAACGCTCGGTGGATAATTAGCATCTGTGTCCAATGGAGGCAGGTTCGCAGGTCTGCAGCCTTGTTCGAGTAAACGTCGAATTTGCAATAATTCCTCTATTAATTCGAAGCTCTCGTTTGGATTCATGTATGGCTGTAGTGGTTGCAGTTGAGGTGGCAGTTGAGGTTGCAGTTGAGGTGGCAGTTGAGGTTGCAGTTGAGGTGGTATCAGAGGTTGCAGTTGAGGTGGCAGTTGAGGTTGCAGTTGAGGTGGCAGTTGAGGTTGCAGTTGAGGTGGCAGTTGAGGTTGCAGTTGAGGTGGCAGTTGAGGTTGCAGTTGAGGTGGCAGTTGTGGTGGTAGCAGAGGTTGCAGCTGAGGTGGTAACAGAGGTTGCAGCTGAGGTGGTAACAGAGGTTGCAGTTGAGGTGGCAGTTCAGGTTGCAGTTGTGGTGGATACACAGGTGGCAGTACATCCATACCCCCGGGAGAAATGTAGCCATTACATTCTGATGGTTTTACTTGACTCAGAATACGTTTCAGAAGTTTCAACGCAGGAACTTGCTGAATCTCCTGCAAATGATTTAAAAGAGAACATCTAAATCAAGACATTACTGTAATATTTCAAATCAACCGAAACATTGTTCGTTCGAAACCGTAACTCAACTATTACACGAATTTCCATTGTTCGATGCGACGCGAAATATTTCCAAATGTGTCCGCTAATGAGACGGAAAATAATGTCCCCGTTGAAGCGCTCCACTCGAATTCCAAGTCTGCCCGGATATTTTTTCACGGGAGAACCGTACAAAAGGAGCATAATACTATTATTCCCAAGTTTAAAAAGGATCCGTAATTAAAAATTCGCTGTCCAAATCGGTACGTTTTCCCGTTCCCGTTTGGAACACGTTAAATACCTCTCATCTAACGCAGACAAATGCCTCTTTTGGCGTGAATTTACGAACGTTCCGCCTCGTTCGTTTCAATTTAATGCATTAACGCTCCACTCCCGTTTGTCAAAGTTTCATGCCACCGCCTAGTCCCATCGCGCTGATATTTCGTTATTTCGACACGCGTCTGTAATAATACCCGCGACTGTTACCGCGCGGAAATAATCAAAATACCTACGTGTAAAGACACGAGGGCCATCAGACACACGCTGGCCACCGTCCTTTTATTCATGACTCGAAGAACTGTTGCCAATTTGCAATTAGGAAAGACTCTCGCTGTCGAATGCTACGAGCAATCTTAAACCACTTTATATACCCGCAGTGTCCGTAAATATTTCCAAATAAAATGAGAAATTCCATCACGCGAATCTCCTCGGTGATTATCGATAACCGAAGTTTTAAGGTTCCTCGCAAAGCGACGCGGTTCCCATGATTTGGGTTAGCGCTGCGGACCGACTGATATCGGATCTTTACGTGCATCGGACGCGAATGCGAAGCTTCGCGATGGCACGAATTCGCGACAAAGATAAAGTCACGCGCGGCGTTTCGCAACGTTCGCCCGTCGGTTCGCGTACTTATAACAACGTCGATGGAAAAAATGGCCGTGCTCATCTGTATTTCCGACGAACTGTGCCATCGTCGATCACGCGCAGTTAACATTTATTAACTGGATATTGATCAGCATTGTTTCATATAATACGACCAATAATACCGTGGAATTATAAACATCGTTAATCGGAGCGAAACGAAGGATACGCCGGCAGAAGTTTAAACGGTACTTCAGTTACTGCGGAGAATGGTTGGCAACAATAATCCGTTTATTTTTTAACGTTCGCATCGGAGCGTGCTGAAATATTCTTCGATCGGTTGTTAATTTGTGTATCGGCGCTAATCGATCGCGAAATCGAGTGCAATGCGACGTGGCTCTTCGAACTTATAAAACATGAATGGCTGTTCAATGAATTGTGCGAGTGCGATTCCGAGGTAAATCCGGCTGCAGAGTTCACAGGACGATTTCGTACCAGTGACAGTTTCCAGTGGCGCATGTGATATTACTCCTAATTCCAAACACGACCAATCGTTTAGCTAGTAATGCCGATTGCGCTTGTTTAACATGTGCTCCGGCAATAATAATGTTAATGGTCAGTTCTGATTCCATATCCGCGGAAACACTAATTACGAACAGTGGTGCGAATAGATATCAAGTTACTGTACCTTTTACATTATTAGCGATACTTAAACAACAACTTAACAAACCACAAATTTCTATGTTTTTGTATTAAAAATAATAAAAAATGGAAATATACAAGTATAGCTTTTTTGGTTTTTGTTTAAGCATTAATAAGGATGTAGATGTTAATTTGAGGTTGTAATTATTCTCAGCGCTGTAGGTGACCTCCTTTAGCTGAGATACCCATTTAAAAAAGACTCAATAAAACATCATATTTGTATATTAGAAAGAATAAGAAATAGAAATATATAAATACGGTGTTCTGTTAAGTTTTCGTTCGAATGTCAATAACAATGTAAAAGTATCAGTAACACTGTACATACGGTTTTATAAAAGGTACTCCACGTAATTTCATGTATTTGTTTCTTTTTCGTTTCAACATGCCATTTTAGGAACTCCAGAAGATTACGTAACAATTGGTCAATGAAATGGTGAACATGAATATTTTTTATTGGGTGGTAGGAGAGGGGGAATTGATAACCTGCAGGTGAAAAGTGATATTTCCCGTTCTTCTCAGTTTTCGATGAATTTTGAATTTCATTAAATTGCACGTTTCAGTCGTAGAAATTACATAATTTTTTTCAAGCTGTAGCTTTCGCTTTATCTTACATCGCATTTTTAAAAAACCGAGAGTCACGAATAAAAGTGGTTTCAAAATTTTAAAAAATTGAAAAGAGAAGGCAACGTTGACATGAGATTAATGCAAACTAGTTCAAAATGACAACATCATCTAATTGTTAGACGACGAGGTCACGGATACGCAACAGCAATCAACGAAGTGTTAAAAAAATCCTCGCATGATGTAATTGCGTGTGTCACAGATGCATACAGATTTGTAGCGGAATGAAATGCTGGAAACAGACTATATTACAAGGCAATGATCTGCATAACAACTCGAGTTTTAAATTTCTAAATGCGACACGAAGAATTACAAGCACGGTGGACTGAATAGTCGTGTCAATTAACTTCCGTGTATATGTATAATACGTGCGTGGAAACAGTTTACGACGTGAATAATACGCATTATACACATATAATGCAAAAATTGCCCGGGTGAAAGGCAACGGCCGGAGAAGGAGGAGAGAACGAATAAAAGGGGGAGCCGTTTTGTTCGCAGTTGTCTAGACGACATATCAGTTAAGCTACAGGGTTTGCTCCTCGATGACGAAGACAGTTTCCGTCAAACTGTGACTTGACTTTGGAGATTAATTCTTGGGGAAGTTACTCTCGCAGTATTCTAGCATTAATGGTAACTCTGCTGCAATACCGTTGCATCAGAAAACGTAATTCTTAACTTAATTTTTCTTAAAGAGTCAATATCATTTATTGGATCGTATAACAAAATTTGTTTGTATAATTTGGAATTTGTAAAATGTATTCGTGATTGAGAATTACTATACTTGAAATTTACTTACTCTTAAATTGCAAAAATCCAATTAAAATCTGACCAATAATAACCATTTCATGTTTTCTAAAACCATATTTCCATAAAGATAAATACTAAGTGAAATAAAAATTTATAATTCATGTTTCGAAGTTTTTGTTCGTTTTATAGAAAGTACATCTTATTCCGTTTACTTCTTTCATATTTACATATTTTAAATAATTATATTTTCAGTTTTACATTTTAAATGATTATATTTTCAGTTTCATATTTTAAAGGATTATATTTTTCCTTAGATTTGTTCTATTGTCAATATTAATTGAGATACTTGAATAGTTGGTAAAGTAAAATCTTTCTGTGACTAGGGTTATATTATATACCATATTTTTGTATCTTAAATTCAGCAACTAACAAGGCTTAGCATAGGACAACATTCTAAATCGACGTAATCGATTGTTTTTCTAAGTCTGCCAAAATGTATAAAAAATATGGATTTTATAGACAAGTATTAACAAAACTGAATTTTTATGAATGAATAGTGAACGATAGAAGGGTGATAAATATAACATCAGAATGGTCACCTCCTTTGCTATATAGAAGCCAGTAAGTTCAAAGTAAAAGACACTGCACAAAATGGTCTAGCGTTCTACATGTCCCGCTCTTTAAAAACGCCATCTTAAGCAAACCGATACCGGGGCAACTGTGAATTAATTCGTTACTAATGATCGATACATTCCATCTCTAGCGGTCACCGTTGCATGGGTGACAGAAACGCAGACGCGCCGGACAAGGTAACAATGAATTCCAATAAACGGAGCAATTTTACAGTAACACAGAGAAAAACAGAGGAAGTCGTTGGCCGCTGGTAATTCTCGTAATGGCGTAACGCGTTCTGGGGCTGGATGCACTTTGCTCTAATGCACTCAGCCTGCGACCACCGACAATGCGCAGCCGGGGGGCTCTCGGAAATAATACACTAGCAATTTTACCGTCGACTCGGCTACCAATTAATACACGTTTTAATGTTTCCACCCTTCGTCTGTGTAACTTCCTCTCTTAAACGCTTGTAGTTCGCTGTTCGATATACATCGACGATATCGCGGCGCCCATTGACAGTTGTTGGAAAACATTTTTTACGCAGAATATAACAGCAAGGGCGCGTCTCTGTTCGTTGTTTGACCGGCAAATGGACGTTGATGGATGCCAGAATTTACGATCCGGGGATTTATCTGGAAATTCTGGGAAGATGCTTGCTATTGCAACGTCATTTGTTACAATAACCCCGAGAGAGAGAGAGAGAGAGAGAGAGAGAGAGAGAGAGAGAGAGAGAGAAGCGAAGTCGATGAATGAGGAAACAGAATTCTAGACATCGATCTGATCAATCGATCTTTGGATCTTGACGTTTTGTAATGGTATGTGGAAATGGTCCTCGAAAATTCCGCATCGATACGAGAAAAATGGACAAAGTTGTAGGCATCCAAACTGGAACTTAAAACACTTAAGACCATGTTTTCAAGCAGAGTGACCACGATAACTCAAAATTGGAATGAATTGGTGTGCTCCAAATTTTGTAAACTTCCCCTGAGGACAGTGATTTAGATCTTACCGAGTGCTTTTTTATCTCATTCGCTGACTTTTCTTTTCTTTCCGACTCTTAATCTAAAAATCGATGCTTCAACTTTACAACGCTGTTATTTTTCATCCGGATTATTGACCCGCCACCCGCTAAAGCTATTTAATTAAGAGATAAAGCATGTGCTCACCGACCCTTGTTTTTCCAATTTAATCAATCTATCAATGAAAATGTACAATACAACGACAAAAAAAACAATTAAATGAAAATAAAATAAGACCGTCCGCGTTGTTAAAAAGAAAAAACAATAAATCACGGAGTAGAATATAGCGCTTGACAAGAACAAGGAGAAGTCTGTGTAATTATGGTTCACTGTTAAACGAGTGATCAAAGCCGATGAAGTAATTTGAAGGAAACGGCAGCCGGGAGCGGAATAGAACCGTTTAACACAGGTAAGCAACCGCACAGATCGGAACCTTCTTTGTCCCGTAACGAGCTCCTGAATACTGAAATTTCTTTCTCGAGGAGCGCGACTTATTGGCAAGAATTTCGCGCGACACAACAGCCCGACAATGAACGCGGCGGGACCCTTCGCCGCAATTAACAGCAGCTCTTTCCACGTACGCGGGGTTCCCCCGGCCATCCTCTCGACCGAGATCGTATGGCTCGTTAGCGAGTTCTTTTTACACGTTATCACGAGACACTATCGACCCAGGTCACGGTCGGGGTACCGGGGAACATTATCTTCATCGGTTACGGGGGGGATTCGGAATCAAAGGTCGTTACGGTAGATTGCATGGAATGCCGTCGCAGTGTAAAAGATTGGCCGCGAGGAGACAGAGAGAACCGAAAACTAACGAACGACGTGGTACGTGACGCGTGTCAAAAGGAACGGCATGAACGACGCCGGAGAACCGGCTCGTCAACGAAGGGAATTTTTGTTAAAGACACAGAGCACGGAGTCGGGCAAAGATGAAAAACGTAACCCGTATCAGACGCGGTTCTCAATAATCTTTGTAACCTAGTTCCGATAATCGATTATTAGATGTTCAATAATAAACCTGATAAGGGCGATCAGAAATCCTTAACAGATCGTTAACGTAATCACAAACGGTTTCGATTCTTGGCAACCGTTTCTAACTCGTGAAATGAAAATCCGTAATTCAGGCTAAGACAATTTATTAGTACGAAGTTTGTACTTATCTTTTATTATGCCTTGGTGATAATTCACGGTATTTATTAAGTTGTGTAATATGATATGCGACATCATTGAAAGATAAGGACCGATTGCTTTTTTCAAATTTAATTAACATTTTAGTCATGAAAATATGTACCATTTACTTGCTTGCATTATTACAAACTTTATTAAGGTTTCGATAAACAAATTCTGTTTGAAAAAGACAAGTAATTGACAAGAAACCCGATATTTCATACTGTAGAACATAATACGAATCAATTTTGAACAATATAAATAATTACGAAGTTATACTTGTCTCTAAAAGAACGAGATTGTTTGTATATGACAGAAAATGCTTCGTACAGTATTGTGGTCAGAGCATCGAATTACAAATACAGAGAGCGGAAAAATATAAAAATGGATCAATTGCCGCCGGTTATACGGCGTGTTAGATTCCACGATCCCCATTTAATACTAATCTGCTCCAAGAGAGTCGACCTGTTCTTTCTAGGATTTAAGGACCCTTGCGATTAGCGTGGATTACAATAACCTTCCCCGGTTAATCGGGTTTGGGTTAGGGTTACACGTCGGGTGCGAATCCCTGGGTTCGAACGGCTGCGCTAGATTCGCCACGTTCATTCGGGAAACGAAAAGCCGCCTTCATGGCTGGGATGCATCGCGTAGGTACGAGCGCGAAACAGAGATTCAATGGTTGTTCGTGACTTCGCGCAGCGACAAGCATCGCCTGATAACTACGCGAAGACTTTACGGCTGGACTCCGATAACAGCTGGAGTTCGTGAATAGGATGTCAGCGCAACGGCTCCGCCACGGATTTATCCAGATTTTACAACCTGCTACGGACTGCATACTGCGCGGCGATTGCGTTTCAGCCAGAAGTTGGATTCGCGCATCAGAATGCATGCGGAAGGAATCGTGTGCGGAGTACTAACCCTGCGCAGACTTTCGTTAACACTTGTGCATCGATCGGGTAGAACCGAGCCGATACTATAGCACGTTTAACGTCAAATTACAAAATAGAAATTCATTCTCGAAATCTCGCGGCTTTCTTGTGTTGGTTTCTCTCGTAAATATCTGAAATGATGAAATCACATCATTTAAATAAAAAATAATAAAGCAACGTTTTATGTCAGTATTCTATCAAAATATTCCATCTATAATAACTCGTTAAGTACACTTTACAATTTCTTTTGAAAGGGTTCAGAAATTTTGGTATCCTAAATCGACCTGATCGATATGCCCAAAGTAGTATCTTCGCCTAAAATAGTAAAATTCAGTTTAAAAGGATAACAAACTGAAAATGAAACAAATTCTACTTTAAAAAGGATAAAGTTCTTTTTCGCGTTAACTATACGTCTAATATAAGTTATTAGGATAGTCTTGAATTGCTTTTAGAAAGAAGGAATATTCGAATTCTTAGAATTTAACCAATCTCTTAAAATGCACTCAGATGATTCAGTGAACTGTATAGTGAAATATGAAATACAGGATATTTAATTAATATACGGGGAAGTGTAATCCAAGCACATTTAGAAATTGTACTCATTGCGAGGATTATTTAGGAACTAAGTTCCACTTGACTATTCGAGTCATTCCCACGTGTGATTTACTTGGCTATACGAGCCATTCCACATGTTACCCCACAGTGATTATCCTTTATGCTCGCGAAATAACGCGTGGTTCTATTACAAATTTAAGAGGAGTTAATACGATTTTAATGAACCTTCGAAACGCAACTTTTTGTATCAAGTTCTTTTAAATTAATCGTTTAAAAGCTCGTATTTCTAACTCACTAATATATAATTATAATTATTAATATATAAATATATTTTTGGTAATTTACTGTGAGATATTCTGCAATATTACCAATTTCCTGATACACTCTAAAGATAATTTAATATCTGAAATTGCACTGGCAGTGATTAAGGACTGAATAAGATCCGATCCGATAGACTTCAATTATTACAGTCGGGCAACTAAAAAGACAAGCAAAGTGAAATGTTTTTGTTATCTTATTTTGCGTAAATAATGGTCCGGCGTTCCGAAGTGCCGTTACGGCATTGTAGAAATACAAAGACGCCCTAATCTGACGGAAACCGGGCACTGGACGAAGATTAATAGCTTTGAGACACTGGATCGCGCGGAGCACCGGGTTTTCTTTGTTAATAATTTTCAGCAGTCCCACGATCGATGCTTACTCTAACACGGAACGACTTGGCGATCTACGGCGATCTCTAAAGACCAAGAATCAATAATAATGTAATGCTACGATTTGTTTTTTATTTCAACTGTGAAATTTTATGCTTTGATATCTGAGAGCATAAATGCTGAGAATCTAAACCTAAACGGAAACACATTACAAATAAATCACTTCCGCGAGAAAGATGAGTTCAATAAAAAGACGAAAGCAAAAAAAAATACCAATCGTTTGGCAATTAACATATTTATCAGTACGCCTGAAGCTTGGAAAGAATTGCCTAGTACAATAGACTAAGAACACGATCACAACGAGTATTTTATATTAATGAAATTTTAAACGATGTTCTCTGAAGGTCCCCGCTTCACAGTCATTGTATTTGTTAGGAAATTGGCCCCGCGGAATGGAGCAGTCCGCGTATTTACGAATTCCGCCAACCGGGAAATCGACGATGGAACGAAACTCTTTGACTCTGCGCGAAAATTCCCGGCACGGATAAACGTTTTTCCACTCGACAAAGTCACAGTGAACCGTGCAGAAACACGCGTGGCAACGAGGTTGCGAACATTTTGTTCGCCACTGTCAAGAACAATGCCCTTTGCGGGCGAACAGTTTAGTAATGCCGCGAGAACGTCCTCTCCGCGTATCGACGCGACGGCTCCCCCCGCGGAGGTCGAAGCGTTATCCGGTTTGGTGGAGGACCGATAAATTAGCGAAACTATTCACACCATTCGCAGGTGAAAGCTCGTTTTTCAATCTCCTTTATTCCATCCGCGTTTTAACAGATTCACACCGTCGTGCCGCGTCTTATCGATCCTTGGGGATGTCAGCTATTGGTTTCCCATTCGTTCTCGTTACGATCACTGCCGTCTCCTTCCCGTTCATTTAATTTACTTTACGAACACCCAGGTCAAATTCGTTTTCCATCAAAGGCGCGTTAATTTTCCATTTGACGTTCGTTTTCCTTCCGACGCACAATGAATCGCCGATCTTACTGAGCACGAATTAATGTCGACTATTTTACCGAATATATATGGGATATTTTAATAAGTGACAGTCTCGTGAGAATTAATTTAGTGTCCAACATCTTTCTTTAATCATGTATCAATACAGTTATGCGATGATAATCATGCAGTTAGATGTCATTACTACTAAGAGTTTTACATTACTTCTCTCTAAGTGGCTGTATTTATATAAATATGCAGACTTATCTCTTAGCCGTTTATGGCATCGGTTTCAGTAGTCCCAGAGTTCTTTCAAAGTACGTTTCGTTGGTGACAAAGTCTCTTTGAAAAATCTCAAAAAATTCTCTCCGTGGTAAATCTTTCAAATCCATAAGCGAAATAAAAACGCACATAGATGAATATTTTGCAAATAAGCATCAACAATTTTGGAAAGTGGGCATAATAAGGCTTCCTGAGCGATGGAAGAAGGTTATAGAACAGAACAGTTCATATATAACATAATAAATCCACCTTAAAGAACAAATTATAATAGGACACCCTAATATAATAACTAAAACTTTTCAAGCAGATAACGACCATCCTATAACGATACTGAATTTTTCAAAAGTATTATAACGCATGTAACATCAGAGAGAAACTGCTTCTAATTACTTCTTCGTAAATTGCAATTTTGAATATCTTAATTAACGTGTCTCGTCAGTCTCTGTATTAATCTATTTATCCGAAGAAGTCGATAGCGCAGAAGATACTTACAGCAAAGCGTGGTGTTATTTTGCAATAATGGCAACGCGAAAGCTGGCCTCCGCAGCGGCGCAAAGGACGGTAAACGGATCGCCAAAAAATTTCATTCCCAGCACCTATCTGAGTGACCTAATTTATCCCAGACGGCAATTGGTGAAGCAATTGCCCCGGTCCCAAATCCAATCCTCGTTTTTCCTCGCATAAAATCCCGTAGAGATGCAGTCGTAGCCGGGTAGTGACTGGCCCACAATTACACGGGATACGGTTGCTTTTATGCACAGCTTAACTAGCAGCTTATCGTTTGGCACACGAGAAAGGATCGATCCCCAGGCATCGTTGCTACAGAGGATTGTTCCGGTCGGCCTCCTTGTTGTGAATGCCAACTCGCAGGCACGAGTAATCTAAACCATTCCGAAGATAACGGAAAAACAATACCGGGCGACAACCTCCGGTACTTGTCCGGCCGATAAATTTTCCGGCTACAGCTATCGTTCCGGAAGCGTTGCAAGCATGGCCGGTGTTCTCGAGTCCCGATAAGGGGCAGACCTTTAATCAGGGCCGCTATTCCAAATTAACTGATGTTGGCGGACCCACTTTCATCGATCACCGTTGCCGTCGTAAACCACGGCTTTAATAAAACTCGCATACCTATCGTCCCATCGAAACTCGCCTTGCGCTCGCGGTGTTTCGACTAGGTAGCCCAAAGAATTGTTAATTGCATTTAATTAGCTATAAGTGAAGTGTGGTGATTCTTCTGAGAACGTGGTTCAAAGATTATTTAAATAAACACATTTAAATTATTATAACACGCTAAATTGATTCCAGTGACACAAAACCATTGAAATTGTTCGGTTCGTGTTAACGGAGCTATTGATTTAAACAAGAAATTAAGTCGACTTCGTTGAACCAACAGAGTCGTCTAACTCCTTATGTCAGCAATGACGAGAGGTTATTGCACGTATATTTCTACGCAACTCGGATAAAATGCAATTAAGTCATTTAATCAGTTCGTTCGGTGAAGTAATTTTTAATTTCGAACAAATTCTACTCTTGAATGCAGAAGTTATTAATTTTTGAAATAAAATTTTATTACTTTCACCGCGTTCTCGAAATCACTTTATTCAGTTTAACCAGCCTCGAAGCGTAAAATGGTAACGCATGGGTCTACGATGAATACAAATTTTGTTTTCCGCGCCGACAGAGCACACCGCTAACTTTGGAATGCTTTTAACGAAAAGTCATTTAGCAAAGCTAGATAGAAGATGTCAGAAATGAAATGATGGCGTGCCTGCTCATTTAGCGGAATATTTAGCGTAAAATCAGTGAGTGCGAAGCAAATCCTGAGTCATTTAACGAGAAATGGTCGACGCGGAGCGATAACATTGATATTGGTCACGGCATTTACCAAACGAACCGTTCGCAAATTCTGTGGGTCACAATTTGCCTGGTTCTGTACCGGACGGACTACGTTCCTCGAATTCCATTCCATACCGAAACGATCACCGATTTGTACTACATTACACGCTACCTGCCACGCTTTCTACAACGCATAACCAGCGATTCGCGTTTCCTGATGTTCATCGACCGTCTCGTAAACAAGCCTCTCCGTTTTACAAAATTCAAGTCGGAATAAACCGGAAAACTGGCAGCGCGATAAATTAATTACGATGCCGCGCCGTGGAAGTCGGGGAATGTCGATGCGCCGATAAAATTCTCGGCGAATTAGTTAGAGCAAATGCTCGCTTCACGCAGCATTATCTGCACGGTCGTAGCCGGCTGCGAAAGTGTTTCACCTCGGAGCCGGAAAACAAGCAGAATTTCCGACGGATATTCCCAGAATCTCGGATGAGAGCGGAAGTTGGGCACGGAAGTCTCCGCTTTAAAATAAGCCTGTAGTTTGCTATCGTCTGGAAACACTGGGTCAACCGCGTCCCGTGCCAACACACGTACACACGCGCGCACGCCCACATCGCTCTTCAGCCTTTTCGCAGCCACCCTTCCTTGTTTTCTCCCTCGACCTTCGTTTGGAGCGTCGCGACGCGTCCAGATTACGTGACGCGAGTACCGCACCCTTGCGATGTAAACGTGAGATTTTTCCGCGAAACGTTTGTCACTTTAGACACAATGAAAACAACGGTTCTTGGAAGGATAAAAGTGCCCGCGTCATTTGTCATACCGCATACAAAAAAATTTATATGCACCCGTTCCCTCGTCAATTCTTGGACTGGAAATACAAGGCACTGAACATTGCGGAGCATCGTCTTGTAAAAGCGACTAAATCGTATATGAGAGATCCTGTGTAAGGTCAAAGTCGCATCAACATCAAATTGGCGGAACCTTGTCTTTCCTTGTTTTATTAATTGATTTTGTTTAGTAGTAATTTACTTTTGTAGTACTTTGGTGATCTCTAGTGGTAATCTGTGAAGTATAATTTTTATTCCGGTTGCTTTAAATCTCATTATGATGTTTTATTGTTTAACATTTAAGCATTCAAGTAGATCAAGATATATCTCGATATATCAATAGATACATCTTTTTATCTAACAAATTATTACAATTAGAAAAGTTCTACTCATTTTTATTGTGAAGAAAATAGTACAATATAGGGTCAAATGATTAAACGAAAATAATTATGCAAGTAGTGAGATGATTATCATTAATGATTACAAGAACTCAAAATAATGTAATATACAATTAATATAAAGATTCTAGAAGATCTTATAATCTGTGAACTAATCTCAAGTGTTTTTAACATTTCCAGGAGTATATTATATAAATTATTATGTACTATTGTTATTCCAATTATTACATATATTCATATATTATAGAAATAAATTATTATTATTATTCTACAAAAAAATACTATACTAGAATCGATACTACAATATTATTCGTAAATGCATTTCTGGTAGCCTTATTAAGACAAATTGTAAACGTTGCTACTACATCAGTAACTCCTTTCGTTTATTACGTCAGTTGAGAATATCGTATGTATACTGAAATTTTGCGAGAAATAGTTCCAATTTATGTCTGAAAAAATCAATACGTTGAGTAATCAGCTGTGAAAGTATCTTTATAACATCGATAACACCAGAGTATGCAAAAGATTTGCTGCAATCATTCAGATTTCGCAATTCTACTGCAATATGTAACGAAATAGTACGAAAGCTATTTATTGTACAATTTGCTTGTACAGTCATAGCGAACACATTAAAAATTTAACTTTTCTCTACTTCTATTTATTATTTATCGAATGATCTTGGTTCAATTAGGCAATTTAAAAGAAAACATTGAGAACTTGTATTTCTTTGCAATTTCGTTTTAGAGAGAATCGATTTTGTCAGTTCAGCAAATTCGTGTACAATCGGGTACATACATATGTATGTACAAAAAGTAGAATCAGCAGATCATGATCAGACACGTCAGCCGATTCTTATTCGATAGCATGCTCACTCAATGAATTTTCAAATACGACTTTCTGTTTACGAAGACACCCGAATTTTCAAACTCATATATGTACCTTAAAAAAAGGAAAACTATAAGAAACAGAAAAATACTGGATTTCAAGTATGAGTTATTTTATTGTTTGATCTGCAATCGCGTAAATTGCATTTATGGTAAATATTACGTTTAGTTAATGGTAAATATTATATTTATGATAAATATTACTGAGCTACCATAACCATGACACTGATAATATCACCAGAGACACTATTTTAAAAACTCCGTCACTCAATCTTAATTTTTAACATAATTGGAAAAAACTTTGTGAGTTTGTGGATAAAACAACTACTTCTTCAACGTAATAAGCGAGATTCTACTTCATCCAGAGACTTAATATTTTTTACGAACACAGCGATTTGTAATATAGAAAAAGACGTCAAAATATTCGTGTAAATTGTATGTTCTTTTAAATAAAAATTCTGCTGAACGGTGGTTAAAATAATAGTCGAATTCCCAATCGTGAGTCATACGAATAAATTCCGTAAGCGCATCTTTATACTTCATCAAACTTTTCGCCTTAGTCTTATCTGAGCAATTAGTTGATTCACACAAGAAACTACTTGTTGCTTTGATACGAAATAATCTACGAAGTAAGAATCTCTACATAACTACATTCCAACTAAATCATAATCATTTTAATCGCTAACTGGTTGATATTATGCATTCATGTCATAGATAAGTGAGTGTCATTTAATACGGAAGGTATATTAATAGACCCGGATAGACAGAAACGCCTAAGTGGTTTCTGTTTCACAAAATCGATGCATGAAACTTCTATTTTACATAAAGATCCGCAGAGTCTAGTGCACACCTATGAAGAAATTTCGCATACCATCCTACTGTAGATAAAAGCTGTGTTTCTAATCGAACCAAACTAACAGGATTTATATAACTTAACCAAAGCATTATTAAATCCTACAAAGAGTTTTAAATCAATTACTTCCACCTTTCCGCTTAAAAAATATATATTTTATAAAATCGATATTCACCAAAGACAATCAAATTACCCGCTTATATTATCAAGGGGGCACAATTCTCTTTTATGGTCAAAACTTTAACAAAAAATTCGTTTAATCGTGATAGATAAAAGAGAAAGGAAGATGGGATATTTGTATGGGGCGGGATGAGTTATCCGGCTTTGAAAAACCGGTGAAAGTTGCGCTGGAAACGTTACCGAGTTCGAGCGCGACGCCATCCTCCGGATATGCGGGCAACCGTCTCGTTCGACTGGAATTCCAGCGAACCAGAGACGGGTTTATCAACGGGTTCGTGTCCATGCTGAATGGTATCCTGAACCACGGAAACATAAACGCCGTGGAACCTGTTGCGCCCGCCGCTTTCGCTATTTGCACACCGTCGCTGTTTGACGCTTGGTCGAAGTTAGGGGTGTACTCCTCTTGCCCAAAACTTTCGACTTGCTCGAATACGACGATACTTGGTGCTAGTCACCGCTACTTAGTCCGCCAGCCGTTTAGTTCTCAAATTGTCCCATAAAGCCAACTCGCAACAGGCCACTTTCGCAAAAATCAATATCTTAACAAGTTCGTAGTTTTATTGTCGTTGTGATTGACCACCCTTAAACTACGATAATAGATATATTATTTATCATTGCCATACTTTGACAAGTTTGATTCGTAATTTAACTTTTCAACATTTAAGCATTCAAATAAATATTAATACACGATAAATATAAAGCCACACCTTTTTCTAAAAAATAATTATAATTCAAAATATTTTAATCCTTGACAATGTAAAGAAAATATTATGACAAGGTGATAAAGTAGCCGGAAAGTATTCCGTAGCTTGGCGTTTGGTACTAGCCCTATGCATCTGAAATCGATACGAAAGGACTAAACGTTTCGCTTTCGTAAAGCGTAGGAGAAAGTTTCCGCGTATAATCGCCGAGCGGACCCCTTTCGCTTGTTAAATAAACCTGGATTGCAACGAACTTTAATAGCCTCTGCAAAACTCCATTAATTTGGAATCAAAGTTTTATGAAATTTAAAAGACCTTCGCGCACCACTTCAGATTCTCCGTCTGCACATTCACGAATTCTAAAGTAGGTACGGCGTGCGTCGGTTAGACGAGATGGACTTATTTCATTTGCTCGTAAAGTTTCTCATAAGGATTTTTAAAATTCAAATTTACCACCATCGGCTCATTATTTCATGTACAATAGACTATTTTCTGAATGATATAATTTGCATCTTATCCTCAAGATTTGTTGTATAAAAAATTTTAAAAATTATCGTTCGATAGTAGAAATCACAAAATTTCTTTATGCTTAAAGCTAAGTGAAATGTTAATTAGTTTGGAAGATTCGAGAAAGTGTTCTATCAATTTTTACCGTATTTCCCTTCAATTTTTCTCGTTGCAGTTACCTTAATGCTGCCGGGGAACAATAATGACTTTCCAAGTAACATCGAACGGAAATTCAATTTCTCAAAGTTGCATACCTCGTCGGTGACTGGCGATGGAGAGCGAAGCGGGTTGCAACTTTTACTTGAAGTTTGTATTAACTGCCGCGGATCACCTACTCGCCATGCATCAATTATCTTGGCTTTTTCCGCGCAACGAATTTAAATTAGATTTCCTCTCTCGTCCGCGTATTTCCAGTTGTTAAATATTTAGCGAAAAACACCCTCGCGACTGTAAATAATGCAGCTTCGGCGAGATGAGAGTTCCACGGTAAATATGTATTAGCTGGCGACGAAGATTAATAAAGCGGTTTGGTAGTTTATGGGAGTTCCGAAGTAGCGCAGCACTGATTTCAAGGGAAATTTCGAAATTTTATACGCGCGTTTATAAGTTTCCTTCGTCGAGCCGAACAATTTGCTTCGCGAATTCTGCAGGCTCGGAAATGCCCATTGCATTTCCGTTGTTAAGAAAAATAACTTATACACGATCTAATACGAACATCTCATATCGATCATATTCTCATGAAAATATAAATAGGAGTAGATGTAATCGAAAAACAATTGTGGCTCAAATATCGACTAAAAAAATTCATTCGAATATTATTGATCGTCAACAACAATGTACCCAAAATAATCATCATTTTAAATATTTGCGAAAATAAATTTTCGTTACCTATAGTCATATATTTTGATTACGTCTATCTTCGCTTATTACTACCCTATCTAAATGAACATTGATGACTTCACATGGTCTTGAAAAGATGATGCTGCTTGCTGCAATATTTTTCCTTTAAAACGTAATTGCGATGTTTTCTGACATTTTCTGTCGCTAATAATGAGGTATCTAAAATACTCGAAATAACCGGGCAGTCCTCATAAAAATACGCTTTCCGCTTTTCATTATGTTTGACACGCTACAGTATCGCAACAATAAATTGGATGAAATATTAAGAATGTTTGCAACAGCGTATCCATCGATGCACAGAAATGAGAAAACGAAGCACGTCGGTTTTACGCGAGTACTTATTGCTTTTACGATGGAAGGCTTGGGAAACTGATTACTGAAAATGTAAAGTTCCAAGAACGCGCTTGGGCAACGTCGCGTCGCTAGGGGTGAGCCGTACGAAAGTCTACCAGTTATTACCCATTTTACTACCCATCCCCCCTGACAAACAGGGAACACGTGTCGTAAACTCGTAGGAGTTTCTTGCAACTTTCTCCGCGGACCGACTACAGGCTCATGACGGGCGCTCTATTACGCTGTAATAAATTTCGTAAAACGAGTTTGCGTAGTTACTCATATCTTGCGCGATGCTTCCTATCATCAAATAAAATATATTGAACTTGCGAGTAATTTGAAACGGACGAGGCGAGAAGTATATTAAGACATAATCGTTAAAAAGACGAACTGCTAACGAAATGGCTTTTCCTTAAAATTGATAAAGCGTATATACTCTTTTACGAGTATTTTATGAATGCTATCTTTTCTATACGAGCTTTTAGTTAAACCGTTAAAGAACAAGTGTAACGTAAGCTCCAAATAAATATTGCAGCGAATATTGTCAACATTATTAAGTCTCTACAATAACATTATGAAATCAATTCTCCATTTGTACTATTAATTGTACAATAAAGAATTTAGTAAGACTATTAAAGAATTTCAGGGATGTTTAATTTGTATATACTTAATTACCATACAAGATAAACGATAGTTTTATAATTAATACGAAATTTATGAATGGTTGAGTTATTAGCCAATTCAAGAGCTTTTCAATTTATTTTACCATGGTCTAATACACGCGACTGTGCATTTTATATGAAGATTCTTGTATGAAGGATAAAAGTAGCTGAAACTATTGAGTCCATCCGAAGGTTCCGGTCGCCGTCGATAATCCGATCATCCACATGATCCGAAATTGTTTCCTAAGCCACATTTAATATTCCCTTTATCGACTCTGAACACAAGAATGGAACTGACTTCAAACAGAAACTCATAATAGACTTTATACGGTTTTATCAAATAAAGATCAACTTCACAATGCTTTGTTAACTATCGTTGACGTGTTTTTCATGTAACAGAATTTCTACCAAACACGATTTTTCCTTTACTTTTACCATATTTTTGTCAACTAATTGCATCTAACATTTGCATCGTACATAGTATAGATTACATAAAAAAATGAATATTTATCACTTTACTAGAACATTCCACTGATCAGTTCCTCATTTTTCGGTAACTATTTATAAAAGGTTAATTAGTTCTCAAAGTCATCATTCTTAACAATTTTATAATTAGGAATAAATGAGGTAATAAAGATATGAAAACTTAAAGATGTAATGATATCTTCGGTGTACTTTTTATCTCTAACTTTAAAGCAATTTTCACCTTCTCAACATGAATGATGGTCGATAAAAAAATATGTATCAAGTGCTATTTACAAAACAAAACTATGTATCTCTCACAGAATTTGTATATTTACAATACTGTTTTCATAAAATAATATAGAATCCGGATTTAGGTATTTATAATTTTCCTTCGTGTCAAAGTCTGCGCCACACACTGTATTTAATGGTAAATCAAGTTTTGTGCAAACTTCCAGAGACAAAACATTTAAGATCTGACAGGGTGGTTTACAATATAATTCAATCCAAATGCGAGATCTATCAAAGGTGTCGTAAACGTAGTCTTAACCCTTTGCACTCGAAGCCATTTTAAGCTTAGATCCAAAATTGCTATTTCGCCCAACTGTAGTATAGTACTTAGTACAATTTGCTATATGAGATTGAGTCTTGTGACTCGTAAAACTGTTTTGCTATTAACAGAAGGGTATTTAATAATGTCAACATTATTTTGTTAATTATATAACAATTTTCATTGGCGCTTCAGAGGCGCCACTCGAATGCGAAGGGTTAAAGGACTACTCTAATGTTGACGGTTCGCAATCGGCGGAAGTACGCGTGGACCATCTGAAAGAGAAAGGGGTTAAAGGACTGCGGAGTTCGGAGCACGTGGTAACGCGCACACGCAGTGACACCAGGAGCACGTGGCCGGCTCGAGCCGCGAGTCGGTAGGTCTCGGGTGGTTTCGCGAGTCGGCGAGCAAAGGACCGGCAGCAGTCGCGCGCCGGCCGCTGCCTCGAGAGGGTGTTTGTGTTTTTGTTGTCGCGATGAAAATTTGGCCGCCGTAGAGGTTATGTTTACGCGTGTCGCGGGAACCGGACCGACCACGCATGCTTTTTTGTGCCTAAGTATATCCCCGAAATCGGACGCATCGTCACGTGTCCATCGATAAATCATCATCCTCTAGCGACAGACCACTCCGCGATTCGTGACAACTGCGAGACAACTTTGCGACGTGCGACGATCGCCGCATAACACTGTAAGTACAGTACAGAATTCGCTGTTTCTTTAAACAACATTTTAAACTTTTCAAACGTAACGAATTAAATATGTTATCTGTATGCGACATTGCTGGTGTGTTTTCATTGGAAGTCAAACATAAATCCAGTAATTAGTGGTAACCTTTAAATACGCTAATCTTGTTCACGTTTATTGGAGTAATTATAAAATGAGATAATTGGATTAGAATGTTCTTGTTCAGCGCCTTTTTAAATGTCGCTCTAGTATATCATTTTTGTATGCTTTTGAGGTAACAGTTTTTCGTCAGACAAGCCATATCAGTACTCGATCTCGTGACTTCTGGTAAATTTTAGAATAGTTTTTCTACACAATGTCTGCAAAGTTTATTATTCTTTATTTTAACATTTGATAACTACGTTGGCTGATCGTGTATTCAAGGTTCCGACAATTTCGAAAGTTATCGTCGCGGCAACTCGGCATATATTATTACACGTGCTACGGAGTACTTAGGGCGCACAGGATCAGTGTCGCCTCGCGCACCACTGGCACATCTTAACCGCGGTCTGTGTCACGCGTTGCACACGTGAGGGTTCACCCTAATCTCGAAGCACTTTATCAACCGTACTGTTTCGCATCAAGTTGTCAATAATTTTTGTTGCTGAATATTTCACTTCGAAAGCAGAGAAACCGCGCGAGTCGACCTAAACAGAAACAGAGTAAAATATTGGATTGTTAGATTGATTGACTATAAAAACACGGCACGGCCGATTGGATCGTATAAATCACTGAAAATGGACGTCCGTCACGGCCAGTCCGCCAATAACGGTAATCAAGGCGGAAGACCGTGATGCTCTCTGTCGCTATATCTCTTCGCGGAGCAGAAAGCAAAAGGACGTCCTACGATATTTCTTTCCGCGCGACTTCGTTTCACGCTCGGGGCGGATTCATTTTCCCGCGGTTCCGCAACGGAACGCGGGATTCGAGGGGGTCGTATATAACAGGCGCGAATGCAACCGGAACAATGGCGCAAGTTTTAATATCGTTCGACCGCTCATAACCGCGGCTGACCGTGGCTGAATTACGACGGCGGGCGTGTTTGAATTCCCGACCGCCGATAACAATTTTGCAATCGGCCGTTCCAGCTCTTTTCCATCGGGCCGATTGTAATGCGCGAATAAATTATGTAATACAAATGATGCTACGCAACCAGCCGACCGTAATTACTCAACGCTATTTGCCGGGGAGAGCCGGTCGTGCAACGGCGTTGATTTGTCAGACACCGGCCCGGAATTTCGGACGAACGATTTTTATTGCGCCATAAATTGAGTAGAGCATGTTACCTGTTCTTGATGCTCAAAATCAATTGTTACTGTTACCACAAATGTTATAGTTGCCGTAGTTGTATTATCTTCGTATCTGTATATTTGATACGTTCTATCGTATAGTTATGCACACTATGCATGCAATTTCGACATTCCGACCTGGGTAGTGGTCATTGTAAACAATACTCGAACAGTAAACGTTGCTCTATTGTAAACGTGAAACCATGGTTATTGGTATTGAAAGAACAAACGCATTTATTGCCAATCTTGTGACTGTTTCATGGTTTCCTCAAATAAAGCTCATGGTATCGAATAACATGGAAAAAAGAAGAAAGTAATAATTACAATTCAGTATATTGGATATTAAAGTACGTTTGGTTTCATTGGAAGCCGACTATGCAAAGTTAACCATCGAAGTATTTATTGATTTCGCGGTTGTTGAACATTTTTACCAAATGTAATATCAGTTCTTACTTGATATAACAAAGATATACAATAATGAAAGTATAATTTTATTCGACTATTTGAGTTAATTGTATGAGTTAATTGTAAACCGTATTTATGTATTCTCTGTGTTTCTTCTGCTTTAAAAAGTAATCATAAAAATGCGAAACTAACTTCGAGGCGGCGTACAAAGTTCAATTACGCGTTTGTGGCTGGTATGTGCGGTGGTTCAATCAGGTTCTATTTACGATTTGCTTTGACACATTAATTGGATCAGAAATTGAAAGAATATCGCGCGATCACAGCGAGTCGCCTAATTCGACGCCATATCGCCCGATATAAATTGTATCGCGAACAGTAAAAAGAGGATTGTTTCACCGACTGCTCCACTTGTACAACTGCCAGAGTTTAATTCGATCTGCTGTTCCGGCTCTGAGTGATAGGCGCGACGTCAAATTCCGAACGAGACGACAGGTGTAGAGAAAGGCACTCAGGACTCTTTATTAAATTTTCGTCGACGTATCGATAGGAATTGCTTTTAGCTTCGCTTTCTGAATCAGAATTATTATAAAGCCTTTTTATTCGGCACCGTGATAAGAAAGACTTAACCGTTCGCAGCGCTAACTCTGCCCGAAACGTCAAACATTTTCACGTCCCGTCGATTTATGCTTGTCCGTCGGAACGTTGTTCGAACGGAGGCAAAATATATGCAACGGATTTTGAAAATAATTCAACGGTTGCGCTGGAAATTCTCTCGGTCCCTTATTCCGCGCTGTGACGGACGATTTTGCAAATTCTTGAATGGCACGTGACCATATAGGCCAAGCGATAAAAAAAGGGACAATGCTCGCAATCGATGAAGCTATTGTAAGAGCTGACGTAACCATCTACCGACCAGCCTTTTGCGAAATCGCCCGCATAAGCGAAAACCAGCTTCCCTCTGCCGTCACGCGAAATTTTGCAAAATTCTGGCCCTTTGAGCCTTGCGGTGATCACCGTTTGTTCCACCTTATCGTGCTCCAATGCAGTCGGCTCTCGATCGTCGATTACGATCTCCGATTATGGATAACTGTTTGCTAGCGTGGATTCCGGCAACCTCGAGGGCGGAATTTTCACCGGATTTATATTGAAATTAATTGGATTACAAGTTTTTAACGATAAAAGAAATGACGTTATATCGTAACGAGTGCAAAAGGAACATGCAGAAGAAGGACAACTCGACCCGCTGGTTGTTCGTATGTTTTTATTATACATAACTATATTTTCACTTGTCATAAAGTTCTTTCAAAATTAATTTCCTCCCTGTTAATTCAGTGATCACTAATTGGTGTATACACTAGAAGTTACTCGATGGTCCGCAAGTGCATGAACCATTTCAACCAGCAGTTGACTCGGTCATTGATAAGCCTTCAAGTCACGTTAACAATTTGGATAAAAATAAACCCGGTTTCGTTGACGAACAGTTAACAGATTTTACAAATCCCGGACGCACACACGGGGATTGAAAACAATTACGATATCGGCTTCGGTTGGTGAAACAGCTTGTCAAAATTGAAAAAAAAAACTGTTACAAGGTTACCTCATAACTGTTACCGTTTTGTCTTATATTAGTTTCTCAGAACTGGTATTATATTGATTCAATATTTGTTAATTTTCGGTTTGATCCGGGTCCGTATGATAGACAAAAACGCTTGGTGTTCGTACTTGAAGTTTATCGGTAATACCAAGTATTACAAAGATATGATTATATGGCACTACGACTTATTTTTATTATTAACCCCTTGCACTACGAGTCTTTTCACGCTGCGTTGATCAGCACTTATTTATCCTTAATATTGTCCTTTATAGGACCAGATGATTTTAGTTTCTCCTATATTGTCTTTATTTACTTCCGTTCCTAGACTTTGATAACGATAAAGAAATCTTTGTCATGAGTCTGTCTCGTTATTATAGTGTAAGGGGTTAATCTAATTATAGAGTTCGTATATTTAATATCTCAAGAAAGTATAATGTATTTATTAAGTTCATTATAGGTTTGACCGAAATGCATATTCGAAACCAAAAATCGAAAATAGCAGTTATACGGATGAATAAATAAATAACAGATTCTGGAAAACTAAAACCGAACCCCGATATAAGCGAGAACCGATATACATTAATTATTCGATCTTTTCGGTTCTTCATATAATTTTTTCAGTCCGAACCGATATATGAGCCGTTCAGTGCACACATCGACTAACTCCATAAAACAAAAAGTCGAGAAACGCGATGAAATGATGTACATTGATTTTTAAAATTCCTGTTATAACATAGATTCACATATATGATGTAGAATGAATAAATACAGATATAGCTTTCATTTAACGTATAATTTAATGTATAAAATTAATATTATTTAATGTATAAAATTAACAAGATAGAATAGCCAAAAAAAAAAAAAATTTTGCCGTTTAATGGTGTTAATCTTTATTATTCAGGAAAGTTATTATAAATATAAAAAGTTATGACTATACCAAGTGCTTTGACACTTAAATTTAAGATTTTTCGAAAAGTGGAGTTAATCGATGTGTGCACTGGGCGGCTCATATAGCGTTTCGAAACGTTTTAATTTTCGGAATCTTTTCGATCGCTATGCAAACTGCAACGCTGACAAACATTGCTACGAAACTGCAAATTCGGCATGCATAGTCATCGATGAATGTATGCATGTTCCTAGTCGATGCGGAAGAAAGAAAATGGGGAACTGCCGATCCAACGGTTCTCCTCTATCTCTTTATCCGAAGCTTTCTAGATCATCTTGCGAAGATGCTCCGAACAATCATAAATCACAAAAGAATGGGTGGCTGACAAAGGTGTTGAGCAAGGGGCAGGGGAAAGGAGGGTGTAGATAGATAAAAGGGGAGAGAAAGGGAAGGACGCTCAAAGGGTGGAAAGGGGTGAGCGCCGCTTCCGCCGCCGTCTCTCCCTTTCTCGAACTTTTTCCATCGCTCGTATCAGCATCGGCTTTCTCTTTATCTTGGTGTGATTAAGACGTTTCTACGGTCGCCGCGAGTTATTGTCGAATAAAATGGCGCGATTAGGCAGGATTGCGCGGAATGGAGTGGAAGCTCCGAAGCGTTATCGTTTTCGTTTTACGAGTCCCGTACCCGTGAAAAGAATCTGTAATTTCTGCTGTCGACGGCTATTGAAAATTGCCTGCCGATAATCGTCGACGTTTCTTTATCGCATCTTCGTAATCGCTATTAATTGAATTACCGTGGCAGGAAAGTTTGAAACCACGAGTGCAAAACGGATTTCTACTCGACAGTTTTTCAAGTCAAGGGTTAAAAACTGCTGCACTTAAAGTGTCGGTCAAATGATTGCAAAATAGAGCAATAGAACTTGTCTCGCTTGATCTTGTTTTCATATTACAACACTGCCCTTTGTGTGTAACATATAACAAATTGCATATACATGTAATTGTTTATGAAGAACACTTAACTCTTTGCACTCGAAGCCATTTTAAGTTTAGATCCAAAATTGCTATTTACAGCAGCTGTAGTATAGTACTTAATCTAATTTATGTATGTGAGATTGAGTCTTGTGACTCGTAATACTGTTATGCTATTAACAGAAGGGTATTTAATAATGTCAACATTATTTTGTTAACTATATAACAATTTTCATTGACGCTTTAGAGGCGCCACTCGAGTACAGAATGTTAATAGTGCACGAACTTAAGGTAAATGCTCTCTTGTAGCTATTTCTATATACTTAAAACTATAACGTTTCGTACTACATATATATTTGGTAACAGTAGGTGCTAGAAATATTCGTCAAAATGATTTGGTAGTTTGCATTTGGTAATATTAATAGTGCCGTATTATACACTGCAGAATTGGCAGATATACGTTTAATATCCAGTCGCGTCGCGCGAGATATCGTTTTGGCAAGACATTTCCTTGCAGAGCGTTTCCCTAATAGACGTTTGCCAAATAGGAAAACGTTTGTAAGAGTCCATGAATATATTCAGGTTACTGTCTTACTCTAAAAAGGCGCATTGGGTAGTGGTAAATGTAGAACCAACAGGTTCGCTACGTTTGGAACAGCGGATCCTCGATCGTGTGTCGATCAAAATGACAGTGATGCCATTTGAAAAATTGCCAGATAAATCGGAGAATATATTTCGTATATTTCAAAGTATAATGTTCCTATATTTCTTTCACCAACGATCTTCTACACGTGTTTGTTATTTAATCAGCGGTTTTTGAACGATTTACTGATTATGGTCAGATCACTGGAGCCAAAATATTTAATTAAGCAATCCAGCTACCGACCAATTTAGCGTTAACACGTGAACAGAAATACTTGCTGGTCGTTTAACCAGGCCAGCTATTTAAAATAGAAAATCCGAGGAATGGTATTTTTAACAGAAGTTACGTTAATTGTTAAAAGACGTATCTGTCTATATCGCGTGTCACATTTATCTTCCATATATAAATTACAGTTGAAACTAATCGTCGACCTCAATCCCCGAATTTGGAGTCGACCGAGTTTTATTCCTGAAAACATGTTATACACTTAGCGTATCAATTATGCGTACGGGCTGCCACGAATTTCACAGACATCCGGCAGTTTTAGACAGGTCAGAAGTTCAGTGATAAAATATTCACAAGACTTTATTCGTATCAGAGGTTATCGGTACAAATAATTTTTATAATTCCCAGCAGTCTCACCTGAAGATTTTTAGGTTCATTAAAGTATTAAAACGATAAAAGAATTTGCATATTAGCATGTAAGGTCTCAAAGGACATGGCATTATAAAGACGATTTTATAAGAATAATTATACGCTTGATTACTTAGCTATAGGTATTAATAGCTATAACTAAGTAATATAATATAGTAGTAATATATACTATGGAAAAGCTAAAAGAGAGAGGATTAGCGTTAAAGACGGAAAAAACGATTAGACGAGGAGGCGGGTATTAGAGAAGCAAAAGTTAAAGCGCTGATAAAACTGTGTTTAAAGGAAAGAGGAAGATAGTTGAGATGACGGATATTAGTACGAAAAAAGAGAAATATTTAAAAAGAAAACGGAGAGAAAGTTAAAAATAAAAGAGGACTACAATATATTCAGCAGTGTAGAAAGGATATGATATCGTATATTTCGGACATTATACTTCTAAAGCAAACAAGACTAAAACTATTTAAATAATAGAGAATAGGAGAAGCCAGTGAGAACAAGAACTAAATATGAATGCAGTTGCAATACGTACACTGTGGATGAGAAAGAAAAATTGTATGCCTGAATTCCATGTAACTCCAATTAGTTTTACTAAGCTGATCATTATGAAAAGGTTGCCTTCAAATTTTTCTAAAGTTCTCGCAATTGAAACGCAGATTCCGATCCGCTGTGGCATGAATCGATACAAAATAAGAACATCGGTGTCATATCGGTGCACGATTGTATTGCTTATTTTGCGGGGAACGTATGTGCCGTAACAATAACAATTCCGAACTGTAATAGAATCCGGTATCAAGCGCATCCCCGCGTCGCGAGCAGTTAGGGCAACAATTCCAAAGTTTCTCATTTCTCCGGTAACAAGAATTTCTGCTCGCGGTCATAATTATACCGGAGGAAAAGGCATTCATCGAGGCAAACAAGGCAGTATAAGTTGAAGTTATGCGGCAAAAAACGAGCTCTCGAAGCGAACGTACACGATCGAAAAAGTCGCCGGCTAGTCTGCGACGCGAGACTGCCCCAAATATACGACATTGCAATACCCGCGGACTAAAACTCGTTCCGTTGTTTCTTCCCGACCAACAGGAAGAACCCCACGCAACTTCCCCGGGTCCTTCTGACCCGCGAAAGAATCGTTATATCGAATTAAAGTCGAATGGGGCGACGCGTTCCGAAATGGCTCGGTTTGTAGTTGGGAAACAGACAGTTGCCGTTCTTTCGCCATTTTATTTTCGATACTGACGAGACAACTGCGGACATCTAACGACGTGCTTCTGGGTCGATCGCCTCGCGAGCACCGTGGACGAGTGTGCCGTCAAATAGGATACAATATTGCGACGAACGAAGTGCATTTTCCTCCATGCAAATCATTATTGTTCTGCGGCACTTGTTATCGCGGGCGATTTCAATAAATGCGAAAGCACTGAAACACTCAAATTAATAAAGTTATACAATATTTAAAGTTAATAATATTTGTAAAATACGAATAAATTTTTGAATGACAGTTATGCGAAATAGAAAAGTGAAAAAGCGTTTTAAATTTAAATAAGGGCTCTGATTTTAAAAGTGTTAGTTATGTTAGTTATTCGTATTTATTTTAACTTTTAAATATCGTGTGTAACGAATGTTTGAAAGATCTGGATAACGGCTATTTGCACGGAATAAATATCTGCAATGAACTCTCAACGGACACGGTCCACAGCTGTTTGAAATTGGCACGCACAAGACCATTAGGAAAGATATTAACGAACGATCATTAACAAATTTGCTGCAGTTCAAAATATATGTTCGACAATTTCCGCTGGTAGCTTGAACAAATATTGTCACTGTTGTTCCAGCGTTGCGTATTACTCTAATAAATTTCAAACATTTACATCCAGCGAGACTTGTACGCGCACTGATTCAGTTTATATTTAAAACTTTTTATATAAAATACGCGGACAGTGTCTACTTCGGAAAATATATTTTTATTATTCCATTTAAAACACCTTATTTCTTATAACTTGCTCATAAATACCTATTGACGCTGAAATATGTAATGCGTTCATTATCATGATTAACAATGACAAACCAGGTGCATATTTTATAATTAAAGTGTTGCGAAGTGCGAGATTGCATCGAAACTGAATTATGCGATGAATGAAAAACAAATTGAGAACGATCAAAGTTAACACGCGCGTCTCGCAAGGTTCTCGTTTTTTTTTAAGGATAAGGAGAATGTCGGACAAAGGATCGGGAGTGGGAAAATTGAATTTGGACGAACGAGATAGCATCGCGAGTTTGTTAGTACAGCGGTGTACTGACCTATATAACGATGTTATTCGAGAGAAACTGGTACGGAAGAAAAACGAAACGAGGGTGAACATTGGGAGTCGCTGGCCTAAAATATCAATTACCTCTAGGTTGCGATTCAAATGCAAACACGGGGTTACGCATGGTTATTAATTACGCGCGAGCTGTATTTTTACATCACGGCCCGCAGAGACTACTACAGAAACCGTCTGCCTCGCCTAGATTTACAAATGCCAGGCCGCGAGCCAAGTTGAGATAGAAAATGTTAATTTCGGTTGTCAGGTTCGGATGGTTCGAATAGAGCAAAAAAAGGCGTTGACCATTAATTCTGGCCCAGTAAATAAATTATTTCCTGGTCACGCTCGCAATGGGTTTTATGTTGCTAGAATTTTTTCTAGTGCGAAAAGAAATTATGCATTCGTTGTAGAATACTTACCGTAAAAGCTGAATATTCATGAGCGCGAGGTAATATTTCTCTTGGACTAATGCGAACGGAGTAATATTCACGTTTAATAAATTCCATTTCTAATGCCTGTCACAACAGACACAGCGTCAATACAAAGTGAGACGCATACGAGAGAAAAATATTTTTACGTTTACATTTATCGTTATAATTTTCTAGAAATTATAATTTATCGATAATTACTGTCGGGACTTTCCGGTGTAAGCCGTTTTCTGGCGGAATTATTTCCCCAACGTTTCGCAAGCGTTGCAACAAGCTTCGCCAGGGTTAAAGACCACCGCATGAACCCAATCTCGAACATTTTCCTTCCCGGTCTTTTAATTGTTCTGCTGACCAATGAAAAGTCTTTTTGATTGGTAAGCAATGAACCGGAACGTGAACAAGCCCTACTATATTAAGTGGAACGCTTTGATCCCTTGTAGAAGCCGGCTGCAGTGCTTGCGAAACTTTGAGAAAATAATTCCAGCAGCACACGGCTTATACCTTCTCGGCAGCTACGACAGTAAGAGCTGCAGATTTCTCAGTTCTATATACGCGCCGAGTCGGAATTCATAGTATAACCGAGCAGAGATTGATTCTACGTGAAAAAATATTAGAAAAATATCTGGTATAATATTTTTCCATCCGAAGCTCCGTTTTCGAAAAAATCTACTTTAAAATTCAGCTTTACAAAGGATTTTTCGTCGATTCTTTTAACACAGTTGTCTACGTCCGAGATAGTGTTTATTAACAATTGACAAAGATGGAAACATTTTATTTACTATATAATTATTAACAATTACTCTGTATACGGTGAACCATCTGTTGGTTTCTTTTTAAAATTGCTGTTTAATACTTTATTAAAAGGAACCACGCATCTGCAATTTAAGATCGTTGGACCTATTTATGCGATACTGTTGTGAAGCATTGCTATTCACAACAATCCAGAAACAATTCCATCATTTAAGGAAAACATCCATCGAGCTATTTATGAAATACAGCTATAAACAGCGAGAAGTATAAGCTACGAATGATTCTATAAGTAGCCGCTGTAGTTCGTTAAAGCATCAGGCGACTTACAAAGAAATCGAAACAGTGTTAGCAAGAAATTTCAAGATTTATATAGTACGAGTGATCCAGTGTTATTTTATTCGAGCGCAGAAGACGAATTGCTATGCTTTGGTTTTGCTACGGTTCGACAATCGGATTGTCCGGCGACTGGCTTGCAGTCCTCAGATAGCAAAGAGGAATTTGTCTAAGGGATTTCATTCAATTTATTTTACCCCGTTTCCAGAGCCGAGCGCACGGCGTAAACTAGCCTCGGCGGACCCACGGATAGTTGGAAAGTGTACCGAAGAAACTCTTTGCGGTCTATTAAGCCGCGAGAAATAATTCTCCGCGGCGAAAGAATCGATCCGGCGCGGGGTTTAATCAACCTACGCGAAACGATATACGTATCAACGCATTTCTAGATCAATTATCCTTCTTCATTGCTGACAATATTTTATGCGTTCAATGATCAGAAAACACTTTATTCGAGTAGTTTATAGAGGACGTGGATAATATCGAATGCCATGAATGAAACAAGTCTGTTCAAGAAAAAAAGGACAACTTATTACGAGATCACTTTATTTTCAATTTGTCATGTTTTCTCGTGTCATTGTGAAATTTCGTACTAGTCTATTGGTTTCATGCATACGTAGATTCGAAATTGTACGAATTACATGAAAGAAACATAATATGTGCCCATAATTATGAATGTAGTCTAAGTCAAAATTAAAAAAAAATGAGTTTATCAGTTATTTTACACCACATTATTGTAAACTAAATTTATTCAATGTAATTTTTACAATATGGTCAAAAGTGAACCATTAGATGGTGGTAAGAATTTCAACATTACATGAAATTCATTTAGTGTTAATTATGAAAGTAGTCCAAGTCAAAAATAAGTAGCATTGACATGGATGAAAATTGCTCAGTCACCAATTGATAATATTGAAACAATAGGTCACAAATTTTTGGTATTGTGTCATTCCTTTCTATCGAATGACCGTGATTTTGAGTTGATAGAAATGAAAATAGAAAAAGGAAATGACTTGTACAATCCTAGGCACTATTATGTACTAATCGAAAAGTGTAGAAGAAAAAATACGTTTTCGATAAAACGAATGTCGCCGCTGAAGAATGCATTAATTTGTTAGAACCATTAATATATGTGCAGGAATTATTTCATTTATAGGACATTCAGTTAATTTTCAAAATGGTCTAAATCAATTCATACTTTAAAAAACAACATTTTCGTATGAAATTCATGCAAAATTTCATATTTATAATAAATTAATGAAGACTAATAAAATTCTAAATAAAACAATCGCATACCGTAAAAATATATTTTAATTTATGCAAATGCAATTCATTGAATATCTCGAAGCAAGAAATATATAACTTAGACCATTTTCATAATTATGGGCACATATATAAGTGCAGAACTCAATTGTTATAGTAATTATTATTAAATTACCATTACTGAATAATAATTATTATTAAATTAATTAATATTGTAATTACCTTCTACAATTAAATATCAAGTTTCGTTCATAAAATTCGTGCAAGTTCGAATGCACGCATACAATGAAACCAGTAAACTAGCACGATACTTAACAATGATTAAATTTCGACCACGGTTGGCGAGGACCGTGATAGACTATTTGTTTTGTAGCGACTCGTGGGGGTATCTATCGGGATCGAGGCATCAATCTTCGGCGGGCAAACAAAATTCGTTTTTCGTCGGTGAATATTATTCGCGACGGGAACATTCGTCACAATTTCCGTCGTAAAAATTCGATGCGACGCGCGTTAGCGCGTGAAATTTTAATGAAACGCTAACCATTCCGCGTCATCGGGCAAGCACCGTGTCCACTCGTCTCGCGAATCATCTGTACCCGTCACGGGCCGCGCGGTCGCGTTATAAACGATTTCGCGAACGCAAGAACGGACAAATAAATTACGGTTTTACAAGGTTTCGCTCGAGAGTCTAGCAAAGCACGGCGTGCTGTTTACAGCGATAAATTTTGACACGTTCGGAGACCAGTCCGCGAACTATGCACACGAATTCTCCAGATAAAGGTTTCGAAATACCGCCGTTCCTCGTTTCTGGGGCTAATGAGAAATATCGAATGTGCCTTTGAAACGCAACGGTAAAACGGTAGAAATAAAATTTTTCTTCGATTTTACGAGTTCCTTTGACGCTTATATATTTACGGCTTTTCTTTTGTAGGGAAAACGTAGCTCGACTGTTTCCCGTCCGTTTACGCAATGTGTGCAGAATGCTTTTCTTACTTCGTTGAAACGAATACCTAAACTTTTAATCAGCTTTGAAATGTATGTATTGCAGCAATGTCTCTTTCATTGGACACAAATGATTTATGGCTAATTAGATGTCCTATCTGTTCCTAATTGTATCATATTCGTTGACGTATGGATTTAACTAAACTTTGGCTTGAATATGATAAACAAAGAGAATGTTTTACATTTACGCGTTATCGCGAAGTTTTAATCAGAAGAGAGTAAATGTTATTATTTTCTCTTGATAATGCAGGTATTTATACGAATTCTCTGAAAACGCACAAATTATTATGAACGAAAACATACAAAATCTTTTATAATTATTTAAATGCGGGAATCATTAAAAAACATACCGTGCCAATTATACCGGGACGACTATTGAATCGAATATTTTTCTGTATTTACGTGTGCATCAAGTTTTAAATTAGCTGTTGTTCTTTGCAATCCTCTAATATGGTTAATTAATCGGTTAATATTCGTAACTCGATCCGTTATCGATTCATTTGTTATAAAAATATTTTTCATAATCACAACAGTTGCAAACTTCGAGGACAAAGATAGATCAATTTGTTCCACTTTGATACTTTCACGGATGAAAATTATGAAAAACGAATTTTGGAATTCGGAAGTGTAATTTGCGTAGAAGAGAAATGATTCCCGCCGGCAAAAGTTGGGCATTTGAAAAATTCACGGCGCTTTGGGCCGAAAATAAGAAAGTTTATCGCGCCGCGATCTGCGTCACGCAATCCTTTCCATAGGAGACGGTTCTCGTCGCGTCGTCTGAAATCGGCTCACGTGTCGATCTAGGAATTGAATACAGGGTGTATCAAAATTATTGTAACCCCGGGAAATCAGGGTTTCTTTAGGTCATTCGAAGTAACTTTTTCCTTGGCGAAGGTACGATCTCCGACTTTGTTTACGAATTATTAATGGAAAACAGTAGCCAACTTGAACTTCGAACGTGCTGCAGCGAAGTCGAGCCAGCAAGTGGAACAATTCTTCGCTTCGGGGCGCAATGGGAGAAAGGGGCTACGCTCAGGCTTCGAGACGCGTTCGAAAGTATGAACAAGAAGCGCGAATTTTCCGAATTATTTTTAGTACGTGACAACGATAATTTTGAGAGTAACGCTGTTCATTCTCATTTTAGAATATCTGAAGAATCTTTACTAATTTTCTGGACCAGAAAGAGTACTCTTGTACTTGTTAGCCCGCGTGTGCCATATGATATTTTTATGCGATGTGAACAGTGAAGGTTGACAACCTGTTATGATTAAACTACTTACGATTTCGGATTCGTAAAATTAGTAGATATTCTTCAAACATTTTGAAATAAAATAGGTAGCGTTTTCTTAAAATGATCACTGTCACGTAGTGACAAGGAAATTCGAAACATTCACGTACCGGGACTTGTTCATTCCTTCAAACGCGGCTCGAAGCTGAGCGTAGCCTCCCCTTCCGTCGTGCTCCGCACCAAAGCACGGTTCCACTCGCTGGCTCGACTTCGCTGCAAAACGTTCAAAGTTCCCTCGCTCGCCTCTGTTTTTCATTAATAACTCGTAAACAAATCCGCGGATCGCATTTTCGCTAAGGGAAAAGTTACTTCGAATGACCCCCGTAACACCTCATTTCCCGGGGTTACCATAATTTTCATTCAGTCTGTATAGACCGTTGGAATTTTTTCTGGTCATTGCCACGCGGCCGGTGACGGATGCACACTCGTTTCTCGTTGCCAACGTTCGCTCGCTGCCCGCCACGCCGAACGAATTCGTCGACTCGAATAATTCGCCGACAAAAACGACCGCCCTGCCGCCCCCCTTGATGCGTCTGCTCGCATTAATTCACGGTAATTTTCGAGTCCGCAAGTAATGAAGCGCGTGGAGACGTGCGTGCGACACTGAGCCCGACGTTCATTTCGCAAATTTTCACGGTAACCATTATTTATGGCAGCCAGATTGGCAATTACGCTGGCCCCCGCGAGTACATGAATTACACCGGGCACGATTTCGAATAATAAATGCGAGTTATATGGTTATGAATACAGTTCTTGGGTATTGTTTTAATACAGAAACTATTTTACATTATGCGCAATCAAAAACCATGCATTTGTAGTCCTTAATGACAGTCTATGCGATTTCAATGCGTCCACATATATTGTTCTAAACGTTTCATCTCGTATGCGAGTGTCATAACTTTGGTATTCGATTAACGTTTATTTAGAAGTACATCGATGAATGTGTACGCATTATTTACACGTCGGACTATGATATGCGAAATAATCAAACATGATATTTATTTGGATAATTCTGTACGATGACTATACTATACTGTTACGACACTCTGTCGTGACATCTGTAACACCATTTAGGTAAGGTAGGGTAATGCTTCTCTATCCAAAGATAAGGAATTTGATTCATAACTAATTCACTATTAATTGATTGGAAAATTGTGTTTATCAATTCACTAAACACATTGTATAGCAACATTGTGGATTAAATTGTATTATATGTAATCCGAAACAATGGCTGGTGAATATAAATTTCCTTCATAATTCGAAATATAATAGGTACCAATCGGAATAATAATTTTTAAATACTTACGTAATATTCGAATAATTTACCATTTTTAATGTCTATGTATTGCTTCGTATATCTATAAAAGGCGAACGATTTCGCATGTTTTACGACTCGAGGCATGGAACACTGAACACGTTTCAGAAGGTACCCCAAGTTCTACTCTGTAATCCGTCGAAGTGTCGCAGTTCAACACTTTATTTTGTAACACCTTGCGCACTAAACTTCTAGTTGATCGGCTGCATTGGAGCGCATTTGCCAGGACAGCCACTTCGTCACGTTCCCTGCTATTGTCATCGGGGATAAAACTTTTTGCGACCAAATAGATACTGAAAAAGTGAACGTGCCGCTGAATCGGCGTGAGCCACTAAAACAAACGCAAATATCCGTTGAAAATATAATAACGAACGGATTTTAAGTTAACATTCGAACGGCGGACTCAGGATCCATTCGGATCCAGACTGGAAAAATTGATATTCAACCCCCTGCCGTACCATTTTCTTCACAGTTACTGCGATTAGGAATTTTTCAATTGATATCATTTCTTAGAAAAGACAGAACATTGACATTTATTCCGTGCCTGAATTTAATCGAATACTTAAATATTAAAAAATGGGGATTAGAATTTTATTCCAATTTTAATGAACAGAATAACATCCATACTTAATAATTTATTACTAGTAATTTCTATCGCGAGTCGGTCTCGTCGATGTACGGTAAGGGGTTAAATATCAATTTTCTGAAATTTTTTAAAATTATTTTTCTCAAATTTTTCTCAATTATCTGAAAAGAATACCATAAAATATATGTTGAAAAAAATTGATAGATAGAAAGATAGATGATCGTAAATATCCCCAGTTATGTTTTAATGGAAAGGTCCGCTGTTCGCGGGCTAATCGGAGTTCAAACTGCATTGAATTATCGCCGCGTGAACTCCGCAAGATAACGTTGTCGCGCGCGTTTCACATTATTTAGCATGGAACGTGATTTACCCGCGGCTGTTGCGCGGCGGACGCGTCTTCGCGCTCCGAAGCGGACGCGAATTCCAACTCGCAAGTTCGGTCCGATTGTTCATGCTTTGTTCATTCGTTTCCAGGTAAATGCATAGGAGCGTGAGGTGTCGCGGTTCGCGGGTGTAAATTGGTGCGGTGGTGTTAGTGCAAAGGGCCAACGGGAGGCCGCTACAGTGGGTTTTCGAGATGAGCTATGAATTTGGGCTGCCTCGTAGCCACTGTCTTCGTGCTCCAGCTCCTTCGGCTGCCGATCGATGTCGCAGCGTTGCCCTCAGTTGTCAAGATTGGTGAGTCAATTGAATATCCTTCGCACGTTCAATTCCATCCCACTAGAGAACTAACACGACATGATTGGGAACCCGTGGAATCCAGAAGGTATGAAACTTCGCACAGAAGTGGACTAATATGCAACCGTATCTATTGTTACTGCTGATACGCAATTTAAACATGGAGAAGCAACCCTTGAAAATTCAATATTTTACGTAGCAATTAAATAATATTTATAAAATATTTATTGATAGTTTCCTAGACACAAAACAATGCTAGTTTATTATTCCTTTAAATTGTGTATCAGCACCAAAAGATGAAGGTGTATGCGGCATAACTTGCTCTACCTGTATGCAAAGTTTCATAATCTTTTAGTTTTACAGGCTTCTGAACGTTCGCTGTAAGTTCCGTGGCTTATCTAGCTACGCTGCTTCATTTTGCTATTACTTCGGATCCTTTGTAGTTACTTCGTTTTCACGTAAAATCGTCGACTATTAATTTCTGTAAAGTGCTCATTTTCTTTGACGTAATAAATGTATTCTCTTTCAATGTGTCCGTATGCGCGTTAGAAATATGGATGTTTCTAAATATTTAATCAGGAGGATGTATTGTTAAACATTGCAGGATTGTTTTCCTTATATCATTTCTTTTACCGTATGACTTATTTTAATCATCTAGTCATTCCTGTTACACTTTTTTTAAGCATCTTTAGGCATCGATACTTGTTTAGCCGTGAACGACCCAGAATTTATTTCTCAGATCGCAGGTTTTCCCTATTTCACTTGTCTGACCATATACGCTTTCTATTTCACTGATTTGAGCATACGTAGTACTTAATTTTCCTTATTCTACTAATCGTAGTGTAGATTACTCCCATTCTATTTGTCTGACAATGCTGGATACTTATTGATATACCAGATCCCTATTTCACTGATTCGAGCATAGATCATTTTTATTTCACTTGTCTGACTTCTCATTTTTCTAATGTATTAAGTTGGAAACTATGAGACGGGCGTTTTCGTTTAGTCTGTGTTCAGCTGGGGCGCCCGTTTCATAGATTCCAACCTAATATTTAGCTTGTCTCGAAATGGAGTAACAGAAACTTCTTCAATATTTTGTACAAAACGTGTAGAATCTCATCACTATGTAATGCATCTTTTATTGTTACGATTATCAGACTTTCAATTCATGTGTAATTCTTATTTGAATAAAATAACGAATGACTCCGGCATAGGAGGCGGAGGGTTAATGTTAAAATTTTGACTTTTTTTGAAATATTTATTACGCGGAGGTAATAAATGTACTATACCACAAGCTTTCCAAACGGGAGAAGGTTGCGTAAGATAAGAAGCATAAAATTTAGGTGACGAATCACGTTCACTCGAGCGAATGCCTCTCCTCGGAACACTGGAGATACCGCGAAGTCCAAAAGTTTGCGAGTTCTCCGTAAATTGTACTTTTCGCAAATTCTACTCGACAACGGCACCGCCATCGCGTCGTTCGCAGCGTGTGCGGAACAACTCCCCGGTCGTTAAGACGCTCGGGGAACCGTGAAAAATAAAGCACAGTGTTTAGTATTCCGGCAATCACGAAGTTAAAGCATAATTCGATGAATTGAACTTCTTAATCCAATCTCTGGAAGTTACGGACGGGACAGCTTCCGCGCTCCTTTGAGTAATTGTTGAATAATTGGTTCGTGACCGCGTTTTCCGTGGTGGTGCGGCTACAACATTGACAGCGCGATTAAAATTGAATATTGGCGACGAATTTTCCCCGGGTCCTCCTGTCTCTCGAACACTGGTAGGCGGCATCCTTCGCGCGCAACCCTGAATTATTGAGCATAACACACGTGGCTGACGATAGGCTCACGATCCCGGCGACGCAGCAGCCCGATGCATCGAGGAGCTGCATCGCCTTCCTCCTATAAAATTCGATGTACTTCAATATTTTCCGCGCAACTAGTCCGGTGACCCGTTTACTTGGCCAGCTTACGTCGGCGAAAGTTTCTCTGAAAATTTCGCGTCCGTGTTGAGCTTCGTCGGAATCCGGCGCGACCAACTTTCGAACATCGAAAGACGTCGAACACCTTGCACGTTCCATTTGCGTTCAAAATATTATCGTCGAGAGAGGAATCGCCGGATTCGAGCGGACAGTATTTTTCTGTGCCGAGCATCTTTGCGCGCCGATGTTGTCATTTAAATTCCTGCCCGCTCGGAGAAACTCTTTAACTTCCGGCTAACACCGCGCTTGTAAATTCATTGCGATATTTTGGTGATTCCAAGAATGCGCGCGGCAATAGGTCGTCTCGTGGAACAGGTTGTCGATGCGTTGTTCCGTTCCCCCGACTGTAGCGTAAAGCGCCGTTTTCACGGTCGTTTCTTTCGACGAGCGTGTTGCCTTTCCCCCCCAGCTGGCCTGTTGCGATGCCAAATTGGCCGCGCAATTTGCGTGACTGCGCCGCCACCGCTTCAGCGGCCGTGTACAACCTTTGAAAGGGTCGCCACTTGCCGCAGCAGTGTTGAAGTCACCGGGTAAACCGGAAACTCGGTTAATGGACCGTTCCGGAGACATTCGATAATGAACATTAGTGCCCGCACACCACTCGAATACGCTCACTGCCTCTTTTCCGCTAGGGGAAACATATACGTACATTTTTTGGAAAAAGTTCGGTAACCACTTTTAGATTATACTTTTTCAGGACTTACTATAGTTTAGGCTCCGATCGAATAATGTAATCGAAATGTCCATTCCATAAGATATAATGCAATTATCGCCCGCACATGATAGCGGTATATTGGAAGCGAAAACTTTATGTCATCTTGAAACTAAAAGTGTTAAATGAAATTATAGTATCTATTTTATTTCTAGAATCTGGGTAATAAGCTTTGTATGAAATTTTTTCTTTCATCGGCGTTATTTTATTCTATTTTAGTCTAGCCGATTAAGATGGCCAAAACTGTCCTTAGAGATCTTTTAATGATTCTAATACCGTTCAATGGTTGACCAAGACAAACTCGTCTGTGCAAGTTGATGAATTAATGAGTTTTTCTTTGAGGTTTTCTTTCTTTGTCATTTATCGAACAGTATAACAGTCATATTATAAAACCTTTAAAGGCAATTTTGGCCATCTGAATCAGCAATACACTAGAATCGTGTCCCCCGTTAGTTTTCCTCATTTTACTTTCAAACATAAAAACCCATTCAGAGTCGAACGAGTTGGAAAAAGAAAATAATCAATAACAGCTCAAGCTGCCAATACATTTTACTTGGTAAACATGAATGTTCTTTAAAGTTGACGTCGACCGCAACCGTTTTCGATTAATACCGTCTCGGTCAGACCTAGTTTTACTTATTCCTTGCCTGTCGACGAATTGTCGATGCGACATTGGACTTCGGTTCACACGAACATTCTCATACTTTGCCAATATTTCTCTCGTCACCGTCCACAATCTCTGAAACGTAGCGAAACTTTTCCGCACCTCCTAAAAATGTATCGGCACGATTCACTTGCTCGTAAAAATCTAAGAAACAAGCAGCTTTCTAGTACATCGGCGGAAACTCGTTTTTTCTGTGTAAAATCCAGGTGAGGGTACTTCGAGGGACCACGTCGGTCGTCGAGAATCCTCTACTCATGCCCTCTCTGTCCTCTCGCGACGTCTATCCCCTTGGCTCGGCTAGTCTCGCGAGGAAAGAGGGCGAATAAATGGTCTAAGTTCAGCAACAAAGGGGAGCCGCACCGAGTTCCCACTTACTTCGACGCTTGTTCCAAAATCTTGCGCCCTCCTCGTCTTTTATTGGCCCTGCTCTTCAGCGCTACGCGTCGAGCACGAACTTTTCTCCCTTTGAACGACCGTTACCGCGAGTTAAGCAGCTTCTGTAGAGATATCGGAAAGTATGACGCTACGTCAAATTTCCGGTACCCGAGCCTCGGTTTGGGTTGAACTTAATCGGGTCGGGCCCCGAAATATTGTTAAATAGTTATGTAAAAACAAAACAACAAATATAAACAAACCGTTAATGTAGAAACAAAATTTTAATACAAGTGACACTGAAAGTAAAACAGTATTGATATTTTATGTTAGGCAGTTTCTTTATTGTTTACGGTATTTCATTTATATAATTTTGATTAAAATAGTTGTGAGTCACAAATGCATGAAGATTCCCAACAATATTCTCAGTAACGTAGGATGAGAAATTCTAAATTTACATTTGTTGAAACGCCGGACTCGGGCATCTTCATTCCGCGTTCCTTTCTACCGAGTCGTCCATTAACAATGCAGGAATCGCGAAAGAGCTATTTTACATAAAACTTCATCATTTTTAGAAACCTTGTTGGGGAGTAAGAAGCTTTCCGACATGAATATTTCAGTAACTTTAGTACCTTAAAACACTAAAAACGGAGTTGGTCCGCCATTCTGACCCAATATCCTGTCAGCCGTGAAAGATTAATTGATTCCAAAATTGTCAGAGCGGTGCACGCCGTTTCCTCTTCTGTAAAACATTGCGCTCGGTTGCCATTTGGTCGTGGGCCGCGCGCCATTATATCCCGCCCTCGAAACATCAATTTTAATGGTATACAAAAGCGGATCGCGTAAATAGGAGCGCGTAAAAATCTGTATTTTCGAACAACATGTCAGCAATATTTTTCTTTAAATAAGTTTGGCACGGATTGACATACAACGCTGAAATTCCATGCAAATAGTCATTCTGTTGATAAAAGTTTTTATTCATTTTTCAATTCCAGAAATAATAACAGAATCACTTCAATATTTTGAATATACTGTTTACAGATTTCAAATCAATTACAGACCTAAACGCATCAGTAAATATCTCATCAATTTCGATCGAATACTGTTGAATCTGCAATCGTTTACAGTATTCAACGGTTTAATCCTCATACCTAGTTGTTTGCACCACGTGTTTCGTAAAACTATTCCGTTTGCATTCTGTAAATACACTGTGCAATTACATTTCCCTTGGATTTTGAGTAAACTGAGATATATCGGCAAAATCAGTACAGCCTAGGTATCGTTCTCACTGTAATTATTATATAAATATATATTGGAATTCGTAATAGTGTATTAATTTGTTTAGAAGAATCTATCGAATGTTTGCTTTTCAAAAAGATTCACGTAGTAGCTGCTTATTTTTGAACCAAGTCAGACAAAGTTGCATATTTCTTAACCGAAATCAGCAAACGATTCCGAATTCGCCAACAGATAAAACAACGGAACAGGAACTAATATATCCACCGTCTGCGGATTATGGCATAAAATTCGAAGAGAAGATCCCAATAAAATCCGACGTTCGAGGCATCGTGGCGCCGTAACAACCCTCTTTTCAAGCCTTCGTCTCCGGTTCTCTCTTCCTTCGATTCCTTGCTTGTTCTTTCTGTCGGGTTTCCCGGCATTCAGTTTTCCCGTTGGCCCGTCGAATTACCGTAGAGTTTACGGTAAACCAAGTCTCTTGTTACGTATAGACAACACAAGTCCTCCGACTACACACACGTATACTAAAGTGGAATCTGAAATCAGTTCGTCACAATTGTTATTGTCTTTTCCTATCAAATATTACGTTTCAGTTACTCGTGTTCGCACCTCGTGTTAGAGCCTATTTAGTACAGATTCGGGCACATTTAGAGCAGATTTAGAGCACATTTAAAACAGATTTCAGGCACAAAACAAGCTAAATTTAAATTCTAGAAACGGTAGCATTTCACGCCGGTGCACAATGATGCATTGCCTAACTAGAAACTTCATAAAAAAAACGTTGGATTCAGAAGTCCGAATATTACGTTATTTGCGAAGCCATTAACATAATATATTCCTCGAACTCGAGCTAGAATTTCCGAAGTGTGTCCAAGAAACTTCAATTACTTTTATAAAATTATTCAAGCGATTCTATCTGTGATACTATCCGGAGAAACGTATCAGCAGGATTCCATGAATGGGCAAGATACGATGACACTGACGACGGTTTTTTCTCAAAAAGTTGTCCGATTACGGAAAACGTACCGAGCGACGATGACGAAACTATCCCAACGTCCTGGCACGATAAAGAGGTCGATAGTGCTTTCGGACCGGAGCAGAGGAATGCTTTTAATAATTCGTCGACAGTTCGACGAACATCTACCGCGCGCATGCACCGCCGGAAATTCTTATCTCTGCTTGGAACTCCTGATCCCATTCGTCGACATCCTCTATCTTCTTTGGCAATGTTCGTAAACTTCAGCTTCGAAACGGTCGAACGGTGCAACTACGAGTGGTTGCGAACTTCCCGGTCGTTCTTAAGTACTCTCGCCGCTTTGGCTTCCCTCCCCGAGCCCGGTATTATTTTCATCTTCGGGAATAATGGCCGATATTTACTCGCAGTTTTCTCCCCGGCTGCCCTTCGACTTTCGCCGCGGCTCGCAGGGACGCTCGATTAATTTCTGCTTTCTGCCTTTGCTGAGAACCACCGACGTCGAACCAATGAAGAAGTTCCAGAGTTGGTTCTCGAGCAAATTACCTTCGGCCTTTGTCGATCCGAGGATCGTGAATATCGTCTTAGCCGCGATAAACGGCATTTACCTTTCCACGGGGGCGCACGGCCATTCATAAATAGCGTCGAATGACTTGCGGGCCTGATGACTATCGATTCTTCGCGGCGGCTGGTTGTGTTCGGTTGTTCGCTTCTTTCCTCGGGGTTCGGGGAACTGGAACCGCCGCCGATGGGTTCGCAAACATTACGGCGTCCCGGGCAAATACTTGTTCAAGCTCCTGCGCCCTCAACCTTCGCGAGTTATACCGCGATGCTTGATATCCTTTCGTTTGGGATCTTGCCGAGAACGGGGCCCGTCTATCCGATGATTGCGTTCCGTACGCGCAGATTAAATTTGTACGATTCCTGCTTTCCGGCCAATTTCGGCGGATCAATATCATCCTGAAATTAATTACCGGTTGCTTTCCTTTACAGTGCACAAAGCGTTGGCGGCATGTATGTCTGTGCGTTTTCAGCTGTTGTTTTAAATGGCTACGTATAACAATTTACTCTCGATTAAACTGGTTTGGTAGCGGCAGTGCGAGGGTTTTATCACTGAAATGAAAAATTGGGTGGACGAAAATGTATTTTTTCTAATAGGACAGTATATACCTATCAGGAATTATTTAATTCTTTTTTATCGGAGTTTGTGCATTTTCAAAACTAAATGTCATTTCCATCCTTCGTTAAATTTTCATAAAATACAAAATTTCGAAAAAATCACACCAATTTTCTTCTTGTTCTTCTACCTAACATTTACCACTTACGAAAAACGTTCGTTCAATGTATCTCAAACATTCTATATGTTTACAGAACAGCCATATAACAAATTACTCAGATCTAGACATTAACGTCAGAGATTTATTTAAAATCAAGCATAATATTTGAAGTTTATGTATAAACTGTAATTTCATATGTAAATTAAAACTACTATTATATCGGTAATTCACTATCCAAAAAATTCGACACTAATTAAACGTGGAGAATAATATTACGTATTTTAACAGCTGTAAAATTCCAATTCTATAAATTACGCTTTCGCTACACTCCGCGAGACGTAATTCGATTAAGCAGGTAAAACCACCTTGCCTAATTATACACGTGTTAAGCTTATTATAGTTCTAAGTGAAAAAACTTCAACGCATATAGCGCGAAGAGTCGTACCGAAGACGACAAGAATTAGAATAAGAACGAAAGAATGTATCTCTATGGTTTCAATTAGTCCTAAATACATTTGCATTCTTATTTAAAAGAGATCTGGCTAGTTCCAACAGTAACGGGAACAGGTTTAAACATCGATCCATCTTAAGCTCCCAATCAGTCTAACACCATCCAGCTCTTGAGAGAGCGTTCATGGTGGAAGTGAATACTAACGTTACTGCTTTCTTACTAGATCGATAACAGAGCGAGACTACTTCACTTAACAATGATGCAAATCTTGTTGCTGCGATAATAATACTTCTTTATTATTATAATTAACCCCTTGACGTACCATTTTCTTCACAGTCACTGCGATTAGGAATTTTTCAATTGGCACAATTTCTTAGAAAGGACAAAACATTAATGTTTAGTCCGTGTCTGAATTTACATGTATACTTAAATATTAATAACAAGGGATTAGAATTCTATTGCAATTTTAAAGAAGAGAATAACATCCGTATTTAATTATTTATTACTAGTGATATCCATCACGAGTCGGACTCGTTAAAGTACGGCAAGGGGTTAAATGCATCAAATTTTGTGCAGAATTTTAATTTTATATTTCATAGTTTACGCGTTGAATGTTAAAGCAATATCATAGAGCATTGTCAAGCATGCACCACTAGTACTCAGCAATTCGAACGCCTATGCGGTTGACACAGCGATTTGCTTTAGATCCATTTGTAACTGGGGTATTATTCGAATAATAACATTACACGTGTATGACATAAATTCAATATTTGAAATAATAATCGTGTCAGTAAATTGTGTCCATTCCAGTCTTTTGTACTGATTTTGGTTTGCGTATTTATGCGATCCTTTAAACTTTCATGTTCTTCGACAGCTTTTGCTAAGTACAATAATTAAACAGGAGAAAGTGTAGTTTTATAATAATGTTACGTAATCATTTTTACCGAAATCTGTTACATTTATTTTGTATTTATACATTTCGTTTTATTAACATTTCGATGTTTAATATATCTGTCGTAATAGAGGACCTCTAATTACTTCCACTATTTATAACTTGTTCAAATAACTGTAGTCCGCGATCCGATAAACAGAATTAATCAGACACTTAATTTATTTCTGAGATGATAACAATATTAATCTTCACGGTGTTCACATAATTCAACTAACGCTCTACAGTAGTTCAGATAATAGAAATTCTGCAGAAATTCACTACATCGAGCATTGCTCAAAATTTTATTATAATAAATAGAGTTTATTTGAAAAGTTCGAAGGGTTCGCATACTAGCGCTTTATTGAATGAAACATATTAATTAAATTAAAATGCTGTACAGCAACTGGAATATATGTACGTCGAAAATTAGAGATTTATTTGACTGAACTCGAGTAATACGAAAATTTTCTTACGATTGCCAGAGTATTCGATTCTTTTAAGTGCATTGATTCGAACAGTTCGTCGATTTCGAGCAACTCGTAAAATTCGCACAGCTCTAACAATAATACCAAATGAAGACCTTCAGGTACGCGTTGCCTATCACGAATGGAAAACGGAAACAACCCTCTCGGGACCTGTCGCATCGAAAGATTTTTTTCGGTGGATGGCCAACAGTTTCGGGGCGGAGGTTTGAGCTGTCAACTTTCGAATTTCTTTTTTTTTTTTCATGGACCCGGCGAGGGTCGCGCAATATTTTTTCTCCCTCGAGTGAACGACACGCACACACGCTGCCGGTCGCGCTCGGTCGATTGCGTCCGTTCCTGTGGTCGGTCGTAGGAATCGTCGAGGGGGCGACGAAGGAAGAATCGCGGGGAGAGCCGGCCGGGAAAGAATACGGAACGGTCCCAGAGCAAAAGACGACGGGTTAAACCGAGTGGAAGGACGGTTTTACATGTAAGTGGGTTACCGGCTCGTCCCGTGCTTGCGGAAGAATTTTGAAATTGTTCGAGTCGCCTGTCTCCGGCATAAAAGGGGACCGGCCTCGCTACGTATCCCGGAACTGTTCTGAGCCACCGACCAGGATTTCGTGAATTTAAGGGAACGGAAGAAATCTTTTTTAGCCGGGAAATACGCGAACTGGACATGACTCGGAGCGCACATCTTTCATTATAACTTGTCCCCTCCTGGACAGTAACATCGTTGTTTGCCCAGTTCGCTGTCCTATTCTAAGGGATCAAAGCTTCAAGGGTTAAGAAACTTAATCTGCACGTTGCATAAGCAGGAGCCATAATATTTAATTTCTGATATTCGCGAAGTATTTGATTTACCTTGGTAATTAAATAATTTGTAAGATGGATGTAATGTAAGTGAAAGTCAATGACGAATATGATCGACAGTCATGAAAAAGATATGGATGAGCACCTTGCCGTACTTTAACGAGTCAGACTCGTGATGGAGATTTCTGTTAATATCCCGTTCAATATAATTGTTATTCTATTCTTTTAAGTCGAAATAAAATTCTGCTCTCCTTGTGATTTATATTTAATCGTTCCAGTAAACTTAGATATACAATAAATATAAATTTCCTTTTTCTCCTAAGAAATAATTACAATCGAAAAGGCGTTTACTATAGTAACTATGAAGAAAATGGTACGGCAAGGGGTTAAAAGGGATTGAAGTTAATAAAAAATATATCTATATTTTTGTTAGCTTGTTGCAATATAAACATCGTAGCTTTTTAGTAACTATTCTATTCATGGCTTCTATGCATATACCGAAGCACTAAGATGTAATCATTTTATATGAGATTTCTGGGGTGGAAGTAGGATATATCACAGTTCTGAAGTCAGAATGCGAAGCGACGCGACGCAGAGGCGGTATACTGGCATGATACAATAAGACAGTGTGAAAACGAAGACCTCCTAAAACAAGGGTGCAAATAGAGATTCGGAAAGCAGGGAGGATCCGTAGCTACGTTAAGAAGTCGATCAACAACAAAACAAAAGTCCTGGGTTCGATCCACGTTTCCTTCTTTCCCTAGGTACTACAATTGGAACACCCGTTATGCTTCTTTCTCCGATGTACAGTCTCGGTGCGCCACGTGACCTATTCCCACCCCTTCGATTTGAAATCTACCTTATTATTCCTAGTACCGCGTCCCGGACCGTCCATCTTAAATTCAAAGGAACTCCGAGTAAGAATTCTTCACGTAAAAGCTGATTTTCTGTTTTCTTTCTCCGACAAAGGAACGAGTAAGGGGATAAAGGAATTACACTCTCCGGGAAGCAAGGGGGGGGGGTGGGACTTCTTTGCTACGGCACGCAGTATCAAATTACCTAAAATAACTGCGTGACCGAAGAAGGGACTCGAGTAAGAATCGTTGACCCCCCTGTCGCCATACGTCGGTTCGATGATGGATTAATGCCATTAGCTTCGCAAATCGTACCGAAGATGCCAGACACCGATTGTAATGGGCTGTCAGGTTATAGCACCTCCCCATTCTTCCATGTTCAGTCCTTCCCCTGCTGTCTGGTAAAACGTCGTTATAAGTAGTAGGTAAAGATGAGTTACTGTAGTCATTAAAGCATCTCGATGCATCGAATAGTTTTGTTATGTCAAGGTTATGTCAAGGTTATGTCTGATTCGTGAACTGTTTCTTTAGCTTTGGTAGAACTTCCTTAGCTGTTCGTTTGGCCGCTCTTGTTGTTGTTTATATTTTACACAGTCTGGCGAATAACAATGATTAAACTCACGCTGAGAAATGATTAAGAATTGTCTAAATTTGAAAATCAGTCGTCCATTCACTAAACTTATAGATGACTTCGTGTTTTTTATGGTGCACATAATCGGCCATCGGAGCAAGCCATCCGACGACCCGTAGATAGCAACCACGCCAACATGTTATCGGAATGTACGTACTGAAACAAATATTGCCGCTGTAAACAAAAGTATGCAAGAGGGCCCTTTATTGATTCCCCGTCGGTTGCAGTAATTGACGACTTGGGAGCCAACATTGTTCGTGTTATTCGTGACATATGACCGACATTGTTCGAATAGGTGACCCAAAATTCAGCTGACAGATTGCGCTTAGTCAAGAATAGTTATGGTAACCGTATATTTCAAATCACTTTTTAATATCTATTTGACGAATAAAAAGAAATTTCTTATCAATATTTAACTGATCGTGTGTTTATTAAAATTTAAAGTTCTATCATGCTTAAAAGAAAATCTTTTATATGGAAATCTACAAAACTATGAATATATATAAACGTTATGATTTAGTTAGGATATATGTGTTTGACATTTGATTGGCAGTACAAGTAATTTAATATCCAACAAAGTATTTTGCAATTTACAAATATTTTGTATACCAGTGTTGTTGACTGCTTTAAATTTCCATGCGTTCTGTTATCCTGATTGCGTGAGATGCTTAGTAATGTTCGTGTTTCTATTACTAGATGTATGTCCACGTCTTTCTTTGTGTATGCAGCTATTTATTTTTATACAAATAAATAGTTACACTGTCCAACTAATCGTAAAAATAATTCCTTCCATAGATTATACAAGATGCTGTCGTTTTGAATAATTGTACACTCCCTCGTTATTCGAATGGTATGTGACTGAATACTTTTGTTCAAAGAATGAAGATACACTATTCATAGTATTCATTTCTCTATCAAATGCGCCATAAAAACGCAAATGGCAACTATTGAAATTCACGTTCAATTTTCTTTGCGAACAAAATGGTTTTCCCCGAACCTGTCGATTTTTCTTCCGAATAAGAACAAACTATGACACAACGAAAACTTCAGTCATCATTCAATCGCTTTCTTGCGCCCGATATCGTAAGTAGGAATTCAGTGGACGATCATTCACTTGGAGGGCCAGTAGTAACAGCAACTAAAAGCTAAGGTTTCTACGTTACGCGATCGGAATTCTAAGCACCATGCTCCACCCAACACTCGGAAATTAACGCAATTATCAGGAACTAACTCGGCTGCCACTCAGGGTATTCTCCACTAGCCAAAGATGAAAACACAGAGAACCGAGGGAAATGACTTCCCAGCGCGTGCATCGATCTCTCTTGTTCTCAGCGAGACTCGCCAACCGTGATGCCGCTTTAAGCTAACGCTTCCATTCGTGATTGCAATGTGAACACAGTCTGCCGACGTAGGAGTGTGATCAAAGTGCTTTCGTTTTTCCTTTTCAATTTTCCTCTTGCCTGAAATTTCTTGTTATTCTACCGTGGCGTCCGAAATCTTCTCTCGTCACTAAATTCTTTAAAAAATTAAATAATCTATTAATACTTCGTATCTATTTACAGCATCTTTTAAAAGTATTCATTGATCCTGTATTTGTAATTTGTCTGAATTTATTTCATAAACAGAACTGTAAGTGAAACGTCTCTTTGTATATGTATGGTATATATCAAGGGTATTAGTGTAGAGTGTTTGGTACAACTTGGGCACATACTTAGTGAAATTAATCCGGCTATTAGTTAGTTCAATTAAGTAAACGCTTCTGGAATTTCGAGATGGAGGATTTCCGTATTCGTGTTTAATTTGGAACAATGCGATAACGATTTCTTTTTGTGCTATGCTTCGAATGCTTAAAAATCGAAAAAAAGTATTGTAGGATGAGGATCGGGTGAATAATGGAGTCTTCAATTTAATGAAGAGGTAAAATTGCCAAAGAAAATTCGTCTGTTCTTTTATACGTTCATTATTCGACTGTTTCTCATTTTTGCACGCATTCGCGCATCGTCCACCTCATTTGTTTCTTGCATACTGCCACGTATATAATTGCATTTTCTCAAGCATATACATACGCGTATACACGCACTCATTCGCCCTTAAAATCTTACAATATCGAGAGACGCGCATGATCAGTGAATGATCGATACTAAACTGAGCAAAGGTGTTTCTAAAATTTCGTCACGTAAAAGTCAACGAACTTGGTATGCGCAAAATATGGTACGGCGCAACTTACAAAATTCATCTTCCTCTTTCGCGGTGCTCTTTAAATGTTTGTTGCATTCTGCTAACGACAGTTGCCTCTTTCAAACGACTTCTTGTTTCCGTGGGCAAACGTCCTTCTGTGTACAGGTGAAACCAGTTTGAGAATTATAACGTGAGCAGAAGTACGCGGACGGAAATCTAAGTAGCAGCTTTTGAATCCTTGTGCTGCTCGAGTGACAATTTATGTACTTCCGCCGAAGCTCTGTTTATGTTCTTACCAAGATTGCGTTTTCCAATTTGCGGACGGGCGCGTACAGACGCAGACAACGTCACGACTAATTGCATCTCGTATTTCTACGTGCGGCGGCGTTTTTGTGACGCTCTATTTAATTTGCTTGCCGGTTTCACGCCACGTAAACAGAATTTCTCTGTCAGCAAGTGGCAATAGTTTCTGGGTCGATGAAACAATTTGATTCAATGTTTTCTTTATCTGAAATGAATGAAATTAGTGTAGCAATATTTGATCTCACGAGAATCATTGTGGGCTCGCTTCTATTGATGTATACAGGATGTTTTATTTACATTTATTTACGGAAACGTTTTCCTAGCTATTCTTTCCGGATATTTTCTTCTTCTTTTTGCGAAAATTTGAACATTGGTTTAATTAGATTTTTCAAAATATTCAAATTCGAAAAATGTAGATTCAACACAAATTTTGTTATATCGAAACGTTCTATCGATGGATAAGGGACTCAGTACTGTATGTACAGTCAGTCCCATAAGTATTCGTACCCTCATTGCTTATAAGAGAGTTGAAATCAAGGGACGCATTTCAGATTTTGCAATAAACGTTTCATTATGAATGAAAACATGTATAAAGTTTATTTATACCAAATTATAACAAAATTGATTAACTAATAACAAAAATATATTGATGTTACTCCTCGTAGTACGTAATAACAGTCCACAAAAGTATTCGTACCAGTGTAGATTTTGTCGAAAAATCGCATATTAGAGTAGCTGTTTTACTTTATATTAATTTTCTAGAATTTAGTGGGTCCACCTTTATGCCTTATTATATCGTTCAATCGATTTGGCATACTTTTTCAATACTATTCCAAACTTCCAAAATTTTGTTTTTTAGCATTTGTTTATTGAAAATTTCATGCTCGTGCAGTCTTTTATCTATTTCCGCCCATAAATTTGAGGAGTAATTCTGAGGAGGTGTATGTAAAAAATGGGGAACGTGGTAAAGTATCCACACACGAACAATCTGAGCAGTATGCTTCGGGTCGTTGTCGTGTTGAAAATAGTAGTCATCTTCCAGACCAAGCTTAATCGCACTTGAGTGCAGATTTTCTTCGAATATTTTTTATACTTTATCTTATCCAAAATTCCATCGATAAACACAAGTTTGCCCATTCCGGATACCGCCATACAGCTCCACACCATCACGGAGCCTCCGCTGTACTTTACAGTTGGTTGAAAATTTTTTAATTCTAGTTCTGTATTAGACTTTCTTCAAACTTTTCCTTTTCCCTCACATCTAAAAATATTAAATAAGATAATAAAAAGTTTATTGCAAAATTTTACGTGCATCGCACGATTTCATCCCTTGATTTCAACAGATTTCTCTTGTAAGCAATGAGGAGGGTACGAATATTTATGGGACTGACTGTACATTCAGTATTTATCACGAGTGTATCACGATGTGCGTTCTTTCGTATGCAGCTGGCCTAATTTTTTTCTCCCTCTACCCCGCAATAATACCTTAGGCGATATCGCCCGAGTACCGCGGTGGACAGCTAAATATGTTTGTCAAGGTTATCAACAGCTCTAATTCACTTTGGCTTGACGTGTTATTCAACCTGAGCTTCTCCCGCTATCTACCCTTTGAAACATCCACCGTCGCATTGTCGGATTCCTAATAGAACCCTTTCACAAACATAACCGCAGGACCAATACGACAGACAGCGCTATCGCATTTGCGCCGCTTAGTATACATAGGAATTAGAAGCAGACGGCACACAGCAAGAAGAGGGTATTGTCTGTTATACGTTTGAGACAATTGTCGTTGTGCTAGTCTCTACAACACGTTTTATGAAAAGCTTCTTGAAAGTCAGTAGATTGTCCTTAGTATAAATAGTAAATCCTGAATGTCAATTTAAGATGTAACACCGAATGATAAGTAGAAACTACGAACAACGCTGGTAACGGCTCCACTCTTACAACGTTTGTAATATGGAACGTATTTTGAAATACTATTACGAACACCATCTAGCAGTTAAACAAAATAAACTTTTCGTCATGCAAGTACCTATATATCCCAATACAAATCTGTATAAATAGGCATTTCTAAATTAAAGAACAAGTGCTCTTGAATTTAATTTCACACAGCGTGTGTTCTATTAGCATTGGTACTGTAAACATTCTTTTCAACAATAAATATTTAAACTACGCTTTCAATCGTGTCTTCTTGTAATTATATGTAGCGTATACTTAGACAATAAACAGATATTTTAATTATGTTTCACAAAAAAGTTTAGCGAAAGGAGAGATAACTCGGGAATTGAAAAGATAAATCTCGGCCGAAAACGTAGGTAGCAATAGAAAGGAGATTAAACCTTTCTTAACTCATCTGGATCTTTTAAAATACGCGCGGCGCGGTGTTATCCAGTAATCCTGTCGTAAAGTTCCTCCACCACAGGCCCGGATTCCTTTAATGCTCCCCATACTACCCGAGTGCGAGAAATATTTGTCTATGAAATATGCTGGCGCGTTTAATATTTAATGCAACCGACGCGACGGCAACGCGCGCAGAACGGTTTCACGGTTGTTGTTTTATGGGTTCCCTGTATCTTTATTTTCCAACCTTTTTTTCCCCCTGTTATCTGTTTCCGCCGGCGTTGTAGCATACGCTTCTAGCACGCGAAATGGAACGGTCATGAATTTTTATTCAATTGACTTTTATCAAAACTCGAATGAATAACAGAATATTTTCAATTGGAAAGTTGAGATTCGTCGAACATTTGCTACAGTTTTCAAAGAACGTTTATTTCATCAGTAGAACGTTTACTGATAGTAAATATTGTGTTAAATTCCGAATAAAGATCTTTTATTTTGAACACAATTGACAGTTCGTCACATAAATGAATCGAACTGTAATGCGTAGCTTCTGGTGGAATTTATTTGTGAGATGGTTTGTCGAAAATTATTTGATCATGCTTTATTTAATATTACACAATGCATCTTTCATAATAGATATTCAGATAATAGAATATTGACTTTGTGTCAGATTAAATGTTTATCGATTTTCGTAGTAAATAGTGTTGCCTATGCAGAATATTCTCATGTACTTGTATGATTGTTAATTGTTAATCGAAGGTTCTATTAATCGAAATTCTATTGTGTTTAATTATCAGGTCAGTTTATAATGTTCACCTTACAAAGGTTTCGTCTCTGTTATGCGAATGACATTTTTTCCTCGAAGTTACACTGTGCCCCATCTATTTTACTGTCTCTAAAATGCAAAATTCCAAAACACAGTAAATTTATTCGAAAATCGTTGGTAAATGCAATTTAACTGCAAATCTTTAAACAATATTCGACAGCCAAAAATTTGCATGATCAACACGCTTTCTATTCAATGATCATCTTTGACTGTCGAGTCACGAAACCTATCGTTGAAAACTAACCTGAACGGTGATCCGCTCCCGAAATTATGTTCTATTCACATTGTCGACGCGTTTAATGTCTCCTTATCAGAATTTTCTGGCGGGGCGCCGTGTAAGAGCCCGTACCATCCAGGAAATAGTTGTCATTGTCCGAAGTCAATCCGCCGGGTCATTACCTAACTTCTCGAGGAGCGATGCGGTGGAGAAGTGCTCGCCGCCGCATTGCTTATCAGCGTGTTAACGGTGATAATAACGGGAGGAGAGGTTGTGTGGGCGACGTACCGTTGCATAGATCGATTTCTCCGCAACGCGACGCCGCGAATACCGACGCGCGACGGCTCGTTAATCCACCGACAGATAAGAGCATTATGGGGGATTCGTAGTGCATCACGCCGCGCCGGTCAGGACCCGCGAAATCTTTATGCCGCCTGCGATATGGAGTTTGACGATGTGCTCGATCCATTAGATCTGGAACGATCACTAAAAATTCCTGGTATAAATGATCGTTCAACGAAGAATTTGCGCTTTTCAATTGATTTTTATAGGATTTATAGATTGAGAAATTTGCAAATTCGAAAAAACGTAGCTATTAGAATTTAATATTTATAATATAGTTAGTAGCAGCTACTTCTTCTACAATTATTATGCTACTAACTCTTTGAGAACGTCTATTAAGATTATTATTATAGTATTATTTCTTATTTCAGAAATTGTAAGCATATATTCCCGTTATGCACAAAATTAGAACGGTTCAATAATTGTCTAGATAATGGCATTATGTATAGTAAACCCGAGGGGACATGGTCTGAAAATACAACCGAATTTGATCCATATATTTATATTTAACGCTATTTAGAGATGAATTATTTGTAACCGATATAACGACAAATGGAACGAATGTTGAATATGCACAAAAATAATACGTTGTTAATTGTATAAAGTCGTTATAAAATTAGTAATCGTTCTATCTTATCGAATGATAGACATAATATAAATTAGGAGAAGGTTTTTTCATTATTGACATCAATTGTCTAGAGATATCGTATGGCGCGATATTTCCATCTGGCGCCGTAGAATTTTACCAAAATGGGATTCTTTTGTTTCCAATCCATTTGTGAATTCCAAATGTCGTTCGCTTCATTTCTGAAGTTACCTGACAGAGTTTTACTTCGTGGGAAAACGATATATTAAGCCCTCATAGTTTGGTCCATCGATTTAGACATGAAGACAATGCCACAATTCAGTACCAATTAAAAACTTTCCAATGGCAGCGTAGTATTATAGAATCGATGAAGTTACGCGTATAAAAGGAGTATGCAGCATAGAAACTGATGGTAACAAGTGAAGCGATCGACTGAATAATTAATGGGACTTAATGGGCAAAGTTAATAGTTGAGATGGAAGAATGATAGGGGAAAATCGAGATTAGGAAGCGTGGAACTTTTAAATGTCGTGGTCCGTGTACCTAACATCTTGAACGGGGGAAAAAATTCGATTCTCCTCGTGGCATCAACACGACGATAAACTTTCCCCGCTCTCGAATAATCGACCGGTCTACAGTCGAAGTTCCCGCAGCCGGGTAAGAAACGCGAAAGAGCACTTGCGTAACAGAACGCTCGGAATCTCTCGGTCATCGCGTGGGGAAAAGCATTGTTCCCTAAAGTGCGGTTACGGCAACACGGGAACGTTATGCTTCATCCTGTGTTCAGCTTCCGTTCATTCGTTTCCGTGTCGCGTTTCCTCCTCTGCAATCATGAGGGAGCCGAGCCGACGAAAAACACCGCAGAACAACGCGGGAACGGACGGCACCGGCTGAAGAGTCAGTGAACACCGGAGAAGCTCCGTTTCAACCCCTTCGTCCGGCACGACAAAAGGGATGATGGAGTGTCGGCGGGGACGTAATGAGAGCCATACACGAGAGCTTTAATGCGATTACCCTCGAGGGCTTCAGCCAACTATCCCTGAACTCCTCGGATTTCTACCTATTGCTCTGTTCCAGCTAAATATCCCCTACGATTGGCCTGTGAAAAGTTGACGACCTACGTTTCCGATACCGCATTTGACTCTCTTTAAGGGGTTACGCCTGCCTGCATGTTCAATTTCGTACAACTTTTCGACTTCTTCGCGAGATGTACATACTGCAAAACTAGTGCCCGGAGTTTGTAAACAAGCCACGGATTACTTACCTTTCCACCGAAGTTCATTTCGCTGCCTTGAAAATAAGCCCTATCCGAAACAATACACGTATGTCGACATTTCACGTAGTGTACGAAACATTTTTCAAACGCTGAAGAACGTAGAACCTCCAACTCGTTCCGCGGATTCTATTTTATAGCTTCAATTGACTCAAAATGCCTTCCCAGAGTGGTAATTTGGGCTATGGGGTGGAGTTTGTGCGACAAACCTATGCTACATTATCGTAGTATAAAATCAAAGACCTGTCTTTGCATGATTTAGCTTCATTCTGATTCAATAATATTACTTATTAACTGTTTGTCAAAGAAACAGTAATCGAAGAAAACAAACGTGGGTGGCCTTAATTTTTTAGCAATTTTAACACGTTCGTCACGGTCGTATACCCGATCGTAAAGAAAGAAAAGATTATTGTAAATAGATCAAAAGTGATTCATAATATGACATTCGGTTTGCTTGTTATTTTCACAGAATTTAAACAGAATTTCCCCTAGAATAAAATGTAACGAATAATACGTAATACAAATACACCGAAGCATATTAGAGACAATTTGATAACACGAAATTTTCGATTTTCATCAATTTCCAATAGATCCGGCATGATATGAACTCAAATACGTTTCGTCCGCATTATTTGTCCATTTTCGCAGTTCATATCTAATTTTCTGTTATTCCAGAATAAGTTTGCGTATCGTATCAAATTGGAAGCTCCGTGTAATAACATTCTGTAGACATTTGAAAATTTTTTAGCGATTGGATCGATCATGGATTTGACGATCGAAACTATCCCGCTTGAAACGACCCCCCAAAAGTTTGATATAGGATCCGTTTGGCGTTTTTATTGAGCTTCGAATGAAAGGCATACTTCCGATTTCATAACAGTATGAAGTACCCATTACCCATACCATAAAGGTTCCGTATCACCGAACTTGTTATTACACTTGTTATTGAGTAAATATATGGAGAAAATAGAGTTTCGATAGATTCGCGATTAGTTGATTTTACTTTTGTTTTGCGGAAAGGTATGAGAAAAAAAAATTAGAATCAGAGTGTTGCAAGTACGGTTAGGGTGGACGACGTTAGTTGTTTATTGACGCGCGGGCCTAATTGGATTCCTATTTAACTGTTGCGGTCCCAAGAATCGATAGAAGCATTAGAGGAATGTCCCTACGGAATAGCAGCTATTGCGGCGGAACTATTCATCAATTAATGCGACCATCTGCTGTACATTTGCAGTTGATAATGAAAGTTCCATTGAACATCTTGTTACTGGAACGGCTGGCATAGGCCACAATTACTGACCACCGTGAAACAGATGCGTATAGCTCAATTGCATAAATTATACGTTTGTCATTTCGGAATAAAAACGATACTTCCTTCAGGATTCACGCGACGACGATATCCATGCTATTCAAATTGTTAACACCACAATATTTAGAATTACGCAATTTTAGTGCAATATTTATGAGTAGTCGCAACCAATCATCTTGTCAATATGGAATGACATTTATTAATCCTACACGTTTCCTCTTACTTTTATAAAAATTATTCACATGATTTTTAACCCTTTACATTCTGCTGTTGAAAGGAAATAACAAGACCGACAGAAATTATGATACTTTCAAGATTAAGAGTGTCACGGAGTCTATATGAATCTTCTACTAAATTTTATTTAAATTCCATAATTATTTCCAACGTTATATCATTTTAGATTTTACTTGAAGCATTGCTTATTACTTCGAAAATAAATACGTTGCTAGCTGATTTGAAGAAATCTTTCAAACACAACACGTTTGCGAGAGATATGGTTTTACAAACGAGCTCAACGTTGAGTTTATATAGAAAAATATATTACGTAACTGGCTTTACGGTTTAGGAAAAGAAGATAAAGTATATTGTATTCGTCGAAGCGCACCGATAAACGACGGTACTGTAATCTGCTACCACAGACGAGATAACGGGAAGAATTTTTCTGTTTCCATTTTTACGTTTGAAAACCATTCTCGTGTTGCACGCAACGTTCTCGATACTTCACGAATATGGAGCTATTAGTAACAATCGAGTATTCTCTGTACTTTATTTCGACTCGGAGTTAATATAATTCGATCACCATCGAATTTCTGGGCTTCATTAGTGCGCTCAGTAAATTGAACTTTTAGAACCGCATGAGATGTAAAAGGGTCGTATCTGACGGCCCTTTCATCGAGCGCGGATGGATCGATGAAACAGTGTGACGGAGAGCGCTCCGAAATATCCGCTTCATTGCGGAGACTGTTCGATCTCTACATGTTCATATATTGTGTGGACGGATGCGAGCGGAGCGGTAAAAAGCGGCCGCAAGTATCGAGACACGTTGCAGTTTGACGCTCGATCAGTGTCCTTCCCTTCTAGCCGCGTCTGAAAGGCCAACAGGAAACGGTAAATATTTCCCGGAAGATACATCGCGCACGCTGGATAAGATTGGATCTTTGCCAGTCGCGAATCGGGAACGTTGACCCCCCTGCGTATCTCTCGTCGAGGCTGGCTTATGGTTTCAGGGGGCTGCCGTCGTCCTCTTTCCAACCCCCGCGTTTTCCGCCACCGGGTTTTCTCGACTTGTCCTGCTAATACACCGTCCGCCTCTCGTAAATTACAATTATCGCGGCCAGGTCTCGGGGAGGGACGTTCCTCTGCTGGAACGCTGCCTGATAATTAATTTCGTGGAAGGGACTGCTGAGCAGTGAATAGTGATCACGATTCTGCAAACGGGGAATTTCATTTTTTATCGTGGTCCATTTTTTACCACACGGCCCTCTCACCGTATATGTGAAACCCGACTAAGTACTTTGCTTCCTCAATAATTCTCCGGTTACATTTTCCGGCAAATCCGGGAACGAGTGCTTCGGTCGTGTCAATTTGCCGCTGATGAACGTCGCGCGTGTACTTGTACAATATGTATTCACACGTTGTGTCTTTCAAAACTGTATTCCGTTTTTCGTATCGAGATTTAATAACCAGTGGGGGATAAATGAGGAATTGATTTATGATTACACGGTGTTCTATTATATATGGATTGAACGAAGACGAGATAAAATTTATCAGAAAAGAATTGGAAAACTAATTTGAAGAATTACGGTATGTTATGTGTTATATATCATATTTTTTACACAAATCCAAACGAAGGGAAATTAAATAAATATTTACCGTTAAATGCAATCGTAGTTAATTAAAATTTCCATTGCAAGAAAGTTTGAAAATAAGAACCTCAATTTTATTGGCGTTCAGACACAAGACTCTTTTGCCTAGCTTTAACATCGGAGGTCAAGATACATCAGTTTCATTTCTTGTTAAAGATAAGAATTCCAATAAAAATCTACAGTTTGTTTATGACTTCTTACAGTGAAGCTAGATAACGGAATAGTTTCAATAAATTCGTATGTTCGCGTATCTACATGTAATTAAAATATTTATTTCTTTACAATTCTTTCACCATAAGATCGCGCCGCATTCATAACCTCATAAAATATAACTTCAAAATGATCTACTTTATTTGTAATGTTGTTACAATCAGACTTCGAAATGATTTCAGCAAGCATTGTTTCGTAGGTGTACGAGCCACCATTGGCGAAATCCACCATTACAAATGGGTCAACCTATTCTATTGTTCCTCGTTAGTAAACCCTTTATTGTCAAAGGAAATCCTTCAGGCAAATTAGCCGGCACACCACGCGCAAACACAGGCCATAACAATGGTGAAACGAAGTAAAAACTGAAACTGTATTTTCTTGACGAATTTTTCAACAATTTACGTAAGAGGAACGCGAAGATATTTTTTAAACACGTTCTACTTTCTGTATTATTATAAAAATCATTCTTCTAGGATTAAAGCTGAAGGAATTCTTAAAAAAGAAAATCTGTTTTTCAAAATGAAACTTCTCAAAAACATACGCGAGTGTTCTTATTGTAGAATCATCCGTGAATCTTTTCCACTTGGAATACTCATTCGTTCCACAATGTTCAGCAGTAGAAATTACACAGACGGTACTATTTAAACGAATTTACCTCATTTCCTGGAGAGCTTTCTTACATCTAGCGGTTCCCCGGAATCCCATGTTCTCCTCGAAAGATGCCGGTGGTAATCGACTGCTGTCATTTCGCTGCGCTCCCATTTCCGTTTTCCTGATCCCGTTACATTCAGGGTCATATTGTGCCGCAGGTAACCACACAAACTTCCATTAACCGAAATTTAGTAAATCGTTAACTTTAGCTCTTTAACTCGCCCCGAAAGTCGTTGTAAACCTGATCGACCGGTTCAGGTGTGGCTCACCGCGGGCCATCGAGCTTCCGAAATTTTCGGCTCGACTTACTCGTGCCGCAATTCTCTCCTCCAGGATTACATTTAATGGACCCCGAGGTTTCATAGTCTGTGTAACCGAATCGCTATAAAACGCCACGGACTGCTGCCTTTTGTTGGTCGAACGACTAGTAACGATGGCATTAGTTCGACGAGTCTGCCGGGATGGCTTCATTGTTGGGAGATCGGGCAAGATGTCCGAGGCTAATGACAATACCGGATAAACACCCGCAGCTCGCTGGTCATTAGGACTCGATTGTTGGCTCTGCGGAATCGATTGTCGGCACCGTGCTGGCCCGCATGATTACCTTCGCATACTTTATGCTCCCTTCGGTTGTCGGTGACAGCGTTGCGCACAGATGACAAGTTAACTAACGAGGTGACACATGCGTAAGATGGGCACTTCGCTCGCGACACCTGACCCCGCCTGTGCACTTTTGTGCTCGGATGCGCTTCAGGTAGCGTAGAGCACATACCCTCTTTGTCAATGTGCAACTTCTTAATTCTAATCTTTCAACACTTTCAGTGCCGCGTTTGTAGTATACATAATACCTGACAGAATTTTCATGATCAAACTTTGTAATTAATTTTTGTTGCAATCTGTTGAAATATTCGTTAACATCTAGGAGATGCAAGAGGGTTAGAGAATCTTTGGAATTTGAATATTCTTTCATTACATTTTTAGCTTTTTACATTTTAATAACCTTGTATCACAATAATTAAATGGAGAAATTAATTGTATTGGTGTCACGGTATTATTAACTCTTTCATTCAAATGGTCACTCTAAGGCACCACTGAAATTGTTTCATTACGTCCTAAGATAATTTTTACACCAGCAAAGTTTAAATTTAAAAAATTGTTAAATATCGGAGCTATTGGTATGAGTCACAAAAATCAATTTCACATGCATAAAAATACACTTTATTATATAAAATGGAGATACTATGAGCCAAGAAAATGATCTGTATAACTCGGATATATTTATTATCACCAATAGAAGCACAATGAAGTCAGGCGAAACATTCAGCAACAAGCGATGAATTTCGAGAAATATGGACCAGCAGTAAAAAGTTGTTCGTTATAGTTGCAGTCTAGACATAGAGATTGGGAAGAAGATAACAGATTGAAAGGGACAAAATTGGTTTTAGTACCGTCGAACAGGTCACGCACTACAATCTTATGAAAGTTTGCCGAAGTTGCCGAGCCAAGCTGGTCCGCAAAGGAATCCACGAATTGAATAATATTATCGTCACGCCCGCCCCATACGTTCAGAATGTTTATTCGAACGCGCAAGGCCAGTCACCATAATTTGGACGTTGGTATTTCTTGCATTATTCAATAGCGCGCTCGCAGCTAGCCAAGCACATCGAGCTAGTAGTTCGCAGGTGCATCGAGTATAATGTCTCGATGCAACCTCTAATAATCGGAATCCTATCTGAATCTCCTTGATCGATTCAGATACCTTGCTTTACTTCGCTGGAACGTGGCAGCAGTTCCGGATTCCCGGGTAGTATTTATTAATCTTCATGAAAGTCTGATTCATTCCTCGGAGCAATCCTCCGACGCCGAAAGGTTATTGAAAAATGTTAATTTTTGACCGACTACGGAACAACGAGAGAGTATCCTTAATTTATTGGAATATGAAATGAAGTACAATATTCGCGCTTGTACCGTGATCTGTGTTTTTTTGGTGTTTGACGATTCATCTGAATTATTTTATACATTCAGTGACTTTTATTAACATTCGCACATTTTTTAAAACGCAAAAACTTTTGAAATTGGACTAAACGATTTGTAGTATACTATGCAATCAATGATTATGCTATTTAGATACAATGAGGAAAGTGTAACTTAAGCCATTATGATTCTCTTTTAATTCAGTTATTTGAACCTATAATAAAGTTTAAAAAATACGTTTCGTAGATTTTGGTAAGTTGTGTACATGCTGCATATTGCAAAATTATTAAATCTGTCAAAAATGAAAAAAAATTAATAAACATATAAATTACCGTGGTCTACAAAATGAATTTTTTAAGTTTTCATCATGGACTCGGAAAAAAATTAAAAAACGAGTGTTCGAAGTAATATTAAAATTAAAAAACGGTCTTGTCATAGTTCGTTGTTAAAAGAAAAAGTCATTTGAAAGTTATATACCACAATATTCCACAGGTACAGAATTTTAACAAAATAACAGAAAAATGTGAAAATAATTAAAAACCGAGAGATAGAATTTAACAATTTCATTATTAAATTTCATTATTATTATATACTAAAACTAAATTTATAGATTACTAATTAATAATTTCATTAATACAATACGTTGTAAAAGTTAAGCGTAATGTTGCGTATGATTGTAAAACCACCGTGTAGCATTTCACATGAAAATGTATATTTCATTGGCATGAAATTTTCTTTCCGAAGTGACATGTGTAAAAGCGCCAGAATAATATTGAGAACCCAGAATTCAATTTTACAGTGACGCGCAATTATATTGCTTGCGGGCGCAGGAAAACATGTTCATTTGCAGGAACGTTCGTTTATAAAGTTAACATACATAACGTGGTAAGCTGCGAATGAAAGAGGATCTTAATAGCTCCCGACGTGCGAACGTGTATCGATTTTGTGTTTATCAAATTTCGCGAATTACTATATTGCACACGATCCTATACATCATTTGCATGGAAAACGATTCAAAGAATTAATTTATTAACGCATCGTATAGTAGGAAAGACTTGGGTTAATTGATTAAGTTTTAACGCGTAGAAAAATTCTCATATCTACATAAACGTACAGATATAATTTTGAAAATCGCTTTCAGTCTACGTATAAGAGTTTCTCCTTTCTTAGACGTGCCAGGTAAAATTACACTTTATGCTCAAATTGGTCGCTCTTAAATAGTCATGTTTCTATTAAGCAAGTTCGTGCAATTTAACGCCAGACATGTTCAACGGTCTGACATCTTTTTCCTTGCACTGTCTTGCACTCTTAATGCAGAATTCGAATCTTTGCACAGTAGATACTTGCCACGATTACATGGCAGCCATTCAAGAACTTCCAGAGCCATTCAACCATCCCAGCGCAGTCACTATTATCATTCTGCGTACATACGTAGTATAATTATGTCTCTGAAAGTCGGCAAGGGACGACCGAATCGATCAGGATGAACTTGCGAAAAGGGACGCTCCGCGCGGCCCGACTAAGAGCGACGATCCCTATAACTATAAATGAATTACGACAACGAGCCGCTACTGCGATTACCTTAACGGAAACGTCGATTGTCAGCCATTAATTCAAACGCTTCGTTGGCTCCTTCTTTGAAATCGACTTCCTCGTCTGCCTTTAATTTATCGTCCGACGACGAATAAAAAGCAAGAGCGCTCACTCTAGTTGGCCAACTTTCCCGCGGATCTTCTTGTGTCTTCATTCCGCGTCTCTCGATGAAATATTAATTCTTTACAGGCCGAATCAATTAGTTCGTCAAGCCGCAGTAACTGGACTATTCTTAATATTGCTGACACTATGGTTTCAGGAGCAATGATAAATTGAACTGCTTCATTTAGGTATATATTTTGCTTCGCCTCTCGGTCTAAATCTTCTATTTTACAGGCGTGTAATAATTCATAATAAAGTTGAAAATAAGAGAAATTTTTAACGAAGGAAATTTAATACATTGCAGATTATTCCACGCAGATCGACGTTCGGTCTTATTTCGTTCGAGGTAATGCAATTGTTTTATTCGTCTCACAATTTATCGTTTTATCTTCCGATGAAACAGTAAACGTGATCTCTTATTCATCTTTTATTCTGTCAAAAAATTATATCAATTTCGAACTTATTTAGGTTTCAATTCTGGCGGAAGCGAACGCTATTCGATATCCAGTTGATAACGTTGCGGGTGGCAGGGAAATGGCTATGGGGCTCTTGAGCCTCACAAAATCGGACCGTAAAAATACATTGAATCTCGGGACTATCCAAATAACTCGTCCCCTGTATTACCTTCTGGGTACTTGTACAAATACCATCCAACGAGTATCAATTGGAACAGGTCCATTACCGATCATTTTTACAACTTTTATAATCGCATCAGTGGCTGAAATTACATTTTCCTCATTATGATAAAAAAGAAGTGTTATTGTTTACTAACATGTGTATTGTTGACTGACCAAATTTATTGTTAAGATAATTTGGAGATAAGTTCGTTTATAATAACTTTATAATTTTTCACTTTTATTATTAACAATTCGACATATATTGAATGTTACAACTTTGACAATTTATAAAAAAAATTTACCTGAAAAAAGGATTTATCCATGGTTACGCGAGTTTGTTAACAACTTCGTTAATAATCAGACTTGTAATGAACATTGCGAATACAAATGATTGTCTGATTTTGCATCAAGTTAAGGAGATAGGAGATTTTGTATTTATTATATAAAATGAAAATTAAATATATACCACTTATACTCATATAACTATGTTAAACTTAATAAATTATGCTTACCTTTTGAAATTAATAAAACAGGTATAAAACAATAACTTTTTAAAGTAGAACAATCATTTCGATACTAATAATTTATGCAAACGAATCAATCATTTCGATACTGAAAAGTTTTCTACAAGCCATTAAATTAAGTAACAATCATCATGGCGATATTTCAATATCTGTTCCTACTCTATAAAAAAAAAAGAACAGAGAAAAGAACAAGGAAACAACGTGCAGAATCCTTCTGTACTGAACGTCCATCAGCTGTCGCGTCGTTGAGCGATTCCGACATCTGAAATCTTCCATCGATATCTCGGGCAACTGTTACGGCAAAGAAATCTTAGACGTCGCATTCCACGTGGCATTTCTTTCTCCAGCCTCGCGGATTCGATTGGCCAAGGTGCGAACTCGATTTCCATAGTTACTTCGGGTACACTTACGCAACCGTCTCCGAAGCACTCGTACGCGCTTAGATGCACAGCGGCGCACAACAGACTGAAACTTGCGAGGGGCTGATTCTGTATTCATGGAAAGCATCATGAGTATTTGCTGAAATTCAACACAGCTTGTGGGCCCGGGGACACGTCGTGTTCTCACGGCGCGCGGCGACGCGACGCATCGGGAAGCTCGGCGGACGAGCAAACGAGAAAGGACCGCGATCGAACGCGGAAGATACATCTTCCCGGTTATTGGATCCCTATTGGATTGTCTAGCGAATACCGGCGCCGTTTCTATCTTAATGCTATCGTTGGGACATCCCGGAATCCCGAGAATCAATTTTCTTTCGTCCCCGCGCGAAACGAGCGCAGCCGAGCCGAAACATTCGGAGACGTTCGCACGACGCGCCGCGTAACATCTTATTTGTATTGTTCCGTCCTAGGTCCAACTCCATTTGACATTATCCAGAAAACTATCGAAACACAATTTTTGCGTACGCAAGTAAGCATCTCTGTGCCAACGAAATTTTTTGTATTAATTTATGGTGATTCCACGTTTATGAACCGTAACTGTCGATGAAACATGGAAACCACTCACTGAGAGTGCGTCAAATTCGTCGAAACGGCAGACGAAGGACATTATTTTGTATATTTATAACGTTTCACGTCACGATGATGCTTCATCGCATAAGCGGCTATTTGTACGAGAACTTCTGGCTGAAAATTCATCAAATGTTGATATCAATTTTCCACAGACACAAACACCGCGAAATCAATGAAACGTAAATTTTCATGTCAAATTTTTGTTTGCTCGCAGAAATCAAGGCGGACGAATTTAGCGGGAGGAGTTGGGAGGTTGGGACTTTGGGAGGAGCGGGGATGTTGAAAAATATGTAAACATTTGGTCGATCACGGAAATCAAAATTATTCGAAATGTGAGAATAGTTTGGCATCAGCCGTATTATTCCGCAAATTTATATTTTCATACATAACACCGTCGCCATTGTGCAAGCAGATTTTAACCTCTAGCTCTCTGTGGCCATTGATCGTCGCCGGCACGCTTGGACGGCTCGTGTCAGCCGCTGATTCTATATGGCTTTGTTTCTCCACGACGGCGAGAAATTTCAGGAATTTTTTACCAGCAACCTTGACTGGCAGATAGACGCGACAGCGCGGACTTGTTTTTACCAGAAATACCGCGCGTTTCGATTTATCAAGATTTAGACGAGATACTTAGCAGAAACAACTACTCGTTTGACTTTTTAAATGACATCGCGCGCGTATTTACACTCGTGTACACTTTATTTTAACGTCACTAAACGATGTAGAGATGTTACATGGAGGACTGGTTAAATGGAAAATTAGATGGTGATATAATCGAAAGGATAATAAATCACGAGCTTAATTTATTATGGAAATAATTTATTCGTTACTGGTATCTGCATAAAAATATTTTTGTGTCAGGATAATGGATGTTTAATGGAAAGATTGAAAACTGAAATAAACCATTGTCACGGATAAAAGTTAATTGAAATATATTACAGCAAAGAATTATATCTGGAAAAGTTGTAAATGAATGAATGACATCATTTGGAGCATTGTAGCATATAGCATGTTCGTTATAACCTACATTGCAGGAGAGGTTTATATACGGTTAATATAAGGTGTATTTTCCGTATATTAAATTAACAATATGATTTTGTAATATTTCGTGCGACATTTTGGTTTCTCGAAACGAAAGCAAAATTCACGGTGCACAGGATTTATGATACGTCAAATGGCTATTGAGCACCAGGAGAAAGTCCAAGGGTCCGATGTCTCGTCTCGGACTTGCCATCTTTCTCCTGGTTTATGGTGCCAGATGCTTAAAATACGTAAATTGCCAAAAAGGCTCTGCAGCTCAAAAACAGCCAGGAAGTCACGTACGCATCATAAACCCAATCGTTATAGAATCCTTAACACGCAGCAATCAAAATGTCTCAAATTACTAACTTACGAAAACGGGTTCTTCCGTAGCGTTGTTAACGTACAACGCGAATGGATTTTTAACGATCCAATATATTGGTCTATCAGCAATTGTTTGACCAGTGAAACAGATGAAATTCAATCGTCCGCTTAATGACACTACCGATTGACGAATTTCAGAGGCACTCGGTCTCGTTCCTGTTCATGACAGTATTGCCGCCGCGTTTCGTTCCCGGCGAACTCATTAATGAAGCCAATTCCAGAGTGTACTACGTATGCAAACGGACAGTAGACACGGTCGGATTTTCAATAGTCGTGCCGTGTACTCGCCTTCAGAGACCTCTCTGCTTGTAATGACAATTAATTTTGATTCCCGTCTAAGGACTTGGCCGATTACAGCGTATAATCCGACACGCGGAACTGTAAACAAAGAAGTTAAAATGCGATGTTGTAAAGTTAGTTCTCTAGAAAATATCTAGATGGAACGTTTAAATGTCTTCTTAATTTTTCATGCTTTGAAAAATGTTGATAATCTTGCACAATTTAAAAGGTTTCAATCATAGAATATTTTGTAAAACAGCATTTTTTATTACACAATTTTTCTGTGTATTTTCAAGGTGATTGGAAGTCTTTATTTGCGAAATACATATACATTCATACATACATTAGGAGAATTTAAGACCGATCTTAGATTTTCCTTATATCATCAAAATTTTTAATAGAAGAATTATATTTGTATTTATCTTTGATCTTTCCAGTTGAACCAGAAAATTCCTATTTTGATAGATGAAATTTTTATTAACATACCGGAATTCTCATACTTCAGAAAATGTCATAAATGCATAATTAATAACATAAATGCACAGATTAGCTTTCAAATAAAAAGAGTAGACTGTGGATCTTTGTGCACAATAAATTCGTCATTTTCAAAGTGGAGACAAATTTCCAAATTCATTAATATTCCGACAATTGCGTACAAACGTTCAAAGATAAGTCAGTTGCTTGTCTTTTTAGGGGTAGCTGCGCGCGGATTATATCGCCCTTTCGTTAAAGTTTGCGTTTGACACGTTTCCGAGAGCGTTCATGCTCTGTTAACCCGTAGAGATCCCCGGTCTCGTTATTATACCGTATCCCGTCTGCAGCGTGTTATCAAAAGATATCGCGCCACCTTCGGGTAGACGAAGATTAAGACGCCGGTAATGGTGCCGGTAAACCGGAAGCGGCGGGCGCAAGCGTCGAATTCGTCCGGTAACGTGAATATAAGTTGCCCCGAATCTGCGGCGAGAAGAACGAATTCGGACCAGCGTAATTAATGGCCGGAGACCAAGTGATTAATAGTTTGCGTATACCGTGGAACGCCGCGACGCTCCAGACGGGTTCGAGTTTATCGTCGGGCGCGCCGCGCCGCGCCGGCAGCATCTCTCCCTACGCCCAGCTACCGAGTTATTAAACTAATGCGACTCGTTAGTAGTTCGCGGCCCTCTGGCCATCGAGGAGTTTCGCCCGGATGAAAATTCGCCCGGCCCGGCCTGGCCTGGCCCGACCCGACCACCGAGAACGAGAGTGTTTCCCTTGGTGCATCCATACAACGAAATTGGTCTCATTAACGAGCCGCATCGTTTACAACCATACTGCTTCCGCTCGCGGTGTCGCTCGGAATTTCGGCCTGTAACTCCACGTTCCGGCATGCCTACGTCAACTATTCAATAGTGCCGCTTGCTTCGTCCAGCTTTACTGCCACATCATAACTCTAGTTTCGCATTTCGAAGAAAGAACCAAATCCCAACCAATGAGACACGCGCGAAACCAGCCATTCGGCCGAACATCGCTTGTATTTTAAAGTGATAAAAATTCGACGTTTATCGAATAAGACATGTTTCTACTCTTTTATTTTATTTAGCTTCAAACAGATTTTGAATAGACAAGCTTCATGTTCGCAGGGTTAAAAGTTGTCCGAATATTTTCAGAACACATCGCAGTTACATTATACTAATCTCATACTAGAAAATCAACGGTACGATTCGTGATAAGGGAGATAAAGCAATTCCCGCGAATCTAACGCAATAAGAAAGATTCCAGGCACAGAATAAGCGAATCCCGCATTAGCGAAATTCCACGCGCCCCACATAACCGAGCTGTTTGCTCGGCTTCCGGCTGCCGCAAGAGTTACGCGACGCCGAGACTTTTTTTCGTGCCTAGTTCTCTGTCAGCACTTTGAATTTAAATTCCCATTGGCCTTTTTGCCCTGACGGCATCGGCACGTCACGAACGTTACCGAGATTTCGTTGAGCGAAACGACCCTCGTAGATGGTAGAACCAAGAAAACGAGAAGGAGGACGGCGAAACGAGAACGCGGAAGACAACGCTACAGAGTAGCAGAATAGGCGGATGAAACAAAGAGTGGAGAAAGGGGAGAGAGAAACGAGACAGAACTGACGCGTAGACTGTGAAGTATTTTGAAAATCACACTTTCCGGCAGGCGTCTCTCTCGCCCCTCTCTCTCCCCGAGAGATGAACAGGCGAAAAAAAGAATCGGCGTAAAAGTCAGCCCCGACAAACGGACGAGCGTGGAAGACATCGCCGGTGCAAAGACTGAAGCGAGCCCAGAGGTGGGGAGATAAGGGAACCGACGAAGATGAGAGGCTAGATCCCTAGAAAGTGGAGTAAAAGTTTTTACGAAACTTTTCCATTCCGCGAAGACATTATACCGAGTGCAAGAATCCCTCTTCTGTTTGAGAAGTTGCCGGTTCCTGGGCGAAGGCGGACGGCGATGGATCGCTTGACAACGGAACGTTGCTTTCTAATTGTCGATCCAATTTTCACGAGCCTCCGCGCGTTCCTGGAATATAGGCTGCTGGTCGTGATTTCCAAGACTTTTAATTAATTGGTATACAATCGGAAGATGGCTACGCCCGTTACATCCCAAGCACCTACTTCTTGTACTTTGTTTCCGATTATGCAAATTTTCATTTTTTCATGTTTTCAAAAGTTTGTTTAATCGAGTCAATTATGCGAATTAACCTTGAAATACGTCATCTTTTGAGAACAAAAATAACGTTAAACTACATCAATAGCGGTAAAAATTTAAGCGAATTTCGTTTAATTTTACTAAAATAATCAAATTAATAAGATTTTACAGAGATTTTACAAATTTCACGCTGGTATTTAAAAAATAAAAGCTAATTATAAATACTCTGACAATAACGCCAACCTGGAAGCAGCAGTTAATCTATATTTTAAAACAAAAAAAATTGTGTTTCGAAGAAGTTCATATGTCCGTGTATTTGAAATTCGCTGGAGCTTTCTTCGCTTCGTAATAATTTTGATAAAGCGCGTTCCACGGCGAGCCGAAGCTTAGCGATCCGCTAAAATAGCCGCGCACCATTTGATCCCAATAACTTTTTTTTTCTTTACGAGCCGTACCTTGAAGCGGGAGCGTGAAAAACGAAGAGGATAGAAGCGCGGGCAACGATCGATGACGGCGTACTTGTTCCGTCAGAGACGCTTTCGCGCGATTCTCGTAACCCTAATTCGAGCTGATCGAAACCGTAGCGGTGTGAGTTACTGCCAGGCGGTTTCTGGGACGGATTTCCGATCACAGAGCTCTGTTATCCGACGAAGTCGATACGTCTTGCTGTAGGCTGGCAATCGGGCTCGCGGACGATAATTTCGGGCCATTAACGTCGTGCCGCGTGTCGCGTATCCCGTTCCATTAATCATCCGCGTTACCGCGATTTTTGATAGCGAAACTGTTCCCCCCCCCCCCCCCCCCCCCCCTTCCGTCGATGCTTCAACGCGAGCAATAGCACCGGTAATAGAACGATCAATTTACGTCGGCGGGTTGCATTTATCAAGCTACGTGATCACGAAATTATACACACGATAAAACAGTACCCTCCGCCTATCAATTACTGGTGTTCCATACTTCTCGCATTAATTACAGCTTCTTATCGTGCGATGTATGTTGTAGCCCATTGATACAGGAAAGCGTGTACTTCGAGTAACAATGGAAGTTATTAATCTTATCCTTTGTTCTTAATACTAAACCTACCGAGAACTAAAGGTGATTAACGCGCCTTACTATATCGGAATAACAAAACTGAATTGCTTCCGATTTTATGTCATTTGTACTACCATGTTTACTTGAATTAAAAACTGTATTCAATCATTCTCTTATGGTTGTAGCTTCGCGTTTAAGCCATTTGCTTCTTTGGAAAAATTGTCCTAACCTTTCGCAAGGCTTCGTCAGAGGGTCAAAGACATACTGATATTGCTATGCCTGGTGGTGCTTCTCTTAATATAGTATAGTTTGTTCACGTTTCGGGTCACTGCCAACCAATGAAAAGGACTATCTAATTGGTCATCTGAACAATTAAAAAACGGATGGAGGTAACTCCAGATTGGTTTCATGATAGCCCCATTAACGTTGTTATGGTGTTTCATTATCTCCAACATTTCGGTCTGTTTCCTTGAAAAGTGTACCGTTTAACTGACCAATTAAAAAGGTATTAATTTTTACAATGTATCTACATTTTATAAAATACCGATGCATATGAGTACAAAGAGTAATAGAAAAGCTAATCTAATTCGTTCTATTTCCTTAATCGACAAACAATGAAGTAGAACCGAATGTTCAGAAATTCCACATACAACATTTGTCGTCCGTTGACAAAAAGCCGACGCGGGAGTAAAAACATTTTTTTTCGCCCAGAAGAAGCGACCGCCGACCTGCGTAATAATTCATCGAACCAACGAGACAATGCAGAGTTCCGAGTACCGAACTGTGTCGTCAGCGTTGTACGGCGTCCGACTGGCAAAACGATGTAAAGTTCGTAATGTCTCTCGGTCCGCTGGAAAACTGCTCTGTCCATCGTGCTCGCGCCAGTCTAGACTTTGTCGGTGCATAGCGTGGATCGAGATCAGTTGTAATCCTGAGAATTATTGCGTGTTCAAACCGTGAAGCGTAGTATCGCGTAATCCACGCTTGACTGTCAACGATTTTGATATTTTTTCCTGTCTGAGATTCGTGTGAAATCGCGTTGCAAATTTGTTGCCTATTCGAAGAACTTACGACAGCGAAGTATGTACTTTTAGTCACGAAGAAATTATTTTTTGTAGTTTTATACAATATTTCTGGAAACCGCTAGATTAACGAGTTATTACATAGTGTTAGTTTATTATTATTATGTTAGTTATTACATAGTCAGTTAGTTCACTGATATTCATTGATTTTACAGATTTTTTAAAGCACTGCGGTCCTTCTCTTGTATACTATATGATTGAATTACTATAGTAACTCAAACCAGCGGATTTTCATGCGAAATAAAAATTCCCCACCTCGATTGCACGAAACAAAAGCCGGATAAAAATATATATTCTCTGTTAATAAAAGTAACATGAAATAACATACGATAATAGTACGTTTAATCATAAAAACAATGACTGATTTTTCTGATAAATGCCTATTCGTTTTTCCCGTAATTACATAGAATTCGTTGACTATGCAGTGTGTTCTAAAAGTCACTCGCAAGCGGAAAATGAGGGATCCCTGAGGTCATTTAAAGTATCTTTTTCCTTAGCGGAAATGTAATCCGTGGCTTTGTTTACGAGTTATGCGTCCGTGTTTTTCGCTAATAACTAGTAAACAAAGCCGCGGGTTGCATTTTCCCTGAGGAAATACTTACCTCGAATGATCTCAGGTAACCACCATTTCCTCATTGTAAAATATTTTTGTGACACATTACAATGTATCCTAGTATACATGTTAGTATTATTAATTTGCAACTTGTGACTATTATTTATCAATGGTTCCTTTATAACCATTCATAATTTTTTACGTATATGTACAGAATCCCGTAGTACTAAAGGTGTTGAATGTAATTAGCTGATCTTGTTAGGTGATTCCATATAATTCGAAGTGATGAAAGTAAATAATAATTGCGGCATTTAAGACAGTACCACTAAGTCCGAAAAAAATGATAAACGTGGAAACGTTTCATTAAATTAGTGTTTAAATTATCGCAGAGAATTGTTAATTATGTGAGACTAGTTTTTATGCGATAATATTAAAACTCGAATACAAATTGATGAAATCAGGAACGTAAGAAAGCATATTGTCGCTCGAATTGCGAATGAAAAGGCGGCAGTGCGTTAAAACTAACTCTTGATATAGTATTTGAGAATTCCATGAAATTGACGCTCGCTAAAACATAATGTCAAGAATATTTCGTTAATCGTGTTCCTTTAACATCAAAGAGCTATTATTAAACGAAATTGCTGTCATAAACAATAGATTCCGGTCTGTGCTATAAAGCAGCTCTTGCGAAACATTTAAAAAACGTGCCGCTCATGGCCACGGTGCGTATTCCATATTTCTCATTGCATTAACTCGATAATCAGCCAGAAAGCATGCGGAAGCACGACCAGTAAAACGAACGCCAGCATAAAATTAACGATATGAAAATCGAAATCCTTTCCATCATAAAATCTCTATATTGCGAGATATACGCGAAGCCCGTGGAGATAGATATTCCTCGTTGAATCGTACCAACCGACGAGAGAAACTTGTAAAAATTTTATAAAACTTGTATAACAAGGAAGACTCTTTATCGCAGTCCGAGAGAGATTTCTTCGAATCGGAATGTTCGATCGATCGAAGCAGGAAGGGTGGATTGAGTAAAAAGGGATAACGGGGTACGGTGAAATACTCCGTACGGAGCATACTCAAGAACAGAGATTGAATTTATTGCGTTGCGTCGGAGAAATAACAAACTCGAAGAGAACGACCGACTGATAAAAGTAATCGAGAAGGCTGAGAACTCGGGGGGTGCTGTGGTTAACCGTAGGGATGAGCACCTGAACGGACCGAGAGGAATCCAGCGCGCGAGTAGCACGTGGTTGCCGCACGAAACAGCCATCGAACTTTTCCATGTCGATTTTCCCGAGCGGTTTTATCGGGGCGGAATTTTCTTCTGTATCTCGGCGATAGTTCAAGTTTCGTTTCAGGGCATTGATTTCCAGGCGGTCACGGTTTCCCTCCGATACCGGTTGTCAGCGATACGTTTTATTCGCGGGGGAGTCGCGACAGTTACATTTGAATTTCAAAGAGTTCGTTCCTTTTGTTTCGAGTAGCGTCTCCCCGGTGATTTGTTGGGCGTTCGCGCGAGGTAAACACGAGATATAGCCCGTTCTTGTCCGAGGATGCCCGCCCGGCCACGGTCACCGAGAAAACCGCCCGAAGGTCTCTTTCTCCCGGCCAGACGGCGCTAACTTCCGGCGCTCGTTAACCGCCTGGCAGCGAGAAGTTAGCGGACCGTCTCCGCGCCCGCGCGCGCGCGCGCCGCATGGAAATCCGTGAATTCTGTCTACCCCGCGCAATCAAATCGAATTCGCGAGTTCGCAGACCGTTGCGGCACACCTTCGATTAACTTCTTTCATCCGATTAGGAGCCCCCTTCTTTCGGAAGCCGCGCGCGCGAGCTCGTCACCGTTTTCTTGCTCGCCGGCTGCGAAGGGAACTCCATCCGGATGTAAAATATCGCTCTTCTCGCGGAATGCAATTAAAGGTAAATGAATACACAGAGCGGAGAAATTGGTTGCCGGGCGTTCTCTCGCGCGAAAGACGTTTCCGGTATACATACTCGCGGAGAACATCACCGCCTGTTGTTGCGAAATCGCGCCTCACGAAAGTGAGAAAAATAGAACGCGGCTGTATCATTCCGCGCGGAGAAGAAATTTTATAGCCGTCCGCGTGTATTCTTCTTTTTATCGAGAACGCTGCGAAGATTTGAAACAGAAAATTTTAAATTGAAAAACAGTGAAATAGTTCTACCTCAAGGCAGCCGTGTGAACAATATTTTACACGAGTTACGGTAGCGGTCATAAATTTTGTACTGAACGCGGCACATTTTTAAGCGATTCTCGCTTTTAGGTGGAAAATTATGACACTATTCTTACACTATATTTTATACGTGATATTAACCCTTTGGCTACGGCAGACTTTGGCACGGCCGTAGTTTTTCGTTAGGCACGCATTTCTGAGGAAGTACATTAAAATATTCAAAATATTGAATTCTATTACATTAAACCAATATTACTTGAAGCGAACAATAATTTTAAGCTTTTTTTACAATATATAACATAAATATTTGACAATATATAATTAATCAAATTTAATAATAAACGGGGGGCGAAATTTGATCTTGACGCCTATTGGCGCCAACGGTAGTCAGAGGGTTAATTAACGCTAGCTGTTTTTACGCAGCCAGCAAATCCTGTTAAATATTTTGAATTAACCAACAAATTGAAAATAAAATGTTGCAGCGAATGTAATCAAATGTGTAGAAACTTAATAAAAGAATACATGAAGAAAAAATGATCCAACGAATTTTACATTTAAAATGACACCATTGCGTCGACCTAATCGGCCAAAAAGCAGTTGCACTAAATAATGGCTAATAGTAATTACAGAGGTTACTTTAGGCGAAATAAAAGTTACATAATATTTTGAAAATGAAATAATTTCTTTCTATTTGCACTAGTGTATTTTTGTCATAAATATGTTAAATCCAGAATCTAGCGATAATCCTTGATGGAGTTCGATTACGGGCGATTGGAAATTATGCCTGCTACACGGTTGCCTATCAGACGGTTCGCCTCGCGAGGATTAATTGCAAATCTATCAGCTTTGGAAGCACGTATCTCTTACAACAAGAAAAAAAACAGAATCCCATATAAAGAAACTTCATTCCGCGGTTGCAGCTTAATTTTCATGTGAGATCATTGATCTCCAAATTATGATCAGGATAGCAGGAACATTGTGTTCGGCGGACAATCAAGTCGGTAAGTCGGCCAAATACAGTAAGGCCCGATTAAACTGATGATTCAGAAAACGATAGTGTTATTAAACCGTGGAGCTTCCTGAAGATATTTGAGATTTATGTATCTCGCGTTGCTCGTGCCGTCCCATACTAGTTCGTCCGTGGACGTAATCCCACAGAAATGGAGATTAACCTACAGGAATCCCGGCCACCTTATCCTAAGCCCATAGGATTCGTGAAGATTACGTTGAAAATGGATGTGGGATAGCGACGTTGATTTCTGCGATACAAGGTCCCTCCATCCATTTTTCAATGTACCAGGCTTAAATTAATAATCGCATTTGTCCCACTCGTTTCTTAAGATTGCGCGTGGACTTCTATAATGATGGCACAAAAAATGGATGGTAATTAAAATCAGTGTAAAAATGATTCGCACATTGTATTTCCGATCTGTTTGATTTCGTAAAAGCGTGTCGTACAGCACTGGACAGTAATACACGTAGATTCGGTTTACAGCTTGAAGCTTTCCCTTAACCCCTTGACGTACCATTTCCTTTACAGTCACCACGATTAGGAATTTTTCAATTGGCACAATTACTTGGAAGGGACAGAACATTAATATGTATATCGTGCCTGAATTTACTTGAATGCTTAAATATTAATAAGGGATTAGAACTATATTCCAATTTTAAAGAACAGAATAACATCCATATTTAATTATTTGTTAGTAGTAATTTTCGTCATAAGTCGGACTCGTCAAAGTACGGCGAGAGGTTAAGATACGCACTCTGAATTTTCCTGTGCATAATTTAATGCGAAAATGTTACGGAAAATGTGCGAAAAATGTCACGCATTAATACATGTAAATACATTGGAAAATTTGTTTCTCCATTGAACGTAACACAGATTTCAGGATTGGAGTCTCTTCTTTACAAGTGATCTCTTAAACTTCGATTCATTATTTCTTTTTTAGTCACTCCATTGCACTCCGAGTGAAAGGTGTAGTATATACTTTACAGCAGCACAAAGATCACGAGGACTCTACACGACGGAACTTGTTCGCCGCGGTCGATTTATTCGAGAGAAAATATTTTCAATGGTTTTGGTGACGTTTCGGTTTGTAAAGTTTCCGAGTAAACCTTCGAGTATACTTTCAGTTCGCAGCGAGTTGTAAAATTATGCGCGGAAGGACTGATCGTTGAATTCCGAAAGGAGACGCTTGAAACTTTAAAATAAGTCCAGATGTATTGTGATATGGCTCATTTCTACAAAGTTATAACAGTTCATATATCAACAATTTATCTAAAATTATAGAAATCTAAAATTAAGTGGATGAATACTTTTTACGTTGACAGTATAGGTGCGTCGTTACTAAATATAGCGTCTTTCTATACTTTCGGTAGACGTGTGGTAAAAAATTAAATTTTTCCTTTCGCTTAGAATGTTTAACTAATTATTCAATTTTTATCTCGATTTTTCGCGCAATTGGGAACAGCTACGATAACTGGACAATTATTCGCACTAAGAAAGAAAATCGCAATCATTGATAAGAACCCGTTGCCGGTAACCCTTCATTTATAAAGACGTCAGAGGCGTTAAAAGACAGCTTTTTCAGCGGTCATTATAACCGGTGGAAGATTTGTGAACTTCTTCGACGAGCATTAGCTTCGAAATTCGTTTCCTTCGACGGCGCAACTGCAGACACTGTTCCCGACCTCATCCCCCGCAATAATTCTTGGCAAACAAACTCCCGGAAAAACTACTCCCCACCGCCCGCGGACTTTTTCGTCGGAACCCTTTCCCCTCCATTTAAACGACGAATGATAAAGCGAAGCTGTTAAGCGGATACTTCTCGGGTACCGGAAAGAAACCGCTGAAAGAAGTTGACTACGTTTCTGTCGAGGGTTCGCGGCAGTACTTATCGCCTCTCTCGGAAAGAACGGGGAAACAGTTGCAGACTGGTAGACCGGCCATGGAATAAGAGAACCGGAAAGGAACCGGCTTATACGCCGATAAATGGATTAGCAGGATTCACCGGCGGTGGATAAAACAACCGCGAAGAACTGCCGGCGGGGAGAGAGGTTAAAGATTCGACCGAAGAAATTGCATGAGAGGCGTTTCGGGGCTACAACGCGGTCTCGGCTTTTTCTGCTGGTTAGTCGATTTATAGGATTCTTGTTTCGTAGTCTCACCGGGCTGGCATTACCGTCATTACGGGCTTTCAGTGTTCTTTTTACCAACGCCGGCTGGCTGTTTCTCAGCGCGTTCCACCGTAATTTTCTCGAGTTGATATCATCGTACAATAGTCCTAAATTGCGCAAACAAAACCGAAGCATAAGTACTGCCAGGCTTTAATAAATAGAATTACGACCGGAGATTTGGAAAACGAAATAGCAGATCCGATACATAAAAAGTGATTTTTGATTTCTATGAAAATGGGTATCAGAATGTTTCGGTACCTCTGATTACAGATATGAACTTATAATGTTCAAATACCATCAAACGATAAAGCAAACAAATTACTTCAACAAGAGTATAACATTCGTATGTTGTTTATACGTCTATCATACGAAATTCAGAATTAAGTAGCTGCTCTATTTTATATTACATATTTATATATTTCTATTTTATATGATATATACATATATGATTCGTTTAAAAACCCGAAATTCACGAAACAATTTCGCTCTCGAGTTCGATGTAAACCGAGACTCTGTAAAAATGACCATTACGAAAATACTACAATTTAAAATTCGCGTTGGACGCTCTGTTTAATATCAAATGTATCCTCCCAGCGTGCAGGTATCGCTGATTTAGCGCCGGTGTTTTATATTTCCTCGGTGTTGCGATTTCCATGCATGGCGGCGTATAAATTCCTTCTGATCTCCGGACGTCGGCGGTGGAGATAACGTTCGTAAAAAGAGGGCGCCGAAGAAAACGGACGTAGATCGAAACTGTATTATTTAGGCATTTCTTGCTGGCTGCGCCCGATGATGGTTCCCGCTATTTTCGTCACCCCGGCGCATCGGCGAGCGCCGATAGCGTAGCCGGAAGGCTCGCTTAGGCGAAGGTAAACTGTCGCCATAGAAGAAAAGCAAAGGAAGCTGGCGCACGCGGGGACGCCGCTGAAAACTCGTCATCCCGGTCCAATCAGGCGGATGGCCTCGATTTTGTTAGGGGTCAGACGCGAGTCTCTTGTCAGACTTTCACCGGGAAAAGAAGGTCTCGCAAAAATGGGATCTTTTTCCGCGAGAAATTGCCCGGCCACGCGTCTTTGAAGGACCTCCGCGAGGCTGTTCAGATATTTACATCCACACCGAATCGCCGCAGGGTTGTGCACACTTCCCATGGTCAGATGTGGCCGGCGAAACGAGTTCGAATAAACAGTTCTGACCCAATGCCGATGGCGGTTTGCGATCGGAACGGTTGCGGCGCGTGCAGCTAGCTCTCGTCACGAATTAGCTGGAGGGTGCGTGAATGGAACACCCGTTGACGCGACGTTCCGATTACTGGTTCGTCGTATGTCACTGTCGCAGCCGCGGGCCACCAGATTCTTGATAGCGCAGCCTCCACGAAGGATCCTCGGAAATTGATAACTCTCCGTTCCGCTGGACGCCCGGCTATTTTTCAGCAACAAAAGGACGATGCTTCACCGAGCCGCTCTGTCCTGCACGGCTGCCGATTAATGTGCCTGCGTCCCTTAATTAGTCCTGCGAACGAATGGCGCGGATGTGCGCGCTCTGCTCTTGTTTGCACAGATTTTGATGCCTCCTGAGGCTTTTCGGCAATGGAATCCCTCGCCGGGATATCGTCTTTCTCGGTCGCTGATTAATGCTTGCGTCCCCGTTAATTAATCAACGAGATGGATGAAACGAAATTCTAATTTTAGAATTATCCAATTGATTTAAGAATTATCTAATTTTCTTATTCACTTACAAAAATTGCGAAACAGACTTAATGCAATTTAATTACCGAAACATTGAGCAATCTCCTGTTGTTTTTATTCGTGAAAATCCTAAATGGAAGAACGTGAAGATAAGCCAAATAAGTTTACGAAGTACAACTTTTTTAATTGGCACTTAAACGTGATACACGTTGTATATATTTTTGTAGTAATATCGTAGTAATAATATTATATCGTAGTTGTGAAAATAATACGTAGTTCTACCCTTTAATCTTTTGCTTGTTCAATGAGGCTATCCTGCGTTCGCAGTGAGCATTTTAGTTATTAAATCAACAGTAATTGTAAATGATCATTTCGTAAACTTCAAGAATTTCATATTTTTACTATTGTATTCTCTAATATCACTTACATTGCAATTTTACAACTTTATAACTTTAAGATATTCAAAGTCTCAAGCAGGTATTATCAAAGTGTTATGAAAGTCAGTTGCATAATTTCTTGGAAGAATATATATAATCGTAGTCTTTTCACGCAGATACATTACTGATATTATTAATTTATTGAGCGTAAATATATACGCATTGTCAGTAGGTCTGGGGAAGAAACAAACTCGATCTTTTATTACTTTGTGAGCTCATCTACGTGTTTCTGTATATAATCAAATCGTAGCAGTGTACATTTTAATTTCTCAGGCGGCAAGGAATAAAAAGTAATGAAAATCCTTTGTACCGAGGTAGGGGATTCTGCTAAGAGTTGCAATAATAGTCTGGGGTGAGAAAAGCAATGGGGATCTTTTAATTAAAGAACATCAAGGTAGCAATTATTTAGATACGACAGGAGTAAGTTTCTGTTTATTAAAATTTGTTACGAATTGCGAGACATTACATAGCACGCTTGAAAGATTGAGTTACAATCGTGTCTGTCCTTATTTATGATACATGTAATTTTGAACTTCCCATTATACTACGGAATACAATATCGACTTTCTCTCATAATATTATACGATAACATGTTGCATTATACGTACGAACAGTTTGTTTGAAGTACCTTAATTCGAGATCCGCTTGAACATTCTGCATCCACATCATCATCATAAACATCCCTATTACTTGTTTCAGTAAAGCTAGCAAACTAGATTGAGTTCTAGATACATCGGCACGTTTCCAACAATAAGAAATAAATAATTATTTAGAAATCTCTTGCAAAATTTTCCAAAAAAGAAATTAATCTAAATGAAAAGTAGTTTTAAACAATCTGGTACAAGCCTGCTTAATTTATACACTATACAAAAGTAGTTTTCAAGTTGCCCTCGGTACGATGTGCAAAATATATTTTCTATATCTTTTACAAAATATTGATATGTATGGATTACTTACATATCATCTCTTATTCAGAAGTATGTTGAGAAAAATAATAGATCCAATTCTCAGCAACCTACCCCTGTTAACGCCCTTGAGAAGTAGGGTAAAAGCGTTTCCCTTATTGGCAGAAACGATCCCTTCCTATTAACCCCAATTTACACGAAACGAGGGACTCGTGCCCAGTCAATTGTAAACAAATGACACCATTTGATTCCCCTCACCGTTTAGTTCCACCATAATCGCCATTTTCGGCTAGGAGCACATCAGATGGGTGTGTCTGTGCTTTATTTATGTGTGTATATTATTTATGCGATCAAAGGTGCAATATTATTACAATATACAAGAACGTTGAGTCTTCTGATAAACACATGATTATTTGTAATTACGAATAACTATAATTAGAATCTTGACTAACTATAAATTGAATCTTGGCTGTATCGCGCACATATTTTTTAAACGGTTATCGTTTAAGGTTACTCGCAAGCTTGCAATTTATTATTCGTGTATAGGATTTTTACGAATACTTTACGCTTACGTTAACGGACGGTGCCTGAAGGTAATATCGGGATAATAACCGTAAGAACTTGAAGGTAATATCGGGAAATGAGAAAATGAAACACTACGCAAGGGCAAGGTAAATCGCTCCACCTACACTTTTCCATTTTATTTTGATTTCATTTTACAACACTGGCGGTGTCATTTCTCAGAGCTTGGATCTCTAGTAATTTGATGTTCTTCGCCTTAAACGTTGCCTAGTCTTATGCACCGTTAACAACAAACGTGCCACGAAGCAAAAAGTTACTGTCAAAAGTCGGACATTACGTATTTAACGGTCTAATACCCCGCAGTCAGTGAGCGTGTAAATTTCTTTGTATACGTACACCAAGTCCTTGACATGCTCGTGCCCGCGGCCTCGCCGAGTTTCGAAGCATCGATCAGCAATTAGTAAACGAGTTTGCTTCGGTACTCGAGCCGTGATACAACTCGAAGAATCTGTCATGAAGCGTATGACAGACTGCTCTCGAGATGTAAATCCGCTGGTGATGAACCGTTATGAAGTACTTTTTCCACGTAACGATACGATCACACGGCACACGCGAACAATAACGGGCGCAAACATCGTTTCCGCGATATCGCGTTCTAAACATCCGCGTTTACGAAATTAATGGTCGCGCTCAGCTGCGCGCACGGCGCACCATGGAAAATTAATAAGCCGGCGAGAAATTGTTCCGTCCCGCTAATAGAATGCACCGGAGAACACTTGTCCTTCGTCCGAAAAGAATAGCGGGGTCAGCACGTTCTAAGTATATTGGCATGAAAGGGTGCATTTTGATCGGGAATTTCGCCACCGACGCGAAAATCAAATTTAATGAACCACTCTGTCGGCGCTGCCCTCCCCTCACCTGTATGTCGACCGGCTGCTTTCAGGTGCTATATTCACTCATGACCAAAAGGATAGCAGTACGGAGCTGGCCTTCAAGTATGCCGTCTACAAGATCAACAAGGAGAGGCTCATCTTGCCGAAAACGACGCTGGAGTACGATATACAGTACGTGCCGAAAGATGACTCCTTTCACGCGTCGAAAAAAGGTAAGATAATTTGCTCTACTTTTGTTCAATATTTGGGTAACCGCTTTTAAATCCTTTCATACAAGCAGCGACTCTGAGATTTCGCTGGATGTTAATATCGGATTGTTGCAAGTGAGATGGCGGCTTTTATACATTTCAGTTAAATTTTCTATTTAACAAACTTAAGAAATAGTTCTTTGATAAAAATATTTTCTTCCGATTTCAATATATAATGCAATAAATTCATTAGCACGTTCGCTGCCAGTGTTTTTAGCATGCGTAAATTTATTTGTGTATTATAAAATATGATGAAAATATCGTCAAAGAGAAGCTAAAAATTCTTTAAATGTTATGCTACGTATTACAATTTTAAAGAATTATTTTCATAGAATTTATTTGATGTTGACGCAAAATCGTGATCGCTACACATGTGTGATGCTGGTAACGAACGTGTTGAATGTTCTCGAAACTATCTTCCAGACAAATTTGATCCAGATGCCTGAAAAATATTCTCATGGAAATATATTTATAATATCAAGATTTATGAAAGAAGGAGTCAGAAACCATTCATTACTATAATACTTAATGTATATACATGATCTAAAATTTGCTGTGAAAGTTATAACTTGAAAATATCAGCAATTTTTATCAGAAATTTTACATTGTTGATTTTCTTAAGTTTTAGTTGACTTTGTGATAAAAAATTAATAAAGATCGTATATTGAATTTTAACACATAATCAAACATTTAAATGCATCGATCATTACACCTTTGAATACATGTGCGCTAATTTCAGTTAGTGTCAATATTTAGATCTGGTTACACGGATAACAACAATGGTCGCATTTGTACTCATTAATCCTTGCACAGATGCCGACTAGTTGGCATTATGCATTACAACGTTAACCTTCAATTAATTAATTATTCTATTTCGAACTGAAACTTCACTAAAGACTGTAATTTTACTTTCCAGAGTGTTTATAAACATATTTAATGTGTACTTATAATATTTTTACTGACGACATAAACCTTCTTAAACAAACTTGATATTGTTCGACGCATTTGCAACAACAATCTTGAACGCACAAAGCTACAAAGCATTGAAAGTAATTGAAATGTTTTTCTTTTCATTATAAGAAATCTTTATGAGAAAATGTGCTCGCATAAAGGAATTTATTGTATTGTTTTCGATAGAAATATCCTTGTAATTTCAATATTTGTTAAATAAAATATACAAAACGGGTCACACAACCGACGCTGCCAGATTTGATGTTAAAATGCGGATATATAAGTCACAGTAAAATATTAATAAATGATTGATGTTATAATCGTTAATGATACAGTCTTAAACTAACAACTTCCATCACTTTAAACCAAATAATTATTTATTTTCAGCGTAAAGAATTTAAATGCGTTTGTAATTGAAGTAAAAACTAAAAAATGAGAAAAGTTGTTGCAGATAAAAAAAGACAATAATGAAACAGAAAAAGTTTCGAAATAATTGAAAAACGCTTGTGTTCGTGATTTACATCAATCTTGAAAATATGAGATACATGCGTTTATATTATCAATCTATTCATCCGCAGGCGTTATTTACCAAAAACTTAAAATTGAACAGCCCAGGTCCCAAAAAAGAAAGAAAACGAACATTCAGGAAAATGGATCGGTAAATGAACGATAGTGATACGAATTTGTTAAAATTATTTCTGGACTTGGGATAGGATGCAGCTTTAAGGAAAATTTATCGCAGCTGCGCGGTATAAGCCGTCCAAGGATAATAGGTTTGCTCACGGCGTCGTTATTAAAGCGACACGCAACAATATTACCATCCCTCTGTCGGCTGCCAAATATACGTTCCACCGTTCAATTTAGCTTAAAACATATATATGTGTATACTATTTGCAACAAATTTGACATCACGTTTCCTGTCGATATCGTGTCAGTAGCAGTTTCAAAAACAATGAACAAAGCCAGAGAAGTGGGAAAATACGCGGTGACCATCCTTCGTTCGGTTTCATTTATGTGCAAGTCGGGACGTTTTCGGCCGAATAGCTCTGTTTACAACATCGTTAGAACAGTATCACGCTAGTCCGTATTTTCTCACGCGGCAGAGAAACTACCGCATCTGACCGTGATAAATTCTTACGTACCAGACGCAGGGCTGCTTTATAGGATCATTCTGCCGCGATATTCTTGAAAACCTGAACTCATTCCGTCGTAATAGAAGCAAAAACGATAAAAAATATATTGTTCGATTTTGCAGTAAAATTTCGATTGCTTCGAGATTTAAAATTACCTTTTTCAAGAAAAATCGAACCAGTACCGGAGTTTTTCAAGCTTACAGTTTGATCTTTAATAAATTATTGCTCAAACTTGTAGTATATTGTGGATTGGCTCGAGACCGCGGGAATTCATCTACGAAAATTACTATAATTTATCTGTTTTACATATCTATTATAATCTCATTGATTGAACAGTATGATACAATTAGCATAACGTAAATCGTTTCACTGCGTCGGAATATCTTATTGTTTCCGTTCACGGAAGTCGATGTTGCGCGAAACGTGCGACATTTTATTCGGTAAACCGCATCCTATTCCGATCTCTGCTGGCAGTGGGCACCGTTAACCGTGCGTACGGTAAAAATTCACTATCCACAGAGTAATCCGTCAGCCGGATTGTTTTCATCGCATGACACGTGTCTGGGTTACTTACGCGTCACTATAGCCTTCCGTGGGAAATCACATCAGCGGCTTTCCTCCCTTTTTTTGTTCGTTCGGGATCGTATTTCGATTCGAAGCGTACTGCTGCGCGTCACCCAGTTTCTACACTCTAGTTTCCCAGAAACCTTTGATTGGGCTTTTGAAACTACTGGACAGGTGAAACAGCTCCTGCGGATTAAAACGGTGTGTAGGTGATATTTTTTTTTCTCGTTTCAGAGATACGTTGTCCGAACGAAACAGGCTCGAGTTGTTTTCGACCAGTTCTTCGGATAAGACAGTCGACATCCCTTTTTTACCAGAAAGCCTAACGAACGGTTACGGCAAATTTTCCATAGATGTTTTGCAGCTTTTAAACGAAAATAAGAAAATTTGGGAAAAGAGGGTATGATTATTCGAGTCTTGTGCCTGGTTTTTATAACTTTTGATCATTGGTAACTATAAAGATAAGTCGTGATGCTCGAATAATCGTATCGCGTTTTCCCAGATTCGCCATTTTTAAATTGGTATAATTAAAGAGAATTTACTGTATGTCTATAAAATATGCATATAGTTCGTTTGAAGCTGCAAACCAAAGTACGTTTATTAAATTCTATTTTCTCCTCGTCAGCTGTGAGATATTTTTCGATTGTTAATCACGATTTGGAATAGAATACTTGCTATGATTATGTGAACTTTAGACTTTATAGATAAATCTATCTTCACAGTTCTAAACAAATAATTTAATTTAAAACCGGTTTCTCTGCAACGACTACAAACAATTAACACTTGGAATAACTTAAAAGGAAATGTATTCCGTGGAGAGATAGCCAACCCTTCTTCCTGAAATTTACATTTTTGTTATCTCTAGCTTCCTCACGAACTTACTCTTCGAGATGAATTTTATTACGTCCTGCAAGGTTCATAAAATTCATTGAACATGTAATAATATTCATCGTGTATTGCATTCAATGTTGCAACTTGTTACTCCAACCAATCTTTAATCGGAATATTTACTCATTATTTAGAGAATATTGATAAAATAGGACGTCATACGAATTGCACTATGTTGACGTCATTTACGGACCATTACAAATGTTATTTACATCTTATAATTGCTAAAAGCTTAAGACGATATTCCATGATCCATTCATTTTAAATCATTCTTGAGATAAAGAATGGTTCGAATTTTTCAGATCATGTTCTGCAATTTTGTGTACATATTGGGTTATCTCAAGATAATGTTGTGCACTTATTATGCAATTATTCTCACAATTGCTAAAACGACTTAACGGGACAATATTGAACAACAATACAAATGTTTAATTTGTGGTACAGTGGGACATCCTATAACGAACCAATTCATCCTAAATAGAACCTTATGTGTTACAGCATACATTGACTATAAAATACTTTGATATATACATATATATAAACTGAATGAAATATGAGTGCGCGGGTGTATGTGTTAACGTAGACTTTTATTATTTAGTTAGCACTAGAAGGGTTAACCCATTGCGCTCCTATATCGAGTGTGACTCGACATTAATTTTTTTTATCTCAGGAGCTCCATTTTCGAGTCCCACTCGACGTTATTTCGAAACGAAATTGAAATAAAATTCGGAGTGCAAAGAGTTAAACACGAACAGAATACGAGTTTGTTTCTGAAACTACTAATAAGTTGGCCCTATAAAGGAGAAATACGATACAGCTCTCTGGTACTCGTAACAGGGCTGGCTCCGTTCAGAAAAATCGGGGAAAATTGTTGCGTTCAAAGTTATTGTTCGGCGATTTCCCGATTGTCAATTTTCGCTCGACCGGCCGGGGTCCCTCCTCGTTCACGGGTTTCTGTCGTTTTCCTCCGCACTCGAGAACGACATGCCCAGGTCGGAAAGGCCAGCCGGCGCCGATGGGGGTAAGCCTCGGGTTACAGTTTCACGAAACGCTCGCAACGCCCTCGAGAGAACAACCGGAAACGCGGCCGGGCGGCCGTCGCGCCGGTGTTCGCCCGTTACTACGTAGCGGTGCCCGACTGTATGCATGCAAATGCGAGCACTCGTGACCGAGATGAACCTTGCAGGACCGTTTGTTTCGCGTAAAGCGCTATCTACGCCCGACCGTAGGGCTTTTTTTTTACGTTTTTACGGTTATATGCATACGTGTCGGATAAACGGTGGCCGGTTATCGGCCCTTCTGCCGATACTCGCCGCCCCGGGAACACAGGTTCAGCCGTTCAATCCGTGAGGAGAATATTAGGCAGCCCGGGAATACAGTTCACATCGCTCGGAATTCGGAGTACACCTCGATTGATTTAATAAAACCGCCGCGAAATTCGTATCTGCGCCGCGGATTCCTCATCGGCATCTTCCGGTCGACTGGCTAACACGTTTCCCTTAACCTCCGTGAAATTAAATAATCTTCTATCTTGTTTTTCCTTTCTCCAACCTACTGCTAACAACTTAGTATTCGTGTAATTGATTAGAGGCTACAATGATTATGAGATTGTTTGCATAAACTTTAAATTTGTAAGTTTCGATGGCATTTTCGGAAGAATGGATGTCCTTAGGAGTTTCACGGTATAGTTAAAAGTTCTTCGTTTTTCATAAACGTAAGTACCAGCAAGATCCCTGCAGATGATCGGTCAAACTGCTTATAATCACCGACAATCACGACATTTGCGACTCAGACATGTGGGCTGCAGATGAGACAGACCTAAACGAAAACTTTTTCACGAATAGGCCACCGATAACACGAGGTAATAAGACACTACTTCGACGGACAGTTTTCCACTCCTTCAACGAAGACAATTTGAAACATGCTTATATACCAATAAGAAAAGTAGGCTACCACCACTCAACGTCATGTATAATATAGAATTTGTTGAATAGTTAACCCTTTGCATTCGGAGCTATTTTAATTCGATATTTAAAATCGTCTCTCTGACCTATAATAGTTCCATTTGAAATAACTCGCTGTATTTTATATGATGTATTTACTGAAATTATTATAATATTATAGTGTTAAATAATGTTAAATGATCGCCGTTCAAGTGCAAAGGGTTCATACGTGTGTGAATCCTCGAAAATTCTACGAGTAAAAGAACACGAGCGCGAGAAAGAAACGACGTAATTCAAATCGATACGTAATCTTCACATAACACCTTCTTTAAATCATAACACTGTAAAACATTAAAAAAGTACATAGTTTACACTACCACTATGCCGCTATTTCAGAAACAGAATATTTTTTAGCTGTCGCCGTGACGTCGATTACAAATAACCGCCGAGGAATAACAAGAAACGGGTGGAAATAACAGACGAGAGGCAGTTTCATTTAAAAATCGCGGAATCGAATATTTATTCTGAACGTGAAAAGATTCCGTTGTGTAAACGGCGGCTTAAATGGGGCTGAGCATGCAGATAGTTTTTGACGTATTTTAAGCATAACATGAATAAACATGCAGCTCGCGGGGTCTCGTGCTCCTGCCGTTTGTCGCGGCGGAAATTGTTTCGAAAAGTATTTACGAGGAAAAACCGAGGTTCCCTGGGAAGTTCAGAAAACCGTGAACGCAGGGGAACGTGAAATGGAAATAGGAATATCCTCCGCGTGTTTTCATGCTTTTAATAAATGCAGTCGAATAAAAATTCTCCGTCGGACGGTTTTAATTAAAGCTCAACGAAGAGATTAAGCCGCGATTGGGGCGAGCACCGGTTCCACAGTTTGCCGATCGACCGTGAACATTAATGTCGCGCCCGTAGCAATCTTTTGACGTTTAATATCTTACTCCAGTTGGCTCGGCATCGTTTCTTCCAACTGTGTCTACGTTCGCCAACGGGGGATCGCTCACCCGGCGATACAAATGCGTTTTTAGTGCGCTAGATAACGTTGCGCAGACTTTGCAATGATTCCTTCTAGATTATTGGAAAATGTTGCGCACGTAAAAGGCGAATAGAAAATTATACACCGATGGGGGCCTAAATAGTTGTGCTAACAATAAGCATAAATAATTTTTTATATCTTACACGAAATGAACAATATTTCAGCAAAAAAGTCTTCCACGTTTTTAAAACTATAATAACAAAACTAAAAAAATTTTTTTAAATATTATTTTATTTTATTTCTCGAAATTGTGAGCTATGTAATCATAGATTTTGGCAAAGCTTTTAAGTGCCGCCGTTAAGCCTTGCTGCAAGTACGATTAGAACATCTTCGATTGTAATAATTTCCTAGAAATGAAATAAAATTGATATTTCCGCGTTGTACTAAAAACAATTATACTTTTCTCACGTACAAGAAAAAATAAAACCACTTTGCAGCACAAATTTAAAGAGACTTTTCATTCACTTCTATAACGCGAAAACAAATCTGCAAATTGTTCTATAGCCCAAAAGTTAACACAGTTGGACTTGTATGTTAATCCGTTTGAGATCGAACAATGGATTCGTTGTATAAAGGGCACGTTACACGAGAGCCGATAGATTTGCCGAAAACATTCCTCGGGTGTCTGTTTCATTTCCTGCGTTATCGCTTTTGTGTTTGTTCCGCAAGTTCGCTGCTCCCGCCCTGCGCGCAGTTACTTTTCTGCATGCTCGTAGCCGGGTGAAATGGACTCGCGAAAAAAGATGCGTCTGCAGCAAGGGATCGAAGGAAACGAAATTTGAAAAAGCGCCGATAAAAGGGCTTACCGGCGGAGCTGGCTCGACTGCAGCGGAAGTACGTTCTGATAACGGGCAGAGCATCGTCCGTCGAAGTCACGGCTCTCGGAATCGACCGTCCCGAGTTCGGTTTCAAAGGATGAAACGGCGCAGCAGGGGCTTCCACGGATGCTGGCGAACTTGAATCGAGTACCGTGAGCTTCGTACTTATGTTCGAGATGCTTGCAAGTCACTCCGAACACCTGTAAAAGCAACAAATAAGATTACTAGCGTGTGGATTTGATGTACTTCTGACGAAATTGAATAGGTGAAAATTAAACCCTACCTTTATAATATTCTATTTTGCAATATTACTGATCGAAATTTCTTTATCGTAAGTAACTTCCTAGAAAATAAAGAAGAGAAAAAATTTCGAACAATCTACAAAACATTTTTTTCGCTGCTTTAATATTATATACAATAAAGTAGTTCTTATTTTTCAATTTTCCAATCGTCTAACTTTTCTAAAGTATCTCAATAAAAATGTGTTAACACAATACATAGAAACATCATCCTGGCAACCAATTATTGTCCTACAAAGTATGAAAAATTAATTATGAAATTACATCGAAAACGACAAAAATATAATTGTCGCCACTAATGTACGTAATTATTATTAAAAACGTATACAGTAGAAATGGAGAACATGCTCATTTAAATAGAATCAAAGGTGCAAATCAAATAACGTTCTGAATTTTTGTTTCATACATGCGAAAAAAAGAATGTTCTATTTGTTATGCTTTTATGAATGTTTTATGTTATCTGTAAACGTCGGAGTATATAAATTGATCGAATTGTTTTTTCTTATCGAGTCTGTCAATTTCAAATAAATGGTTTTGAGATACACGTAGTCAGAGCCTATAGCAAATCCATCTATTTGCTCGATGCTCTACTATAATATTTCATAATCTGTGTTCCCATAACTGTTTCGAAACTCAATTTAAATATTTGAAAATGTATTATCTTTGTTTGCGTTCATTGATAAAGGAAAACAAAATCATTAATTGTTGTTTTTTTGTGACGTTACACAGCCAATTTTTCTTGGCAAAAAGAATGTCTTACTTTAAACAATTAAACAATTAACTTACTATTTAAACAATTAAAATATTAATAAAAAAATTTCGGATTAGAAAACTTCAACATACATATAGAAAATGTAAGTCAGTGAATATTTTTTTCGTTGTTACTATAAATTGCGAAAGCATCACAGAACATTGAACTATTTAAAAAGCGTTTCCTTCCTTTCGATCTATTGCAGGTTCAAAGACCGATCGCTATCTGTTATCTCAGAAACTTGTTTTCCACAGTGAAGTTATTATCCGAGAAGCGAACGTCGGTCGTTCGTAACTTTAGAGTTAATCTTCCCCTTAGTGCTTACATAAGTTTATGAAAAATATAAAACCAGGAGATCGTAAATCTTTCTACAATCTGTCTTACAATTTCGTACGTAATATACTGGCGATGTTAAAATGTATCACTTTATTTTATTAAAATGTACTTAAAGTGATAACTCTATACGCTAAAAAGGATAAATTATATATCATTCAATTTGGATAAAAATTGCTTTACATTAATATGATTGATGAATACGATTTGATTAATAAAAGAATTCGTATTCTTGTGTCTCTATAATTCTCTATAACTATGAAAGTGTCACATGAAAGCAAAGTACTGAAACAATGAGAAGGAAACTTTATTTTAGTGGCACTGCAAATTTACTACCCAGAGAGATTAACGACAACATTGGTGAAAAGTAGTTATGGCGTTGGTAAGTACAGTTTGTAATAGTTTTGCAAACACAGTTCAGCCATTTATCATGCCAATGATTCCGAAAAATTTTCTGACATCGCACTCTTATACAAACCTATTCAATAACCTTGTGTCAATTAACAATTTTTCTCAATTAAATTGTAAATTAAAATTATTGTTAACGGACAGTTATCAGTTTATTTTGTTACAGTATTTAAATTGAAATCAGCTTAACCCCTTGCACTATTGCTCCTTTCATGCTGTGACGGTTAGCACTTATTCGTACTTAATAATTTTCCTAATAGGTCCAGACAATTTTTGTTTATTGTATTGTCTTTATTTACCTTCGTTTCTGTACTTTGATAACAGAAGAATTTATTTTTATTTCGATGTAGAAGAAATTAATAATATTCATACTTAATAGAGCTTGCATAAAGTGCAAGGGGTTAATGTACAGGTACCAAAATAACTTAGCTAAATATTCACGATGACCGAATACTTTCGCGATCAAGCGTACTTATACGCATTACTCAATTAATGCACATGCGGGAAAGTTGCAGTCTAGCTATAAACAATGCCCGACACAGGAGTCTACTTGAAATTTTGATCTTACTCTCCGATGAGGTTCACCAAGTGCAGAATTGACGCGGCACTCAATGCGTCTGCACGTCTACTGTGCCAGATTTTTCTTTCCTGAAGTTAGCGTGATTTATCTTACAGCTTCACTGACAATGTCTCGAGACATTTCATGCGAAACGGTCATGCAGATACCCGTCATTGCGGGCATACATATTATTCTGATAGCATATTTTCATGGTAATGAAAGGTAACGGGCTCGACGGTATTTTCTCGTAAATCGAGAACAAAACGGCGCACCGCGTGGTTTCCGCTCCCTCAGACGCGAGGTGGGTTTTTGACAAGCCGAACACCTTTACTCACCTCGCGGGGAAGCAAAATGAAAGGGGTTCCATGAAATGAGCGCAGCCTGTTCGCCGGCGAAGGAAACGGTGGCTGAAGGAAAGCGAATGGTACACCGAGCAATTGTCCTCTTGTTTCGGGAAGTCTGCGTCCCGATGAAAGGACGACACTTGAAGCACCAAGAGGAAATGAAAAGCCTTTCTTCAGCATCCTCTACCTTTTACAGGCGAGATCGAATTACGGGCACAGAATAACCGAAGGAAGGAACGAAGTTTAAAGAGGGGTCTGTCGGGCGATTCTTAAAGCGTCTGGGCAGCCATCTTGATCTCGGAAACGTGGCTGACTGGCACGTAAGAAACATGCCCTTTGTCTCCGGCAAGCGCTACTCATTTCATCCCCTTCGGATACCTCTCCGCCACAGTTCCAGACATATTGGACCGTCTTCGGTATCCATGTAGCTACGGTTTTTCTTAGGTTTGCTGGTTCGAGGATTCGATGAGTTGACGTTTCATCTCGAAAGTTTTTGTCAAGTTCGATGAAACGAGGATATCGACGATATGTAAACGGTAAATGGATATTTTAATCGAAATATCGCATACAGAATTTCTTCTCTTATTTGTACTCCATTTATTGGAACGAAATGGGCATTTCACGATTTAATGAACTTCCGCGAAGATTTTTATTTATAACGTGAACAGTAACAGTTTCAGCAAGAGATTCGCAGCTGGTAAATAATTCAAGAATGGGCTATGTTTTTATTTCATACCGAAGATATCGCGAACGTAAACAATTGTAAACTCAGGACATTCTTTTTCGATTGGATAAATTAATTTATTTGAATGAGAGCTCAAGTTATTTATACGATAAGTTTTTTCTACTAACGAACATACATTTTCCAATTTTTCTTCTCGTTATTATTCTACATATTATTCATTATCCCCACATGTATAGCCTGAGAATGTATATTTTTTTCAAAGTACAATGTAATAATCATATAAACTCTGAAACGTCTTTAAAATTTTCATTGGTTCATTATAACCAGAATAAATACTATCATCGTTCAATTTACGTAACTATACATCGCCAAATAAAACCAGCAGTAAACGCGCTGTTGTTCGCATTCGTTTGTAAAGCGGACGGCCAAAAGGTTAGATGAACTTTGTAAGCCGCACAGACGGACGATGAAGACAGTTGGACCATTTTTGTGAAACAACATGGCATAACGGTTGGGAACATGCTCGTATTGTAATAAAATTTCCGGCTCTGCTGTTCGACGGACCGCTATACAGAGAACCGCAAGACAGAATAGCGGCCGTGTCTGCACGATCCTCGACGTGATAGGAGCGCAGATGCTGCCCGGAGCGAAGCTTAAATCGCGAAAAGAGCAGCGGCTGCAAGAACCCCGTTGACCTCGCTCAGAAATACGATCACCGAGCATGGTTGGCTTAATTTCCAGTCCCGTGTACCTTTGAAATCCGCCGAAAGACTCTATTATTCGCGAATTTCGCGGTTTGTATTTGCGGGCCGTAGATCGTAGATTCGCGAAAAATTCAAAGGATATGGAAAAAGCACGAAACTCCACGATCCTTTTCTATAGAACATTGATTATGAAGTGTAGAGATTTTATCAAAATTTGATATGCTATATACTCGTTTCTCTGATAAATATGTATAATCAGCAGTTTGTTTAGGAAATACTGGAACGACATAACTTTGTTATCGAATATTGCCCATTAACTGAATCTTTAGTTTGCTTTTAAAAATTATTTTTGCTTTTAAAAATTATTTTTGCTTTTAAAAATTACTTTTGCTTTTAAAAATTACTTTTGCTTTTAAAAATTACTTTTGCTTTTGAAAACTATCTTTGCTTTTAAAAATTACTTAAGGAAAATATAAAATGTTAGGCTCTGAATTTATATGGTTACGTTTTGACGTGCTGTACGCATTCATCATGCGCACAGCTAATATCCATGGATATTTAATTTATGACATCCACATTTCATCATGACTTTGTCCAATTTCTTACATTCAATTTTGGTAATTATAATTAGTTAACATCATAAACGTATTTTTATAATTGTAATGTTTTTGTTGATTCAAATATTCTCTAAACCAGTCTTTTACCAAGTGATCTTTATTGCTAAAAATCAATTCGCATGAATTCGAATCAAGGGCATGCATATTGATAAATTGATCTATACGATAATGGAAAAAATTATTTTTCGATTATCGTATTTTTCTCCGCAAAGCGTTTAAAATCCTGCTATTGTATTCTGAAAACTGTTATTGCAGAGTTCATCCTCAATTTCCTTCACATATATGAACAGATAATGCTACAGTGAGTAGTTTATATAAAAACATTGATTGAATTTGCTAGCACGAGCGTGATATAGCACGTTCGAGCCAGTGTGCGTTAAGCGGATGCTGGCGTTCTAGCTTTTAAAACGCGTACAAGAGAGGAGATAATCCGCTAATATGAAACAAAGCTGTATATGGAGTAAATTAGCGAGCAGCATATGTGCTCTACTATAGATAGCGAGTAAAATCGAAGCTGTGAGTAAAAAAATCTGTTACAAACAGAGGAACATGCGATGAAAAATATTGGCTCATAAAAATAGTGACACAAGTGACAGATTACGTTCATAACAATCGACCAGTCTTTTAAAACAAAATTTTAGGACTTTGATAAATATTTGTATTTGACATATTGTGGAAAGAGGTATTTGACGCTGTAAAATGACCACAGGCAGGGGATTTCAAAATTCTTATGCACAACGTTACAGGCGTTCAAATTCTCACAATTTTTCGCTCATGAAGCATTCCTTTAATTTTTTAGAGGAGCTTATTCTAATTAATTTATACAGTGCTTCATCAAGCTCTGCTATTTCTTTATTATTTATTGCCCAAAACTATTATAAATATAAAGTCGATACTATTAATTATAAATATATATTATAGATATAAATTCGATACTATTAATTATAAATATATATATTATAAATATATACTTGATACTATTAATTATAAATATATGTTATAAATATATACTTGATACTGATCATTTCCAAATGATACTGGGAATAATATTAGATATATGCAAAATGAATTGCAGATTTGACGCACCACTTTTGAATAATACTTCCGTTTTAGCTATTCATGTAGATTACACTTGATGAGCCACGTTCATTTAGACTTCCGATTTACCGAAAGACGAGCCCCGAAAATGGTCCACGGTTTAGTCTCTCGCGGATCGTTCGCGAATGTAGGTTTATGTAGATATTCACGGTCGAGCAAGCTCCGTGCGGAAGATCGAAGATCGGGAACCGTGGCGGCATGAAGGACCTCTATTCGTGCGAGGCATTGAGAACAGAGCCCTCAAGAGGTGCTCTCGAACACGTGACACGCCGTGACGTTGTACAGAGTCCCGATTTCTTCTATTAAAGCCGGAGCCTGTCGCGTTCGACGTAATACGACTCTTCAATTGTCGGGCGAATATTTTTATTTAACCAGTTTTTCGCGCGTTAACGCTTCGTGGATCACAGTGTTTCTTATTTTTGTATTTGAACGTTTTCATCCTTATCGTATTACCTCGCTGCTCTTTCTACAATTAGTATAGCCAGCACGGATGCTAAATAAGAAGTGTTCTCTTTTATCTGTAATAAAAATGTTTTTTAATCAAAACGAACTATTCTTGCAATAAAATTACAAAATAGTTTATATTACTATGTGTATAGCATTATAAATATGACTAAGTATAAAATGACCGACAAAGTTCGTTTTTTCTAGAAACGATTGTTTCGTTGAGAGAATAATCGATACCCGCCTTTTTGACACGTTGATGAAGTGGCGCTGACAGAGAAATACTTAGACAATTTTATTATTGATTTCGCACTTAAGGAAAGATATAATACAATTACGCCGATCGCCATTGCTGATTCTCAGGCCAGGAAGAAAATGAAACCAATCCAGGGAATCACCTGGTTCAAAGGAAAAGCCGATCCTCTCCGCCTCATTAAAGGTGTTGAAAGGACGTGGCAACAAGACATGATCACGATTACGGTCCATTGAAGCTTGGACATTTTGTTATCTATTTCTAGCGCGCGTGTTACCTCGTCGCTTTAACCATTTCTGACCGAAAACAGTACCTGGTCTGGATATTCTGTTGCTTTTGCGAAGAGGATAATTACCTTAGAACTTAAATCTAATAAATGGACACTGTTGTCTCTTCCGCACAGCTCGGTAGTTGGGGAAATTTCAGATTATTCGGTTGACAGTCCAGTTCTCTCTGTTGCTTTTAGACACCTTCGTTGCTCCGTGCTAAATTGCGACGGTTTCTATCATTTCCTGAAGTCCAATCGTTGCGAGTTGATTGCGTCACTGCTCCCGTATTCTTTTTCTTTGAAATATCTCGAGATTCTGTCGATAAACTACCCTGTAGAGCGGAGTATATTTTTACAGATTTTATATATTATATTGTATAATTTTATATATTATTTTTATTACGACTAATCGTAATTGATCTGCGCGACTTCCTGCAAAATAAAAAGCGTTTAAATCAACTTTGAAAAACAGATATGAGATAAATACGTATTTTCTCGTTCAATAATTTCACCGAACATTTTCCAATATCTCCGCAAATTTATGTTTCATCTACTCATTTTTGGCATAGGTGTATAAACACCGTAATTTAATCACAACCTCTATATTTATGATAATTTTGCTGCGAATTTGATGAATACATGAGAAAAATGAGTAAGTAAACTTAAAGCAATGAAACTATTTAAAAGCCTCGAAACTATGTATAGATACATTATTTTCAACAGATGCAAATTATTATAAATCAAATAAACTTTAAAATTACACCATACAGTCTAGAATATCCAACTGAATTTATAGGGTGCGCTTAACTTTTCGTAGAAATGTCACTATGTTATATAAGAAAAAATTATACCAATACATTGCGAACCAAAACTTCGTGAATGTTAACTTAAAAATTTCTCAATATTACTTAGAAAGATTGCCGGTTTTAATGCATAACGTAGTGCATGAGAATCTCACGATATTGCGAAATTATCTGCTTGAAGATCTTGAAGGAGTTATTACCTCGAGAAAAAGCCGGCATAAATATTTCATTATAATCGCCGAAATTCTGCGTAAAAATTGAGAAAACAGCAGCCGCTTCTCACGCTCGTTGAATGACTCGCGAAGCCCACGGAACAAGCGACCGAAAGAACCGTAGCCGCGCGGCTGCGAAAGTTTGCCAATCCAAAAGTTCCCCGCGATACCTTCCGTATCAGCCACGTAGTGCGCGATTATACTTGCAAATGAAAAATGTTTCTGTTATGATCCCGGCACAACGTTACGCATAATCTTTATTGAAGTTGCTTAATAGCAGCCGCGAAAGGATCTGCTCGACAAAGAAATGCATTTAATAACGTTCCCTATGTTGCCTAGCTCCGCGTATTTTCACGAAAACTCCACGTCAGTCTCGTCTGCCTTCTTCTGTGCAGAGCCTGGCGAAAGCGCTGGCAATCGATGTTGAAGCTTGTGACACTGTCTTACAAACGCTTGTCGCAAAAGATGGATGAATACATATTGTAACAATATTTATACATAATATAATAATATTTAATAATATTCATATATACAAATATTGGGGGTGGCAATGTAACAGAATTCAGCAAATTAAAAGATTACGTCGAACGAAATTGGATAACATTTTTTAATATAATATTTATTATAAAAAGCATACAAGAACAAATGCCAGTTAACATAATAAATATTATAAGAAATAATGGATTGATATTCGTTGATAATAACTTTTAGTAAAAAATTTTTTATTACAAAATCATTTAAATCTAATCTGAACGTTCATTGGCAATTATATAACTAAAAGATGAAGCTATTAGGTATTGCAATAATATTTTTTTATAGACAATTTTACCTTTAAGTTATTTTAAACAATTCTATCTTTTCTTCTCGCATAGGAAGTATATAAACAGTAATAACCATGTAGTATAGTATATAATATCCATTTGCATCATAACAGTTGTACAGACAAAGTAGTTCCGCGTCGACGGATCACTAAACCGTGGTTTCATTATCACCGGCAATTAAAGCCTTTGAGGGTAGGCGTACACCGAGGCCGAGGGATCCTCATACGTCATGAAATCCTAATGAGCCGTATTTTGCGACTTCAGTCGGCCGGAAGGCGGCGATTGACAGTTTTTGCGGTTGCCTCCGCGCCAATTACGAAAGCCTGTTGTGCTCCGCCACGCCACTATTCACCGACCAGTTTGCATGTCGATTTTTCCGGCATTTCGAGGCACTGTTAAGCTTCGTGCGCGAACGAGGTCGAAAGAAAACAAGACGACAGAGAGCGAGCCTAGCCGGAGGCGAGAGAGAATCGACTGCGGGAAGACTGTTTCTTTCGAGGAGTTTTTCTCTGTGATCGCGTTGGTTGTTGGCGAGAGCGGAGCGGTTGTTCGAGAGCATTTTTTTCATTGACGTTCCCTCCGCTACGTTGGTTAAAGGATAACAGCGGTTCGAATAAGAGAGTAGAGATCGCATTCAAGAGATAGCCCTGGCGATATCGAATGAGAGTCAGTCGAATTCAAAAGTGAAAGCTCTTCTCTTCGCGACAGCCTGCATTCTAACGGGATACAGCGGGGACGGGATAAGTGAATAAAGCTTCTCTTTCAAAGCACCTTTTGCTGTACCCAGCGGGGAGCGTTGGAGGGAAAATAGAATAAGAGCATTGTTTCTTGGCACTTGTTTCGTTTTGCAACGTGAGAGACTGTGAATCGTGACACCGGTCTATTAAACGTACAGCAATGACTTTGCTAAAAATCGGGGACATTGTTGAAAGAAAAATGTTTCGGTTTACGGAGTCTAATTAATGCTTTACTTACAATATTGTCAAGTGCTTTCTAGTTTGAAAACGATTATTAGAACTTAAGAAGTTATATGAAAGTTCATATTAACGTGAAATCTACTATGTACACAAATAGGTATAACCTGTACATTAAAAAATAAACGACAAGTAAACTTTCTATCATCCTGAATTTCGTTTCTTTCCTAAGTTTTGTACAATTAATCGTATAATATATAAGGTCTTCCAAAAGTTGCGGAAGCGGACGAAATCCAGTTACGCTCATTGGCTCGACCACCTTGTATCATCTGATCTTGCCTATCATTAGTAAGTGTTTGTCCTTAATAACTCCTAAACGCAGCCACGCATTACATTTTCCCTGAGGAAAAAATTACTTCAAATGACCTCAGAAACCCTCCATTTTCCGATTGCGAGATACTTTTGGGTTATCCTGTACATTAACCTCTTAGGCACGACGCGCCGTTATAGTGGCTTTCGCGGATGTTTCCTGCTTTACTCAATTGTATTATTAGTTATTAAAATAAACGATTAAAGAGAAAGTGTACAATACACTAAGAAAAGAATATATATAACTAATGCTATACTATACTATAGCTATACCAAACAAAATATATATTCAGAAAAATGTTAATTTAGTTATGAAAAATTTCATTCGCACAAAATCCAGCTGCGCCTAAGAGGTTAATCAATACTCATCAATTATTTAGTCCACACGTGTTTAGTTTTCTATTTCGACACAAAAAAGTTGCATTAATAGGTGTCGCCAATATGCTGTCTTCGCAATGAGTGCACGTCGAACGCATCGCAGTACCTACCTGAGTTTCCGCAAATTGGAAGCTATAATTGCGTCAGCTTTATTGAAACCTACCTAGAGAGGGGCAAGTCCCGCGAATGCATCCTCCTGGTTGTTTTTCCTTGGCAAACGTCTCCGGATACTTCTCTCCGCCGCCATATCTCGAATCCTTTGTGTCCCGAGGGGACTTCTTGGCAAGGTTCCGGCGGTTCCACTTTAGGAGCGGCAAATAATTATGAATTCGGCACTGACAGCTACCATTCTCGCAATCGTGGCACCGAACACTATTCACGCGTATACCTAGTATTTTACGTCGCATCAACTATACTTGCGGTTATTAGCGACGAGTTTTAGTTGGGGATATTAGAGTTTACTGTATAGGCTTGAATTTTTCAGGAATGAGATAACTTGTCCTATTTGTTTGCAGTTATTAAGGTTATCGTGGAGGTTTAGTTTCATTTTGTATTTAGCGCGGAATTCTGCGTACTTAGAACAATTTAGAAGAATGTGTTTTATCGTTATTTGAGAGTTGCAAATATCGCATAGTGGACGACTAGTTTTGGAAATTAAAAAGGAGTGAGTTAATTTGGAATGACCTATTCTAATCCTGTTTATCGCTACTTGTTGTTGTCGGTTGAGGTTCGCTGTGATGGAAAGTTCCTTGAGGAATCCCTCGTGGATTTCTAGGGCGTGCGGCCTTGCAAAGTACTTCCATTCGTTGTTCCAATGGGATAGGAGACGTTTTTTGAATACTTTTTGAAGATCGGCTGGGGTGGTTTTGTGTGCGATTCTTGGCGGTGACAGGGTGGTCGCTTCTCTTGCTGCTGTGTCCGCTTGGTTATTTCCCAAAATACCGACGTGAGATGGTATACAGGCAAGGTTCATTTTTTAATACTTTTATTTCGATGAAAAATTCAATATAACGATGATTAGAATAGTTAATTACATGTGAAATTTCGAAAAACTCATAAAGGAAAGGTTATCGATGCAGCAACAATTACTCCAACGTACAAAACTTTATTGCACATTCTATTTAAAAGATTGACAATCGACGTGACGTTTGGAATTTTTTTTTTTAATAAATATTTTGAAACTAATATATGTCAATATTAAACGTTATATTTGTATTTATGAATCTACAGAGAATTCTTGGACGTTTTTTTATTGAAAATTACTAATTCAATTCGTAAATATTTCATAAATATTTATGACCAGTAGAAGCATCATTGAAACATTTCAATGCAATGTTTCTCAAGATCTGATCGTAAAAGAAATATTTCCAGGACTTTCTTTTGATATTTTATTGATTTTTCATGCAATTTCGTTAACCCTGAAGCATATTTGTTTTGAATCACCTGTCACAGAAATTCCATTAAAAGCTATTGATATTCGTAACCACCGTAGTGGATGATGCGAGATATGAAACACGTCAAAAAAAAAATTGTCAAACCGACGCGTGTGTAGTAGTTAGATGAAAGTTTTTTACACGAAAATACCGCACATTTTCTTGAAACTTTAACAGGTTTCATGACGTAAGCAATTTCAAAAAAAATTGTTTTCATATAAAAAATATGGAAAAGTTGTGTTACGCATCAAAAACAGTGAATCATTTAATCCAACGATGACCAACCTTGTACCTGTAAACTTTAAAATTCGAACACCCAATTTAGGCTGTTCGGAAATTATTTTTTAACGAGAGCGTTGTATTCGTGGGTCGCAAGTAAACAATGGATGGACCACATGCAACCCGTAGACCGTGGTTTGCTGAAAACTCTGTCAATGTTGTACAAAATTATGTGTTTGCATATACGTGTCTGCTTCCGAAGTCTCATATCAGTATTTGTATAAATAAATCAGTCAATGTTATCAAATAATGACAAATAGAAACAAATAATAATGTTTATTCGAATTAATGAAAAACACACGTTTTTTAATAAAAAGAACCTTTCATTTTAAAATTGTTTTGAAATATTTAAACTTTATGATTCAGGACAATAAATACTGAAATCATAAGGTTCCACAAAATCCGAACATTTTTGTTATTACAACAAAAACGGGGAAGTTAACTATAACCAACGTTACTTTAACCTTTTCGCGCTGTAAATATTTTAAAAGCTTTCGATGTATTCGGAAGATTTTAATCTTCTACGGTTCGAGATTTTAGGATGGGTATTTCTTGTATAATTTAACAGCAACTTTAAAATTTAACAAAAATTAAATTTACTCCGAGCAGTAAAAGATAAAAATCATAATGTATAATTTCCTTGATAATAAAGAAGAAACAACAGAGAAAAAATCTCGGCGATTCAAAATATCTCGTTGCAATTAAAAATACAAGCAGATTAAAAACGGTAGAATAAATTAATATGTGACTTCAAAATTACATTAAACTATACTGAGCTAACAAAAATTCAGTTTTAAATTTTCTAAAAGAATAATATCAGCTATATACAGTTAACATATCAATAAACACGTGTGCACATGCGGACGAGTAACTCGTGACAATTCATGAGAACGCGCATTTTCGATTCGAACAGTCGCAATTTCTCTCGAATTAAAATGTTCGCATGTTATCGTTTATCAAGGTTGATTTCATACGATATAAGTATACGAATGTTTATTTTGTACAGTGAAGAGTACCATCTGGATTGATCCTCGTCGATCGTCACCTGTTACGCGTGCAAATAATGCCGGTCCTGGATTTATAGGCACCGTTCGATCCCTTTAAATCACTCGTCGACGTGACGAGTTTTAACAGAGGATTTATCCATGTAACGTTTACACGGGGACCCGGTAACAATCTGCGCGACGAAAACGGTGCACGGGAGGGCGCGAGAGCGCAGGACGAACCCGAGAGCAACTTCCGGGAAGTGTCTCGAAATTTATGAAGCTCTCTCCGCGACGCAACGGGATCAGCGTATCGATTTCACGAGCCGCGTCAACATTGGCACCGGGACCAAGTGGATAACGAGGGTGGGTGGCCATTGGCCAACGGTGTTGGCGAACTTTTCCTGCGAGTCCCGCGCGTTTTCCATCAACCCGCTGCGCGCGCGAATTCCGCGCGAACACGCCGTCCGGATGAGCCGTGTAAATTCGCAAGGCGTGTTCGTGTTCCGGCCGCTTTCATCCGAGTGCAGCCGGACAATCGTAAAATCGGAACAGCCGGGCTTATTTCGAGTGCAGTGGGGACACGGTCCGGCATGGACAAAAGGGTAACCTTGACGCGGGAAAACGCCTGACTTTTCTCCTCGATCGATACGGTCGTAAATTCACCGAACAAAGTTCCTTCGAATAGACTTCGGACCTGTGAATCTCCGAGGTCGTTCCGTTCTCGATTGATGACTGAACTTAAATCGGTCGTTCGGTGGCTGAAATTCGATGTACTCGCAGCGGATGTGGAAATGTACAGGGAGGAAACAAATGTTCGATCTTCAGAACAATAAAGATCTATTTCATAAATTCCTTCTCAGAATTCTTCCAATAATCGTATGTATTATATTCCATTGATCATGGGTGACAGTTCTCTGATTTGATAATATTTTCAGAAATATGTCACCGAACAAACCTCACTGACATCACTAACATACTTTTATAAAATGCAAGGTGCGGTGAAAGTTCTATCTCTTTATGAAAACCGTTCCTTTCTTCCTACAAATGTTCAGTTTCTAATCTATTTTGGTTCCCAAATTCCTTATATATTTTTGTTCATTTATTAGTACTGTTCGTGTTCGTTTCTACCTAACTTAATGGAAAAAAAACTATAACGAGGGGGTTACGAATATGGAATTAGAAAAAAAGACAGAGATGACGGTAAAATAAAAAATTAAAATGATTGTTATTAAAAGTCCACGAATGAGCTAAGCTTAAGAAATGAATTTTATGAAATGCGTGGAACGAAATTATAATAACCAAGATTCTGACAATCATTACTAACTTTCGAAAAGCTCTTCGGGAATATATTGCAACAGGAATAAATTTTGAACGTTTTATGTGAATTTTATGGCTCAATATCGTGATAAATATATTTTTTAAACTAGAAATATATATAAAATATTAAATTGAAGTATCCTCATTTTAATATGGACAGAGCTTTCTTTTCATCCTGTATATTCATCTTGTACCGCACCATGATTCTAGAACGCGATGCAACGTAGATACACATACGCGACAGCGAGTTCGCCAATATTTTATTACATTCCACATTTTATTAAATTTCGCCATATACAATACAAAATAAAAATTTGTAAAATATTGTCCTACATCTATCATGCAACTCTGTTTGAAGTTTTCATTTCTGTTTGAAGAGAGTACGCGAGTCAAATCTAAATAAGCAATTAACCCCTTACGGTACCATTTTCTTTACAATTATTATGATTAGAATATTTTCGATCGTACTAATTTCGTGGAAGGAAAAGGAATCTACTCATCTACTCGAATATTTAAATTTTGGTGACAAAAGAATAGAAATAGATTTCTCCTTAAAAGAATGGATGAACATTCATACGTAACAGCATATTGTTATAAATCTCCATCACGAGTCTAACTCGTTAAAGTATGGCAAGGGGTTAAGGCGCGTATAAATGTGATCCCGTCGAATATGTAGAAAAAATATGACCGACCGGTTCAGTGCAGTGCAAAAATTTCTCATTTCATTGGCGCGCTCGGTCGAATCCGATTTGCGTCTAGGCGTGTGCAGTGGATTGACCGCCCGTCACAGTATCATCCTTTAAGAAGATTAACTCCTTTCTCGTCACTTTCAGCCACCGCGAAAAGTTTCCCCGACACGGTTTCGTAAACAAATTTAGTTTTGGCTGGCTGGCTTCCACAGGCGGGATCTTGTTTTCCCGGTTGCCGCCAGTCGCTTTTCAATCGTCGTAAATGTGTCGCACGTTCTCATCGATCCGAGAGGTTTTGTTCTTTCAGCGGCGTTGCTGGTTGCTTGCCCTTGAAGGTAAACTTCTTCAGAGGATGTCTCGTATTGATTTTTAAGAAAGTTGTTTAGAACGAATGCTTCGCGGTTCGACACTATAACTAATAAGTTATCATCAATATTGTTATAATAATAACGACAAACCTTGAATCGCGAGACTCGTCGCAATTTTATTGGCATGAATCCAAGATGGAGAGGTCCCCATTACGTTTTTATAAGGTTTATTGCAGTGTTAGAGTTTGTAAGGTTAAATTCAATGATACCTGGTTTTGTGAGCGGATGGCTAATAGATTTTGATATATTGGGTCTACCGGAAAATTCTGTCTGCAAAGTGAAAGAATATAATCAATTTTTCGTTCATTTCAGAATATTGTACAATTTAATTTCGTTACCTATGCCCTCTAGCCAGCGTGACGGCAATTTGTAAATAATATTTTTGGAAAATATTTTTCGATTGGAATTTTCCGGTAGACCTAATAATTAATGTTAAAGTTGTTCATAAAGATCCCAGAAAGACGCGATGGTTCAGGTAGGCTGGATTGAACATTCCACCTTCCGCCATTCCTTAATGTTTCTGGTATTGCGCTGGTGCGGTATCCTTTCGCTCGCATCACTGGGAACGCATCGGCTCCGACCGATGATGCCTGAACTGTGCATCGATTTACACCGTGCGTACACTCTCTCGTTCAATTCGAGCCGAATCACTCGCGTTGGGATGCCGGTTTAGAACGGGCATTGCATACACAAGTGTAGTTATACATATCCGTGTACAAGCCCATGTACTTCTTAATATACGGCTACGCAGGTGTACACGTGCACGAGTCTGAAATACACGGGTAAACGTGTATTTGTTATGTGTTTTAATTCCGTCAGAAAGTAAACACTTTAATTTTGATTGCATTATAAAAATAGATTATTAATTCATTAAAAAGATTTCCAAATAATTCGTAATCGCCTTTTCATTTATCTCCGCATCAATATTTACCTTTTTATCTCAGCGAACAATAAGACACATGACAAACACAACTTAATAAATTAGATGCTCGAACTTATAAACTATATATAAACATCTCGTTAAATATTAGAACTAGGACGTATAAATCTCTCTACTGATTTACGATACAACAAATAGATCATTCTGTTATTTAACTCTTAACTGTGGACATGGAATCTGACAGAACTATTGTAAATTTTAGTTCTTGTTTTTAGCAAAAGTGGGTCTAGATGTTTTTACTTCTAGTGCCGTACCTTCTCCTCGTCATCCCGAACATATACAATTTATTTTAGCGAGTCGTTATCACAAATTCGGATTTCCCTTCGGTTTTCAATTTTTGTAAAGTTTAGTACGCGGCAATGGAATCAATTGTGTGAACATCCTGTATGAAGGAACAAATAAAATAAATTTTTTCCAGGCTTTGCCAATTAGTTTGCCGGAAAATTGTTGTTGTGTGAATATCCATTGTCCAGCTCAAATGATTACGACCTCAAAAGAACGGCTTGCGTGTTCTCGATTAAATGGATAGCCATCAATTATCGTCGATTTTGATTTTCGTTTGCAAAAACGTTACTCGAAACATCGCGTTTCGGAGCAATTAATTTCCATACAGATTTCCAAACGTTTCTCGGAGATTCGCCGCAGCCTTGGAAAATTAACAGCTCCGCCGTGTTACGCGTGCGTCGAACTTCCGGTACACAGGTCACGGGTCCCGTGTGGCACTGGATCACGAATCTATTGGCAGCCGCAGGATCGAGAAATTGGATTTTTCCTGTCGAACCGTTTCGCAGCAACCATAGAGGCCCAATCCTTGACAACTAGCGAAATCGATGCCTGGTGGCACTTAATTGCTCCCCTTAACCTGTCCCATGTGGCTTCATCCCCCCTCCGGTCGTGGCTGACTCTGTCGGCGATGATGTAATTACTGGCGCGCACGTTTAACGGTAAATTTACCGGAAGCTTATCCGCTGGTCTTTGCCCTTTCGGGTAATTAACGAGCCGAAATTAACGGACAGTCAAGTGGGCATCAATGAGAGCGGTAACTGTGAAACCGAGTCGGGGTGAAAACCAAAGGACACGCGGATCCTGTTGTCATATATTTCGTGCGTCGCCAAGGTAATTGGAAACAGAGACGTCAATCGTAGCTCACGAATTTAATTAAATGTTTGATCAAATCCATGACGGTATTTTATTCCATGGGACTCGTTACGACGCGACGCAACGATGAGTGAAACTTCAGCTTTTGTTCGAAAACATACACGAATTGTGTCTGTGCAGTGAATCCGTCTTCTTGATGAAGAATCCTCTACGTAACGTTTAATTTTTAAATTTTAATTTTTCATGATGTATTGTATACATCATATCATTTGACGCATAATTTGAACGCGTAATATACTCGATAGTTTCTTTCATTATTTCTGCAACGAGTCACGTTGTACGTCGTTACACAATTTCCTATTAAATCAAACATCCCTTTTCTATTAACTCGATATATGAACCGAATATCCAGTATAACATACTTTACACTGTAACGCGCAAATATGCAGGGTGTCCCAGTTTTTAAGGTTCAAATTTTCTCATAACTTCTTAACAAAGCTCTATATGATCTATGTTTACATAACATTTTTCTCTTACTTTGTACCATAGGATACACTGACAAAATTAGAACCATAAAAAGTGGGACACCTTGTTTAAGATAAACAAATTTTACATTTACTTACCAATGTATATCTTCGAAATTAAATGAAAATCGATAGATTGAAAACTCATGAGAGCTAACGATGAGATTAGTATTATAAAACTTGACAATTTATAATTTTCCGATAAAGGTAACAAGCGAAGTCTTGAATCCGAATTAGTGCTTGCGGCGCCAAGCGAAGAAATTTTTGCGAGACAAGTGCCAATACGAGTAAAGTGCCAATATAAGCAGCTTAACGCGAGTTTCGTATATTAATTACACCGTGTAAATACTTCTGGAAGGATCCGTCGAGTGTTACTGTACATAGTCAAATAACCCAGTTTCCCTCTTGCGATACAAACGAGCAGTTTTCATCTAGCGGAGAACATATCAAACGAATTTCGTTACACGCGAACCCGAGCCAGATAGAAAATAAACTGAAACACGAACAAACTGGAAAGCTTCCGTTCGGCGATCCGTTCCACAGATTCTGCAAGTCCGCTGGGATATTTAACGAATGACTGTAATTAGGCTTCTCTTCGTAAAATTTCAACTTCGCAGACTAAACAACGCGGCCGCGTTACATTAAACACCATTAATATTTGAGGCGTCTTGTGGATCGTGGGCGCGTTCAACGTTTTACCTCGAAGCGCGTAATTCCGTATCGAGCTTTGCGCGTACACGTTTTCGCGAATAGCGGACGAGCGCCGCTCCGTGAGCGCGATAGAAGTTGGCTTCGTGTCGAAGTATTTCGAGGCTCGGTACGCTTCGCTGAAGACTGGCACTGGTAAACACGTTCTTTGCAAGCAGCCGAGCATATCTTCCCCGAGTTCGTTGCCTCACAGCGTGCTTTTTTCTGCTGAATCGCCCTCCAAACGAGAGAAAATTAAGCATTCGGACTACAGAAGATCCACTGGTACAAACTCCCACTGTTGCGTTGCGCCATTGAAATTTTTCTGGAGTCGCCGCTTCGGCGATTTATACATGGTGTTTCGTCTGAAGATACTTTCTGGCAGTTTACAAAGCGTGCACTGGCTACAAGACATGTGTTGGTAAACTCAAAAATTTCTTTTCTTCGACTTGCCGTAGATGCAAGCGAACTGTGTGCCATATTTTCGTTCCGTAGAATGCTTTGTTCACATTAAAAAGTTGTTTAAAAATATTCTGTTATATCTCGTTTTAATTCGTTCAAAGCGTACATACGGAATTAAAATTTTAGTTCTCGCATTACGGTGAACGTTATGGAGCTTCCAGTGCAGAGTGCCGTTCGGCTTGTTGATTATTCCGCTGAAATTGAATAAAGGAATCGTAAATTCATTTTATGGGATTACAGGATTCGATACGGCAGTGCAAGTTCGGATCGCGGAGATTGATTTATAATTCAACGGTGATCAGGTCCGACGACGGAAATCACGAGCGGATATCTCCAAAAAAGGTAATCTCGTGATAGAGATCATCCCCCAGTGAAATTCCTCGTCGCTTAATCTTTCGGCCGGTTGTTCGGCCGAGTTCTCAAACTATTCGAAGAGTTGCGAACGCAAAGAACTTATCTGTTTAGGACGACGGGCAATGCTGGCGGATCTTTATACTCGGACGATAAAATAAATCGGAGTGTATCATCATTTGCCGGCGGTGTGCATGCCGAAAATGGTTAGCGACGCGGGCCGTCTCGCGGAACAACTTGCCGCGTGGAACAAATTATGGCAACGATAACCAGAATTTATGAAGGTCCCTTCGATTATGCCGCCGCAAAGTGGTGAGACAGAAGCTCTAACGAGTGCTGAATTCTCAGGGAACAGGATAATGGGATTTTGGTGGTACATTAACGTTCTAAATTCGGAGCGCCGCCGTTGCTATTATACTCGAATTACAACTAGCCATCCGTCATTTTTCGCTGGTTCCAACATTTTCCGCGGCTGCGGCGAAAAATTTAAAGTACGTTTAAAACAAAGGGATGTAACGAGCCGTTTTTAACCGTCCAATTATTATGACACAATAAAAGTATATTCGTCAGAATGTAATTGCGTGTGTCACTTCAATCGCAAATAACGTGAAAATCGCGTTCTAAACATTTTATGAAATCTAGCAAAAATACCAAATTTAAAAAATTTTGAATACTAAAGAACTTTTTCTGTATGTTTTGTTTCTCTTTTTATAGCCTTTTTATTCGTGGAACGTATCTCTGCGTAACAAATAAAACTAGCTTGCGATTTTACATCAAAAAGACAAAATGTATAAATACGTGAAGAAGAAAAAATTATCAGCTAAAATATAAATTGAGTAACAACTTGTTTCTAAAAGAGAGCCGATCAAGATAGTTCGATAGTTGATAAAAAAACTCATATTTAAATGAAAATATAATTGCACGCTTTTCTGCTGATTTCATCCCCGCGGCGGCTTTCTAAAATTGTTAAAAATATGGCTTATTTTAAAAAAGGGGACTACCCTATACAGAGTAGGGGGGCTACAGATACTATAAAACTGTAATTCGGCCTGAAGCATTTTCATTCTCGATAAAAATTAAAATTTCGATTTTCAACACTCGCTATTACAATTCTTATTAAAACCATTGCCAGGTGAAGCGTTTCGTTTTTAAAACGTGACGTAAATATACATTACTCTTGAAATTATTATATTAATAATAATCATAACAATAATTTGAAAAAAATGAGTATTTGTATTTTATTAAAGTGAACGACTTAAAAATGTGTCTAAAACGATGATTAAAGAAAACAAAATACTTCTGATCAAACTCACCCTATTAATGACTATATTTCTTTATATCTTTAAGCAATTACACGCGTACAGTACAATGCATAACCAAAGAACACCATTACGAAAGAAAAGTTAGCTGGATCATTCGAAGATAAAAATTAGGAATTCTATATGTAATCATAAGTGGTTACTTTAACGAATAAAACGCTTTAAAATTAAAAAATCCAAGCATTTTTATTTACGATGGAAAAAAGCGACGGAACTTTCTTAATTATCCGGTGACTGGTATCAAAATTTTATTTCAGGCGCTCCTATATATTCGAGACACTCTCGCTGCAATCTGTGTTGGCGGAGAGGAAATTTTCTCCCGCGTAGCAAAACTTACGATGAGATCCGGTGTAAACGAGCCACACAACACATCGGAACGGCTCTTTTACCACTTGTTAAAGTAATCGAGTGGCGAAATAGGAGGTGAGGTAACGCAAGGCTGTGGTCTTTCGAGTCAGGAGCCTCGCGGCGTTTTCATTTCCACTTTGCCTGTATTCCGTTTATTTTTTAATATCCGCGCTGCTCGCGTCTCCTTTGAGAGAACGATTTCACTACCTATCACGGACCGAGCGAGAAAAATGGCAGAGGAAGAAAGAGAAAGAGAGGCAGAAGGATGAAGATATATACATACTCAGGATAAAGATAAATGAAAAACTAGAGAAGGATAGAATATAATGGTTACGATAAGAAGAATACCCGCTGAGGATTGAGAATAAATATGGCTGTCCGCCGAGAGGGCTGCAATCAGAAATAATAAAAATGCATTGCGTGCTTCTGAATAGAGAAAATGGCAAATGCAGGAAATGTAGATTGTTATTGGTGGAGCGTGGTAACAAAGAACAAGCTTCATCGCAGAAAAATGGAGAAAACTAGGTGTCGCAGCGCTCTATGCAGAAATACCTTCTTCTCTGGCTGAGAAGCAGCTCCCCATCCAAAGAAATTGAATATATTCATCACGTAGTCATTAGAATTCTCGTTTTTTATTTTTCTCCTATAAGATACCTTGATTTTAGACTGTAAACGCGTTTTTAATCCTTCAGATTTCAAAATATTCCTTTGGGAATAGCGAGGAAGTTATCAAAAATAAACGCAACATATAAAACAGTCATATGGGCATCAGTTTTATGTACAAATTCAGTTTTCAGAGACGGGGATCATTTAAAGTACATTAACCTACGTTACATTATGCAATCAAAAAATACAGTTCAACGTAAAAACACGTCTACGGCCTTATAAACTACGAAACGAAATGACCTTTCCATAAAAGAATATTCTTCTCTTATCTCGATCCTTTAACAGCGTTCATATTACATGGACTTACTTAAAAGGACCATCCCTTGTGAAAGATGAAAAGACAACTGACCCAAAAGAAATGTAAAGGTAATATTAAAACAAAGGAGCAAAGAAATCCCTCAAACGTAATTATGTATATTATATCTGAAAATCAGAGCATTCGTGTTAGCAAAGTGAGGAATGGTGAGAGTAACAGTTGAATGTTAATAAAAATGTAGCTTTTACGATTATGGCGTGGCTATTTCGATTTCGTTGGTCCTGGGAGCACGCGGTGTGCGATCTCCGAGAATTTCATGGTCACGTGAGTGGGATTCAATTCCGCAGCCAACCGTAATCGCTTTATCCAACATGTGTCTCCGCCTTCCGAAACACTTGGCCCTAGCACCAGCTATCTGGAAACTGCTGTTCCCGGCGGAACGTTCGAACCCGTGAGTTCTTGTCCCGTGTAATGTATTAACTTGCCAACATAAGGACCGGTTGTCCGAGGTTTGAAAGGCAACGCAACCGGCTAATTCAGAACCTGGATACCATCCACGTCAGCCATAACAATCCTTACGGCTCAACCGAGATAACCCTGCCAGACACTAGTCGGTCATTCCACGTGTACGAGCGCGTTTACACCGTGTTACGAACGCTGTAACGAACACCTTTACGACCGCCGATATCTTACTTAAACGCTCGGTCCACCGTTAATGCACCATTCTTGGACCATTGGCTTTTAGCTTGCCGTTGTCAGTGCGGGTGATGATAACGGGAATCGATCCACGGAGACTCCTTAGCACTTTCAGTGCCGCGACTTCTAAAAAATAACAGACAGAATTGTTTGCTCGAGTTTCAGAATGAAATTCTGCTCTAATACGTGTAGCAAGTTTGGTTTGAAACTAAAATATGTGATTAGATTGAAAATGTATAAGATATTTCAACTTCTTAATTTTTATAGTCAGCAAATAAACAATTTATATTTTTCATAATATTTATGATTGTTGAACTTGCATTAAAAATATAAATATTAATATCAGTACTAATAATCTATCTCTCGTATTGGCTACTATAATATTTTGACATTGATTTGAATTCTGCAATTAGCCTGCGGATTTTTATGCGAAATAGAAATGGTCTAAGTTGATTGTAAGAAATATAAATTAGATGAAAACATTATTTCTTTTCTTAACAATCGTAGTAAGCAGAAAATAATGTAACACTATGTTTAAATTCTTCCAATATTTTTTTTAGTTTGGATTTCTTATAATCTACTTTCAGGACAAATATCACGAAAAAGCAATATTTTTATACAATTTTATGCGATGATTAGAACAAGGTGTCGTAAAATCTTTATGAAATTTTCAAGAATCTGCAACTCTATTATTATTGTACCCCTATGGAATAAGAAAGTGAATACCTTCTCTGCTTTAGATGAGCACAACTGCTGGAATCAATAGCAACCATTTGACTATTTCCCTTCTCCAATGTATTTGATCGGTTACAAGTTCAATTTCAACTTTACCTTTGGCTAAACATTCGTGAATTTTATTAAAAAGACAATGTAAGCATTCATGAAATGTTTTACACATTTATAATGAAAGATCCTAAAATTTAAATTCGAATCTGTTTACTAAAATACTCGATGCAAAAGAACACTTTTATATAATAGCTTAATTACTTCTTAGCAATCGTTTTCTGTCTTAAATAATAAAGTTTTGAAAAATTAGAAGCATAAGTGCATTTCTCCGAGTTTGCAAGTCGAGGGTAGGCAAATCACAGATAAATCCTCACTACCGTCTCAGGAACCGTAATGCCGTTATCAGCAATGATCAATAGGTAATTCTCGAATTGGAGTAACAATTTTGAGTATCCATATAGGAAGTTTACGACCTCAAACGACAACCATGATCATACGTTCAGCTTAAGCCGGGCGTTAATGTCGCATTAATGTCGCTCTACTGTCGTTCTACACGCGAATAATCTTAATGGGATGTTCGGCCACCATCTGAATGATACCTCTTTGTAATGGTTTGCCGAACAGTGAAATTATGTTAGTCGATGAACGCATGGATTCGCCTATTACCTTCGCATAAATCGAACGCGTTCAAATTCTCAGCGTATTTATCTTATTTACTTTACTATTTGTCACTTTATTTCATGAAGATAAATGTAGTGATTCAGACTTTTTCTCCAAGGCAATTTGTTATAAATCTTCAAAGTCATTTAATTTTTATCGACATATTTTAGAAGTATTAGTACACTTTTATAATCATTATAATTGATAAAAGATACATTTTAGTTAATTTGCTATAATTTGCAAAATACCGTGATCTTATGACACAGAAACTACAGAATCGCTGTTTAAAATTTTAAGTAATAAATTGCAAATTTCCATATCAAATACAATTATTTATATCAATTGCAACATGCTGTAGATTTTTGTTATAAATGCATTAATTCTGCAGTCCAATAATAAAGCATCCGCAAGTTCAACTGCATTTATCTGTGAATAACTATTTCTATCTGGCGTGCCATGAGGCGGCGTTAGATTCATCATCTTTATTATCCGACATACATAGTTCAATCCACAAGCACACCGCCACATTAAAGAGACTTCCTAAGCTTAATCAATCACTTCAAGACGCGAACGCGAGCTTTCAATTCCATCTGGCGAGTCGGAAAAATTTCACAGCTCATCTACCTCCGCTGCTTAATTTTATTATGACTTACCTGCTATCCTCATCCATTCGCCGTATTTCATTCCGATCAAAGTTCGAGCTTCATATATAAAGATACATCATCCATAACATCGCTGTAACAGATTATTAAAAATTGTTCGGCGTAATATCTTCCTCGTCATCTGACCTTTGCACCGTCATCTGATATACTTTATTATTAAACATGTATAGTATATTCAAATGTCATGGAAATATCGTAGTAGTTGGAACTTTTAAAAAGTTGTATTATGCAGATTTAATAAATCATCAATTATATTGTCACGTTTAACCCATTGCCGTACTTTGACGAGTCTGACTCGTGATTATGATTTCTAACAATAACCTGTTAAGTATCAATGTTATTTTGCCTTTTTAAGCCGAAATAAAATTGTGTCTTTTTACCATTAATGTTTAAGCGCTAAAGTAATTGTAAGCATATTATAAATATTAACTTTATTTCTCCTCTAAAAAATTATTCCAATCAAAAATTATTTAATCATTATAACTGCAAAGATAAAAGTACTGCAAGGGGTTAAATAAACAGAATATTATTCGGAAATATTTTCGGACACTTATTATCGTTATTTATAACAAAATGTCTAAAATCCGAAAACTTTTAATCTTGTAACTTTTGAAACATTGTTTTTTGATTTTCTGGCCAATATTAAAACAATAGAGAAATGTTTCGATTAATTCTTCGTGATTGTGGAATTTTGATCAGAAATTGTGTACATGTAATAAATTATGATAACGCGTCCAGTAGAGTTTGTGATCCAACAATGAAATTGTAATTCTGTTTACAGCATGTCAACAGGTCAAATATGGCGTACAGGCTGTTTTCGGCCCATCAGACCCAATCCTGGGCCAACACATTCACAGTATCTGCGACGCACTGGACATTCCACACTTGGAAGCCAGGCTGGACCTGGACACGGAGGCGAAAGAATTCAGCATTAACCTTTACCCCGCACAAAGTTTGCTCAACGCCGCTTATCAGGACATCATGGAGTTTCTTAATTGGACCAAAGTCGCCATCATCTACGAAGATGACTACGGTGAGTCGATTATATTTTCCTATCTTCGTTATCTGTAAACATTGAAACGAGTATCGACACTAAATATGCCGAGAATTAAAAAAGCTGACTGATGTCTTAAAAGACTATTAAAATTCAATTGATTTCGATTTTCTGCGATTTTTATCAGAATTAGTGCCTGAATTTTCTAAAGTAGGGTTACATAATTATTTCTCATAATAAATATATGAATAAGTTGCGATGAAAATGAGAGTGAATGAATTTTTTGCGTCTTTATCATGATTGGACCTGGATTAGCTGTTCGATCTCGTCTTGCCATGGTGAAAAGTTAACTGCAATCCTCCACGAATTTACATACTCGTATTACAGAGAATCCCCGTCACTAGTTTCTCGCGAGAACTTTTGAAATTGGCGAACCGAATTGCTACATTCGCCCGACTATACTCGTCGCGCTGCATCCCACCGAACTTTGCATTTAAAAACGGGCAACAGTATTCCCCCGATGAAGGCATCTTTGAAAAGTCTCCACTAAGTTGAAAACTCCGCGCCCGTTCACATACTCGATTACAAAAAGAACGTTGGCCTTCCGCATCCCTTCCTTTGCCCGTAGCGTCAGAATAATGAGACGGTCCGCGTAAACAGGAACATTTTCATAGAAGGGTAGCGGCGATAGCACATTGTCGAGTTCCCTTGCAAACTCTACTCGCCGTCTTTTTGTCGCGAATATTAAAAGGTTATCCATATTCATAATCTCGTCGCCGGACGCGAATCGTCGAGTCCGGGTCGTGAAACGTTTCGAAGCTTTCGACCTGTTGTCCGCGTTTCTCGTTCATTAACTTTCTGTTCGAAAGCAGCCTGTTCAAGGACACTCGAATATTTAATCTAAATCTTCCAGTTTCCGAACACGAGCCTCCCGAGCTCCGGCGAAAACATTGAAAAATCGAAGGGGTTACCCGGCGCGCCGATCCGGACCGTGAATTGTTCCGGTGCTCGCGTCAGTTCAGTTATCAATTTGCGTTACAGCCACCGGACGGTGGAAGGTCTTCTTCCAATTACTAGTCCTATTAGCAACAATTACGCGGCGTAATAATGGAATAACGTCGATTAATTACGACTGGAGGATGCTCCGGCACAAAACTGAGATAATGAAATTCATTCATAACGAGAAACGTCGGCAATTCGGTCGCGCGGGAAGAAACCGTTCTCCTGGAGAGGGAATTCCGTCTAATTAATTCGCAAAATGGCGGTTTAAATTGGGGAAGATTCCTTGCGTCGCTTTCACTGTTTCCCGTTCCAGGCGCCATCATTCTTTGGTCCCAAGCTTCGCTGATGAATAATGTAGGGGACCGATGAGAATTATGTAAGGTGCACGTGAGCGATATCGGAGACGTTGCGGGGAGATCAGCAGGAGACGTTTTGTCTCCGAGAAATCTAATTAGTGGAAAGATTCGAACCACGTCGATGAAGAAAGAAAATAATTATTAATGTCTGAGGGGATTATTATGGAAAAGAGTTTCACGCTGTCTGACCATAGATTGACTCGGTCTACTTGGAATAGTTTACCCAAGCGCATTAGATTCGAGATTCTGTTGAATTAACAAACATTGTTAATACTAATTTTATTATAGACATTTTCTCGCCATTTTGGAAATTTTAAATAGTAATTTTGACAATGATAAAATGCTGTGGAACTTAATAAAACAAAGAAAACAAACACTAGTAAGCAGCACATCGTGTATTCCATTTTCTTTGGATTTCAATTTAAAAGAATCATCTTGAAGACGGTCATATTTATAATATTTTTTATGTGGTTTAAAAAATGGGGCTATTGTATGCTGGTTAAATTAAGTTTTAAGTAAATGTATAAAATTTTAAAGGATCTATTTCATGATTCATTTTCTAGGCTATTGATTATTTATAGGCTACGTCATTTTCTGGCTATTTTGTTACGATTTTTAAAATATATATTTATAAAATTTTGCAGAACTAAGAAACACAGATATATGAACATGTATGTGCATATATGATACGATAACACATACCGCTTGTATAACTGTATTGTTAATTACACGTCGTTTAGAACTAACTTATCCGAAGTAATTAATTTCTGGATTTTCGAGATAACCCGTAATACGTAGTTATAATACTCAGCACATACTATGCTTCCTAATATTATGAGCACATAGAGTGACAAAGGGTCATTGTCACTAATGTCATAATGACTCAAGGGTCATTAAGGAATGCTATTCATTACAAAGTTATTTGACAACGAACTGTGATAAAAGCTGCCTAATCTTTCAGAAACAATATCAAATTAAGAAATTGTGTAGATCAAAAAACAACTTCAGATTGTCGGTCTATTTTCAACGCAAAAAAGTCGCTTTACAAAGTAAGACCAAGCAAACTACCCTACGATTTTTTTCAAAGATACTTTACATCAAGGATTGTTAATTCTTCGTTAAATAATCATCAATTTGTTTCTATAAGCTATCCATTTTTAAACACTAGAAGCACCAAAAACAAATTTTTGCTATCAATTATAGTCGATTATAAACGATTCGCAAAATAAAGATGTTTCCGAGGTCTCTGTAAGTCTCGAATAGATTAGAAAATCGTGGAATTGATTTCTAGACCCGCCGTTCCAAACAATAAACTCGAATCGTCGAAGAGGTTCGTATTTTGGCGAGCAAGGGAATCGATTCGCATCGTTTCGTGATTTCGTGCCCGAAGAGTCGCAGTCAGTCTCGCAGAGTCTTCGGGTCTTGTTTAAAATGCGTTCGAAACGTCACGTACACCGTCGACTTTGACGTATGTCCCCGATCGACTGATCGAGCAGATTCACCGGGGATTACAGCAGGTGCAAGAGAAATCATCCGCCATAAGCTTGCGTGGTACGTGGCCTTGTCGGAATATTCTTGTGACAGATTGTTGGAGCACGTGCGTCGTTGCTGCATTTCGTGCGCAATGAACGTGCTCTTCGTTCAACGGGTTCGAGGGCCCCGTTGTCACCGGCGGGGAAATAGCATATTCGTCGTAGCACGGCGCGAACGTTGCCAATTCGGAATTATAAATGTGTCGGGGCTGTGTCTCGTAAGCTGGCGAATTTTGGTGGAAACTGGTATCGCCATCGGTGCCACTTCCGAAAACGACGTCATTAAACATAGTAAGTAAACATGGCGCGCGCGGCGCGGTACCGCAGCGTAGCGCCGGAAACTTCCGGAACCGATTCGGGGGAGAAGTCTAACTAGGATCCTGGAAACCGCCTGGCAATTGACACGCCGGCGACGCGCCGGGATAGCCGCCGGCAAGTTCAACGAATCAATAACCTAGACCCGATTGACTTGCTTTCATCCGAAGAATTCTGTACCCGTTCGGAAGAGACTCGATCCGATCTACCTGTAACTTAACCCCGTTCACCGATGAAAGCGTCCCACCCGGGCTCAACCGCCTTCACCGAATGGCTTATCTATTTGTGGAGGTTCACGAAAGTTACACCTACAAGCCGATTAGAACACCGGTAACCCAGGACTCACCCCATTGCTCGGCAAACTGATTTCCCCCAGAGATTTACCGGGACTCCGGAATTTCCGTGTTTCCTCCACTTTCAATTCCAGCCGGTCGGTGTAGCCACCGGGACATTGCGGGGCCGAGTCCTCCGGAACGGAACACGTTACGAACCGTGTTCGAAACCGCCGACCAACTGATTCCGTCCGCGTTCGAGGCACCGGGAAAAACCGATTTTCTGTCGAATTACGGGCAAGTTTAATCCGTTTCGAGTAAGCCAGTTTCGGAGGGACTCAAGTAGCACGTGTACACTCACACTCGACCATGCAGAATGATCCTCGGCCACCGAGAACGCTAACTTTCGGGCTTTGCATTTGTTTTATAGTTTCTTTCTAAGTGCTGTAATGAAATTAGGATACCCTGAACTCCGCTGCTTTTCTCTAATTTAACAAAATACCGTGGAAGGTTCTAACGCGTTCCAATATATCCAGTATAAACTTCAAATATTAAATAATGAAAATAAATGTCTTTTTTATGTACCTGAACTGAAACCTGTAGAAATACATATTAAAGCAGTTTCGTAGAGTCAACGATTAATTTCGTATCCTCAAGATCAATTTCTCTGCGCACGAATTCACGGAAGAAGTAAGCAGATTGGAAGAACTTTTTGCTCGATGTTGGTTGATACATGAACGCGGCGGTCAGGGACCGCAAATACGGGTTAAGCTGATCACGATAGACGATTCGCCGGCCTGCAAAAAGTCACGGTGTTCAACCACATCAGCTGCATCATTGAAACCGTTACGAAGTTACAGTCACGAGGAGAAATTTTCTTGCGGACGCGCGCCGCTTCTACAAGAAAGAAAACTTGGATGGTGGACGGTAACGGTGAATTGCGAGCGCAAAGATGATTTTCTACGAGAATCTGGTTCGAAACAAAATGTCCGTCGCGTACCAGCGACAAACTCCGGCGTTCTCCAATCACCGGTGGAATTTTCAACAATCCTAATAACGGTCTAACGTCGCGCGGCCCTTCGTTATTTCGCGCTGTCAGCGTTAACCATCGTTACTTCGGATCCGGGCCAACGCGCGCGCAAGAGAGAGAGAGAGAGCCGGAGTCTTCGCTTCCTCGTAAATATCTGTTCCACCGGCCATGTGAAACTGCCGTGAACCTCTTGCGCGTCTTAATTTCACGGCCTCGATCGTTCGCGCCTTATTAAGGAGGTCTTGTAAGCAGACGCGTTAAAAGTTTCCCACCGCGTCGACGACACTCGGAAAATCCGCTCCACGGATTACTGGGGAATTTACCGGCTCCCTCGTTGTTTTACTTCGCGAACCCATTCTTCGGCTGCCGGCGAGGGAACCCGCCGGGAGCCGATACTTCTTGTTAACGTTCTAATTTCAACTTTGCGAAGGCAACCGCGAACAATGAGAGAAACAAAGACAGGGGATGCCTTCCGTTTCCGGCACAATGAACTTGAAATTCATTTGTCGCACTCGAGCGAAACTCAATACCATTGTGCCTGCTTGTAATAAATTCTTTGTTCTCCACCCGGAGGAAAAAGTAATGTACGCGGGATGTATGAATATCTTACGGTGTTAAGTTAAGGTGCGCCATGAGCAGATCGTTTGAAAAGAAGAACACGCAGAAAGGTTTCGCGTTGGTTGCCTCGCAACGTTAAATTACTATTTCCGGTATTTCTTATTTTTATATTGCTTTCAGTTATTGGAAATAGTTCGTTGTTAAATATCTGCTAATTTATTTATTAACTTCCTAAGTAAATAAAATAAGTAATCTTAACAGTATGGTCTTAAGAAAGTGACACAGAAGTGTAAACGTTGTTCGTTAAATCTTAGATTGAAATTGCAATTCAATTGAAATTGTCGAAAAATCGTTGAACGATAATTAAAGTTACTTAAACGGCGACGCTGCGTTGACAGTTTTTAAATTAATAACGCCGATATAATATTTTACACAAGTATAAATTTTCCACGTGATAGGTGAAGTATGACGTTTGTGTCACGCATTTTTAACATCCGCGATTTCGTATTTCACGCGAAAACCATCAAATTAATTCTCTGATTGTTAATTAAAATTGTAACATACAGCATGATAGTTATGGAATTTGTAGATTTTCTTCGGCCACGTTTCGATTGCGTTTCCCAAAACAATACGTTACATTTGACACAATGAATAAAATAATATAACTACGAAAGCAACTACTGCTGGAAGCGAACTTGATTAATATAAATGGGTTCCGCGCTTTCCCCGCGTCCTATTCGCAATTCTGTGTGGTTTGTATGGATTTAGTCACGTGTGTTTGTGCCGGTTTAGTTGTATCGTGACTGGCTACGCGGTGTTTGGGCGATGGAGTTTTGTAATTGGTTTGTAGACGTATTTGTGCAAGTTTTAATCAAGAGAATGATAAACTGTCTGTGAAAATTCGGTCTTATTGCTTCGCGTTGCCCACGTCGTGACTTATGTATAGTTTAAAATAATCGATCGCACGATATTCGTATATCTAGATAGAAATTATCGGACTCGGTGGTTATAGAGAAATCAAAATCTACTTCCAAAGCTTGCTCACATGTTTAAATAGTATGTTACAAATACATCTGGCCGAAATGACTAAATGAACTAATTTATTTGCAACAATTAACCTCTTAGGCACGGCTGGATTTTGCGCAATTAAAATTTTTCATAACTAAATTACCATATTTCTTAATATATATTTCTTCCGTATAGCTATATATATAATATTAATTACATATATTCTTCTCCTAGTGTAATGTACATACACACTTTCACTTTAATCGTTTACTTTAATAATTAATAAAACAATTGAGTAAAGCACGAAACATTCACGAAAGCCACTATAGTGATTTGTCGTACCTAAGAGGTTAATTCAGGGTAGAATTAAAGGAATCATTCCTCTCCCATGGTACAATCAATAAACCTTGAAGTCCATTGTTTAGAACGTGAAACAGAAATACGAAAAATGGTCTATCCATGGGCGCAGCATAGAAGACAGATATAAAAATAAGGTTCGGGTCCATCTCATCCCGCTTCACGAATTCTGGCAACCGGATCCTGTACCCTTACTCCTACGGAATCATCAATGAACCCTCGACGCGGTCCATCACCGACCATTGTAGAACTTCGAGAACTCGTTCCGCCTTACCCTCGGCCGACCTTTTCTCCTGGACTATTTTATACTTCGACGTTCGTCGGCGTATCTCACGAAACAGTCTAGACGATGGAAATGCCTGTAGAGTAGCGCATCTCCGCACGCACTTGCCTGCATTCTAAACTCTGGTACGCCGGCTGACGCATACGAGACTGTCAGGCATTTTCTCAGATTTAAGGGCAAAAATTATAACAGCCTGAATATAGTGTGGAACATATACTCGTCTTGGATAATAGAGGAAACCGATCTGCGTTGTAACACTGGAGCGGTAAAAATAAGTTAAATATCTTAAAATATATAATACATATTAATATTCAAATATACAATGTAAAGTGACATTTAAAACACATTCATTTGCTATATTGCATGAAGGAGAATATTGTGGAAAGTTTACTTCTCTTGTTGGTTTAAAATTGAGATATAAACGCTTTTTTAGCAATTACACTCTTTCTTCTTGCTTTAAGTCTCTAATTAAAACTTCCTTCATGAAATATTGATTATTGCTTAACTTCTGAAAGTTTTCTACTGTAACACTGAAAGATTCTATGAAATCGTAGTTCTTTAATTAGCGATACCAAATCTCTACCGATGAATGTAAAGATACCGCAGATATTTTCTTAAATCCCCATTTGCATGAAATGTTTTACAAAAATCTGGATAGAGAATAAATTGTTTTCATCAACGAAAAAACTCTTTGCGGCAAACGTGAAGCAACGAAAAAATTAATTTTGGTTACAAAGCACGTTTACTAGCATTTTACAAACTTGTATGTACTATACTAGTGCAGTTTACTCGTCACTTTGCGTTACAACAATTTTGACTTAAACTGTTTTGCTTATGAACCAGAGAATCGTGAAGTAAATTACCCGACACCAGTAGTTTTGACCGGTCCGGTAATCGAGTGTCGAAATCAGTGTTTAGTAAGTCCAATTGGCACTCTATTCCCCTAATGAAATTATGGTTGAACCTGGAAATTGACTGTCGGGTCAGTTGAGTGGGGGCGATCAGTTCGTTCCGAGTTCGTAAACAAACTTCAGATCGTGAAACGTTCGATTTGGTCGAGATATACGGACGCGGGCGGGGCTTATTCCCGGCGGAGGCGACGGCGCGACGACGAAAAAAAGTCTTGTAAACCGCGCGGAATCTTCCCCGTCAAAAGCAGACTCGCGTCTCCGTGGCTGGCGATATTGGCAGGCGATAAAGATTCCCCGTACATCGTCGGGAAAGTGGCAAGTAACGTTTCTCCTCCTCCTCCTCCTCCCTCCCCCCTCCATTCCTGCGAGAGATGGTAAGATTTGCGAGCGGCCACCTCAGGAATATGTATCCGGTCTGCCACGTACGCGTTGCACGGCAGCTAAATCACTGGGATGGAGAGCTGACGCTGTCTCTTCTTTACGATTCGCTCGTGGGAGGTAAAAGATGGAGCTGAATCGTGCCGGAGACTGTACGGGAACAAGGTGAGGGAACATCGCAACCGGCGATGCATGTTTCCACCGCGTGAAGGGAAATTGATCTAAATGTTCGCTGTCGTTGAAGTGTCGTCGGAAACTTATACTAAAATCCGTAAACATTAATAAAAAGGTATGATCGATGGACGATTCTCCGTGTTAGGTGAATCGAAGAGTCGCTTGCAGAAATGTCCTGTTCTTTGTTACTCGTGACAGGTAGAAGATACAGTGCATCAGAGATTCGAACGGAAATTCGTCGATGTTAAATGGAAAATTTGGAAGATGATTTATATGTTGGAAACAGGAATTATTTTGTAACCTGCTTAATACTTTATCGACCGGTCATCCGATCGTAAAAATTTCCGTTTCTATTTTCATTTTATTTATCTTATTAATCGCGAAAGATATTTAATATTTAAAAATATATAATAATATTGAAGCTTGTAGTACAATCTAACACGTATATCTATGGCTACCGATCGGGAGGAAAAGCCTATTTATAGACTACCGGTCGATAAAGTGTTAAATAACATTCCAGATTTGATTAATTTCTTGAAATGCATAAAGCCAAATTTAACAGTCCTTCAACTACGTAATTTAGTCTTCAAATTATGTCAAGATTCTTATGAACGATAGAATATGAATTTTATTATATATTCTATTGCAATTGCCGGATTAATTATGCATTTAAAATCAATGCAGATCAAACCGTTGCAATTTAATGCTTAAGCGGATTATCGAGACCGTCGTAATCCCACTTGAATTTGTGCTCTAATAATTATGCAATTTACATCGACGAATCTATTCGAAAATTTAGATGAACTTTTACTGACCCATTTTGTTTCCAATTTTGCCGAGATATTAATTTGATATTTATAAACTTATTAAAACAAACATTAAATAAATTATTCATATATTTCACTTGATTATTCATTTGAAAAACATTTTAAAGGTTCCATTAATTATTCGCTTTGATTTGCACGTAGCTGCATATGGCAGTATTAAATATAATGTATTAAAGAATAGTATATGCTTATTTAAGTATCAGATAGTTATAAACAAAATAGAGCTGTCTTCACGTATCAATTTCGACGAAATTTGAGACAATTCGAGAGCAAAAGAGGAGTTGTTCCAACAAAATATCGCTCGCGATGCTATTTATGCATTACAAACAAAGTCAGATGTCAGTACATTCTATTCCTCTATGATTTTCATACTATGTATTCTAAACAGTTTCTCTGCATCCGAATGTTCTGATATGCAAAGGACTACCAGCTAGCAACAGATACTTCGACCAAAGCGAATTCTGATCGTAACGATTTACCATGAAAGTTCGCGCCATAACCAACTGAATAGCATATGTTGCGCATGTATAAACAATGAAGGTATGGAATCTATAAATACATACCATGTGTTTCTACAATATTTGCATCCTGTTGAAATCAAGTTTGCAACGTTGACGTTGTTAAGGTGTAACTGTCTGAAAATATATATTATACATTGTCGAACATTTACTTATGGACAGTTAGTGAAATTAAATAATATTTATTACGCACTTATAATTTCGATTGTGCTGATTTAGGACTGTTTTAGGAGAGATTTAGGGCAAATTTAGAAAAGTTTTAAGCAATGTTTCAAACGGTTTTAAGGCAAATTTAGGCCAGTTTTGCAGTTGTAAGTAAAATGTGACAGTAGTCAAACTAATAAATTCATAATTTACTGTTTACCGAGGTAAATTAATAATATTTAATACCAAAAACTATTAAAAACGAGCTTAGAATATGAGCGCTTTCCCTCTCTCTCCTCTTCTATCCTTCTTTCTCCCTCTCTCTAACTGTCTCTCTTTCCCTTCCTTATAGAAAATATCATGTAGGAGTGACTGATATAATTCGAAATATTATTGAATGTTGGCTTGCAAATGCCACTTATGAATGAAAATAGTAGGCGATCTCTCAACCTTCCAGTGCCCGTATGAGATCCATTTAACACAATTTCCCTTCTGGCTAATCCTCGATGAGCCATGAGAAAAGACATTAATCTTGGTAAATCTAAAGTAATCCGGAAACAAACTCGATCAAAACCGACTCAATTTTTACGAACTTAGGAATTTCCTATCTTCTGCATTGCCTACTCATCCAAAAATTCCGTATTCATGTCACGAAATTTAGCTGGGTACAACGATCGCAAATAAATCTATCACTATAAACAAAACGACGCGGTCTTCTATTAACGACAGCCCTTAAATTTCTTTGGGACGTGCTACAATTTTACACGACTGAAAAAATTCGTTTGAAAAAGTAAAATCTTGTCGAGAAGAGGAAACGGATAGCTTGGAGGATAAAGTAAAGCCGTGATTTCACGGGTTTATTGTTGAAAGAAAAATCCTCTCTGTTGCTTCGCGTTGACGTAGGAGACATCGGGATTCAGTAAATGCGTAGGACGATCCCCGTCACCTCATAATGAAAGATCACCCTAAGCCCCGCCGCGACGCGTCGCTCCGATGTAAAAGCAGGAAACAGACATAGTTTTCATCGTTATCGTAAAAGACGCCGGATTGCCCCGCGGGGCTAAGCCATAAATGTCGAGTCCGGTTTATCGTACTGTTCGAACGGATCGTCAAACCTCGGTTGATCCGATCGCATCCCTAACGGGCCATAAAGAAATTCGAAAGAATCATAATCAGCGTCTTCGCGCGGAGCATTAACGTCGCGCGGCCGCCGCGATGACGGGGGGCCATCAATCTCCTCCTATCATCTAATAACCACAGCCATAATACGGTGTAATACGAAAGAGTTGAGCGGCACATTGTCACCGGCAATCTATCATCGTTATCGATCCACTTGTTTCGATAAAATATGTACGCCGAAAGACGCGAGCAATTCAATTACCTTGGATCCCCGGGAGCGGGAGACACCGATACCGCCCAGAAAAAAAGGGACGACTTCCTTCCTTCCGACACGAGGCCGCAATATTTCATTCCTCCGGACGGTTATCGGCATTCGAGGCACGATCGTAAGTGGTTATCATTAGGGAGCGTAAATACCGCTGTAATAATTTATTATGGAGTATTCGGGACGGTGGCGTCGCGCTATTCGCACGCTCTGATACCTGCTGAATGTGTCAAAGCTCCAGGCTTCTTTTTATCGTTTCATCAGATGCTGCGAATCTTTAGTGATTAAGTGTAGGAACGGAGATCAAAGGAGTTATGGAACTTGCTAATAAGTCTTGCTTAATGAACGGACACTTTATGAAACGTACGAAAACGAGCGGGAGCAAATTCAACGAGTTGAGACTCGCAATAAGCACGAAAGTATTAAACAGGGTTCAAACGTTGTATTTCTCAAAGAAAATGCCTCGCACGCAATTTGTATATTTTATCACAGTTGCTGAAGTATTCTGCATACTTTATGCATTATAATATGCATTAGAATTTTTATTTAATTTATGCATTTCTGATAATAATGAATATGTTAGATATATTTAGTTAATATTGCTAATAATACAATAGAATCTAATGTTATATTACCTACAACTTGCTCAAATTAATAGAAGAAGTAATCAATTTATATGCAATACGCACTTGTTTGAATTAATGCGGAGAATTTACATTTTGCCAACAGGTGCGCAGACTAGTTGTCATGATTCCAAGATGCATTGAAATCATGCACAAAAGTTCCACGAGTAATGACGTAGAAAATTTATATCATAAAGGAAATAATCTGTTTATATAGCGAAGATTCAAAATTTTTTTTAAATAATCAAAAAAATCGTTGCAACTTAATGGTCAAACTGTCTGATAAAAATAAAAAGACATGCGCAGCATAACGATATTGAAGAAATATAGATGCTTACGTCATAAAAACCGCTAAAGTAATCAAGTTTATTGAATATTTTATTTACGTTCAATAATTCTCTTATTTACGTTGTTTACGTTCAACAATTGCACTTTTACACAAATCCAATCCCAACATAATCCAAACCGAAACTCAAACACAAGATCAATTCAGTTCTACGATTTAAACGCGTCTTCAACAGATATCGAGCGACGTGAAAAACTACATATGAATAAATCAAATTTCAATGGGTTAAGGTTTGAAAAGATTCGCCTCGAAGCAAAGCGAGCATTCCCGCCGTGAAATCTGCGTTGTCCGATTCGACGCAATTCGTGGCTCGGTACAATTATTTCGCCAGGTTTTCCACCTGGATTTTCACCTGACGTCGCGCTAAGATTTATAACGTCTGGTGTTACTCGACGAAAAAACAAACCCCTCAAGGATCCGCGGATCCCCGAAGCGGAACGAAAAAGCACGATGATTTATACCGCCGCTATTTTCCCGCGTTGCGTGAACCATCGCGCCTTTAACCCGACAAGTTTTCGATCGCTTTCGAAGACAGATGTTCGTTGGACTGGGCATATTGAATTCCAAACGGCGAGCGATGTTCATTTAACTTTGGTGAACTGATAGCGATCCGACCGACCCCTGGGCAATTGAGTTTTCGAACTCGCATAGGTGGATTGATGTACAGGTGGCTCTGGAAGCAGGAATGCTTATCAGCATGTGAAGTGTGAAAGGAGACGTCAAACCTTTCGGTGATCTATCGTCGGGTAGATTTTCAGAAATATGTAACACGTGTCGATTAACGTTAGACGTTTGGACGCATTTTAATTTTATTAAGGAAAAGGGCATAGCCGATTAAGATGGTCAAAACTGCCCTTAGAGTTTTTTCAATGAGTCATACACGGTTCGATAGCTGACCAATAAAAACTCATCTCTGTAAAATTTTAACCCTGCAACTTGTCCGTGAGGGTAGTTACAGGGTTAAAATTTTACACAGATGAGTTTTTATTGATCAGCTATCGAACGGTGTATGACTCATTGAAAAACCTCTAAGGGCAGTTTTGACCATCTTAATCGGCTGTGCCCTTTCTTTCAACGTATATTATAATCAAAATCGTTACAAATCTAGATAAATGCATTTTTATTATCTTGCGGTGATCTATCGTTAGTTAGATTTTCACAAATATGTAACAAGTGTCGATAAACGTTAGAAATATGGACGCATTTTAATTTTGTTAACTAAAATTTCTTTCAACATATATTATAAACAAAATCGTTAAAAATAGTTATAAATCTAGATAAATACATTTTTATTATCTCTATTAAGTAGTAGGCTCTCTGAATACTCAGTTGCCGTATTAATTATTGCTTATACAAAACAAAGTTTCACTAAACTTAGAAATTCATTTTTATTGCGATAAATTCAAGAAAAGAATTTTTAAAATACAAAACAGTGAAAGTAAAATACGCTATGATAAATTTTAACTTTCTGATTTTTCCTTTGTTAACCCTTTCACTACGGCCGTGTCGTTCACTGAAGTACTGTCATTGAACGAAAGCTCGCGCCAGAAATATGCACATTGCGTGTGATTTCTGTATATACGTTTTTCTTAGTTTTAAATAACTGTGCCGAATAAAACAATCATTGCTTCAATGTAACAAGTATGTTTACATTTTTAATATAAAAGGACAAGAGTTAATTACATGGTTTTGCTTTGGTAAGAATTGATGTGGTTAATAATGGGCAGTTAACGTGTTAAATTCTTGAGTTTCGTAAACAGTAATTAAACTCTGAACAAGAAACCGTTTCCTGATAATACGCCGTCTTTAACTATCAACAAGCCGATAGGTACGGTAAACGGGAAACTGAGCGTTTATAACTTGCGAAATAGCTTTATCGTCTCGATCAGCGATAAGTAAATTACGTTTCTTACTCGAGTATTTATCGATCCGTCCTTCTCTCTTCTCTCTCGATTCACGTTACAGTAACGAGAAAATAGAGCGGCCACCGGCTTCACGAATTACCGAGAATTTTCCGTGCCGTGGAAACCATTTGTTTGCCATGACAATTTATTTCCAATTGCACGAAATTATAAATCGCGTTCCATTACTCGCGCGGCACACACGAAAGTCTAATATTAACCGGATTCGCGGTAATTAATCGGTCGTAATTATTCGTGCGCTCGACGTTACATCTCGAGATATTTCGTAATTACTTATTTTCGATTTCTGGAGAAGCTTCCGTGCAGGAAAAATTGTTGTAAATCGCATGTACCACCACAAACGAATTTTTCAATTAGTTCGAACCGTTTATTAGTTAATCGCGAACAACTTGATACGTGCTTTGCAAAAATTTCGTGTACAGTAATTTGAACGTTTTTTCTCGTACAGGAATGTAAATTGTTTAATCCTATTTTTAATTTCGGAGATATTCTTGGAAAATGTGACCTGATTTCGCATTTTCCAAGAAAGGAACGATATCGGTGGATCGGGAACACCGCGCGAAAATAATTTCATCCCGCGATTTGTAATGATGTTATCGGATAAACGCCGGTAAATCCATTGAAAACCATTCCGGCCGCCGAGATTTGTCGGAAAAGATTAGATTGACTTAAGCCTGGAGGAACCCCGGGAAACATTCGGGAAATCCAGACAACGAAGTTCCTGTGGAAACTTGAAAGGGAACGAACCCGAACCTCGGAAGACCCGCAAGTCGAGATGATACCTTGATTACTTAGGCGGTGGGAAGTATTGATTTCATCGGACGACGCAATTCACGGGTTTCCGTCCCATTAAACGGCCGGTCTAATAGTAGCCAAGAAGATCCACGAAGAAACTATTTCGTTTGCCCCGCGGCTGTTGTTCGAGTTGTTTCTAGAAACTTGAACAGCGTCGACGGATTCGACAGCTTCTGGTCATTTTGATCTATATAAGATCATTCACAGCAAATACGACGTGGACAAATTTCCCTCGACCCGTGATATTGCTTTTCTTAACTTCAGACATCTACGAACAATGGACTCGCATTAACCCTTTGCACTCGAAACCATTTCAACCGCAAATCTAAAATCATTTTTCTGCTACCAGTTTTTACATTTTACAAGAATTCATTCTATGTATATGAAATTGAGTCTCGTAACTCACGTGATAGTTACGCTTTCAACAATTTTTTAATATTAATTATTAATTATTCATTTTTATTATTCATTTAATATTAATTATTATTATTCATTTAATATTAATGATTATTAATTAATCATTCTGGAACGCGTTATAACAATTTTAATGCCGTCGCAGACTCGCACACTCGAGTGCAAAGGGTCAATATTCGGACCCCTTTTAAAACAGGATAACTTTTTTTTAATTGGACAGGATGACTTGTATTTTTTTTTAAATTGTAATTTGTTGGAACGAGAAAAAAAATGAGGTATTCACGTTTTTTAATTTTCTTACTAAATTCCAAGTAAAAAAAGAGAAGTTTTTCATTTTTTTGTTTTGTCATTACAAGTTATAGCAAAATAAAAGAAAATTAGTTCAATCATTGCACATTGAACTAGTCTATCCTAACATTTCCAAAAAGTCAACCCGAAGGAAGTTATTCTTTTTTTAATAAAGATGTGACCGAATATTAGTGCTAGACTACTATAGTTTATTTATCGGCTAGTAGTTTGTATTATTAAATGTCTATTGTGCAATGACTTTTGATAATACGAGTCCGTAAATTGAGATTTATATACCAACGAATTTTTTAACCTTAAATAAGTGTAGATGTTGGAATTGATCAACGTGTTCTAAATTAATATATATTCTGGTTTTGCTACTTTATTACACTTATATAAACTCGTGGCATGTATTTAGCACAGTACGTGTCGTGTAAGTTTTCTTGGATAAAGAAAAATTGAATATTGAAATACGGTCAGTACAGTCACTGTATATTCTGTGCTGATGTTACCTACTCATGTTGATAAGGAAATATGGCGACGAACAACATTTCATAGTCCATTGCAACAGTCTGCGATTAAAAGCTTCCATTAAAGAAATCGAAAAGAAATACCTTAATAGTTTATAACAAAGAAGACCTTATTTCGTACAAAAGTGAAATTAATTTTGTACATATTGCCGATCATATTTTGTGAAACTAATACGCAGAATTGAATGATATAATCTGTCTTCGAAGATAGTTAGCGAAGCCCATAATGAACGTCGCTACAGAACGCGTTAATCAATCACGCATTGAGCCATTACTTTCTTTCAAACGTTCGTACTCGCGCATCATTACTAATTGCACGCTCGTCACTTTATCGTATCCAATCATCGTGGATCCAATCATTCCCCCCACGCGCTCGCAGATTCGCGAATACAAATACGTTGATTTCTGTAATAACCGGGCGAGAAAGCTTTGCAAACGAGTTGGAAACGCGTGCGGAGCAGAGCATGTCGACACAGTTCTGTAATTGTATTAATGAATCAGCATTCCTCGGTCCAGGGGAATTCGGGGAGCCTTTAATTTGTCTGCTGGCCATTCGGCTGTTAATTTTTCCGAATTTTCCAAGTCGACGAATTTACGATATTCGGAACAATTCAGCGGCCGCGGCCAGTCGATCCAGTTCCGCGACGCGTCGCGAGGTATCGCGACGAAAATCGAAATAAAAAAAGCCCGCTCGCGTATACGAGGCGTTCGACGGCGATTTGGCTAGCGCAGTCGGCCGGATGATTGGTGCCACTTTAATCGACGCGACGACGGCTTAATCGTGCCACGACGACCCGTTTCAGGTTTGGTGAAGCTACGAGAGCTCGTCAGGTCGCCGAAGTCTCGGGAGATCGAGGTTAACCTCAGGCAGGCCGACCCGGATTCCTACCGGCAGGTTCTCTCCGAGATGAAAAGCAAGGAAATACGGAATCTCATCGTGGATACTAGACCGGAGCACATGCATCATTTTCTGCGAATGGTAACTGCATATTCCTCTATCGATTTCCTGCTTTCCACGGGTTTCGATAACCCCAGACGCGTCTACAATGCAAATACATACAAGATGTTACCTATTCACCGCGGGTAATATTACTTACAATATTTACCCCCGCGGGAGGCGCAGATTGTGGGATATCGCTGTTCCGTTAACGTCTGAATAATACAATAGCCTGGAAATTTTATTTCATTCCTCGACCGTTCACGACAACCGGTCGATCCATTCGCAAACTCTCGCGTGATCGTCTAGCCTCGGGCATCATTTGTTAAGACAACTCTGGGGATAATTGCTGGATCATTGTAAAAGTTCGTACTCGATTTCAACGCATATCATGGAATAATTTATCTGTACAATGCCAAAATTTCCACAAAGCTATTTGATGTTTTGATCGATATCTTATAATTATTTCCTAGAAATGAAAACATAGTACACGAATAGCACTTTAGAATTAATAACAGAAACTATGTAGCAAAACTATTACCAAAAATCAAGTGCGAAATTTCTATAAATACACGAACGATGGTACAGAATGAAATTTTTAATGTGCATGTAAGTTGTTATGATCTAGAGAATACATTTTTTCAATTTTCGTTATAGATACTGACAAGAAGGTTAAGCAATGGCTAGGTTATTTAAAAAATATAGCATTTTAGTCAATGTTTAGTAGACTATTCCTTTTATCATCTAAAAAAATGTCGAGTCACTTTGTGCAATCTTAAAATCGATATTTTGTTTTATATGCAATTCACAATTCATATTATTTCAATATGTTATATTAAGAAACTAGATAACGCGATCGACAGATCGTGTAAAAGAATTAGAAGAATAACTATTCGCACAGACAAAAGGTCTCATACGGTTCAATTTGTCTGAGATAGGTAGCTTGAACATTTTCTTATATCGCGTCGAAGAGTCCTCGTAAAAATCGGATCTCCGGTTTGATTTAATTCGCGTGAACGCAACGGGAATGTCACCGTCAAATATTCCGAAAGCAATATCGGACCGGTAATAAATCGCTGCGCGTACTTACTTTCAGATCCTGCAGCTGCAAATGAACGACTACAAGTACCATTATCTCTTCACGACTTTCGTAAGTACCCTCGACCGGACGAGAGACGGCCGAAGTCGCAGCAACTCGAAAATGAGAGCCTCGTCTGCGCCTTTTCCAGGATATCGAGACCTTCGACCTCGAGGACTTCAAGTACAATTTCGTCAATATCACTGCCTTCCGTCTGGTCGACGCGGAGGACGTCGGTGTGCGCGGTATACTGAGGGACATGGAGCGCTACCAGCCATCCGGGAATACGATCCTCAACAAATCGAGAGTTATACAGGTAAGATTTACGTGGAGCCAGGACCTTCCGGCGATCAAATAACGCCGTCTCAAATGTTTGCCCGATTCGACGCTGCATGGATCCTCCGGAACTCGTCCGGGTGAAACGTGACGAGTTTACTTCTGCTCCTGCGATCGGTTCGCTCGGGCAGAAGGACACGCAAGATATCCGGGGGTACAGATATGAAGCTGGATAAATAGATTTATCGATTTATTGATTACTAAATTTTCGGTACACTACGTTCACAGTGTAATGTAACGGTACAAAGTTAGCGGTCGCTTCTTTCGATCAGCCAGCTCTGAGGTTCAGTCCAAGTTGACTCCATAGTGTGGTAGCTAGCTTACTATGAGCATGAACAACAACTACTTTTGTCGATTGCAATGAATTGACTGCGGCGTTTTACATAAAATTTTCCACTGTTGTTGCAATCCACCGGAATCAAGTAATATATTTTTTAATAAATCAAAAAAAATTGATGATAATCTATCGATACTTTTGTATTCGCTTAGTATTCCTAGTGCTTTATGTTTCGTCATTAATCACTAATAATTTTTTTTCATATACTTTTACTTATATCTGGAGATATTTTATGAACAGTTTAAAACTGTTGTCAGCTGTCTTACAACTTGGGACAGCTGATCCCAAATTAGTAAAAATTCAAAACAAATCTGGTTCGCGAAATTTTTCTTTTTCATTTGACGAATACGCGTGCATGAGTCTACGATGCGAATAGTTACAGGAAGTTCGGAAAATCGGTGGAGCAGGAGAGTAAGAATTATGTTCATATGATTTCAAAACCGTTCTAGTGAACTGACCTGTATCGGGGGTTTTCGAAATTCAGATCCTCCAAGTAAATAAGTAAAACACGATGGTTCAACATTAAATAGATGTCTGACCATCGCTTGGATTCAGAAGTGTGATTATTTTTAATAAATCTAATATATCATATGATATCATATAATACAATACAGTCAATTTTTCTTCTTTTCCTTTTTACGTACCCCTTTTCTTTTTCTTCTTCCCTTTACTATATTTATTCAACTGAACGTGTACCTTCGTTAGGACTAGTGAGTTCTATTAGTCAATACAATAAATAATAATAGCAATATTAATATTGTTACGTGAGCGCAATCGCGGCATGTTGAATAATAACGTCACGACTTTAATAACAACAGAACTCTTTATTCGGGAAAGGGGGAACTCAATATTCGACCGTTTACCACGACGTCTCTCTCAACTCTGAGTCGTTCTTGTTAAATCGTTGCTCAGGAGATATTTACCAAGCAACGATGCCACAAGGATCTCTCGATACCTCGATATCAAAAGATATCGATCCATATTCGTAACAATATTTACTAAATTTCCCTACGGTCGATTACAATATAGAGGAAAGAAAAGTTGCTCATCGCAATTGGTACCGATACGGTCACCTGTCGAGCGGGAGCGTTGAAAGCCCGTCCGTTTTCCCTACTAAACACCGAAACAGTCGTTTGGCCCTGCAACACGATACTTTATTGATCGTAAAACGCGCGCGAGTAACGAGGCCGACGTCGAAACGGTGGAACACGTGTCACCTCGCAGCTGTGGATGTAAAACAATGCGATGAGGAAAAAGCCCCGCTCGGAAACGGACCGTTAGAGTCCGTGCAGTCGATACCAGGCGAACGTTTCATACAGCCATAAAATAATTTGAAAGCATCCGGGCGCGCGCGCCGGAACTGTAGCCAATGGGCCTGAACCGCCTGCCGAACAAGTTCGTTCAAACGCGCCGATGAGGAGGCACGAGCGAGACTAACAACGCCTGGCTTAACTGCTCGCGTGTCCTCGGTTACATAACGAAACGAATTAATTCGTCTCAGAATCTATTTTTAATATGCGAATAAACGAAAGTCGTTTATATAATTGCAACTTGCGGCTCCCGGGAGTCGGAAGACAAAAGTGGTGACCTGCTAAATGATCCAAAATTTGTATAGCTATCGACGCAAGAGATGCAACTTAGATTATTCTATTTTTAGATGCGCAATTTTCAGCTTTGAGATTCAAAGAAGAATAACTTAAAAAACAGCTGCCTGAAAATTTATTTCTTTGCAAAATATCAATAAAGATGCAGTGTAAAGGATTTACGAATTTTAGAAATCTCTACGCGAATTTTGCTGCGCTCCGTACATATATAATTTCGGGTCATTTCCAGAGTCATTTTCAGTTCGTCATAGTTAAATTCTTGGTGGCTACATCAAAGGAAGCAGGAACGTCCGAGTCCGTAAAACGAGCATGCAGGATTCAACATTCAGCTTGCAGACGACCTGCGATTCACGTTGACTTCATTCCTTGGGATCTCGCTGGAGGACCTTCTACTACATTATGAATGTTGTAGAACGACCTTTCACCGCTTCTACTCTTCTACTATTACGAATGCAACCTACGACATTGTACAACTTTGCATCATACATCGTTAAGGCTGCCTGAAGAAACATAGTCGCATTATAAATAATAATGTGTTTACGCTGCTACGGGAGAGATGCGAAACTCTATCGGCTTTTGTATTTTAGTACCAGGCATATTTTAATAACATCGACGTCCGCTTCTCTATACCCTTATGCATGGGTCTGTTAAAATTCAACGATTTGGGAATACCACAACACGTGCTATGAACAATTTGATAAAAATTTTAATGTACGATTTTATTGCATTTATAATGCTCTAATGCAACGTCGAATCGCGATAACATACAGTGGGCTGCATAAATATTTGGACGCCATTGGATTTGAGAAATTTTTTACTCCGTATCTTTACTGTTTGTTAAGTTAATGAATTTATAGTTTTTTGATAATATTTAATAAGACAGAACACTTACTTTAGATTCTACAAACATAAGTTTTATTTACATAATTTGTATGGTTTTATTGTTAACTGATATTAAATGAACTAGGCCCTCTGTATATTCGAAGAAGTTCTCCAAAAATAGCATCTTGACATTCCAAGATCATTGAAATTGATGTGAAAGATAAAATACTAGATAGTAATCATGTTCCTTGCATTACCAAATAACACATTCGAATGAATTTGAAAAGGATACTAGAATGAATTGGGAAAGGATCCTCCAATCAATTGAAAAGCAAACATGTACGAGTTTCCAGCTTAAAAGGAAGGTAAATATTTTCGGGGAATGGTGTTTGGAAAACAATCTCATAAATGCCAGCCGAAACATTATTTTTCGACCAAAGTAGAGGAATCTCTTAACCGAATGGGGCGGGTATCGTAGAGCCACGGCTAAAAACAGATACGCCGAGCTGCGTATGCTTACGACGCGTGAACTTTAACATTTTTTCTCGATTTACATGGAGATTAGAATGTTGCTGGGTTGGCTCGCGCCCTCCAGTCGTCCGCCGTCCGAAGCCACTCGTATAATCAGCGGAACACACTTCTGTCCGCGTATGTATTAGCTGAAAATCAAATTGAACACGAAGGTCGTCCTAATCCCTGAACTCATCTGTTTGCGTATGAATTTCTCGCGCTGCGTCCCTGTCTGCGATGACTGCATTTCAATCGCGGAAAATCTGTTCAGCTAACAAAGGGATATTATACTAAAACGATAGCTGCTGACTTTAATGGAACGTCGCATGCAAATGCTTTATCCCGTTAAAGGGATAATTCCCAAAATAAACGGTTTTATAGAAAAAAAACTGGTTCTTTATAAAGTATACTATTGTAGCATGACGAGTATATTATATCCATTGAGGAACAGCAACTGTTTGTGTTACAGATAAATTCGTTTTACTATTTTGATTAAAATTTTTGTAAAATGTATTGCCACTTTTATAAATAAATTCAAATCTCTTTAATAAATCCACAATTAAGAGGACAATAGTACGTACAATTTTCACTATTCCGCGTACCAGTTTAAATTCACATTAAATTATCGTTCGAATTCATATTCTTTTCGCTATAAAAATGATAGCTCGCGATTATTATTATAGCATTACGCTTCCAAATACAGCATAATAAACACAAATTGGGAATGGCTGATAGACAAACAGAAAAGCCTAATAATTAGCTTGCCAAAAAGGAACGCCGACTTATGTATATTGCTTAATAAGAATGTATTGCCGCTTTGAATTTAAAAGTACGTCCAGGATGAGGCCCGCCAGCATTCTCGGTGTGGCAAAACAAGCACGGTGCTAAAATTTCGGTACAATCTCTGATTAGCTGCGCTGTTTCGTGGACGGGGGAACGTCTGTATCTAATAACACCAAGTCGTCCCCTTGCTGAAAATGCAAACGCGTGTCAGAGTTGACTCACAGATACCTTATTATTCCGGGCAACGCGGTTCGTCAAGATAACCAAATTCACGTAGAAATGTGTATCCCTGTTTCCGGCGCGCTCGGTCCAGCCAAAACACCGACTTTTTCCGGCACGTTCCTTCCGTGTTATTATACATGCAGACAGACCCGCGAACCCGCCGCGGTGCCGCGACGTGAAAAATGATAATAACCGCGAGGGGCTCGATACAGCCGAGAAATCGTCGCCAGGAATAACATCAGGAGGCGACGCCTTCCCCGGCCCCGAAATCAAATAAACGCGCTACTTTATGTGGCATATTCAAGTTCCCCGGCGTTTGTTCGAAAGCATTCTTTTCCTATGAGAACTCTCCGAGTCGTCGGGGCATTTCATCCTAGCAGAGAATTGCTAAACTCGCGGAAAGTGGAGTCGGGCACCATTACCGTCTTAATAGAAATTTTACAGTTATATTTTCGGTCCCCCGAGCGAATGCGAAAGAAATATTTGTCACGGAAAGCGAGGCATTCTTGGGAACAGTATCAATTACGCGAAACGAAATGGACATTCCGAGCTGTAGCTAACAAGACGATCGTTTCAACAATTATCTAAACCGTTGAAATTTGAAAACCGTTCAAAATTGACACTGTTAGGAAGACATGCATTTAACTAATATTTGTCGGAAATATTTTCAAGTTTCGAAAATTAATTGAAAATTAATTTGTCTACATTTAAGATGTATTTATGATAAATTAATTTTCTTAAAACATTTCTAAACGCTTGAATCTCCTAAGAACATAGCGATTTCTCAGGTCGATAGATACATTTTTCAAATGCGATGCGTCAGAAATAACTTCGCTGGAAGGTACGCGGTTAACGGAATGAAACAGTATACTCGGCTCAAAGGTGTACTCCCGTCCTACTCGAAGCAAAATGAGTCCCAGTTTTGAATCGCCGATGTGAATAATTGAAGACATAGTTCCTCGGAATATCTCTCCGAGACGGTCGCTTCGACGCGAATGATCGAATCCCATGAATCGTGGGGATGAAAAATAAATCCAATTAGCTCTGGAAATTTCTAGATGATACCGTTAAATGAATTTCTTTCCCCGTCCTTGCAGAAATTCATGGTAGAGTGGTGCTCGAGGTTTAATCGAGCGGTCGTCAGCGACGTAGTTTGCGGTCTTTTCCCGACTCGCCACTCCCGGCGAGGCGAATACATCATTCCAACGGCAGTTTCCGTAGTGGAAGAAAATAAAAAAAAATACAAGAACGAGCTTTGAACGGAAAAATGAGGGAGCACTTTCAACCGAGCCGCTGGGATTAAAGAATTCGAGAAGATTTAGGAGTCGCGGCGGCGTAGGCGTTGAAAAAGAGTTTCCTAATTATGTATATCCGTTACGACCGCTGAAACTTCGGACACGGTGTTGCCTCGCACGCTTAATGTTTCTCTGTCGCTCTGATGGAAATTTATGTCTTGTAGCTTATCAAAATTACTGAACGAGGCTAATTGTACTTTCTACCGCGGGTGTACGCTTCATTTCGGTATTTGTTCGCAACGAGATTAAAATACATGAAAGTAAATTAGTACGATCCAACGAGAACATATTCTCGTTGAAGCAAAAACAATTGTTCATCGTTCACATACTTTAAGTATTTGAAAAAACGTTTTTCATGAAAGATGAAATCACCAAAGAACTGCCATTCAGAGGTTTTTTCTAATATACTTTAAGAAAATCTAGCAAAACTGTATTATATTGTATAATACCTATAATTAGTAAATAATTTAACTAAAGTGCTAGAATGATGAATTACAGAAAAGAAAAAGGAAGAAATTTACGATAGACGGAGGATAAATATCAAGCAGTATTAGATTTTACTTTACCGCGTTTTTTTAAAAACATTTATCAGAATTCAGTAAGGTAGAAACACAAACAAATCTACGTTTTTCGAAGCTAGATTCGTCGCGTTTCATCGATAAGGCTGATTCATCGAATTCGCGGATAAATCGACGCGCCGAATGGAAGTGGTTGACGTAGCTGTTTATTAACTGACAAAAATTCTGTGACGCGTTAGAGATATCGGGATAAATATACCAGCCACGCTTTTTACTGTTGACGCGGTCGGATAAGCCAGAAATATGTCGAACCGTGCAGGTTCGCGTGTGCAATGTGCAGAAATAAAAAAAAAAAGAGCGACTGTTTTTACGGCAGCTACTAACGCTGCACAATTCAGAACCTTGACGGTTTGTTTGCCTTCTGCAAATCCATTTTCACACTTCCCGTGACGAGATTGTCTTTCGACCCATCGGGCGAATGAATTTTGAACGGTTCCGGAGCGAGACGCAAAAACAATAAATTTCGTCGACTAATCTGGTGCATGAAAATGAAAAAGTGAAGGACCAATTATCCTTCGTTCGATGATACGACATAATAATCCTGGATGAAATAAAAAAAAATGAAAATTTTCATTCTGCCGAGGCTACAAGTGGTGTGAAAGTTTAAGCGATGCTCGCTGATTTATATCGGTTGCGAGACATCCTCTACACAATTCATTTAATTAACAGCTTTCCTGGGATGGCGGAGATTACAAACGATAGAAGAAAGCGGAGACACGGCCGTTGTTATTAGTTCACCCAATTACTGAAATGAGCACAAGCAATCGAACGTCACGCGATTCGACTTGCGGGGTTTCCTTTCGCTTTTCAGCGGGATTATCCTTGCAGCAAGACAGTGCACGAAGCAGAAATCGTGACTAAAGACAGACGATTAAATGTAGCAATGCCGCAATTAACGGTGGAACAACGGAGCAGTAATTAATCGTTTCGACGCAGCAGCTTTAATTACAATGGAATCATTGTTTTACGAGGAAGCACTTAACATTAGCCACGTAATCGTTTTTAGCAAAAAAAATCAATGGCTTTTTTCATTATTTAACTGTCTTCACACTTTATAATTTATTTAACTTAATAAAATTGCAAGTGTTGTATGTATAAGAACTTTATACACAAAAAAGATCACGATCTCTGTTTGCGGCATAGCGGACGAGTTAAAATCGGCATAAAGGATTGGAGTGGATAAATCGCGTTGTATAAACTAATTTTACGTGACGTTTTATTCTTAGCTTTCAATGACAGAAAGTCAAATACCTAGCTTCCTTTACATGTAGTCATTAAAGTTTTCGTATTAAGTATATGTGTACTGTTCAAGACTAGAATGCTCGAGGGATATGGGACTCGAGAACAACTGTTCAAGAGTTTCGAGAAGGCAGTGTCATGTGGATGCTGGTGGCAATTTAATTATATACAATCCAGAATATAATTTTGTTACTTAAATTAACCTACAGAGGGTATAATTATTTTTACTGACTTTGTAATCCAAGAATATTGCTATTATCATTTGGAGAGAGAACACCTTAAATGTATGTAGTAGAAGAAATAATAATGGATGTGCACATGAATTATTATTTTTTACTATACAAATATGCTTCACAAGACATAGGACAATTCCTGTACAACACTACAGTATAGTAGTATAAATCAGTGAACGTCAGACATATGTTCCCTTAATTAGTTGGGATAACCGAGGCTCTACTATAGCATACGTATAGATAAACAAAACTATTTACATCACAGTTACGAAACTGATATTGTTTGTTAAGAAATGTTTTCGATTTGTTACGAACATTTTTTCTGAAATTTATATTACAAATATTACTAATCATTTGAAGGACAGCAATTGAAGGATTCTCGTGGAATTTTTATGCATATACTATGAACGAAGGGTAATAAAAGTTTCACACTACGTGATTTATTGTTCGCTATAGACAAATATTAACTTCGATTTGATGCAATTATGGCAAAAATTGAATAAATGAAATACGGAGGAATAAAGACGCATGTACAGGATTTAAGAACTTTACAACAGTATTTGTAATATGTTGAAACTCTTTTTTAAAAAAAGTACATTTTTCCTTAACTCTTTTTCTGTATAATAGATGCAGGTTCACAGTCTAATGACACGATTTGTAGCAATGACACCGATTTAAACAAAAATTCTACAACATGTTCAAATTAACGTGATAGTTTGCAACGACTTCTCTACTTACATTCCACCCATTCTACATTTCAAATATATTTCTACAAGTAGTTCGATTACCGCTTTAACAAATGGGAGACATTTGTTCGGGGAGACTATATCGTCGGTTCGCGAAACACGCTTCTCTTTTTCTTGACATGAGCCATCGATCGCCTCGCGAAGAGACCAATCTATGAGGTCTCCTGTTCGTCGAAAGAGAATTCTTAGACGACTACTGTCGAGTGTATCTTTGTCATCCGACGTTCTGTACGTCTGGCTCGACTGTTTGTCGCTCCTGAGGAGAGTTGTCACGGCGAAATTACCCGGGACAGCTTTCCCTTTGTAACTCCCAAGGGCAGCGCGCGCCGCATCCACGAAATTCAACCGCATGTCTGGCCGTGCACCGTCTCATCCTTCCACGGGTTTCGATCTGTCCGGTTGCTCCTTGACGTTCCTTTTACCCGTTGTTAAACGACCAGGTTAGCTCGAGCAACGTTCCGCAAAAAGCTCGGTCACAATCAACGCCGACGCCAAAAGCCGGTATAAGAAAAGAAAAGAAAAGAAAATCCCCGGCAGAATAAAGCCGCGGTCGCGGCAGCTCTCACAAAAGATTTTTCACGGGTGCAATTAACTGTTAGAACAATTTAAATGCTGTTGACTTCTAAATTCAGGTAAAAAATAAAATAAAAAAGGATATAAAAAAACAGGAAATAAAATAAAATATTCGTTGAAATATGCGTTCATATGTGCCGCATTTGTTAACTTATCCTTGTCTATTGATAGTTATATACGCCCCGCTCATCTTTAGTTTCTTAGATATACTCTAGTACAAATATTTTCTTTGTATGCAAAGAAAAGATCAATTTTGATGCATGAAAATAAATTCAATTTTATTTCCACAAATACACTTTTATTCCTATGAAATTATAAAGATTTGCAATCAGTTATTAATACATAACAGTAAGATTATATCGGCAAGCAATCTCGATCACTAACTACCAAAATGCTCAATAAAAAATGTCGAATTTCCACGAAAATGTCGTCTTCGGGATCACGGTGTATAGTAATCCACCACAACTGATATGCATTCACTTGTAACAGCCGAAGACGCTTCGAAGCACGCCGTGTTTAAATTAACTTGCACTTGCTTGCACACGCTGAATTACTATCTATGAGAAACCGGCACACTTCCCGTCGAAGAGGGCCCATTACTCGACTGGTGGCGCAACCATAGCCTAAAGGCGGCACGTTCGCAAAGAAGACGGCAAAGCTGGTTTGGCGGCGTATGTAAGCCAACCCTCGGAATAACCTGTTAGACCGATCTCTGCTGCGCAGACCGTGTTCCGGAAAATATAGACGGAAAAGCGGGCTCCGGCTGGAAAAATAAACGCGTCATTGGATATGTCTGGCCTTTTCCGTCCTCTCCTGCGCGGGGAGAGCTTGTTACACCGCAAACGCTACTTGCATACTGATTCGTTTCTTGCGCGGTGCTCCTCCCTCGCCCCTGCGCTTCCGCCGCGTTGATCAAGGGAACGAAGATGAGGTTCCCGGCCGATTGGAAGTATCGGATGAACGAATTGAATTTTAAGAGGGGCGCCGATACGTTTCTTTTCCCTACGAGTAGGATCAAGTTTCTTGCTGCCTCTCCCGGCCCGAAGTCCGTCGCGAACTTCGAGTCAGTTAAACTCTCTGATCAGGAACCACGAAACTTGTTGTTTGCAACCGAGGACTTCGAACAAATTGGGATGCCTAGGCGGTTCGAATCGTAGATTTCGACGAGCCAGTTATCGTCGTTTCTCTATCCGATCTATGGCTCAACCTGAATGCTCCAGTTCTGGCAACAAGGATATGTATGGAATTTTGAAACTGTGAAGTTCGCCACAGGCAGCTGTTCCTTTTCTTCTTTCGGGATAACGTTGCTCGTTACGTTCTATAGATCTTCTCCTCGGCTTCGTTAGAGACCACTGGAATATAAATTTTTGCAGGAATGTCGTATAATAATAATACATAATAATGCATCAATTATGGATGACACAAGTTGTAATTGGACTCGCTGATTAGTCTTCGATCTTATATCTAAACTTTAAGTTTGAAGATATTATATTTTTGTAACTTGTTTCTCTACGTCTCTGAATTCGTTTTACTATACTTTATGATAATGTGTAAATAAAATATTATCCAAGATCGGAAAGATTAATGTCTTGAGGAGCTGGCAAGAATGGTCTATGTCAATAAACAAAACGACACGATGGGCAATTCACTTACGCTTCTTTAAATTCAGAGAGCAAATTTTTAAAATATAAAAAAAGCGTATATATCTACTATTATTTCTCTTTTCATTTTATAATGAGTAACGTACGAAGATAAGAATTTGCATGAACGAACTTGTACAAACGCTTCCTAGCAGACACTTGTCGTGATTATTCCATGGATCCCACTTCAATTGCAGCGGCTGCAAATTCATCCGTATTTTTATCAGGAATTCAATTTCCGTGCTCGCCAAGGTTTCGTATCAGGTTTCGTCCGAGTTTCTTAATATTCCTTAAATTAAAGAATTTCGATTTATGAACCGCAGAAATAGGGAAAAATGTCGACGGACTGACCGCCGACCCGTTCTCTGCCCACCACCTCGGACGTTCCGGTCGACCAATGAATCACCGAACACCTCCACGCGGTTTACAAGGGATAACCTTTGCCTTTGTCACCGTAAATCAGGCTATCTCGCAGCCGGAAGGTTTTATTATTTTACCCGGCAGCCGGCAAGCGCCTCTCGGGCTCCGCTGGTCGTCCGAGTTACGACAGATTTCACGGGGGTGGCGTCAACCCTTCCTGCTCGGTTACGAAGCTATGAACTTGCGTCGACGGGTCTGAAAGCTGCTTATTAGATTTTAAATTTCACGCGACTGTAAATACGCGCCGCGAGACTCCCGTTGCAAAGTAGCGTAATATCGCGCTGGTGCGGCTGTAAATATTGGAGGTTGGATTACTTCTGATATTTGTCGCGACACGTCTCGTCCCCGAGGGTTGATTTTTATAAAGTATACACCGCAACACCGCGGAGCCGACATTCCGCGGCTTGAAAGCATCGTTGACTTTCGCGTAATTCGCGAGACGTTCTTTTCCTTCGTTGTTTAACGGTGTCTCGCTGGTACGTATGTATCAGGAAACCGCGCGGATTAACCCTTTGCCGTACCATTTTCTTCATAGTTACAATGGTAAGTACCTTTTCGATCGTAATCATTTCTTAGAGGAAAAAGAAAATTTACATTTATTCTATGTCTACATGTACTAGAGTGATTAAATGTTGATTGTAAGAGGACATAATGTTATAGTAACTTAAAAGGACAGAATAACAGTCATACTTAACAGGATATTACTACAAATCTTCATCACGAGTCTGACTCGTTAAAGTACGGCAAGGGGTTAATGCACCGTCTCGTAAATAAACCGTCGGTTTCACTCATCGTCGACGAACTTGCCACGTAATTGTGATTATTATACGTGCTACATCTACCTAGAAAACTTTTTTCACGACAAATTAGCGAATTGATGGCGGCATGAACTAAGTAAGTCCACCGTTTACGCTCTAAATGTATTCATTACTTAAAATGTCTCGCACTTTTCTCTGAGACTACTTAGCTCGATGATACTTCACTTTTCAAGATTTATATTACATTAATTAAATATTTCGAATACGCGCATTTATTAAATTTACTGAAACCACAGCTTATTCAACAGGTATCACAGTTTTCATACATTTGTGGTTATTCCACATATTTCCAGACATAAAGAGAACTTCAATATTTTGTGCGGCAGCGCTAATGGGAAAACTTTTATGGAAACAGATTATTGTTAATAACATCGTAACGTTATTTAGTTAAGCTTCACCTTAGGGTTTTCTATTTGTTTAACTTTCCAGTGTACATTCGAGTTTTGGAGTTTTCTCGATAAAATCCATCGGAATGTGCACTGGAAAGTGAAAAAAGAATATAAACCCCCAGGGAAAAGTTTAGCCACATTATTTTACGAAGAAGAGGAGAGCAATTTTTAATACAGACATTCTTCTGTATGTACTACAATTTTATGGGACGGCTGGAATTTGCAGTACAATGGAGTAGAAGGTGACTCTACGTGAAAAAATAAGAAGAAAAATTGACTTGAAAGATTGCCATCGATGCGAAGGATTTATTATTCATTTAAATCATTCATTTAACACGTTGACGGCTTGACACACCGGTGGGTCACGCGTGTCAGACCCGTGAGGCGGCGTATATTTGCTTATTTTGCTTGCATTTCACAAAATAGAACATTATAAACAGATATTTAACACGTTGAGTGCTACGTGAGTCCCCAGTGACTGACAGTGAACTTTCCGTTCAGGCGGCGTCGGTCCCTATGGACCGACAATCAACTTTTCGTTTGGTCGATATTGGTTTATATATTTTAAGGAGATATTGATTTTTAATATCAATATAAATTTATCAGTATTAATTTAATTGCTTTTACTCCTTCACAATAATACTATAAATGGGGTAAAATTCTATACCCTATGGAATCATTACATGTTTTAAATTTAGCTTATTACAAGCTATCAATTAAGAACTAACTTCGTTTATACTCTGCAGTCGAGCGTCCGGCATCAAGTTCTCACGCGTTGCCGCCTGAGCGGAAAGTATAGCAAGATCGACGCGGCACTCAACGTGTTAATAGTAAAAACATAAAAATTCAATATTATAAACTTAACATAATTATTTAATTTTTGTAAATTTCGAGTCGCCGACTCACAGAGAACATCGTGAATATCAACGCCGGCGTAAACGTGTTAAATGATGTATTATTCTAATAACGCAACCAACATACGAAATTCAAAATAATCCCAGGCGGTGAAGCGCTTTCGTCTTGACGGAATTGGGGTCTGCAAAAACCCTACTTTATCGCGGTGTCTTTGCTCACACACGAGTATTACGCGATATAAATAGAGACAGAAAGAGGGAGAGAGAGGGGGGTAGAGGGGAGAGGACGTCGGAATAGTTCGCTGTTCGCTTTAAATGCTAATGAACCTATCCGGGCACGGAAAACAGAATCCGCCGAGCGGAAGCAGAACTCGCGAGTCGGCCGATACGGAGGAAAAATGACAGGCCGGCCGAATTAATTTCAGGCGACAATTATTCCGGCGGGGTGGATCACGGATTAAGACGCCCGGGCCAGGAAAGTTGCTCCCGTCCTGGCCCCCGTAATTCCGATGCGCGCGAGGAACTTGCGAAATTTGCGGTGCAACGACAAATGCCTGCTAACTAACCGACAATCCGTCTAATCTACGATCCGCGCCGAGCATCGGAGCGTCGATCCAGCGCGACCGGATTACGAAATCCTCTCGAAAACCGTGAGATTTTTCCGGCTACGCTAAAATTGTCGGTTTTTATAGATCGCGACGAGTTTCGACGGATGTCGCCCGGAAAATGAACCGACGGCTGATTAACAAGCATGAAAGAAAAACGACTCGGTCGATTAAATTTATGGGCAAAACTTGGAACCGTTCTCTTCCGCCTCGTTGCTTGTAAACGATTACCGTAGACAATTTCCCCGCTCCAACCGGGTAATATTTTATGGATCTGTGATTCAGACATGGTGTAAGATGGAGAGATCTATATGATTACTTCACCACAAAATTTCTGGAACGTGAACAGTTTACTTCTATGATTCCCACCGAAAATGTGAATAATCCACGTTATCATTCAATTCGACTAGAAAAAACAAATCTAAACTTGGCGCAACATGGACAGGTAATATATATTTATTGTTATTAATATTAACTATTATCATCATATTTATAATATTTATAATATTTATTTTTGAGTTAGTCGTTCCCGTTTCGCGGGAAATTATTATTTTTCATCTCCGCGTGGCAAGCTGATCTCGTTTCCTTCGGAGATGGTGAATTTCACCGGGGCGCGTTGCATCAGAAAAACTAGCCGAAGGCTACGGTGAAGTCGCAATCGTACCTTCCACGGGTATCTTGTGTAATTAAGTTATGCCGACTTATTCTTCACTTTAAACCCGGAATTGAAAACGTAAGTTACATGACCGCCGCACGAGAGACAGGAGTGGAAACCGGAGAATTTCCACGGTTAACAAAGCGCGGAATACAGCCCGGGTCGTCGCAACTTTGTGCCGTGGCCTCGGACCCCGGCTAATTAAAAGCATGCTCCAATTAGCCCGAGATAATAGGCGTGTGTTCGCGACGCAACAACTATGACAAGTTTCGCCCCGGACCACGAGATTTCTGATAGCGCCGCATGTCCTCCTGCGTCCTCGTGTTTTCCAATCTCGCCGCGCTCGACTATAAACGATCCGATTAACTAAATTGCGGGTAATCCTTGGCTGATATTTTTCGGGGAGGATTCGCCACTAGGATCTCGATTTTCGGCCCGGACCGATCCACGCGCCGATAAAAGCCCGCGCAATTTTGCGCGGCGGAGCTTTTATAAAAATTACGAACGGTCGATTCGCTGCCATCGAACAGCCGACGTCTGCGGACGAAGTAATTACTGTTGCTGGCCTTGATTAATAATTATTTATGATTGCGACATTAATGATATATGTATAATTATTTATATGTTATTATACATATAATTGCGACACGCCTGCCCCTTCTATAAGACATTACAAAAGTTACCAACGAGAGGCGGTATCTCATCTGAACATTCCGCTGCATGTTGTAACTTTTAATTAACGTTGTGCACGTAATTAATCCGACTACAACCATACAGGGCGAATAACTGAATGATCTAAAACAAATATAACTTTCACGGACACGTATTTTTTCAATGTTTTATTATTTTATTTAGGATTATAATTAATAGATATTTTTTAGCGTTGTGCCACTAATACATGATTTTTCCACAACATTTTTCATAAACTTGATTTGAGGTCCTAAATATCGGACTATGACTCGAATGTTTTCCTAATTGAGTTCTAGTATTGTTCAAGATTTATTTAAGTTCTTTCAATCAGCCCGAGAAAATGAACTTTAGATCGCCAGATCAGGTGATGAAAGTCAAACAAATTCGATATTAAAATAATATTAATTTGATATTTCTTCCAATAAATGTTCATATCTTGTAACGAAATAAGATTTTTTTGGAACCTCACAAGTGGCTGCATTTTTAGTTTTCGTCAACAGCTTTCCCATCACTCATAATTTCGTACCGACCATATTAGCATAGATATTCCCTTATTAATACTTGATAAATTTGTTTGGACAGTAACTTATATATGCTAAAATTAGAAACGAGATAAGTTGTAGCAAAATCTACCAAGTACAATGCCCTAAAACAATGAAAGACTTGTTACAGTGAAAACAATCTGAAAGCTCCTCGTCCAACTCCTGCGAAGAACGGTATGGCTATATTTCGAGACAGTCGTAATCTGTGTGTTTTAATTATTCCCATTATTACGGAAGTTTCACCGTGAAACGAAGACGAGCAAAACGGTCCGTCACAATTTTAAAAATATCCTCGTATTTTTTGAGCTCACTCATCCGCTGCCATTCCAAAGGAGTGCTTTCGGATAATGGACCCGCGCAAGAAAAATGTATTTCAATTTGCACGGGGTGCGATCGCGCTCGCCGCACTAATTTCTCCTCATTTTCCTCCTCTGGCAGTTCACTCTTAACTGACTTGAGAGGAAAGTGCTCGAGTCTCAGCCAGCCCTTCCGGGCACCAAACAGGTACGTTCCTCCTCTAGGTTCCCTCCTAAACGCTAATGGTCCCTCTAAGACCCTAATGTAACGTAAAATCATTGGACGCGAACATTTTCGGTGCTGCACCGCCGCGGAATTCCACGAATTGCCGTGCCCTGGAGCACGCGGCTTGATACAAAATGCTCGATACCCCTTCGGTTCTTTCACAGGGTCCATCGATCGATAACCATTCGCGGGCGAGCATGGCCGAGACGCGTTTCAAAAACTTCATTTATCATTTAATCGGGACGATAGCCGCGGCAGCAATTTTCTCCCGGCTCGCCTTTGGTTCGTCGCGCCGGTTCTGGGACCGACAACACCGTGGAATTTTCCCGGCGCATTATTTTCAGCCGTGAAATCGCGCAATAATGCGTCCGCCGGCGAGGCACACGAAAATGCTGTTAGCGCTGATTATTTTCGACGATAACAACTTTTCGACGGGTCGGCTTTGTACGCTTCTATCCAATTTCCCTGGCAGCTCTCGGCAGTAGACGTCGAATAATTCACGGTGATCCGCGCCCCGGCACCGTTACGTGCTATTCATTCTGGTTCTGACCAAAACAGAAAGAGCGACGAATCGCGGGGGACTCAGTCATTAGCACCATTGGTCCTTTTATTAAGCCCTCGCGCTCTCTTCGCAAATATTTCCGCGGAATATCCTCTGGTAGTTCTCACTCTTGCCACGTTTCACTCTTTGATTTATCCGATTCGGTTGCGCTCGTAATCCCGCGTTTCACACAACTGTGTCAAATTGCGCCGCAATTGTGGAGGATACAAAAAATTGCGACTTCTCGGTCGAATTATTCAACGATTATTTAATATTCTTGTAAATTTCGTCACGCAACTGCGCCGAATTACTACAATCGTGGAGTATTAAAACATTGTGCAATATTTAAATTTCTAATAAATTTTCCCAAGAAAAAAGATAATTATGTTTTTATCGAAAATATAAAACTACTGGAAATGTCAAGAGTCTGCTTAGAATATTTTTATACAGCGTCGGTAGTGCATCTTTATACATTACATGAGCAAATTTATAACGAGATACACAAGGTAGTAAAAATTTCACAATTATGTCGGAACGTAGTCATGTTATTTTCGCATGATTAAAATTAATAAGAGCAGAAATACAGTGTTGTTTAACCTCCGTGTTTTTTATATTAACGAAGATACTTTTTACTTTGGATGAAGGTCCATAATCACTACTCACCACGTTGTTAATCAACAAAATTGTGATATGTTAAAACATCGCAGGCGTAGTATACTAAAAAAGATTCATTAATTTGTGTTAATATGTGTGTGTGTAGTTTAACACGTTCAACCCGGCGTGTACGTTCAACACAGACATTGCATTTTATTTGTACATATATTTCACAATTCGTAAATAAAGTTTTATAAGTACTTTATAACAATTTTACGCAACAATGTCTGACTTCAGACTCAAGCCACTGACAATAGAAAAATGGCGAAATAAACACGCGCCGCCAGACGAATACATAACTGATAATATCGAGCCTCGCGACCGTACGGACTTCGAAAAAATGCGCCGGGTTGAACGTGCTAAAAATGACAAAATGCAACAATTAAAACAGATGATTATCAAATATCGTTCAATGATGACATTTTTGCCAAAAGCGCAAAAGGTTTGATTTTAAACTTTTGTATTGTGTAACCTCTGTATTTAAACATTACTGTATTGTATCATGCCTTTATTCCGTAACAAAAACAAAGCTGTGAAATAGTTACAAAATGAGAATAGAAAAATGAGGTTACTAATCTTGTATTGTAGGAAATCTTTCCCAACGACGGTTATAGAGAACACAACTAGAACTAGCTCCTTAAGCCCATTGTAGGTTTAACCCATTTAGCTACTCTATTGCTTCGAAAATGCAGTTAAACATCGCAACACATGGCATTCGCAGCATTTAACAAAGAAAACGCGCACCTTTCGACTTTCCCTTCCCGGAAACAATTTTCATAGACAGAAAATAATTGTGAACTATAGAACATTCTTTTCATCTCCCATTGAAATTTTGTGAATTATAGCCCGAATGAATCGTCTCAAATATGCAAGACTTATAAATAATAACTAACTATGCAGGTTGCCTCAAGTAATTCAAACATCCGAGGAAAACATTGGTTGATTCGGAATATATCATTTTTTTAGAAATATTTTACTGACCTTGAAATTTCAGAAGATATAACCTTCAACAAATTGTTTAGTTCAGCATAATATTTATCTTCTGAAATTTTAAGGTCAGTAAAATATTTCTAAAAAAATGATATATGTTCATCATTATTGTATAATAACCTAGGCGAAGAAGAATCCAACGATCTGTGGTGATATGATCTTGATGTGACTTCGAATTTGAAAAATTAAAGAGAGTAAGACAGTTGACGTAAATAGCAAAATAACTATGACATAAGTCTTACTAGGGTTTCAGAAAGTGTTCTTGAATCTTGACGGATGACTGTAAACACGGTTACAATAAATAGTAGACATTAATACAAATTCTTATTCTTTCGATAGCTCTAATCAGTACGTTTAAGAAATAAATAAGAAATTGATTTGAATGATAATATTACAATATATTTTTGTATATATTTTATATATTTTTTATATAACTTCTATTTTATATATTTTTGTTTATGGAAAAGCTAAAAGGAACTCGGTACAAGCATCTAAACTGTACGCAAAAAAGACACCCTGCGAAAATGATCTTTTCTGATATAATTTCGACCACATTATATCACTATTGACACTAATTTCTGACCAATCTTCAAAATTCATTTTTACTGTAATATATTTGAACAAAGTGAATTTGAGTAGAATGTTTCAGATGCGAAAGAGTTCAATTGCCACCCCCTATGATAAATGTTAATGCTCTAGTTTCGCTTCAATTAATTTAATTGCTTTAAGTATGAGGAGATTTTAGTGGTCGACTGTCGGTAATTATTTTACAAAACACTGAGTATCAAATCACTGAAAGGAGAATGATCAAAGCCTATTTCCGGGGAAGATACTGAAACATTTTTATAGGCAAAGATCGCTATTGATTAATATTGCAATGACATATCTGTATCACATTTCCTTATATCACGTGCTGGATGTCAAGTATTTTAAGAATCTTGTTGCATTTTTTACATAGCCATTTCAGCAAAAATACAAAGAAGTGACCATTTCTGTTACGACTGAACATGGCTCTTAATTAAATGGAATTTTCTATATCGAAATATAAAAGTACATTTTACCATATATTTACACGATGTATATTATGATTGTTAATTTAACACTTTCATGCAGCTCAGCGTACCAACAATAATTACATAAAACACGAACATTTAATAATACCTTCCCCGCTGTAATAACAAATATATTTTTACAAAAGTATTTTACAACACCTGATATTTTTGTCATTTGTGCGCAGTATTAAAGAAATTATTAAAATCCAATCAATGCAATTTCATGCTCGTCTGCAAAAATTCAGCAACATCCGATTTCTACCGTTCCTGCCTCGATTGTTACTTTGAGGGACAGTTCAGTGACGATATTAATAAATTGTCTTCATTTTACGGCAATTATCAGGAACGAAATAATATGTTATGTATTCTCATAAAACCGTGCGAAAAATAATGAGAAGAATGATAATACAAGTGAACAAAACGCGTTGTATTCCATCAGAGATTGAGAGAGTTCAAGCGGATAAATTTACTGAATATTTTAATGGAAATGACGAATGGTACGTAGCTGTGGTATTTTTCAACTAACAGCAATAAAATATTGCCAATGGGTTATCGCAGACAGAAAAATATTCTTGAATTGAATCAGCGATCGCAATAATCGATAAAATATCATGTTTTATTGAAATGAGAAATAAAATCTGCCCGTGTGAACAAACATAGAAAATTGGCGTAAGAAAAGGGGGGAAATGACGGTTGTATTTTGTTTTACATTCTACATGTATTTCGTTCTACATTCTACATTTGTTCTACCTCTTGCAATCTACCTCTATTTTACATAGAGCGACATAAGCTGCCAAAAATATTAAACAATTTTTAATGAAGACATCCAACACGTGTGACGTTCACGATTTCGTAAGTTTCGGATAAATAGTTAAGTTAATTTCATTACAGTCAGTATTTTTAAAGTTATTGCGAATACAAATAAGTTTTGAGGGATTTACAACGAATGACATAAATAGTGTTAAATCGTGTCGAATCATTTTCGAATCATTTGATCGCATCAAACACAATTTGCGGGAAGCGTTGCTTTTTTGCTTTGCTTTGAAGAAAAATGCAGCTGATGGACATCGATTGCTGTGTGAAGCATATGAGGAACATGCTCCATTAATAAATACGTGTGCATAATGGTTCCGGCGTTTTAAAAATGGCAATTTTGACATCAATGACAAAGAACGCGAAGGGACGTCAGTAAAGTTTGAAACCGCCGAGTTGGGGGCTTTATTGGACCAAGATTCATGTCAAACTCAAAAGAAGCTCGCTAAAACCTTGGAAGTGACTCAACAAGCGATTTCAAACCATCTCCAAACCACGGGTATGGCGCAAAAACAAGAAAATTTGGTTCCGTATGAGCTCAAGCTAAGAAACGTCGAACGCTGTTTTTTCACTTGCGAACAATTACTCCAAAAGCAAAATCGGACGGGTTTTCTGCATCGAATCGTGATGGGGGACGAAAAGTGGATCCACTACGACAACACAAAGCGCAGAAAATCGTGGAGTAGGGTCGACTATGCTTGAACTTCAACGGCAAAGTCGAATATTCATGGCAAGAAGCAAATGCTGTGCATCAGGTGGGATCAGCTCGGAGTGATCTACTATGAGCTACTCCAGCCTAACAAAGCCATCACTGAGGAACGTTACCGACAACAATTGATGCAACTGAGCCGAGAATGGAAGCTCAAACGGCCCCAATATGTCAAAAGACATGACAGAGTAATCTTTCAACATGACAACGCTCGGCCACATGTTGCAGAAGTCCTCAAGGACACTTTGGTAGCGCTTCAATGGGATGTCCTAGCCGACCCGCCGTATTCACCAGATATTGCTCTTTTCAAGTATCACTTGTTCCGGTTAATAATTCATGGTCTGGACGAGCAGCACTTCACTTCCTACGAAGATGCCAAAAATTGAATCGACTCAAAAGACGAGAATTTTCTTCGACGTGGCATTAGTATGGTGCCTGAAAGATGGGGAAAAGTCGTAGCTAACGATGGGAAATACTTTCAATAAAACTAATTCTATCAATTTCTTTGAATAAAGTTTCAAAGTTACAGAAAAGCTTCCACAAAACCTATTTGAGTCGACAAATTGTTGTTGAATTGTTTTAAAATTTCGTGATAGAGACACGTTGCATAAATTATTCAAGTAATGAATCTGAAGTGTTGAAAGTGGGTGTACTATCGTGTAATACGAGACGGAATTAACCCCTTAAGGACGACGTCTAATTGTCGATGTTTTATATATTACCATAATTTCCGATATCTTCAATATCTATTAGCTACTGTTAACAGTACCTGACAATCTATCTAATATTCATCAGTAGACTCTGAATTTTCATGCAAAGTAAACATTTTCCAAGTCACTTACACGAAATTGAAATTAGATAAATACATACTTTGTTATTTTAAGTAAGTCGAAAATGGTGTGGCAATGTTCATTTAACCCTTTGCAGTCGGAGCCATTTTAAGTGAAAATCCATGACATTTGGTTAGACTTGTAGAGTTGCCATTTTATATAACTTTGACCATTTTATATATTATGGAATTGCATTTTGTGACTCATGCAACAGTTAGCAGCTCTTAACAACTTTCTAAATATAAATGAATAAGATAAAAATTATTTTGAAACGTGAAATGATCATTCTTAGCGGCGCCTTAGAGTCGTCACTCGACCGCAAAGGGTTAACCTCTTTAGGGATGAATTTTCATAATAAGAAACGGTCTATTGAATTTTTTCTTTTTTTTTTTCTTATCCATTTCATTTCATTCGATGAGGTTTTTCCGACATTACTAAGGGATTCTGTAGCGAATAGTTTATCAACTGATTCTCATTTTCCATATTCTTAGAATAATTATAATTTTAAGAAAACTAAACGTACACATACGTGAAAGTATCCCTGAAGAGATTAAATCCGCAGTTTATAACTATCGGAGTCAATCCAGCGTGCAGATATCGCCCCTGAAGATTCATGCTATCAATCCCTTTTATTACGAACCACGGGGGGGACTCTCTCACGACATCGTAAATAGGCACGCCACTAATTTCGATCAAGAGCTTCCCTATTACCGATGCATTTACGCGCCTTCGCCCTTACGTCGCCGCGTTTTAAAACGTCCGATCGCATTTGCCGCGATATTCACGGGCGAAACAGCACCCGCGATGCCGTCGCTGTTCGTGGAATAGCTCGACTCGGTAATACGGTTGACGAGGCTAATTACCGTGGAGCTCGCAGGGCGCGGCGCGACGCGCCGTGGCGATAATGAGACACGCTCTCCCAGAAAACTTCCGCGGCTTGGTCGAACGTCTCCCGAAGTCGATTAAGAAATTCGGTGGCAGCGCATCCCGGCTTCCGGTGCAAAGCTCCGGGACGTCCCCGAGGTTTGAGGAGGCCGGTGAACGTGGAAGTGAAGGCAGAAACGAGGAGGAGGAGGAGGCAGCCGCCTCGATATTTCTTGTATGTGTTTGCCCGCGACAAACATGCGCCTCGGGAACGTCTGCATGTAAAATAGAGATCGAAGATGCGAATAAGAGAGAGGGTGAGCGTCGCGTTTGGGGAAATTCCGGTGGTTTGTGGTACACGACGGAAATTAATTCGACTCGTATATCCTTCGATCAAACCAAGTCGTTTGGCCTTAGCTTCCCAAAAGAAGCTATTGGCCGGCTCAGTTTATTGCAATATATGCCATCGTCGTGTGGGAAGTACAGTGTCCAAAGACAGGAAGAAATCTCCTGAGACAGATGACGAATACAAGGGATAGACTCCGGCGCTGCACTCTCGCGCATTACTTCACTGCTTTGAAATGAGAAAATTTGTTCACGAGTGTAAAAAATAACAATCTTCTAACACTATAATGAAATCAACTAATAGATTATAGAATTAACAACTAATCGAAACGTTTGAAATTGACGAATACGTTTCTAATTGCCGTTAGTTATTAAAATATTTAAATTTACAATTTTAATTCAAATGACATGAAACATAATGGTGTTGTACAACCGGCTAATTACCTTTATTATTATTCGTTAATACAATAAATTATTGACGAAGTAGCTGCGTCAAATTAATTGTTTACCAGCGTTTATTTTGGAGTATTCATTGTTCAATATTAACCTCATTGCTATGCAGTCACGTAAACAACGCTATTAACATTTGGAATTATGTAAATGCGGCGCGTGAAAAAATAAGAAACGAAAACTCATTGATTTAACGCTGTTTACTGGATGAGTCGTATTTCCATTCGGAACACGAAAATATTGCCTCTAATTGGACGTTCTCCTCCTGTCCCCACGCGCGATACGCGAACGAGTTTTGTATATTACGATCGCGAATACGCAAATTGTGTTGAAACATGTATCAGCGTACCTATACCGTTTCTATGTTGCTTTTGTAGAAACCACCGAAGTACATGATGTGACAAATATACAAAATATAGTCCACTAACAAATGAACACGTCAAAGCGATAACGGTGGACACTAATCTTCTTGCACCATAATGTTGTGTCAAGCTCGTTACGAGTATTTGAAACACGAAAGGGTTGTTAGCCAGAAAGAAATGTTAATTAAGCAATTAATCGAGCTTTTAGATGATGTAGTCTTTATGAAAACAGACAAATATGTTTTCAACGACTATCGTTCATGGTGAAGTTATGAAATGATTAATGCTAGAGGGATAGTTTAATTAAATGATTAGAAAAAAAGAGTTACTATAACAGATAGATGAACCATATTCAGTTTCCACGAGGGATGAATTTTAGCCAAAGTTTCGTTACAGTTTCGAAAACAATAAATAATAAATACGATTAGTTACGCTTCTGACAAAATGTACCTTATAATGTATCTTAATCTAGATAAAAAGGATTGAGCAAATTCTCCGAATCGAGGATCCAGCGGGAGACCGAATAATGTATCTAATTTTACGCGGAGGCAAGAAAAGGTTATGAAACGCATTTACATTCTTATAGCGACGGTGTCATGCGTTCAGGCTCTTCTCCAGCGGAGCTGAAAGCTGACGAAGCTTAGATTATTTTCATGACGTTGCGAGATACGGTTGCAACATTTGCGAACGATCTGACGTCGCACAGTGTGGTATTTGGTTTGAACGAAATTTGTTCGATGGTAGTTGCAAGTTTACAGTAATTTAATAAAGTTGTCGAATAGTTTGTGCAATTTAATTAATATCGCGTCTCTGTAATTCATGCGTAATTTAATTTTCTGTTCATTTCCAAACTCTTTATACATAATAAGTTGATACCTTTAATAAAGATGAACTGTTGAGTGATCAAGAGCAGCGAATTTATTTTCTGTCGTCGAATGTGAATCTCCTCAAGTGAATATAAACGAATGAGAACCAGAGAGAAACTTTCTCCAGTGCTTGGTAAAAGGAGATATCGCCCAGCATTAAACGTCAGTTAAACCGTCTGGATAATTCACAATCATCTGTTAATAGCAATTATCCGTTTCCCTTGCGATTTTAAACCACGGTTTTCGTTCCGGACCATTCAAGCAACTTTTTCCTGGAACGTTTAATAATTTCTGGAGCGGTTCCGGCCGTGTCGTTCGTGAAAAGTGATTTGAACTCGTCGCATAATTTATGCTCCTCCGTGAACGGTCCTCCGGAGAAAGAGGTGGTCCGCGCAAATATTTAACGTGTCTCGCGACGCGAGTTGCTCGTTGCGTCGTCGACGCTCCGCGATGACCGACACCGCGCCGAGAGAAAGATGGGAGGAAGGAGGGATAGAGAATGCACGTTCTTTTCGTTTCTTTTCTCGTTTTCGTTTCAGGCGGAGCCAGCCTTGATGTACGACAGCGTACAGGTGTTTGCCGTGGGATTAAGGACCCTGGAACAGTCGCACGCGTTAAGGCCCGCGAACATCTCCTGCGAGCTCGAGCACCCTTGGGATGGCGGGCTGTCTCTCATCAACTACATAAACTCGGTGAGTTTCTGCCCGAGCCCCTTGCAACGGTAGTTCTTTAAAAAATCGCGGCGAATGTAATCTTCCCTAATTCGCGTCGCGGCGCCGCGACGCCGTGCCGCGTGGCGCCCAGTTCCCTACACGGCCGTGTCGCGCGCCTCGATATTTCCATACTTGATGACGGGATTCTCGTACTCGACTCTCTTAGGTAGCGGAGAGCGAAGATTAATCATACTTTGCAACCTGTTTACACGGACAACCAAAAGACCGTGTCAAATGGAATGTCTAATTTCTTAACCTCTTGCACTATAATAACGAGTCGGACTCATGATGAAGATTCCATGCATGATCTACTAAATTTTAGTATTACTAATTTATTTCAAATCGAAACCAAATTTAATTTTTTCTGTTATCAAAGTACAGAAACGGGAGTAAATGAAGACAATACGAGAAATAGGAATTGTCTAGTCCTATTAAAGAAAGTATTAAGAATGAATAAATGTTAATTAACACAGCATGAAAGGAATCATAGTGCAAGGTGTTAATAGTCATGCATAGTTGAATTAAAAAATATTTATTTGAATTAAAAGAGAACAATTTTTCTTTCACTTATAACATTTTAGCCGTCAATGCTGATCGATCCTTTCTTTAATAGTGCCTTCAGCTAAAGCGATATTAACAGTAGATTTACGGAGATTTCTTATATACCTATCTATATGGCATGCATCAATTGGACGCAAAATGATCTCCATCTTATCATTAGAACTGTGATCCTACCTTAATTACAATACATTTGAAAACTCCGACAACAAATTTTTGTAACATCAAAAATGGAGGAGATATTAAGGTGGTGGAAACGTTTAAACGAACCACCCAGTATATCCAGTAAGTTCAATACAAAACACGTTTTTCATAACCGGTATAAAAACTGGTACATTGTTGTGTGTTACACGTCGACCAGTAGAATAACTCTTCCAGAATTCTTTATTCTTTGACAGCATAAAATGTGTGATAAAAGTACCAGCCTCGGCGGTTGTCGTGCAAATGTCGTGTCACAGAATACTAGTATTTCATTTTTACTACAATGCACAGTCTGAGGACTGAAATCGAATATAATTGAAAGAATTTCAAACGATAAAACGATTTCGCTGCATTTAGACATTTTAATAAATATGATTCTGTGACGTGGTAAAATGAAATACTTAACAATAAACCGCATCGGGCGCTAAGAATGACTGGCATGATGTATTTAAAGGCTGAATAGAGTGACATACAAAATCATGTGATCTCACTCGATGGTTACAAACAATAAAATAATATAACAACACTAACAGATCATAAAAGAACACTAATATTTTAATTTAATAATTATTATGTTATTAGCATTGCGTTCATAAATTAGACCATTTACAAGTTTCACTTACCATTATGAAGTAAAATATTAGAAACTGCAAATTGTCAAAAAAGATTTCACAACGATACGATTTCGAATATCCTGCAAAGTTTCTTAGCGTACATTTAAATATCATTCAATATTTATAGACATTTCGACACTGCAATCTTATGGAAACCATAGAAAATACTCGCAACCATATATTATCGTTCGAAATGAAATACTTCTTCCGAATATGTGCGAGATTACAGTCTCGAGATATGAAAATAATTCCGTAATATATTCAGAAATAGTTGGGTAGAAATGCAGTTAACTTCTCCAAAAGGAATTTAATGTAATGCAATACCTTCACATGTCGGAGGAACAATGTTGTACGAATAACCGAGGAAACCGGAGCTTACGAAGGAAACGTCTCAACCCTCTTGTTTACGTTAATCCACTTTCTTGCGATTCAGTCGTGAATTATAGTACGCGAAATAATCAGTCAGATGCCAGTGGCAGTCATACTTGCGAATCATTTCGTATTCATCTCTTTATAGACAGAATAAATTATGATTCACATTGAGAAAAAATTATAAACGTTAAAATTATTTGAATTTTGAAAAAATTTAATACGTAACATAACCTGACATCATCTAATATAACCTGACAATACAGTACGTTTTGCATAATTAAGTTTATTAGGACCCGATAAATATTAGATAAAGTTGATATAGCAATTACTTTAACCACTTTAATAGTTTACCTCGACCGTTACTCGGGCAGCGTGTACTTAAATACACTAAAAATTGGTCTGTTAAGTGATTAATGGACTACGAAGCTTACAGTTGCTTTTACCTACTATGTTCTTACCGTCAGCATACATTTATTATCTCGTGTAACGTATCTCGCACATTAGCAGCATTGTTTTACCAGACATTTCGTGTTTACAAGTATAATACATTTCAAATGTACCGTTTAATTATGACTCCTTAATATTCTAACAGATAATTGTTACCAAATAGCCACGCTTATTTAACCGCCTTAGTACTGAACAACGATATATCGTTGTTGACTATTGTTGAAAAGATAGTTTTCGTAATATTTTTATTAAACAACGATTTCATTCCTTATTTCTTCTCCCTTTTCGAATTTGTTATTTATCAGACTTTTGAAAATTCTTGCAATTTCTTTCCGAAACTTTATCAAACTTCGTCAAACGAGTTTTAAACACTTCGCTCAGATACAGACTTAGACAGATACTAAGAGGGTTAAGAAGTGAGAAGAAGAGAAAAAGGAACATCGTCATCAAGTTATTATTAAATGCACTGAGTGATAGAATGGTTATTTCAGCACGTTTGCACGCATATTGATCGGTGTTATCAAAGTAGCGACTCGATCCGGGTGGATTAACGAAAGCTCGTACACCGCACGATTTCGATAATGAACAATCTCGTTAAAATCGGAAATGACTAAATCAAACAACTATAATTGCAGAAGTGCATCTAATTACTGTGGAGGTCCGCTTGCTAACAAAACAATCACATAACGCAATAACAGGGCTAATAATGGCCGCCCGAATAACTGATATTATTCTTGACGTTTCGCGCGGGATCAAGTATTGTTCGCGTATCGATTCGTTCGCCGCCACTAATGTCCAGAATTTCTGATCCGAGGCATTTCCGGCCTTACAAATCTAGACCTATCAGAGCATAATAATGCGCGAGCAAACGGCCGCTTTGTGTATAGACGTCGGACCAGCTGAAAACCGGTTTCTATAAATTTCAATCAATATTTTATAATAGCGCGTGTTCCGCGCGAGCAACGATTTTCGCTTTCGAAGCTCGAATGATTTATTTAAAATAGTGCACGAAAACGTGCTCTTCTGCTCTTTTATTCGATGCGAATAGTTTTGCTTCGTTATGCGTTTAATTTTACCGCGATACGCACAATGTAGCTCTGGTCGATTCAAGTGTCAATCATGCTGAGTACAATAGTCACTTTAAACTTCCGTATTTCCATACTGTTACATCGTAGTAATTTGTATTGTACAATTAATGGGAAAATAATTAGATAATTAAATATCAATAATTATTCGCATAATTTTGACTTAAATTTGGCAAAATGCAACAAATTTATATCTTGAATAAAATTTTGCTATGTATCTGAAGTATGCATGAGGCAGTATAGTATTTTACATAATGATGTTGTTTGTGTGTAACGTACAAGTTTCATTAAACCCAGAATTAACAGTGTCACGAGATTGCAATGTAAATTACACTTCGTTTATTGGCAATAATAGCGTGCTCTGTATATTACGTAAGGTACATGCTTTCATGCGTAAATGACTGTGATTGCGTACGCATCAAACATACGCAGTATGGAATACTCATATTAAATTATGTTCCATTTGACCTTGCTTCCAAATACGAGGTGTAATAATATTATGTGCCACGACTGCCATGGGTAGAAATTGAATTAAGAAAGATTCCGCGAAATTAACCTCAACCATGAACTTCAAGGTCAAAAGGTCAACAATCTTTTTTATAACCGCATCATATTCCATTCGTATTCTACGGATATTGTAATAATATAATCGATTATGCCAAAAATAAAATACGATGCAGTTAGAAAAAAATTAAAAAATTTCTTTTGTACTGAAAATTCAAAGACAATTTAGCGGTACCTCTCTTAATTTACTCCTGAGATTATAGTTTCCCTTTGAGCCGAGTCAGTCATCTGCGACTGACGATATAAAATTTTCAAAATTAAATTCTTCTGTATAAATATAGTTCAAATAATATGGCTATTATAAAAGAAATATAATTTCTAAATATTATTTGTTACCAACAAAAATTTTTATAAGTATTATTAACTCTTTGCACTCGAGTGGTGACTCTAAGGCACAATTAAAATTATTCTATTTCATTCCAAAATAATTTTTGCAACAATAAGGTTTAGGATTTAAAAAATTGTCAAGTAGTAAAGCTGTTGGTAAGAGTCACAAGAATAAATTTCGCATGCATAAAAATTAATTTTCTTAAATAGAATGGAAATGCAACGAACCAGAAAAATTATTTCAGATTTACAATTAAAATGGCTCCAAGTGCAAAGGGTTAAAACACGCTATTAGCAGGTTTCACTTAATGTAATAACGCGAGCTAAACAGAAAGGAAGATAAAACGGGCTTTGCGTTTAACTAACAATTTCTTTGCTCTCTGTACAGTCGTTCTTGTGTTACTTCAGTTCTCCGGCCGTTTAATTGAAAACTGTTTGAGGAAGATCCTAGTTGAAAGAAAAAGTACATTTAATTTTCCGTCTTAGACGATTCGAGAACTTCGAGTTCCCATAGATTTTTTTTAATTAGATTACTACTTGCCGGAGGACATTCTCCCCAGTCACTCGTGTTTGTACGACGATACTTTAACGTTACAGCGGATAAGGTAAATAGAACAGTTGAAATGGTAAATACAGAGATGAAAGGAGTACTATACAACCAGCTCGTATTAAGTAATTGGTATTATTGCAACCTCTAATTCTGGATTTACTGGCGAAAAAGAGCCGGTTTCTTAGTGGTTCGTGCAAAAACCAAGACTTCCTTCATGGTTGTAATATTTCACGAAATTCAATGCATCTTTTCATGAAATACGAATATGATATCGTCACATAAAATCAATAAATTCTCCGAATATCATGCTATGCGTTATAACTTCAACAAATGGCATGCGAGAAATGAATTTTATTTTTCCTATGTAAAATACAAACAGAGTATCAATGACTTCTAACAGTTAATAATGCAGTTATAAATGTAACTTGTCACTGTTAGTCTCTGAAACGCGTCATTCTTTAAATAACTATCACACATTTCTTAAATGTATCGCAAGTTCGCGCATTACTTCCATAAAAGTTTACCGAATTAACAATTTATTTGAACAATTTATTTGCTAACCAAAACAATTCAGAAGAAACAAGAAATAGTTTATTAGACAAAATGATTTTCCTTTCGGCCCAAACAATCATAATTATTAAATGGATTGAACAAATAAGAAGAATTTGTACAATTCAGGCTACCATAAAATAGCGTTATCACGAATAAAAAAATAAATTGGAAAACTCTTGTCGTTTAAATAATAACGTGCCGTTCTGCATGCATTAATTTTTTAAACACGAATGATACATTTGAAGCCGTATTAATAAAACGATTTATACGTTTTACCAGTAAAATTTCGATGGATTTTCGAACGGTTCCTTAATGTCCATAATATATTATTTCTCGTATCGGAACGTTAATTCGCTCCGATTTCGCAATTATCTGTTAGCTATTTAATTAGACCGGTCCTGGGTGGTGCTCTGTATCGCGGATTAGCCCGGGATTAGGAAATTCTAGCAATTATACCGAAAGCGAGTTTCGATAATTTCCTTAGTAAACCAGCCAACTTTGTCGGTAATCCAAGCGGTCCACGACGAGACCAGCGTCCGAAGATCTTCGTGATGGTCCCCCACAAGGACACTTATGGGCCATCATTAATTTAATAGCGAGATGGCTAAATTCCAATATCGGTGGTCCCCTAATAGTCTCCAGATATTTGCGCTGTCCCCGCCTCCATTGGATTCCAGGATGACAAAGTGCATGCTTCTAGCGCGTCGCTGGATAGCGGAATTCGATTTGCGTGTTAAACGCCATTTCAACGTTCAGAATAATGAGCACACAGGATAAATTGATTCGTAACTCAGTTTTGTAATTTATTTTCGGTGTAACGAGTTATCGGGCAAACAATATGAAATATCGCGAATGAATTCCTGACAAAAGTAGTATTGTCGCCGGTGCAACGTATTTATGGTAACAATGAATATAGATTTGCGAAGTCTGACATTGTCCAGTTCCAGGCACCATTGTTGCTATATAAATTACACAGAGAAACAAACATGTTACAACAAATGGCGATCGAAAAAATTGGCAAAAGACGTTTTTTCACGGAATTGTCGTTTTTGTATGTTTACAAGTTTTCTTACAATATTTTAAATCTTTTAACCATAATTCTTGATAAATTAACAATGTATGAATCCGAATTATTAAACAAATAAATGATTGGTTCAATAATTCGTAATACGGCATTCGTTGGGATGAGGGAAAAGTAAATAGAATAATATTATTTTCCGAATTATTCTGAGTCACGCTCTGCGTTATTTATGCGATACCATGCCGTTTAGCGGAGGGCTGATTATAAATTGAAAACATCTCAACGTAAAACAACTTTTTAGCATTATGTTTTGAGTAAATTTAATTATATGAAACAGGGGTGTTTATCTCGAGCGAGTAACGGGATCTAAAAGTAATGTACCTACATACACGTTTCTCTCTGTGAGATGAAATATAAAATTCATGAAATAACGAGGCGCTCAAAGAGTTTCATTCAAATTAATATTTAATTAATCCATATGTCTGTTTTAATTACCATCTGGACATTCCATGAATAATGAAAAGTATTTATTACGAACTCCTGCATTTAATAGATCTCACATTTAACAACTGTTACGCTGTTACAGTTATGCGAAGTCTTTAGAATTTGGTTATTAATTTAAAACAATGCGTGTCTATTATACATCAATTAATTATAATAAGCTTCTGCTCGACCTCGCAAGCGTATAAACTTCCGAGTTAATAATTATGCCATAATAGCAGTTAAAACTTGGTAGATATTCAGCCAGCTTGGAGTCGTCATGTATTATAAAATTTCCAGCATATTTGCTGTAAATATAAACTTCTTTGTTCTCTACTCAAAATTTAACAAACCTCTAAACTTTCCTGAGTTCCTTAGTTCCTAGTTAATTCCAACGTTTCATTAAAACGAGCTTTAATTTGACAAGCTTTTAAAAGATCAGTTAGTTGTGTGCGATCATCAATTTACCCAAAAGGGAAAGACTTTCCGATGCGACAGTTGAAAATAAGTAATTATAAAAAGGAAAATGGAAAAAATTAATCGATAGACTACGAAGAGGACACTTTATATTCTATCATTTTTATCCAAATCAATTATTTTCCTGCACAAATAAATTTTTATTCGATCACATTTTCGTTCGGTAGTGTAGAATAAAATTATATTCGTTAATATTCGCCTCTTCTCTGTCACCCGAATAAAGCATAACCCAACGATGAATGCGGTCCGGTAAAAAGAATAATTAATCTGTGGTGATAGAAATACGAGTCGCGCGTCGTTCGACTGTCGCAACTGGCATTCCACGAGGACGGGTTTCGAATGTCCCGAAATGGAACCGAGCGTTGAAAAATAATCGACGGCAATTATCGCGAGTTTACGTTTCCCGTAACAGCCTAACGACCCGTTTTCCGCGACGGGGCCGCCTTACCAGCGCGTTTCCAAAATGAGAAAAGAAGCCGATGGACCCTGGTCTCCCGCCAACCGAGATAAACAGGGTAGAAGGGCGAGAGAGAGCGCGCGCGCGCGTGTGCCAAAATTTCGCCAGAAAGATGCCCGGAAAAGCGTACGGACAAACAACGCGGAATAGCTAATCCCGCGATAAACGGGTTTGGAGTACCGCCAAGTAGTTTTACGGCTTGAACGTTATCGCGGCACGCTTTCGAAGGGAAAAAGGCCCCGTTTATGCACGGCCAGCCTCGTTACCGCTGTTAAACCGTAAACACCGGCGACGTTTAAAATTGTTACGAATCTCTGATGTGAAATTGCGGCTCGTATCGCGCATTGTAATCCTCGCGAACACGCCTATCATAGCAGTTTTAACCGTTGTTCCGCGGAATTAGTAAATCATTCCGCGAGTTCCGGACATTTCATAGACCGAAACGAGATACAAATTTGGTGAGATCCGCTTTAACACTTCAACTGGCACACCGCTATCTGCGAAAGACGCGCAGAATCGGAACGACTTCTTTAAACGTTTGCCTTATGATGTATTTTACAACAGCGACGATTAGAACTGCTTTGTCATATTTAAAATTATACATATTATGTATGTATTGCGTGTCTATATTTTCTCTAATGGTTCAGCCTTAGCGTCATTCATCGTCACCCTCACCAGGCCCTCAAGACCTACCTCGATCGTTTGACACTTGATGCTATATGCCATTTGTTGATGTTATAGCAACGACAAGGAATACAGGAGCAAGGGTAGCAAATTTAATTACTGTGTAAAAAAGTACGAGAAGATAATTTTAATAATAATAGTAATAATAATAATAATAATAACAAAGTTTTAGTACAAAATGTTTGTATACCTTGCCACTGCATTAAAGGACGAATTGAATTCGAATAATGATTAATGTACAAAGTTTAATGATTTCATAACTACTGGATCGTCTCACAAGGACTGCGATTTCTTTCGCTTTTAACAATTTGAAAAATCGTATCATTTTACTTATGCAACCAAGAAAGTAGTCACGTATATTGAGTGGCAAGTGCATGCACAGTTCGAGCAGAGAACCTACCGGGGACCGAAACCTCATAAATCATCGCGATTTCGTGGCAAATCGCGCATCGAGCTGTTTATACTGCGCGCCGATACGCTTCGAATGTTCCCCAATGTGTTGAATGAAATGTTGAGGGATAAGGAACGCGTGGGCGTAGCGCAGAATGACGATTGACGGATTTTCCTGTTTCCCTCGTCGTTGCTTCTCTTCAGCATGCGCGTAGAGCAGTCGTTGCTCTTGATCTCGTATTTACTCGATTTATCTCCTTCCGCGGGAAGCACTTTACGAGAGGTTACATTGTAACTATTATCTAGTAGAGCTTTCGTGTATCCAAAGTGATAGAAAACCGCAAATGTTCGCGAAAACAAGGTTTGTAATAGAGCAATAGTTTTTTTTATATACGAAATCCGTCGCGAAGTTATAAGTAAAATTTTCGCAGCAATGGACTAAATGGTTAATAAACCTGAGCATGTAAATAAAATCAAAATTTCATTAAGATAATTTAGAAATGTAAACGTCATAGCGAATTCGAGCAACAGCGAAGAACCGAATAAATTATTTTAAGGAAATGCTATCTGTTCTTCTACTCTGTGCAGATACTTTTACTGTCTGCTCCATGTAAATGCAAACTAATTAGCTGCAGACTGGCAAAGTAATCGAGACTAATCAAATCTTGAGAGTTAACAGTTTGGTTAAATATTTGAACAATCAATATCTGCTTAACTATTAAATTGCTTAAACGTTTTATCGTACGAAAGGTGCACAGTTTCGAATCAAATGGAAAATGACCGTATTTGTATTTCATTGTTGAATCTCCTCAAGAAATCCTTGTTTAGTGGAACTGCACCAATCTCGAGTTCTTGTGCTGCGGTATTACTGTTGATTTTCTCTATCTGACGGCCATTATTTAATCGACCATGGCCGAAACCACAAAATCCACGTGACCGCCCCAGTGGACGGCCATAAAGCCCCTGTCCTGCTACATTGTATCGTGTTATTGGCCGATTCTCATTGACATCTTTCGATGACATCAAATTCAATCTAACAGACTGTGAACATGCATCTTCTAAACCCGTGTTAAGTGTGAAACTGAACGTAACAGATCGTCTTTATTGCTATTTTCACTTTCATATTAGTAATGTTAGTGTTCCTTTTAATTATGCGAATTTCGTCACTTTAAAATTCTATTGCTGGTTGCTGCTAATGCGAATTCACGTAATTTTAAATTATATTAAAGGAAATATAACAAGTATACAAATTATACAAATCTTTTTATTTTAAACAACATATAATTGCTACATTGATATTTCAAAACAAATTTTATCATTTTTATCCTTGCTTTAACGATACAAGTTTGTGGCAACCGGCTTCAGAATTTAATTATTTGTGCTGGTACCCAGTATGAGAAACGGAAAAAATGTTCTGGTCGCGAATTTGTTAAACTGTAGATTTTATACGCTAAATTAAAATTGACTCTTCGAATCTTTTAGTAAAGCAATTTTAAAATACCCTACAGATTATAAGAAAATATCACTTATATTGCTTTCTATGATAAGTTGAAATTAAAAGTATTGATTACTTTTGAAGAAAATTGAATTTTTCTATAATACAAATACGAAATATCCATCTTGTAGGTATCGAAGTTTTGATACACTCACTTTAGCAATTAAACGTTGTCTAAAATAATTTTAACATCCTACGATACAAGGTTATGTCTTCTTTTTTCAGAAAATTCTGATTTATGAAATATCAAAATTATTGATGGCTACATTTCCATTATTTATTTACTATTACACTCTATATAATTTTCACCATCTTCGCGGTTTTCCCGCACACGCAATACAAATAATATCAATTTACTTGGACCACACCACATTCAAGTTTTCCTAAACGTAACGCGATACCATCACGTTAGAACTGTTTCGATTTCCTACCAATCAACAGCACTAAGAAAAGCCGAATCTCCGGTGTCTGCTTCTTCAGTCTCTATACAATGGAACCGCCGTTGTATGAATGGTTTCTGACATCGACGCCTGTTATGTGATCGTTGTCTAGTATGAATGCTCTTTTATGTGAACATTCCATTATAAAGAGTCAGTCTTTTAACTCTTTCACCTTATTTCTTCTTCTAAACCACATATTGCAAAACAAAATTTTTTAAACAAAAGTTGTTTTACGTAAAGGGCAATACACACAGCTACAATTAAATTTGTTGCTATTTTTCTTCACGATACCGTATGAAATTTATTTAACTAAATTTCTTCCATAGTTTCGTCGAAATTGAAGAGAAAGAAAAAAAGTTTAATAAAAATTGAATAGTCAAGAAACAGAAAAGACTAACAAGGAGTAGCAGAATATGCTACTAAGATCATAAAAATGTAAATTTAAAGTGCTACCAAGAGCTGGATTGACCTCGAGAGATCGACAAAGAGGAAAGAAAATGGCAACCGTTTATCCAACAATAATTGTTTCTTTGCATGAAATTAAATTGTAGAACGATAGTTATATTATTATATAATTTGTATTAAATAAATTAGTTATATAGTTATTTTATAATAAGTAATAATTGGCACCAATTAATGCTGATAAATAAATAATATCGAACAAAAATCAACAGAGAGTAAACTAACAAACAAAAGTCAACAATTTACCTTTCTTCTTTATTAATCTTTCAAGGTCAGGTCTTGGTAGCACTTCTAATTTACATTTTTGCGATCTCCGTAGCATATAGTGATAGTAGAGACATTTACCGGAGACAAAGACGGAATTTCCAAACAAAAGGTCGACCGCGACAAAAGACCGACCACGGAGACGCTCTGCTTCGCGACATATGAAAGAAAAAAAATACCGAGCATGCGACGCGAGAGTTCACGTGTTCGCTCGTGCACGTATTCGGACCACGAAGCGTTAAAATTGTGCACGGTGGTCTTTTATCACGGCCGACGGGTCGCCGGGACGCGGGAAGCGTTATCTTTGGCAAACCGTCATCGTACCTGGCGGAACGCGCAATGTTTTGGACGAACGGCCACCAAAATTGCTGGCTGTCACGCTTCTCTCACTTTTTTTTCTACCCTTGCCCGCGCATGTTTCGCCCCACGCGGTCTGCACTCATATCCGTTTCTCTTTTTCAATCCACCGGGACTCCCTTTTTTCCATCTCGTTTCGCCCTCGCATAATCACTATCGTTTGGCTTTATTACCTTCGTCCTCACTCTTTAATCCGAATTTACAATGAAGAGTTCCTACCGATATATTTCAACCGCACGAAAAAGGAATAAAATATGTTTATCTTGCAGCGTCGTTACGATCCTCCCTTAAATATAATAGCATTACATTATCACTGTACCCACTATGTATTATATTATGATCATAGCCTTCATTTTCACATATTTATTATATAATTTTCGTATATTTTATATATTTAATCCACCGTCGTCCTTCAGGGGTCTTTACTGAAATTTTTAATCGAATGAACAATTATTAACAAAATGTTCAATATTCTCATTTAAATGTTGAAATTATACTTTGTTGTTATACGTTTTTACAATTTATTGAATCGCATTTTTGTCAACGTTTTTACTTCTTTATTTATTCCATGCGTTCATTACAAAATACACAGTATTGTGATTTTAGTCGGATTTATGGATTACCATCAATATTTCATTCAAATTATTAATGTACATACAATTAATACGAAGCATGGTGATATAAAATCTACTAACACAATTGTTGTATTATCTGAAATAATACAATTTATGTTCCGCAGCAAATCTTTACATTACTACTTTCTTTAATTAATGTCCTACATTCTAACGTGTTTATTATACTATAATTTATCCAAGGATACAAAAGAAACACTTCAAGATGCCAAAAGTTTATTAAAAAAACATCCTCCTTAAAATTGCATGTTAATACGAGCAAAGTGCGCCAAAGTGTGTCGTTAAATAATGAAAATGTAGCTCCCATAAGCGGCTCGCGAGAAGCCAAGGCGAGATTTCTGACAGTCTAACTAAGTTTCAGTCCTCTAATGGGGCAATTCGACACGATCCTAAATCTTGAATCGTAATATTACGGTTATTCCGAGCAGCTTAATTGAACCGAATCAGAAGTAATTGCCGCGAGCTGGCGGTAACTACGGGGGAACAAGATTGCAGCAATCGTTTTATGAATTCGCAACTGCCAATTAAAATTCTTTGAAAAAGAAGATTGAAAACTCAAAGAAGACTATTTCCAAGGCTAATTATCACTTGGGTCCTTATAATCAACGACTTCAACCTGGCACGGGTTACTACTGAATCTAACGAATGAATGCAATTTTCGAGAAATCCAAGAATTTCAGTGACGATCTATATCTACTATTTATTGATAATAAAAGATCGAGTGATTTTTCGTGCATAATAATATTAAGGAATTCTGAACATTGTTGCGTTCAGATAAACGAATCCACCGCAACTGATATTTTAAAAAATTTTAATTTTCTGTCACGTAGAAAAATATCTAGAACCTTATTATAAATGCAGATGTACAGCGCGTGTGGAAAATGGTAATGCAATTGAAACACGAATGATTTTACGCGAGAAGATACGTACAAAATTTCGAACAGAATTCTTTTTACACGGGATTTTGTTTTCGAAGTAGCTGAATTTGAAAATTCATTGAGCACTCCGGTTATTTGAATAAGAATCATCCGGCGCGTCTGTCCATGACTTTCTGGTTCTACTTCTAGTGAATATTAATGCAGCCGGGTCTGACAAATTTTCAAACTCGATTATCTCGAAAGCTTCACGACGGTTTTACGTTTAAAAAAAAAGACCAATTGCCGTACCTTCAATATTTAATTATTCCTACTTCTAATATCTACTAAATTTCTCTACTTACAATTTTTATTTTTAAATAAAAGTGCTTACCGATGAAAATTTGCAAATCTTCTCATTCGACTAGCTAAGTCTCGTTTTTTAACTTTTTATCTGAGCCTGTAATAAAAATTTATAAAATGCCTTTCTTAATTCTCGACTACGTATTTTTGTATATGCTAATCAGTGTTGCTTTCAGATAACGTTGCGTATCAGAAATTAGTGACAGCCATAATATTGGTATTATTAGATTCTCCATCGCCAACCGAATATTTTCTTCATTCAGCTTTTTCCCCAACAAATCTGACCACGATTCTTTCAACGCTGGAGTCGGGTGGTGCACGCGGCGCACGCGAAATTCACCTGAATCAATCTATGCCGCCAACAATTGAATTTGCGCAGCGTACATACGAAGAGACAAATGAAACAAACCCGGCGTTAAATGCTGGTGCACAATGAACATCGCTAGTCGACTTTTAATTACCGGCTTAATTGCAATCGTTCGCTTCGCGGCGAGCTACGCCCTCAGATTCATGGAATATGATTACATGGGAAAGCGCGTGCAAATGAGATTTTCTCCCCTTAGCTTAGATTGAAAAACACAGAGTGGACGGTGCACACGGGCGCGAGCCAGTCGTAAGTGTTACCCCCTGCTTCGTTTAAACGCGAGCATCACAAAGACACTCTAGGGATGGAATTGCACGACGAAGAGCCCTCGACGATTTCCACGTTAATTACGTGGCCGCGTATAAACCGTGGGATATTAACGTTGTTGCCTCGCTTGCTTTCGCCTCGCTAATCGCAGATAAGCGAGCACTTTCGTTAACAAATATTCGACATAGTCGATAAGTGATTTCGTGCCTTGTCCAGACTATTGGGAACATCTGTTATTCTAATCGAAACTTATCTTCGCGTGATCGATGTCTGACCATTGCGAGGATTTTCTACTTACAGTGCACCGCTTTAATATTTAATTGAGAAATTTTTACTCCGTATCTTTACTTTGTTGAATGAATTTATAATTTTTCAATAAGTCAGAACAGTTATTTTAGATTCTACAAACATAAGTTTTATTTACATAATTTGTATAGTTTTATTGTTAATTGATATTAAGTGCTTCATTTTGACGTCGCAAAAATATTCGGATATTCAATACGCTTTGTAGTTTATAAGTGTAAGTAACTGTTCGGACTTATTAAAAAACTATAAATTCATTAACTTAACAAACAATAAAGATAAAATAAAAACAGTAAAGATACGGAGTAAAAATTTCACAATTACAATGGTGTCCGAATATTAATGCGGCCCACTGTACATATCGATGGAGATGGTTCGAACCAGAGACTGATACCGGTATACGAAATTCCAATATTATACCGGTATTTTCACCGATGTCATACTGGTACGGGAAAATACTAATATGTTTCGACCTATATTCAGGAACTCGTACCGGTATGATAAAAGAAGATTGCGAAGGCGCCGCCGCGATTATCGGTCACGCCGTTACGCTGCAACCAATTACTGTAATATTGTAACCAATCCTGGGGCTCGTACCGGTATTATATCGATAAACATTTCGGTATTTTTCACCAGTATGAACGTCATATTCCATTATTGAAGCCAATTTACCAAACGGCAATTACGTCAGAACAATATGGAAATAAACATGTGGTAATAATGTTTGTAGAAATAAATATACTGGTATGATATTCGTGGAAACAAATCTACCGATATAATACGCAAGTCTCGAAATATTTCGGTTTCCAGTCTCTGCTTCGAACATTATGCTCGAAAAATTTATTTTTGCCTTCAAACGCATATAAGGTTATCGATATATCTTCAAATGCAATTTTCATTAACTGACAATTAGAAGTTTGAAAAATCGTTGAATTACGAGCTCTTTCATTGGTAGATGATCGACAAATCTGATAACTGATTTCTTTGTATGTCATCCGAACACTTATCACTTTTATTCGGTTTTATATTACAACTATTATGAGAACTTTCTGTTTGCTAAAACAGTACAATTGTTTCCAGCTAGAAATATTTTCAAAAGTCTAGCACGATTACTCTGTATATCCGCGATTGTACCATTGTATCTACTTTCTTTAATGCACGCAGGAGTCCGATGGTTTATCGTCGGAAGAGTGTGTACAGTAGCATGTAAAAGTTATCGGCGTGATAGATTCTTCACTTTACATTCCGTAAACGATATCTCGACAATCGTTTAGTAATAACTAGACAATATATCTTTACGCGAAATAAAATTATTATTTACCTCGATTGCAATAAAAAGAAGTCGTATAAAAATGGATTCTCTATGTTAAATAATTTAGCAAAATTAATTTAGTAGTAGATAGTATTTACTAACATGTTTGCATTGAAGCAGAGTAAAATTAGTTTAAAATATTATTCCAGTAAACAAATAATCAGTAAATAAGAGTTTATTTAATAATTTTGTACTAGATATTTCCTAACATTGTTCAGGCGTTATATGTGAAACACAGTGAAGAATACAACTAACCGAAAACTTTTGCAAACGATTGTACACGTACAATCCGTGGAGGATATTTCAGCATCGGCATTCTCCGCTTCTAAATTTTTGATATTTCTAGTCGTGCGAGCGTATAGAAAAAGCTTAGGAACGTTATCGAACTTCTTTTTCGATGAGCATTCCGGGATTCCATTTCCTCTCCGATCGAGCCACTTGTTGAACTCGCATAGTCAGCGATTGAATTCAAATTGCTCGGGAATTATAGATCGGACCATTGTCGTTAACTGTATAGCGCTCCCTTGTGCACTGCAGAGAACATATTCACATCGGTTTAATTCCTCGGAATCCTTGAACTATTTTTCGATCGATCTCGAGGATCGCAGTTATCCTTATATAATAATGATTAAAGTAATATTAAATATTACTTTAATCATTTGTCGGCAACATGAAATTGGAGACATTAACTGTGTTAGAAATTGATCGAGTTCTTAAATATTTTATTCATTGGTCAACGAAGATATAAGTGAAGTATTCTTATATAATTGATTATATTATATTAGCTATATATAACTTATATAATTATAAAATTTGTAATCATCCAAAAACCAACGAAAAACCGAGTAATTTTTCGCTGCACTTTTAACAAAAATTAACTTTGAAAAATTTTAAAACTCTGGAAACTGCGTTTTTCTCAGTGCGTACGGCCAAACTTTGTTTTTTAACTGTAAAAAGTTTTACGAAGCAAAAGTGCATCCAAGTGTTCCCATTCTCGTTCACTTTGGCATGCCCTTTTTATCGTAATTCATTTCACATAATTTTTAACATTTTTACGAAAAAATTCAGGAGATATATTTCGATATGTAAAAAATGCTTCACAATACTGAAAATAAGATTTCTCAAAATTTATTTGCATTGTACATTGAATATTTCCTCTTCCATATGTAATATTTGTATTCTAAAACTATATCATTATTTATAAATATTACTAAAGTAATAATTTTATTAAATGTTTCGCGTTAATAAGATAAAAACTCATAATTAGTTTTTAATTGATTGTTAAATTTACATTGATTTTATTATCTTCTTTCATTTTATAAAAAATCAGAAAATTAGGCGTAAATATGTGAGTTTAATCAGAAAATATTTTTTAATACTTTTGGGTGGTTTCTGTTCCATAATGCGCGGTCGAGGTAACGCTCAAAACTTTATCACTCGGAGCGAACGCGTGCATCCGAATCGTTACTGTAACGTGAAAAGGCGAGACGGCGGCGAAGGGAATAGTTTGCGGCGCGTGCATCTACACTGCACCGTGAAGAAAAATAATAATAATAGTGATAGTAATAATAATAATAATAATACCCTGCCCATTTCTTCCGTTTCGCCGAGAAATTCAGGGGAATTGCATGTAATTTTCGACGCGGAATATATTTCACCGGTACGTGTAAGAAACGAAAAAAACGGAGGATGAATGCTGCGAATCCTGTTTCCTTCCAACTACGATCTTGCATGAGTTGTTGCGGCAAAAACAAGGGAAACAACCGCGCCTACTGAAATTTCATTACACTATTTTTATTTAGTCCGCGCACTGGAAAATACTTCGTTAGATTTGGAAGAAGCTTTTCCGTGATTGCAAAACCTTGTTAGCAGCCATCGCAAAGATTTGTGTTCCTCGCATATGCGGACATTGAGCGATTTATTGTTCAACGCTTTTAAAATATAAATTAAGTAAACTGTGTGAGGCAAAGTGACGAACGGAATATATGAAACGTGTACGTAAAGTTATAGGAGAAACTACAATTTAGCGTGTACACAGAGTGTTTTGCTTCTTTTCGCTGCTTTAAAAATTTTCTTAACTTTGTTGATGCAGGAGAATCTGAATAAAATTGTTAATAGTAGGAAAATTTGTCATAAAATATAAAAAGTATAAAGAGAAAACGACGATGATTATTATTAATTTTCGTAAACCGTTCAAATTTAATTTTATCACATCATGCGGCAGAAATAAAAATACGTCAAACCTCCCTTACATTACCTGAGGTGATTTTTTTTATCGAACCTTTTAGAGCATGGAGTGAGAAAGAAATCGACCAGGCTTTTAACCTTTGACGTTCAAGAGATATATTTTACAAAGGCTGGTAAGAACAATAGAGTATCGTAAGAGAATTAGTTTAATAATTTTCTGGCGTTTGTTTTTCTTCTTCGAAAGAATTTGACGCCGATATTAATGAATATGTTTATTTGTTCAAACTTGCTATTTCCGATTTCCTTTAAACTTAAACCGTTTGAACAATTTCTGCACTATTCTTTCTCTCTTCCTGTATTTCCAAGTTCCACTTCATAAATGAATGTACAAATTGTTATCACTTTTTACAGTGAATTTATCTCTGTATATAAAAGTTAGGATATGAAAACTTATTGAAAATGCAAAATGAATCAATTATTAGGCTGGGGTATAAGTCCGTAGCGTTTTTATATTTTCCTTTATTTTACAACGATTTGTTGCAGTTTGACAAAGTGTATAACATTCATTCGATAGAGCTGTTTCTGCTCTACAAAACTGTGTCAATAGTTATAACAATAAATTAATCCATTATCTATTATTTATTATTTATTATTTTTTTGATTACGTGAAAATAATAAATAAATAAAGGAATAATGTAATTTCCGCCCTTGCAAACGTCAAGGAATGTTTCTTTTCCCCAAGCCCTTGTCATTTGCAAGCGGACAGCTCGAATGGTTATGAATTATTATTATTTACTCTATGATCCTTTATGAATTTACGCTGCCAGTTATCCGTGGTACCGTCTGGCACTAGTCAAAGCGTCGGCCGAATGAGAAGTCGTAAGATCGAATTAAGGGGGAGGAGGGTGTCACAACGCGATCGCTACCGAAAACCGTCAATAGTCATTGCCGTGCGAACTACTGTCGCGATTAAACCTGTCGATCCTGTGAGTCGAATAGTGAGTCGCGCTGGTTGATTTGTTACAGTTTTCTTTGTGAGGTGGCTCAGTAGCATTTTCGCGAACTGCGACTTCTCGTGTCACCGTCTTATCTTTTCCTTGTAACCGATAACGAGGCGCTTCTCGCACATTACCGATACCGCGTTTCATCAGAAACCGCGAAGGGGTTTTCGTGTAGTTAATTTAGTAATGCGCAATCAACGTACTCTCTTGTCGTCGCATCAGAGGGATTTGGCATTAGAATTCTATCTCTTGCGTAAGCGGATCAGTTTTCCGATCATAAAATTCCTCGGTACTCGATAAAGTTTTAAAACGTTTAAACTGAACGCGAGTCCATTTGCGGATGGATCTACAATTGCGTCTGGAGACCCGGAAGACGTAGTTAAAGGCAACACGTTTTTCTCGCTCAGAGTAAGAGACAGGAGGCTAATGGCAATTAAGTGACCATGCCAGAGTACTTCGGGTAATCCGGTTGGCCGAGTCCAGTTATTGTCCTTTTAATCCGACGCTTACGCCGTCAGAACGCAACGAGCATTCGTTGCTGGGAACGAAAGAGAGAGAGAGAGAGAGAGAGCGGGCGAGAGAGGTTATCCGTGGTAAGGGCAGCCGGGATCCAAGTCCGCGTTTTAACTGGAACAGAAGCCGTCTATTACTTTATAAACTCGCGCCACAATGTCTCGACCAGTGTTTTCATGACCACGGGAACCCGCATTCGCGACTTACCCGTACTAACCGGTCGCGGAGACACCGCCGCAATGGTATTAATCGATCCAATTTGTAAGCGGTTCGGTACCGATTAATTTTCCACACTCCGGTAAAAAATTGTTGCGATCGCTAAACCGAGCGCGAATTTTCATCTCGCAGAAATCAATACCGTACCATTTCTTCTTATGAATATGCATCCTCGGTATTTCGTTTCGAATTAATAATCGCGACGGCACTGTTTATTTGACGTTTGCCACAACCGTGGGTTTGAAATGATCCCGCGAATGGACGCGTGTAATTGTTCCGCGGATATGCTGCTTTACATGAATATTGATAGAGCAGTGGCTATTCATATTGTTGCAGTCACGGAACAGACACCGTGTTTCTTTGTTCTTGCGATGGATAATATAGTCTGCAATATTGCTGAATGCACACTTCCAACTTGCGTATATTAATTTTTCGCTAAAATAATTTAATCGTCTATTGTGTGTGCAATATATTTCTTAATGGATCTTATATTTATTCCTTAGCTACTAATATTCCCGGTTATTATCAAATATAAAAAATTACGAGTAACAATCTTCAAATTTGTTGCAGAAAACCATCAACGTATTAAAAATTTATTACAGCCATTTTATAGTCCCCTTCGCTTCGTACAATTGTTGAATATAAAATTTCTCAATATTTTTAAAAATAACAATGATATTCATTATCTGAGTAATTGTTCCATATTGTATATTTTTTCTTGTAGAAAACAAGACGTTAAATGATATGGATGTCTGTCAAGTTTGATAAAAAATCTGTCATATTTATATTGTATAATCTACACGCATATTATTATACAAACTGTATTAGGTACATACGCATGAAATATCGAATTTTGTCTATCAATTTGTTTATCAGTTTTCTTTTAACATCTTGAAAGAACTTGCAAAGACTGATCTATATCAAATATCGTGAGATCGTCTAATTTAAAAATACAACAGATATTCAATAGTAAAAAACATAGAAATTCAATATTCGGGCGCCGACTCACAAAGAAAATCGTGAATATCGACGGCGGCGTCAGCGTGTTAAGGTATGTCTTGTTTTTATTTTAAAAAACGATATTTCGTATGTACCAATCCTATAATACAATTCTGAAGTTTTAAATTTTGAAAGGGTTTGTCCCTCATATCCCGAACGCTTGCAACGGATACGTGGGCGACGGGGTGGAAAAGCTACTAGAAGTGAACGACCGACAACACAGTTTATGAGTCTGTCCCTCGGTTCCTCATCCGCCTTCCCTCGAAGCTCTCGAGACAGGAAATTTTCCGACGGTTCGACGTCGCGATGATTGAAATCCTTTGGAAATGCCTAGCACCTCTCGATGTCGATAGGTTACCAATTTTAATCACGGCCGAGGATTCTTGGTAACTTCTTTGTTCCATACTAATTAAGGAATTTTCTTCAAATTGCCGACCAATCGTAAAACGGCGAAACTTTTCCGATGGTCGGGTCACGATCGGTGCTAACCTCCAATCTTAGCTGAAGTAGAATAAAAGCGAACTACCCCTTCCGACGTATTCGTCGACGAACCAGAAAAATTCTACGAGACCGAAATAGATTATTTAATGTCAAAGAAATTTAGAGTTATTACTCTTTGATCATTTAAGTTCGCAGATTCTAACCTATACCGTAATGAATATATGATAATTCAAATGTATTTCTTGGCATGTGCATACATAATTAGATACAATTGAATGGCATGGTGAGTCCATGTTTACCTTTTGAATTCGTTTTTTAAATAAAACACTTAATTTTGTACAATTTTTGGAAATGTATATTTCGTTCAGATATTTGGACTCTAACAATAAGTATACAACACAATATCGGACACATGTCTTGCTTTGGATTTCTTGCAGCACTAGATTCGATTTTTGTAATTTGCATTTATTTGTGTATACATGTAAAAATTTACATATATATTATTATATATATTATTACATATATATATATAGATTACATATATATTTACATACATGTAAATTTCATGAACTTGGCGGTCAATTGATGTTCCCAAATATAAGATAATGCGGCCATCAAACCTTTTATGCTATACTTCCATTGTGTCGCTCGGAGCGTAACACGTGTCACCATCCTGTTGGGACCACATGTCTACAAAATGAACGTCATCGATTTCGTGTCGAGAAAGTCAGTCAACACGCGCCTAGTCGCACTAATGTCGATAACATTTAGTACGCACACAGATATAGGCACGTGTCAAATTACAGTCGCATTAACTTGATAACATATTAATACGATTAGTATGTATTATCTTTAGAAATCACGTGGTTAGGCCGTTATTTCAAATTTATCTAAAGATCATAGTATGCTGGATCATTCAATTCATATATCATTTTTCATGAAATATATTAGTACTACCTTTTCCGATTTTCATAAAATTATTACAGAAACAGTTAAAAATTATCTTTTGACCCCTTTGGTAAATCCACTGTCAATGTTGTTGCGAAAGTATTGTTTGAAATATTTTTTCCCCAATATTTTCAGCCAGAAAATTATGAGGACTGGTAGTAGTTATTATATGATCACCGAGTATATCCACGCAAGAAAATTGAATCTTGAGATGTACATCTCTATCGGAGCCTCGCGGTTTTCAAAACTGCGTCGTAAATGGACGTGCACGAGAGTGTATACGCGCCGATCGAACGCCAAATGCCGGGGTCATGAAAGTTCTAGATCACCTAAGGATCGCGCTGTTCGAGTTTCGCGCGTGCTTCAGGTATTTCAAAATCGATCGTGCTCGTATTTATGAGGGCTTCGCAATTTTATAGCCGACGCTTATGCAACCCCCATGAATCTCTCCGCAGGTGCGTTACACCGGAAGACTGGACCACCCCACGTGGCCGCGCTAAACCGAGCACGACAAATAAAATATTCGTTTCGTTGATGTTTCTAATTTTCTTTTTCGGTCACGCTCCATCAGTCTCTCCTCCGCGCACCGCATTACACGGAAAATAAAGAGGAATTAGTGACCCCTTGACTGCCGGCAATAAAATTGAATGTTAAATAGTTTTACGGGATTATACGATAAATTAGAGAGCCCAATGGGTATCTCGGAATTTTTATCGGAATTTTAAACAACGTGGAATGCTGGAAAATGGTTTTTACTTTTAAGTTTAACTTTGAAGTGTGAACAAATAATTCGGTCATCCTTTCATGGGTGATATGTTAACGTTAATGTTAATAGAACGAATTTCAAAAAGAAGATTACAAATTTTACGATTTACGTAAGATAACCATTAAAAAGGATACTTACATATACTACTTACACAAATCAAGTATGAGGTTAGAATAACTCCATGACAGCTCTTCTGACTGGAGAGAAATTATTATAAAACTTCACTATAATATAATTATATTTTCACAGCACGGAAATATGGCGTTTTATAGAACATCTGTAATTATACAATCGCTAGAAACGATCAGACAATTTTTATTTCTCGTATTGTCTTTACTTATTCGTTTTGTTTCTAGACTTTCATAACAGAAAAATTAAATAGTATTTTGACTTAAAAGAAATTAGAAATATTCACATTTAGTAGATCTTTCCATGAAATCTTTATCACTAGTCTGACTCTTATTATACTGCAAGAGGTTAAATACGTTTTTGAAGAAGGAAGAATTATGAGCGACATAAGCATCAAAGAATATTCTTTTTAATCAGCGGGACCTGTTACCGTAGTCATCTTTGCAGTTAAATCTCTTTTATCCTCTGCCCGGAGATCCCACATTACGACACTTTTGTTCTTCTACCTCAACGTTACCTTTCTTTATCACTAGGGCGTAACACTGCCAATATTAAAAGGTAAATTTCATTGGACGCACAGCTTTGCCCACGCATTGCCGAGTGAGAGTGCGCTGATAAAAAGAAGTCGATTTGATCGGACGGCAACCGTAAAGGGAAACGGCAACAAGCGCGAGAGCTTGGTGGGCAGAAGAAATCGTGGGAATAAGTGGATCATCATCGCCTCGTAATCTGGAGGCTGGAACCTCTCGCGGAAACGGCTCGTAATACTTTTACAACCGACGATGTTCGTCCGCCTGGATTTTATTACAGCTGTAAAGAAGTTCGAGTGTCCGACTGCATCTCGCCCGCGTCTCACCAAAACTTCTTCCGACAACGATGCGCATCCATCACCGGAATACTTAATTAACGTTTTCCTCGTCGTTTCTTGCACAATGTGCCACCAATGAATCTCGGCGAATTGCAGTCGTGAATGATCGTTACGTTCTCGCCCGCAGCCCCCAAAACGAGGCGCGCGTAAGAAAATCGTGCGGTTGCGGATATTTTACTGTCCCCTGAAAATTAAATCGCGAGATTTTCGGCGCCCGTATCTTGTGCATCGTCTCTGAATAATTACGAGACCGAAGTTGAAGTTACAAAACAGTATGCATCTGTTTTTTTTCGGCAAATATTAACCCATTGCCGTACTTTAACGAGTCAGACTCGTGATGGAGATTTTTAGTAATAAGCAGTTAGGTATGAATGTTTATCCGTTCCTTTAAGTAGGAATTAAAGTTTATTCTCTTGTCAATAATATTTAAACATTGAAATAGATGTAAGCAAACAATAAATATTACATTCCTTTTTCTTCTAAGAAATTAATGCGATCGTAAGAATTCTAATCATAGTAACTGCAAAGAAAATGGTACGGTAAGGGGTTAATTTAATATTGAGCAAAGTGAGACGATTTAATTAATATCATAATTTTAAGGCTGTTCGCCAGCTTTCTTCTCTTTAATTTGAGTAAAACTTTTCCATGTTTTAAAATTATATGAACAAGTGGGAAATTTATATGATAGAAATATTTATGTTATAGAAAGAATTCTGAAAGAAAACTTTAAGGATGTAGCCATGAACAAGGAAAATTGGAAACCCATGATTCAAATTTATGAATTATTTTAATCAATTAATGTCTATACCTGTTGCACGTCATGTCGTTAGCTTGGCTGACCTATGCTCGATGTTTCTACTTACAATGGCGCATATGTAGCCTGTTATAAGAAAATACTTTCTGTAGAATTCGAATTGGTTTGTATTAAATTCAAAATAGTATATTAAAAAACACATAGCATCGAGATTTAGGCTTCGATAGAGTGAGTAGAAATATTCTGTAAAGATCAAACACATAATTGTCACTTGAATAGAAATTATTCTTTCAGCGATGGGATCAAGCACATAGTTAGTAAAATTAATGCTTAATCCTTAAGAATTATGGCAAATCTAGACGTTTGTTACGAATAATGTATATTAGCATAATTTTCTAATGTGATATTAACGAATCATTATAATGTAACATTTTTATCTTTTTTTTCATATACGAAAATTATTCATTCTGTTCAATTCGGAGACCTGCTTTGGGTCTTCTGTTTCAGAAGTCAAAATAAAAGTATAAGTAAGGTTAGCTTATGTATTAGACTTCACTTAGAATTATTTTCATGACTACATATTGAACTTGACACAATTATCATTGTTTTTAAGACAAAAATATACCAGAGTAAGAACCAAGATTTTGTTCACAAAATGGTCACTCCTCCCTGCGGAAATAGGCGGCTCGATTGGACGAAGTTCCACAAAAATTCTCCAAGCGATCGAACAGAATCTAACGACGAGTTCCAATCCGGCAGACAAGTTCGAAAAAATCTTTTCACGATCGTTGAATCATAATTGGACATTTGCATCTCGGCCGGTAGCCCTGGTTGGTGGAAAACTTGGCACGCAGGCGCCGGAGAGATTAAAAAGTCCCTTGGCCCGGAGCAACCCTACTTGTTTCTGAAATTTATGCATCCCACGAAACTCCGGGCCGGCAAGTTACCGCCGCGGCCCGATGCGAGCTTCGTCATCTCGCACGTCCTCAAAATATTTTCGCGAGACCGAAGAAAGCGCGGATCAAGTCTGGCCGACTTCCGCTCGGACTTCCGAGCTTCCAAAGCCGACAACCGGTCGTAACGACTTCCGGGCCCGACACAGACCGAGCGATAACGACTTTTTAAGTGGGAAAACTTTTAACGCGCCTTTGGGAGCCTCCCATCCCTGCGCACCATATTATGCTTATACACTAGGGATGAATAGCTATTCCGGAGTTATGGTCGCTTCATGGGAACTTGGTGTATTGACCGACATTTCACGATCTAGGACCATCTTCGAACTATTTCAGCTTCTTCGTGAAAGGTATAGGACCTTGAAATGCATTCAGTCTATTGACGCATACGTATACTCGATCGGAAAAGCTTGCGCACACCATCTGAAAACAAACTTTATCGAATTCCCATCAAACGACTTCAATCTTTTTTGGCATGTTACAAGAACTTTCACACTGCGTTGATTAGCATTTATTTATCCTTAATATTTTCCTTAATAGGGCCAGACAATTTTTGTTTCTTTAATTATCTTTATGCGCTTTCATTTCCAGACTTTGATAACGAAAGAATTTATTTTTATTTCGATGTAGTGGAAATCAATAATATTAACATTTATTAGGTCCTGCGTGAAATCTGTATCACTAGTCTGACTCGTTATTATAGTGCCACGGGTTAATAGACGCTGAGTGATTATAAATATTAGAATTTGTTAAAATGACCAAAATACTTTAAGAAATTATGTTTTTTAACTTTATATCCGAGCTTGTCTTTTCTCGTAAATGCTACAAAAGTGAAACGATTTCGAACATATTGAAAAATTTTGTTCAGTAAATAAATCGTATCTACCTGAACCTGACTGAAAATTGAAGATTTATCACTGCAATGTGCCTCTTCAACTTTATATATTTACTACTTAGTATGTCTCATTAAGCTTTTAATGAAACGTGTACTATCATCTTTACGGCAATAAAAGATACATGAGAACTTTACACGACCGAACTTGTTCAACATTTCTCTTGCATAAGAAAGTCTCCCACAAAGTTTCAAAAGGCATTGTTTAGCAACGTTTGAATTCCTAGTGTACTCGAAAAGAAACTATCGGTCTTTACAAAAGACCGTGGAAAAGTTCCTTCAGCAATAGAAACAGAGCACTCACTTGATCGTATCTCTTTCCAGGTGGAAATGAAGGGGATTTCCGGTCCAATCGAATTCAAAGAAGGACGCAGGATTCAATTCAAGCTGGACCTGTTGAAGCTGAAACAACACTCGCTCGTCAAGGTATGCTCATAACCAAAAGTAAGGAAATTCGTTTATTTGTTCCGTTCTTAATTATTACTTATCCCATTGTTAAGTTGTGCCTCGTGTTAACCTAAGCACAAAAAAATTATTAATTCCGTTACAGTTTCTTAAAGCACGTTGTTCCACTGTAACAATGTTTTACACATAACGTAGTTCGAAAGATATGCAGGAAAACGGCAGCTTAGCTACTTTTGAGAGGTGTTCTTACCTCGAAGAATCGAATTACGATCCGAACAAAGATTTGCCTAACACTTCTTTCAAGGTCCCCTACGAACCTAAAAAGTTTCGACGTAATCAGAATTTTCGGATTATCAATTACACGTATTTTATCCAAAGATAGTTTCGAAATTCGGTCCACAGCCGGATTGGCAGCGTCGTCTTCGCCGAAGGTAAGACTAAAGGAACGTCCACACGTTGATAGGGTTGTGCAATATTTTCTCTCCAGCATTTCCTGATTGTAAAATGCACACGTGCCACAGTACTAGACGCTCTAACACTTTGACGTTGACAGCCGCGGTAAATAAAAAAATGCCCACTTCCGTTAACACAGAGGATTGCGTAGGTGGGTGAATGGCGTCCAGGTGTCGGCGTAAACGTGACGGACACCGCGGCTTTCTTTGAACCGGGCACCGCGAACGTCACTCTGCTCGTGATCACGATCCTGGTGAGTATCTCTTGAAACTTTTGCTAGTTAGTTGAAAACAAAAAAAAACAAAAGAAAAGAAAGAAAACCGTCTAATCCGACGAAACGAGTGTGACACGACGTGAAAACTACGCTGCGACTGCTGTTCCTCGGCGACCCGTGGCGTCGACGCTCGAGTGGATCGTGGAAACAGCAGCTCCGCGATTTTTTCCTCGGGCTCGCATGCACGATCAACGCCCGATGCACGGTAGCCTTTAACGATAGTACGTGCGCGAAGACGAAGCAACGGCGGGGAAGAATTTAACGAACTCTGAAATAGTGACGACACGGTATCGGCGCGATCGAACACGATCGGAAACGTTCGCGAGCGAGCGAGCGAGCGAGCGGGGGCCGTGTTGAATGTACAGTTCGAGCAGTTTCAGGCACAACCGAGACTGATAATGCCTCAGCGACGAGGACGCCCTCGGTCCGAGAGATCGGCACGGAGATTCTCGAGGCCTCGATGCCCAGGGCGTTTGCGATCACAAGCAAGTTATTTATAGGTACCGGCGCGCAGTAACAAACAGCGATTGCCACCACGCTGCGGAATCTCGTACTTTATGTCCGGTATCCGTTATACGTAACGCGCCATTCCGGCCGGGAATAGAAGTTAAAGAGGCATAAAACTTCACCGTATTCTACGGGATGACCGACTGCCTCGTGGCATTGTCGACCGAACGAGTCTCCTTTGTCCGCTCTGATAGAGCAACCCGACCCGACGAATCAGTCGTTCCTTGGCTATAGTCGGAACCGTATTAACTGGTCGGTCAAGGTCACTCCGAACAGCCGTCGACCGACGTTTCCAATTTACCCGAGAAATTGGAACGCGTCCCCTTACGATTCCGAAACATTGCGGAACCACGTAATACTCAATTTCTTTTCACGAGTTTACGAATTAGGAAAGAGCTTTATAGAACATCAGATTTTCTACATTTTCTTGCAGCTGTCAGCACTAAATATGAAATATGTAATTACTAGACTGCGAATCTAATCACCTCAATAGATTAAAAACAACGCATTGACATTATAAAATATTTTAAATGTTTTTTAAATGTTTTATTAAGGTATTCTAAATTGTAGCTATCCAATTTTTCCATGAACGCATACAATCCGCAGTCTAGTAATTACATTTCGTTCGACGAAACAATTAGCAACGAATTAATCCCGGCTAATAAAGTAACCTCGCCAGACTTGCTTAATACTGTTTCGACTATAGTTACTAGGTGTAAGTACCCGAAATTATGGACATGAATAAAATTGAAAAAACGTGAAAATCACGAAATTATTGAACTTGAAATTCTAAGGATTTCTGAATTGGGCATTTGAATGGACATTTGTATTTAAACTGATCTATGATTGTATTTGAATACTTGTTATATTGTGTCAAATTTTTTTAAAATGTTACGTAAAATGTGACACAGTAAATAACATTCGATTTAAAAAAATGCTGGATGATTTTTTAGTCACCTTGAATATGAATGAATATTTTTTTTATCATATTTTGCGTCGCAAGTTCGAGATTTCGACTCGAGCTACAACGAGATTTTTGATAGGAGTATTCAATGCAACAATCATAGGATTTATTTGCAAAACGATTATCGAAAGAACATCGACGATTCTCCCGTTTTATGAAATCTGTCTTAAAGATTGTGTGAACGGAACGACGTGGCCGCGACATCGACGAATGGTCGGATTAACCCTCGGACTATGAGTGCTCGAGAAGAGTTGACGAATGCCGGGTCAGCTAACCTAGAATATCATTATAGATACACGATTTAAACACTTTTCAAAAGATAGGATTGAATTTTATCCCTAAAATATTCCTTATAATCTATTGCAATTTGTTTTTGCAATATTTACACTTGTCGATTAGAATTTCTTTAAGAGACCCATCCATTAATATGACGAAAGATCAATTCACTTTTGTTATTGATTAAATAAAATTCTATTCCCTCCACGAAATATAGAAAATTTAGAACAATATACAATTATATTTTCATAACAAATCTTAAATAAAATTTTATTTTGATTATGAATGGCCCAAATAAATAGAATTTTATTTAACAAAATTTTAGCAAAATTTTACGTTTCATTGCTTTTCAGCGATTTTCATACATTTCAATTTCAAATGCATAAAATTCTCCAGCTTTGTTATTGCAACCGGTGCAAATACAGTACCGCCGGCGTTCTTTTATGAATCTCAACTTCCCTCCGTTTTACTTGTTTCGCGATTTATGTTTTAAATAAACTCGATATGTGAGGAATTTCCGTTGTTGAAAAAACAGTTAATTTTGCCGAAAATCAAATAGTGGAGATGACGCGTTTATTCCTGAGCGCCGAAATATCCAATTTTAGATATCGAAAAAGATTACTTCCATGCAAATATTTCAATCGAAATAACATTGCGTTAGTACGAAAATATTTGTAGTTTTCGTCGCTTTAGCCTTCGGCATATATTTCCAGATAAATTTTGATCCGTTTGATTTCCATGCATACCTTTGTCGAATTAAATGTAAATTTCAGTACAAACGTATGAGCAGAAATCAGATATCGGAAGAAATAATAACTTTTCATTTATAAATATTTCGGTTCAAAATTATTTACTTTTACGTCTACAAAACCGACGGTTATACAATTGTTTACGTTTATAAAATTGTTAGATTAGCTTGTTTCTATGGAAATATCTTAGTACTGTTAGAGAAAGACTTAAAAATGAAACACAAAGAAAATGATTTCTGACTTGTCGACGAATATGTCACGAATAAATAACGTATTCAGAAAATTGACATTAACAATGATTTTACATTATTTATACTATTAGTGAAGAAAAAAACTGTCCCTGTCACAGAACAATTTTTGTTATTACATTTTACAAATTCGACAAAAACTAGAATCTTTTTTAAATCAATTTCTATTGCAATTTACAATGATTTACATTTTCACTAAATCTAATTTATGAAATTTAACAATTCGGTCTATCGTTATTCAAAACTGCAACTATTTTTGCACAAACTCAATTATTTATAATTTCTTCAACTTCTAACACAAAGTCTAAAGTGCGCAAAACTGATTATGTCAAATAAAGCGTTAGACGGCGATCTCGTGACAGGTACCTACTATTCAGGGCTGACGGGAAGACGGCTGTAAACAATCCGGGTACGTTTGTCCCAGACGCCTTCCTGCCATCTCTGTATTCAACTCTCAGAGAACTAAATACTCAACACTTTCCCTTAATTACCTCATCCAACACCGATTTGTATATTGTCCTCGACTGTCCACACAATTCCTTATGCCTAGAAGTACATTTACATTAAACAGCACGGATATCAATTTTATTTCAATGACTGCAATTAGGCTATTTATACAACTCTATTATCAATAAACCAAAGAAAGCAATTTTCGCAACTTTATAGCGGTATAAAATATTTTCTATAAATTTTCTATAAATCAAATTTATGCTATATTTTTATATCTTTTACAATGGAGCTTTACGAATGTAATTTTCCTGACGCAAAATGAATAATATGTGAAATGTAACGTAATTATCAAATATGAATGTTTCAAAATTAATTAATAATTCATTTCCAATTGATTCAAATTAATTAGTAATTCATTTCCAATTGATTCAAATTAATTAGTAAATAATTGTAAACAAATCAACAACTACTTCAAATTCATAATTTATTTTTATAATTACTCTGAACTTGTGCTATGCTGTTATATACGTATAATCTACGCACCTGTAACTTCTATTGCAACAACCTTATTAAAGAATTATCTAACCGGGCAGAAAGAAAGGCTTCCTTTCCTCCGCTGTCCCAAATAATTTATAAAGCTCCCAAAAAATCTGTTACGACGAAAGGTTCCGTTCGAACGGACTGGTCCAAGATGACCCGGCATTCGTTTGGCGAGGGTTGGCCGAGGACAGTCGACAGCCTCGTGTATCGTCCCGATCTGACACCATGTTCCGTTGTTTGCATGGGCACCGTGTTGACCATGGGCCACAGGAAATTCCGTACGTGATGATGCACTACGAAAAAAACTACACGGGGAACGCGCGGTTTTACGGGTTTTGCGTGGACCTACTGGAAGCGGTGGCGAGGGAGGTCGGCTTCTCTTACCGGTTGGAGCTGGTACCGGACAGGAAGTACGGCGCGAAAGACCCGGAAACCGGGGAATGGAACGGCATCGTCAGAGAACTCATGCGACATGTATGATTTGGTTTGTTTAATTTTTCTCATCGTACTTGGCCCACCCCTCGCTGTTCATACACACGTACACACATGGTCGTCGTAGGTAACTCTCTAGATTACTTCTCTACCACCTGTTCGCTGAATTTTTCTAGACACTATTTTATATTAGATTTACTTTTAGACGATGATGTATATAATATATGTATACATACGTACATACAATGGATGTTTTTCTCCATACATTATCAACACGTACGCACCTTACGTTAAGCTAGACACTGAAGAAACACCACACAATTTACAGTTTACGATGCACCTACAATTAGTTCACTTACGATTGATCGGAGACTGAGGTCGATAGCTGAAGTAGAGGATAGACGTTGTAGCACACCTGTTCACGAATATCAGTTTGAACCGTTTGGCTGCGGTCGTCGCATAAACGTAAACTCGAATCGAAGAATCACTGTTGTCTTTATATAAGGAACTACTTCTTTAATTACATCCTTCTAGGTGACAACCAAAACATTAGAACCTGGAAAGAGTGTATTTTCCACGTTGCTGTTTTAACAGACGATATTTACATTTAATTATCGGCTATTTATATCGAGTTCAACGTGACGATCAATTGGTACGTGATTGTTACGCAACGATTTTAATGGATTTTGGAAGTCAAGGAAGTCGGCGTGTAATTGGCCGCTCGGTAAGTTTGCTTCCGTTGCTGACCGAAAAAGTCACAAGTCTCATGTTTATCGAACGGCAACTTTAATTAAAACTTCCATTTCACGAACTTGTTAAAAACTTTCGTATGCTGTAAATATATGAAAATTCTTAGTCTAATTATAATATTCATGAGTTGTCCCGACAAATGTTCATTTCATTAAACTTCTGCGCAGAAAATCAGGAAACTCCATTTTCCAATGAGTTGTAACGAAATTAACTGCTTCTGTAAACAGAGTCACGTATTTTTTCTTGTTTGCTTCGATTCTTTATAACGTTCGGCTGAAAAATTAGGGTTCTAGATTTTAAAAAAAGAATATCTTCTTTAAGAAGACTTGTGTTTTCCAAAAATGTCGCGGATTATGTTTCAATAACATAAATAAATATTTCAAAGTTTTTTGACGGTATCCTACAAATTTTCATACAAAATATATTTCGCAAAGTAATTCCGTTCTGATTTGGAAAAAATAAATCGTTCCCTAAAGAGGAAAATAGCTGCATTCGCATTGGCTCGATTGAATAAAGTCATCTAAAAATAGACTTGTCCATACCGTTTCATATTCTCCTATAAAATTCGAGCTGCGATCCTAATTATATTTATTCGAAGCTACAATCTGTCCCAATCGCAATCGTTACTTTATTCTGCGCAACGTGGAATCGAACCAACAGCTGTCCGAACGCCGGTCGCCACTTTAATAGAATGATCGGGAAACGCGCGGGATCGTGCTCGTCCGCAATCAAACGGTAAAGTGCCCGTTTAGTTCCAGAACGAAACATCGAGTGCAATCAAGCTAGAGGACACTGGGAGAACAGTGTGTCTCGTTTTGTTCACGCTCTGTCTGTTCACGTCGAGGTTCGAATTCTACTCGAACCTTGTGCAATCGAACCGAACAATACCGCCCTCCCCCCCTCCCCCCCACGATCTTGCCGAATCCCGAGAAAATCACCTCTAGTCAGTGAGGAACCACCAGTCGCCAATTAGAACCGCGTTACTGTAGACGTTGACCGCACCTCCACGATACATCCTTTCTACAATCGTGTTCGAGCCAACAATCTGCCGGGTGTATGACTCCGGTGGACGTTCCGCCAACCTTGGAACTTCTACATCGCTGACTCGTTGTTTGCTCGGACCTGCCCCAACCCCCTCCGGAACGGTGACATAAAGGAGGAACAAAAACTGCTCGCACAAACACTCTAATATGAGCACGATATGCAAAAGTTCGATTTATGGTTTTCAATGGGATGATTTTGTCAAGGTTTTAATTGTATACTTAGTGGTCTAAATGGTCAATTTTTAAATGCCAGGTCGTGCGCAAAATGATTTGTTTTTAATAACCTTTTCGAGTTGGCAAAAATATGTTACAAATGATGCATTTTGCGATCGAAAAAGTGTTTGTTTGAATTTAATCACCAATGGTTATACTTTTAAAATCTCCGAGAACTGTTTTTCAACGGTTGGTCGGTATTACAATGTTTCTAATATTAACCTCGTAGACACGGCTGGATTTTGTGCCAATGGAATTTGTCATAACCAAATTACCATTTTTCTTAATATATATATTTTTGATATAGCTATGTGCAGTACTAGCTATATTCTTTTCTTAGTGCATATACACTTTCACTTGAATCGTTTACTTTAATAACTAATAATACAATTTAGTGAAACACGGAACATCCGCGAAAGCCACTATTAGGCGCGTCGTGCCTAAGAGGTTAACCGCTCATAAGCTTGAACGGGTCGACAATTTTTGCTCTACAATTATTGGAATTATAAAGCCATCGGAAACCGTTCGATAAATTTATTCGTCGCAATATATATTAATATAATAACTGGAAAAAGTCGAAATAAATTCGCGACTGCAATTTGTACAAGGCAACGCAGACGAGTCACTTTTAAAGCCCGGTTCGGTTTTTGCTAATATGTTCTTGCGAGTGACTTCGAAAAGAGATGTAAATTTTCAAATTAGAGACGTTTTGTGCTTCAACGGTGACAGTAATACGATTCTAACTTGCATCGTACTGTTCTGTGAACTCCTGAATTACGTTATGAGTACAGAAATACGTATATTTGAATAATAGTTAAAGCGACGATGACGCTTATAACGCGCCAATTTTCTGCGAACAGCTTTCAGTTTACTTGAAGGAGCTGCACTTGGGAAGGGCAATCCTTTGACAAACGGAGAGCGTTGAGAAAATTAGTAACGATGATCCATTTCTAAGATACAAATAGCTCTGTAACGCGCTGAAAATGGTACTGGTAGCATGTCGCAGTAACATTACAATTTCTTGCGGTCGTTTCGCCGCTCGAAAAACGTTTTAAACCGCTAAACGTATACTTGGCATATATTAAACATACAGTAAGCACGCATTGCATACAAAGAGTATCTCCGACCGTGCAACCTCCTCGTGGTATACCTCCAAGTTATTGTAGTACTAGCAACGCATTTTGTATTCAATGTGCGATAAAACGGCAACAGGACTTTTGCATCAACTTCTCACAAGTCATTGTAAAGGGGAAACTTCTCTCTGCGAAGCCACTTCGGGACGAATCGTGAAACAAATTTTTTTAATCCTGTAGCTCCATTTGAATTTTAAAACGTTGTAGAATAAAAGCCAATTTCAATTTTCCATTCCCGTAACCAGTACAAAGGGTTCGCCGAGAAAATACAATTGCGGTATTTTACAACGAGCTTGGGTAACTCGGCGTGCGTTCATCTTTTAACAAGATTAAATATCGGTTCAAAGATCGACGATTTTTCAGACAAAAGTACGGGGACATACAAAAATTCGCGCTACTCCATTTTTATATTTCGTTTTCAGATTTTTCTGTAATTTATCAGTCCCGTTGTCTGAAGGTGTGTTTTAAAATACATCGTAAATTCAAATTGTTGTAAAGTTTTTCTCAGTGTTAACCGAAACGGCGCGCTGTGCGACGAGTCGCGCCGCGAGTAGTGGCAGCTAAATCACGAGCGCTGTGCGTTAATTGCTTGCAAGTATACACTGCGTAACGAACCCCATAAATCGAGCATGAATCATGGGATGTTAATTGGTCAGCGCGGCTCATCAGACTGAAGCGCCGACCTGTAATGGTTTTCAAGTGTCTTTCGTACAGGATTGCTCAAAATCTTGAATTTCTCGATTACCTAAGATTAAATCATGGTTTGAATTTGGTAATAATCGCAAGTAGAGAATTTAGATATAAGACGCGAGACCTGCAAAAAAGCATACTGTAATCGGAAGCATAGTCATTGATATTGCTTTATTACGTAGGCTACTATTTGCAAGCCCTCTTACGTATTACACATTCTTGAATTTGGGTTAATACTTGAAAATATCATGTACCATAAAAAATATGTAGCATTGCATTTGTACAATTAGAGATCGTGTTCATATATCTAAAAGTACAGTGAAGTCTTCTCAATTATCCTTCAGCTTGTAAATGAAAAAGATCAATTTGATAAGAGATGATACGATTGTTCAAGCCTCGCTGCTCGTTTTTATAGTTCCCGTTTGTCAATAACTATAAAATACTATCTTATCTCCTGTAATTAAACTGTCCATCCTTGTTTGCAATCTGCGGGACATGATTTCCCTCTCTTATTTTTTCTGAGTCACGGTAGGAAAATATAGTGACCAGTGAACTCCATAGTCACTACATTTATTTCTAACTCGCTATAATCTTTAACTTAGATAAATAGTTTTGAAATATGAAATTTAGTTACAAAATAATGCTGGAAAATACGATTTCATCATTTTAAGGTTGCGAGGCAGGAAACCCTTTATACGCTGCCGCGTTTCAATGAATAGCGGCGGTATTACAATTTAAAATGAAACGTCTGTATGGAATGCATTAAAAATTAGCGCCAAGCTTTCATTAAAATATCAGAATTCAGCAGAAACCGAATGAACAGATTCAGTAGCAGATGTAGTATAGTATGGATACTACTGAATAATTTAATTTGATTTTACCATTTAACTCACTGCGTGCTGGTTACCATAATTGATTGGCGTTAAATTGATATTTAAACGATTTCATCACCGTGCTTCTTCACGTATCTTTCTGTTAAGCAGAACGACATATAATCTGTATTTTAGGAAAACCTCTACATCTCAGGTAGGAACTTTTATGAGGGTTCAGGTATACCTGCAAGTATGCTAGGCACAAAAATGCGTACTGTCGCCTAGTTTACTAGTTCTTCTATACAGTCCGTAGTATTCGCATCGTGCGCCTGTCGGTATAATTATAGTTCTTCCACCGTACCTTCCTATCAACCTTTAAATATAATTATTTACACTGGTTTTTATACTACGCGAGAGTTTTATTCCACACAACCCCTCAACACTTTACGTTCAAGCTACGTGAATTATCGATAACCAACACATGGAAACTTTCTATGAATATTATTATTAATTTTTTACGAGAAAGGTACACAATCGGTACATTATGTAGTACGGCGAGCATTTACAACGAATAATTACAATTAAGCCGTACATCTTTATGCACTTATTGCATTTTTAAAGGTTATTCATTAAGAAAAAGTATTTGTATCTCCATTTTATGTTTAGAATGTGGTGTTTTCTACCTACTCGTATTAAGGTCTAAAAACAATTTCGCGTGAGTCACCGATAACGTACACGGCTCATAATAAACTAAGAACAATCTTATCGCATCTAAAAGTTCGTTAGTCTTTTATGACTGATCGATAATAATTTTTCTGATCGATCGTTTCCGTTGCGATAAATATCCATGGGGGAGCATTAGAAATCGTTCGTCATTTATTGGACTTTGTTATATGCACAATTAATTTCGATTGGAATCAATCTATGATTCGTTAATAATAAAGTCGAGTTCTTACCGTTCATAAAAATTATTATTCATCATACTAGCACAATGTTTCTCTCTCTCTCTCTCTCTCTCTCTCTCTTTCTTTCAATCTCTTCTTCTATCCTTTCTCTATCTCTCTCTCTTGTTCTCTCTCTCTCTCTCTCTCCCTCTCGTTCTCTCGTTCTCTTTCTCTCTCCCTCTCGTTCTCTCGTTCTCTCTCTTCTTTCTCTCTTTTCTCTCCCTCCATCACCTTCCCTCGATCCTTCCTCCATAATTTAATGCATTTAATGGTATCTGTCAGCAACGACGATTAATTTTCAATTCCCGGTCTTCTGAAGATTGAAAGCGCGGTCATGTCTAAATTGTCCTCCTATAAATTCAAGGGTGACTTATTCAGGTGCCCACAGGAATGTTTTATTTGAACTTTCGCCTGATAAGTAATTCATTGGAACCAGCAAAACGTTAATCGTCAAGATTCACCCTCCAATAAATTTGTCTACATATACTTCAGGATAATTCTCGAGAAAACAATATCTTTTGTAATTTAATTTACGAAATTTTTAAATACTTTTTAAGGTACATCGTAATAGCAATATTTATATTCTGTAACCGAATTTAGCGATTCGTGTGTTAACTCTTTGGGGCACGGTGGGATTAAAAATGTCCCACCTTTTTAATGTACGGTAATGTATAATGGGACCATTTAAGCCTCATTTTATAAATTCGGTTGAATTATTATTTATTTAAGTTTTTATATGCTTTCAATAAAAAGATTACAATTTTGTATAATTAAAAACGCAACAAAATTTCTGTGCCACATGAGCCTATTTATTTCCCGAAATCCTGTGCCTCAAAGAGTTTTAAACAGTATTTTCATCTCTTCAGCTGCTTATTGAAATAAATGAACGATAAGTGGCATTGACATTTATTCTTATAACTTTAAAAGATGGCATTATTAAAATAATAAGGAAATGAAACTAAATTGAAAACTTTTCAAAGCGCGATCTCTGTCATTGACCTGGAGCCGCAGTGATAAAGCACAATGGCGTAGAACACAGTTGATGACCGAAGAAATAAGGACGAATAATGCGGAAAATTTCGTGGCCACGAGATATTTCGCTTCGGCCTCGTCTTCAATTTAACCACGCCGCATTCTTGCAGTTGTTCTCGTGTAGGCGCAGCTATTCACTGTCCTGGTTACCATATCCTGGGGGAGCATTCGCTGTAATAGTCTATCGAACGGTAATCAATTTACCGGTAATCTGCATCGAGCGCCACCGAGTACGAGGCACATTCATTCCCTTCGTTCATGGGCTCGCATAGCTCGCAGTAATCATCGATCGAAGTCGAGACGCGATTGAAATCCGATACTAGATTGTCATCGTAATTTCTTTCTGTCTTTATTGTTTAACCCTTCAGCTGCGGCCAGTTTTAGCGGAAGTAATTTTTATGGGGCGCGCTTCGAAGCGTATCAGTAACATCGATCTAAAGGTTCTTTCCGTTTATATTGTTCATTTTGTTTCGTAGACAAAGAATTTATCATCATTATCAGGAAAGCTCAATGAAAATAATAAAGAATAGGATAACCGTGGCCATGAAATTCATGTATAAGTACACGTGTATAAACAAATTTATAAAACTTGTGTTTAGTCTGATCTGATTAACAGTTTTTTTATTAATTTTTTTTTAAATATATATAGTTGAGGCTACGTCTTGTAAACACATTAATCATAAAATTTTTTAATATTGTTATATTATCTTGTTTTCCTATGATATGAAATCATTTTCATTATACAATAGAGAGATAATGTACCCAGTGATCTGTCATTCTCTTAATTTGCCTCTTAGTCAAAGTAAATGCAGTAGAGACTCTCGTTTGAAGGTTTATTTTTCTTGTATCCTGATATTAAAACATTCTATTATCTAAAACTTTCATTGAAGTTCTTAATTAGACGATAATGTATCTAAATATAATTTACTTCATTTTGAGGTTATGTATATGTATATAATGTTTCTAAAAAATAGAATAGATTATATAATAGAACGTTTAGATGACAGAATATTGTAACAATAAATATTCAGATAAGGAAAGCTGTACTGTGTAAAGATAATTTTTAATTTTTTAAACACAATCTACGACAGACTCTTCACTTCCTAAGATTACAAACTGCTGACTTCGTAACTTCAATTGAAGTTACCTAGTGTTATAACCAAATTATGATCTGCTCTAAATATATATTTTAATAACGTGTTGCGTAAATTTTTACGTATTTATAAATTTATTATATAAATATAATTTATATATAAATTTGTATACAAACGTCGACGCCAAATAATTGTGTTTTACTAATATGATGTGGCATAACGATGAACCCACTTTCATAAATACGACATGTCGCTTATATCGTCCATGATATTCAGTATTCCATTAATTGCTATATGGATGGCAACAGTTTAATCAATACCACGGACTAATACAATTTCAATAATTCTTCTGTTTTCGTTATCTTTAACCATTCAAAATATGTTGCGAGTACAAATGCTGTGTAATGGAAACGGTTGATTGGAAAATAACAGAAACAATCACTGGATTGCAGATCTCATATATATTTAAAAAAATCTTTATGCAAAACAAAAATTATTTTTAACTACATCAATTTTAACTTGGTAATTTTCAATATGATAAACAAGGGTAAACAACATGATAAATAAAACATTTAAAGGACTACCAAGCTTAAAATCAAGAAGTATTATTTTAAAGCAGAAGTCTCAAAACTTTAATTTAAAAAAGAGTCATCATCTGACGATGATTTCTTGTAGAACTATCACGAGTTAGAGTTGGTAAATTTTTATCCAAAATTTTTCTACGATATAATCTTTTTTAACAGTGTATGACCATATAAAGAAACCAAAAATTGTACACCAATTAATTGATGTTGAATTGCTTTCACTATTTATATTTTACTATTCACAACTTGCAAAAATGATTAAAATTTTCATTTTATACACAACACCCGATTTGATTTCTCAATAATAACGTCTATTGTTCCTCTCAACGTAATAGTTTACTCAAATAACAAGTTTGCAAATCGAACCGATAAAAGTACGTGAAACTTGCTCGAGAAAGAGATTAGCAAAGAAACTATCTGAATTTTTGAACAAACACCGTTCTGCAGAGATCTCTCAGGAGATGTTGCTTGCCGAACAAGGTTAAGAGGAAAAGCGCGTTCCGTTGTTCTGCAATCCGTCAATGCATGGTCACAGGAAAAACGATCGACTCGCGGGATCGCGAGACGATACACGAGGGGGTGCATCCATTCGTCTGTCGTGAGTTTCCCTGACAAACAAGAGACCCAGGGAAAACGGGAACAAAATTGGAATTTTGCCACTGACGAAATTTATTCGGCCAAATAAATCGTGCATTCGCGCACAATAATTATTCATGGGAAATATTATCGATAATGCTGGAGGCGAATATAATTAATATGATAGAGAGACGTTAGTGTAATGGCACTCGGTAATTAAAAGATGTTAGTGTGTTAACACTTGGTAATTAAAAGGTGTTAGTGTAATAACCCCTTCTTCGACGTTATTGAATTATTGAAAAGCAATTTCGTTTTCTTTCGTAAACTATCTATTTGGAAAACTGAAATTATTTTCGCAATAACTCAATATAATAATAATTACTGGAATATATTGTCATATGATTTTAACAATTATCTATCATTTTCATATACAGGTAATTAGTGTGTTTACTTATATTTAGTAAAATGACTGAAGCATTTGTTACGTCGTTAATATGTTCATAAAATATTAGCAATTCTTTTACCTTATTCCTACAGTACAGTCTATCACCCGTGTACGATTTTAAAACATTCTCAAAAGAATCAGTATTTACTAAAATTGTATATAATCAAACATTGCGTAAAGCACTACCTATTCAACGCATTTAGATTGATAGAGGCGTAACACAAGATTCTATTTCGAATACAAGCGTGAATTGCTGCAGCAATCGCTGACAGGATTTAGGGTGCAATATTTGCTACCTGTGGCAGCAACAAGAGTATCACGCGCGCAGTCCCGGAAAATGAAACCAGGGAGAACCTAATTTGTTTGTTGCCCGGGAGCAGGTGTGGGCGTGGTGGAGCTAAGTTCAGGAGAAAGAAAATCTTGAGAACGGTGTACGATAAAGCACGTACACGTGGAAGGTAAATCCTAAGGAGAATGGGGGAAGAACCAGGAAAATAGAGTGTACTGACCGTGGACCCAGGAGGGATATACTTGTAATAAAAAAATAGTCTTGAGCAGCATAAAAAGGTTAATGAGACGCTGAATCAGAAAGTGGGGAGTGGCAGAGAGGGAGCGAGATAGATAGAGGGAGAGTGAGAGAAAGCGAGAGAGAGAGAGGGGGGGTAGCAAAATTGTGGAAAATGGGTGGTAGAGCGATAAAAAAATGAGTAGAATACGGTGGAGGCAAGGAGTGTTTCGTAGGGGTGGCCGGAAATAAAAGGATATGTAGAAAGGATCGGAGTGAAGGAGAGGGAGAAGAAGAGGAAGGGATGGAGGAGGAAAGGTAGTAGTTCCTTTTTATGGTCCCCGTAGGAGCAGCCGTACGTAATGCTGAAGAGCAGAGGGAATTTCAGCGGGAATGCACGTTACGAGGGCTTCTGCATCGACCTACTCAAGGAGATAGCTCACATGGTGGGCTTCGCGTACAGGATCGAGCTCGTGCCGGATGGCAAGTACGGCGTTTACGATTACGAGACCGGCGAGTGGAACGGAATAGTCCGCCAGCTGATGGACAAGGTGAGTATGCGCCTGTCCGCCCGTGTGTCCAACCCGCGCGGAGTTATCTCTGTTTACGCGGCGCGATCTCTCGCGCGAGGCTTGCGACGCCCCGTAAGTATCCCAAACACTTTAACAGTCCGAACAAGTATTGTGTCTCGAGCGATGCGGGACGGCCGGCACGGGGTTCTGCTGATAAAATGAGTCCAACAGGATGCTAGGAATTGTGGTCGGCCGGCTCCGGCTGGAACACCAACTCCTGGGGTGACTGTTCAAACTGCGATTGTCCACTTTAAAGTTGTTTCGTTGCGTTCCTGCGACCACCGTACCGACGGCTCCACGGTTTGCTTAGGAACGCGGAATCAGTATTTTGACAGACTAATAAGCGGCTGCGTAGAGCACGGAGTGAGCCACCCAGTGGAGTATTAGATGTAAAACAAAAGCGCTTCGGAATAAAATAATGCCATTATCATTATTTGCCATTATTATATTTTAGGGAAGATTTTTTAAATCGACTTTTGCTCAGTTTTTTAGAAGAAATACTCCAATTTGCATAGCGCGTTCTGTTAACGCAATTTTCGAAGACTTTTGATTCTACGAATTATGAGACAGTAGATAACACTAACGATGGAAGTAATATTTCGAACAGAAAGAGAGGAATAATAGCTTTGCAAACGTATCTACGGGTTCGTCCAATTGCATTTATGCTTATTTCACTGCGACAGATATTTTGCATCTTTTAAACAGGAAGTTCGTTCTACCATCACGTTAAAAATGTGATCTTTAAACATTACTATAGCATTTGGCAAAGCAAATATAAGACTGCATCAAAATTTTGACATCGATCATCGATTTTCATTTTACACAGTCATTGCAATTTGACTCAATAAACGATCACTAGTGGATTGAAGTTCGGAAACTATTCAGAAACAGCCGCAAAATGATTAGTTTATAATTATTGTTTCTGTACCGATCACTATTCCACAACGTAGTCAGCTTTAGGCGTTATAAGCATCAGAGGTTAATTCGGAACTATTATAGAAACGAAAACTAAATGCACATTGAAAATGATGGAATGGAATACGTAATACATCCCGTCAGAGTTTAGCAGTTGTAAAGTGAAAATGTTGTAGCACGTTTGAATAATGGAGAAAGTAAACGTTTGCTATTAATGCGTTCAAAGTCAGAAACCGTGTGTTCGTACATAAAAAGAAAACACGAGAACAGCGAAACACAATTAGTTACCCTTTTTCATGCGTTATTAGCTAGCTCGTTTCATACTCTGTCAAATAAAAATCGCCATAAAAAGTATGCTCGAAGGATCTTCGAGAGGTCTTCAGGCGGTATACCAAAGTCTCGTGTCCCCGCGAATAATTTAAAGCGAAAACCAAGCGACCGAACACGAATTCAAAAAACTGCAAAACCGTGCGAGTACATTTTGTTGCGTACTGGCTAGCCCCACGCAGAATTTGGATTCAGGAGAGCAAGTTTCTCATGCCGATAACGAAGACATGGGTGTTACAACGGATACTAGGCAGGTTTGCAATGCAAATCACGAGCCAGCGCAGCGGAACGCGTGGAAATGCACCGTTCTCCTCCCTAACTAGGAAGCGCGAAACCACCCTTGCTTTGGCATAGCTTTAGCTGTCAACCATGTCCCACGTAACAGCTAATACGCGCATAGCCGATTGATGAAGTGCGAGCTTAAGTCGTGGATTCCGGATGCCCGGGATCGAATATTCTAATGGAGTTACTAAATTAGCGTAATTAACGTCGTTACAACTCGATTACAGCCGGTGATCCATAAGAAGGATGTTTTGGAAGAAAAGGGATTACGATTCGGTTCGATAGTCGAGTGTAAGCGACAAGTGATTACTAGACGGTGGATGTTAAAGCGCTTTTAATGTGCTCGAAACGATTTATTAAGTGTCACATTAAATGACGCGTTACATTATTATTCTGAATATTGTATGCATTATATTACTTTATATGCATTATATTATTTTGTATGCATCGGTATGCATTTGTAGATATACAAGGAAATAGATTGGTATTTGACTGTATAATACGTGAAACGGTTATTTCGTCATGTACTTTTTAAACGATTTAAATTGCTATTTAAATCAGTTGTGTAGCTTTAATCATTTCAGAAATACTCGATTTCTTAAATATAATTGATGACTACTAATACAAAATATATATGCAATATTTTTGAAACAAGTTCTTGTTATAAGAGGAAAGAAGAAAATTCGCCATTTTAAAATCTTCACGTAAAGAGTTGCTTCTTAATAATTTCTATAAAATTGTCCTCCTAAATCATGAATTTATAATGGCACCGAAGAAATCTCTTGAACACTGCAGTAATCCTGAAAGAAAGCGTTAGAAACTGTTTAGAAGATTTTCACAGAGATTATTTATGTTCGTGCGAACGAACGCGTGAAATGTCGCGAATCAATCGACACGAATTCCTCGCAACACGCCGGTCACGAGATCTTTAATGGATGTGGTTAAACATGTCCACGGCTAACCATACTGTCAACCGTTCATTGCTAAAAGTAGATGCAACAAATTATCCCATTATCGATTCAGTATCGGACTAGATGGTGGTTGTAAATCAAACTGAAATTACCGCAGCACGAATTCGCGTCGTGTCGAGAATGTTGCGCCGCGGTTTAGGTGTTATGGCATATATTGGGCTGGCTTGCCGATCATGTTCAATGACACGGTTTGAGGAGTCATTAATATCGACACGAAGTTATCCTGATCAATTGATTTCATTAATCCACGATTTTGGATCGATGAACGTTTCTGAGAAATAAGTAGAATCGACAAAATGTTTGAGAAAAATGTTCATTACACATGTGTACACGCGTTTGTAATGTCCACGATCTTGTAATTTACATACAAGTAGACTAATTTATATTAATATTAATATATATATTAATTTTGGTTATAAAGATTCTTTGCTAAATTCTTTCAATATTTCGTAATGAAGCAGCGTTTAATAAATTAACTTTTAACAGCGTGGGTGAGTTAGTAAAACAGTTGATAGTAACGATTATATTAAATACAAATAACCAACATGTAAAGAAAAATTAGTATAGTCGTTCACGTAACGCAAGAGATGATCTTCAATTCTGAAGAGCGGTCGAACTACCATTTTCTTCCCCTTCTTTTTTCCCTTGCTTTATCCACTTCTGAGTATGGTAAAACAGATGGCGCAGATTGTGGTCCTCACAGTGAGTTTTAAAAAGGCCGTTTCAGCCAGTGTTAATAAAACCTGAAATAATTTGAAATGTACACGCGTCGCGAGCATCCTGTATGTTTCACTGATTCTCTTCCGCAACAAATAAATGTTTACGACGTGGAGCAGCATCAAGCCGTTCCGCGCGAAAGTTACAAATGACGCGGATCCGCGTCAACCACAGCGAACCTGTTTAATACAGTCAAAATTAATCACTGTTATAACCCAGTAAATAAAATGACTGTCACTCATTTAATCAACATTAATTTTAATCAACATCTATGTATTAAATCAGGGGCTTGAATAAGTATCTTATCCAATTATGTCAGATTTCTGTACGGTATGGAATAATACAAGTTTATTACATTTTTCGTTAAAAAATTACGTACGTAAATAATTGTATTGTCGACGGAGGATTAAGGGAAAAGTAAAATATATAATGTAATGTTGACAGAAAATAGAAACTAACTCAAATTCGTAGCAAGTGTTAGTAAGGAGAAGTTGCATAAACATCCACGGTCTAGTTGTCACTAATATCAGAACCTCGATTATCCAAATCTGCGGTACTTTACCATGGACTTTATTTCATCTGAATAAAACAATCCACAGCACCGTTCATCGTACAAATCATCAGCATTTAATCTAGCACTTGAACTACCTAAGAAACTATTATCCGAACACTCATGTTTCCTAATTCATTCGGATAATAATCTGCTTCGCGCAGTTCTTTTTTTCTCGCGAAAAATGACTAATTTAAAGAAGATCCATGTAGTAACAAATGGAAGATTTCAAAGAGTTATCGCTGAGATGTCGCACAGTCGGGGAATTTACTCCAAAAACGCGGAAAAAGTCATTTTATGAAAATATTTCCAGTTCAAAAACTTTGTTTACTACTACTTAATTCAACATATGCTTATTGTTTACTATAATTTTTTGTACCACTTGTTCGTTCTCAACATGAACACACCTGCAAAACGGTCCATCCCAAACAATACGAAACTGTTCATATTATCTGTAATTGTTTTATTTATTTTAATTAAGTGACGAGTAACAAAATTTTATACACTAAGTATGTGCTTAAATTATAACCTTTTCTTAGTTCTATCTAATTAAGTATATTCAATTTTTATTTAATTTTTTAATTATGGTTACAGCAAGTTGCAGTGTTCGTTTTCGTCACATTTTAAAAGTAGAGTCATATCTCCTTTCTAAAATAGATTGATATATTTTATAATTTTTTAATCATTTTCCATGCACTAGTTGCTACTCTGTTCTTCATGAATTGTCTATTAATATAACACTTGAATATTCAATATCTGTATTTTATAATTATATTTTTGTCCGTAAATGCTGTTAAAAAATAGATCCTGTGGACAATTCGATATTCACAAGTACACATACACGATGTCTTATCATTATACATGTATGAGAAAGTTGAATGTAAATCCGTGATTTCAGTCAGAAAATGCTTTTCACCGCGTTTTCGGGGTAAAATCCCCGCTGTACGACGTCCGGTCATCGTTCGAATGTGAGAGCCGAGTGTAGAGGAGCTATCTGGAGGAAAACCGCGGCTCAAATAAAATTCCTATTAACGACAAATTCGCCGTAGAAGGTAGTGGGAGAAGGGTTTGAAGCAGTCACGAAACGAAAGGGTGGACGAGTTCTTTCAACTCCCCTTATCGGTCGTGGCCACATGTACGGTTTCCGAGCAGAAGCGACTAGAAATAAATCTGACTAGGCTGTGGTTGCACGGAGTGCTATGCCCCTCGACGCGGTCAGTGCTTCCCGCTCCCCAGACGCTGAAAAAGAAGTTGAATAACATATCCCAGATACTTATGCCATCTTATATAGGTCGTGAAGACCTGTTCCGCAGTGCTTCGTCGATTCTTTTCCTTTTCGCGACCGAGCATTTCGCGGCAGCTTCGTCCAGAAGACCCCTTTGATCATTAAAACAGAGTTAAACAAGCTCGTAATTATTTTAACCATTAGCCTCACTGAATTCTTTGAAGATTGTTCATTCTAGAGAACTTATTAAAATACAGTTAAATAAACTTATTGGCGGGAAGGTTCGAAAAGTCACACGATAGATTCGATTTTGAATTAGCGGCGATTCGTGAATAATATGAATTGAATGAATAATTAAATTGTTCGGTTACTGACTGTGCCGCGAAGAGAACAGCTCGAGCAAATTTTAGCGTCAGGTATCTATTATTAAAATAGCATCACTTCGTTGAATGGAGGCACTCTATATTACGATCTAGATTAGACTTTAATACGTTGATTGATGTGGAGCTTTTGTAAAGACAGTGCTCCTTCTATGATATCGTTGTTCTTTAAACGTAATTTCCAAATCACAGCAGTGAACGTATTAATAAATAAAGTGTAGCTTAAACATTGATTCACCAATTTATTAGAACATCGTCTTAGACAACACGTAGCATTCGACGAGATAGCAATTTAGAATAGCGTTAGAGTCTCCTCACATTATGTACAACCGCTTTTTTACACGTCACCCACTCGAACACATGAAGCAGACAGGTAGGAAGTACAATGAAACATTCACGTTTTTAGCGATTTCCGATCGAACGTCTACGCTGCGATGTGTCCGGCAATGCTTTTCAGATTATTCAGTTTTCCTGTGACGGCCGGTTTTATCCTCGATCGCGTACCTACGTTCGCGTGTGTCGATCGGAAATCGCTCGCAAATACACGACAAAAATATACGCGGCCTGGCTATGCATGCCCCGCCGTTTCCAAATACTAATCGGAGCAATCCGTCTCTATTCACAGAAAGCAGATCTGGCGGTCGGCTCGATGACCATCAATTACGCTCGCGAGAGCGTGATCGACTTCACGAAGCCGTTCATGAACCTCGGTATTTCGATCCTTTTTAAGGTAAGAAACAGAAATAAAGGGCCGCTGGAAATTTCGCCGTTGCTAGCGTAAATCTGTCCGACAATTATCCACGCGGAAAGATGAGAAATTCAAGCAGGGTCTAAGGGATTCTTTGAGCTGAACAAAGTACCCGTTTAATCCAAGCCCGAATTTACGATTCTCGACGTTTCAGAATTTCTAATCTTACTTGTATCATGCTCGGACGGTGAATAGTTGCCATTAGTTATCCACAATAATTGGCTGACGAAATTATTTGGTCAACGTTGAAAGTCATTTTTACGCTGGTATAATATTCAGAAGTATATTCACAAATATTCAAAACGTTCAGAATTTTACACTGTTATATTGTTTCATAGTCTGAGATAAGTATTAGCGCTGAAGCCATAAGCAGAATTCTAGTTTCATTATAGTTTCTCGTTTATCTGCTAATTTATGTACAGTTAAGTTTACTCATTTCAGCTGCTTCTTTTATTTTAAGTATTAACCCTTTGCACTCGAGTGGCGCCTCTAAAGCGCCAATGAAAATTGTTATATAATTAACAAAATAATGTTGATGTCATTATGTTCCCTTCTGTTGAATGCATAACAGTTTTACGAGTCACGAGGCTCAATATCATATAGCAAATTATACTGAGTACTATACTACAGCTGGTCAAAATAGCAATTTTTGGATCTAAGCTTAAAATGACTTCGAGTGCAAAGGGTTAACAGATATTCTCATACAGTCATGAACAAATGTGTTAGATTGTTGCAAATAAAATAACCGTTTCTGAATTTTTAAGGTTAGTATGTTAGATAAAGTATACAAAAATTTGTTGAAAAACTGCAATTCGATGGAACGAACATTTTTCATCCTCTCAGTTGCCGTTCTTGCAAAAGTTCCTTATATACATTGTCAATTTCTTTACGAACCGGTCTTTCTAACATCTCAATCAAATTGAACTCGCTCAATCCAATTTCGAATATGACATTCCGTTTTAATAGCTGCCCGAGTTCCACGTATATTTGTCCACGATTGTAGGTGGAAAGTGATATGCTTCACTCCGTCAGTTTATGTTAGAACTGTCTCTACCGCGTCCCTGTATTGATCTAAGCTAACTTTAACGTAGTGTTTTGAGTCTGTATTTTGTTATTACTGTTCTACAAAGCATGTTAAAAATATTTTTTATTTCATTTTATTGCTTCGAAATTTGCGGACATTGCGGATAATATGAACTTCCTTGCATTTCTTTTTGTGCGTGAAATGCGAAATCAATAATAAATTTGTTATATAGAATAGACTGTAGAAACTTAGGAAAAGATATAAATAGTTCTAATTATATCTTTGGTATTTTATTTTTCAAAAATATGGAAGGAAATTCATACGAATTATGGAAAAATTCAAAGCAATTTCTTAAAGCATATATTTTCACAATTGAACAAAGATTAAAACTAGAGTGAAAGAAACTTTTGCATTATGTTATTATAGCTAACACATTAACGCAACAGCCCCTAACACTGCGTGCCCATAAATTACATATTCTCTAATATTAGCTCGTATTGTATATATTTACATTATTCTGTAATTCGTGCAGCGATCGTTTCACTGAATTACCTCAGATACCATATAAATTACCGTTCAATTCGAACTTCTTGGCGCACCAAAGAAGACAATTCTCTTTACGAGGTTTCATTGTCATCGGAGCTCCGAGTTTTTATTTAATTTTCAAGAACACAGTGTCCATAGCTGAATTTCAATTACATCGCGATGGTCCAAGTTTTCTTGCAAGGATTTGCTGATCCGAGGCTCGGGCTCTTATTACTTAATTAGCAGAATTTAAAGTTAAGCTTTCTAGAATTTTATGAATTCCCTTCGTCGGATTTCTCTACGGACATTCGCTAAATTCTCTATATTCTTTATATTAAATTCAAGTACTGAGCGTTTCATTGGAATCGCAATTTCTCAAACTGTGGATATACTATTTCCAACAAATTATGTTTATGCACAATGATTCACGATGTAGTAATTAGTTTAAACATTCAAATTAAGAAATTGCTAAAATCATAAAATCTGCTCAAGTTCCTTTAAAAATAATACCTTCACGGAGTAAAACAGGGAGTGGGATATTTTCTCAAGCATTCGACAAATTCGGAATCTTTGCTGAATATTTTGAAAATCGTGCCACCAACACTAAAATAAAAGGTTCACCTGTAAAACTACTATCACGTTGCACCTCGTTCCTCGTTCTCGTTAATTGCGTTCGCCCATTATCGTTACATTTTTTCAAATATAAGTCCTCTCCGATCAAAGTGAAATATAAATTTCATCTCCCGACGTTCCCGTAGAACGCAGCGGAACGTACCGATTCATCGTAGCGTGATGTAAAATCTAGAACAATCAGATGATATTAAATCCACCAATACTTTCGCAAGTTCAACGGGGAGCCGTTTCATTTATGCTCGTCGCGGACCTCCGGCGATATTCCTTTATTCGGCGAGAGATCGACTAGATTGACGGAGAGAATGTTGTTGCTGGGTAACTAGACGCGCAAGAATAACAGCGACCAGCTATAATGAGGACAGGATTGAATGGCGGAGACAAACGGCCGCGTTGGATCCTAAATAAAATTTTGTAGACGCTCGTGCTTCTCAAGGTTTCAGGTTCGTTTCCACGTTTCGCCTCCTATTTGCGCCGGGTATCGATAGAAAACTCAATCGGGCGTTTCGTTCGGCCAAATTTACGAGACGACTGTGCCAGTTCCACTTTTCCCTCGTTTCTCTCCGCTTCACCCGCCACCCCCGCGTCTCCGCGCTTCCTACGATTTTTTTACGGGAATAAGAAACGAGCGCGCGCGATCTTTCCTGAATCTATCATCGGAACGAGCTCGGCAACCGAAACAAAAAAACAATAGACGATGACTGATTATGCGGCAGTCGCAGTTCCGAGAATACTTTATTGGATCGCGATCTAGGGTAAAGATTGGCGATATGGAACACTCGATCTCGAGGGCTTGCCAAAAGAGGGGGAAATTTCTTTTTATGGAACTTGTGCCGGGGAACGACGATTATGCTCGTATACTTTCGTTTTGAAAAATTCGAACGTTCGGAAATTAATATTTGATATTGTCAATTGAGAAATACGGTTTTCAATTCACCACACTGCAACGCTTAATTAGTGTTACTCGAATATTATTATTAATTATGGAAGAATCAATCGTTTCTACCTTTAATAATTATTTCATTAACTGCATCTATAATCTTGAAATTTATAGAAAGAAAATTCTATGTAAAGTAAACCGTCCTTTTCTCTAACATTGTTTTTCATTACCCGAAACAAATGTAGCATTTCACGTGTTTCAGTTTTGTAAAACACCCTGTACATTATTATTAAACGAATATTTGTGCAAGCGATTCAAAAACATTTTGTACAAGCACTAATAATATCCGATCTCGTATCTCTGAAACTAATCGTGAATTTAATCGTATCAGATTTCGATATTATGATATCGTACAAACATAATGGTACATTTTTACGCACAATGAAACAGCAATTAAACTGATCCGGCTTTCAATGCAATAATTAATAATTCACTCGGAATTCGTTTCAATCTCGTGGCTTCTCGCGGTTTCACCTCCTCATCGTTTCCATGGAATTAATTAATAGTTCATTAATAACACTCTGCGAGCGCAGCTACGAGAAAAGCTATAATATCGCATCGCTTAAAAGCAACGCGGTCGATTATTTATTAGCAGCGTTCAAAAATTTCCTACGTTAAACGTTACAATTTAAAGTACTAATATACACGTATGTGTACCTGCGTGCAACGGTGCACGAAATTGAATTTTCAAGAGCGATAGATTTACGCTATTATTATGCATCCGAGGGAAAAATACGAAAATCGTCGTGTGTGAAAAATGAAACGTTTTGATAATAAAATTAAGAACGCGGAGGTTGGATTCACCCGAGGCGGCTGCTATAAAACCTGATTTCAGAGTTTATAAAGCTCGGTTTAATTTTACATAGGCTCCTTGCAAAAGACTAGTGTCGCGTGTAATGGCATAAAAGAAACGTATTGAATATTTTAGAAGACGATTTTTAAAGAATACGGCGCGATAATATACTTTTTGATTTGAAAGATCGTTTTTAGTATTTCAAGCTTCTCTTCGTAGATTTATCGTGGATTTCAGACCATGGCGTTCTCGTGAATTGCACTCCGAAGTCGTAGGAAGTCTACCGAACGCAAGAAAACGAACAAAGACAATTCTTTCGAAGTTTTAAACGATTCTCGTGGATCGAGGGTCTTCTCAATATCTGGGCCAGCAATTAATGTCAACCAGCGAACTCTCTAATTAGTGTAATGCTACCGCTTAATTGCAATCCGCGTTGCCACTGTCTTCGGTCCTAGTATCCTTTAATTATTCGATGTCGTAATTGATCATCCATCCGGTAGGATGCGGTACACCTGTCGTCTCTCCATCAAAGCTCTCTGAGGAACGCTGTATGAAACGATTAGAGAGTATCTCATATTTGCGATATTAGCATACTCGATACTTTTACTTTCTGGAAACGAAAGCGTGACACGAGAATTTTCCTTATATTTAATACGATCAGGTTTATTGATGGCTGCTTAACTCCTTGCCGTACTATTTTCTTTTTAGTTACAAGAATGTGAGCAATATTTATTCCATTTGTCTACGTTTACTTAAATGGTTAAATACTGATGACAAGAGGGCAGAATTTTATTCCGGCATAAAAGAACGGAATAACATTTATTCTTAACACTATATTAATAGAAATCTCTATGACGGTTCAGACTCGTCAAAATATGGCAAGGAGTTAAGAGAAACAAAATGATAGCACATTTGCGTTACCTTCAAATCACACGACTTCGCCGACATTGTTTACGTACCGACGTATTGATATCACCGACAAATGTTCACATCGGCTCTCGTTTCTCCGCAAATGTTATTATTGACGTTTAGAGCCCCTGGCAATACGGAACCCGTTGAAATCACCGACATCGCATTTCACTGACAGTATTCATTCACCGGCACGTTTTCATGTTTGACAATCATATCGCTGTTTAGGTCTCCGACAATTATGTCATCGAACACCGAGTTTTACTAACAATGTTTCTATCTATGTCGTTGACGTCTACTGCGTACTATCAGGCTATGTTACGCATTAAATATGTATCTGTTAATGAAGCTAATAAAATTTATGATATATTATGTATTTTTTTATTATTGATTATATGAATAAAAAAAATTATAAATACAACAAATAGTTTACAATATCGTTTGTATTGTAGTTCTTATATGAAGTAAATATAACAAGTAAACATTATCGATTCGAGATCAATGAAATGACCTTCGATGAATCTAGGTGTCGTAAAATGACTGTTCAGGAATCTTCGTGTAGGTTAGGTGATTGTCGGAGATCTAAACGTGTCGGTAGAGTAATTGTTGAGCATCCAAATATGTCGACGAATCAATACTGTCGGCGAAATGCTATGCCGATAAAATCGTGTCGGTGAAATGATCATATCAGCGAAGTAACAGTAACCTTTCGATACCTGGGAATACTATCTCCAGGGTTCGATATCTGCTTCTATAGAATCAAAGTCCATTGAAGATTGAAAAGATACAAGTTCGAGTTCTTTTTCGATCAATTTTGCGCCGACACCTACGAATGATCACGCGCCACTGATTAGATTGCCTAAAATTCGGTGTCAATAAGGCCGATAACTATTCAGTGTCGAGTACTCGTACCGTTAGGACGTATCTGTTTACAGTGTGCGAGTGCCGAAGCAAATTGATGATAGACAAGTGCCGTTACTAAGTGTATGCTAATGAGTGCCTTTATTTGAAAAATAGTGTGCAAAACCGATGAGTGGTGGTAGTAACCACCCAGAGGAGATGATTTCTGAGTACAGGGATCACTCCTCTAACTCGCAAACACAAAAACTCCAAGAAACCCAACCGAATCCAGAATCAAATCGAAAATCATACGCTTCAATGGTCACCAATAACAGCTTTCCAAAGAGAGACCAAGCCATAACCATGGAATCAATTGAGGGAACACCAGTTAAAGAATATGCATACGCAATAGGTAAAATAATAAGCTCTAACGCTATTAGATTTATCTCAAGGATCTCAAATAATAGAATATGTATCTACCTAGACTCGAAAAACACTGTCACAGAACTCATAAACAAGCAACCCAGAATCACCGTCAACAATACCCACGTGGAAATAAAACCTCTAATTACGCCATCTCAACGTATCATATTATCGAATGTATCACCAACGATCCCACATGAAATTATTGAAAAGATTTTCAAACAAAACAACGTCAGAATGACATCAAAAATATCATTCCTAAGAGCAGGTCTCCAAGAACCGGGCTATACACACATTTTAAGTTTCAGAAGACAAGTGTATGTAAACCAAGAAGATACAGGAAAAATTCCTGAGTCATTCACTGTTATCCACGACGAAACACAATATAGAATATTCGCCACCACGGACAAATTAAATTGTTTCCGATGTAATCAAGAAGGACACGTAGCAAAAGTATGCCCGAAGAATGTCGAATCTACCACAAGTAGTACAGACACAGAAGAGGAAACAATAACCAAAGACCTAAGCGAAGGCATCCCCACTCAGGAACCACTGTTAGAGCCGACTAAACTGCCACAACAAATTACGGATACAAATACAGGTTGTAAACGAGCTCTCTCAACGTCAACGGTAAGTTCCACGTCCATCAAAATTACCGACGATTTCAAAATCCCGACAGCTAGCCAAATACCCATCAAAGAAAAACGTAAAAGAATAAAATACGACTCGAAAAATGTAATTGAGGATGCGCTCAAACCAGCAGAAGACATAATAAACAACCCACAAGAAAATTTCCCATTAAATTTCATCCAACTATGCAGCTTCTTAGAGAAGGCATTTAAATCTAAAAATCCCACTGAAATAGCGCTCGAACATACTCAAGACATACCAGCACTAATTAAAATGCTGAAAAGAATCCACCCTAACTTAAAAGAACAAAGCATCAAAAACAGAATACACAGAGTTGGAAAAAAACTTACAAACGAATTACCACCAGAAAAAAAAATGCGAGATGAAAATCAACCTTTAAGCTGTACACCAGTATCAACAGATTGCGAATCCGATATCGAATGTATCGGATATTCGATATCGAAATATTCAACCAAATAGATCTACGACACATGACGATTACCATCCTGCAATGGAACTCAAACGGATATTTCCGCCGATTACCTCAACTACAAATACTACTTGACAAACACCAACCTGACATTGTATGCCTCCAGGAAACAAATTTTAAACCCCTCCAAACAATAAAAATCAAGAACTACACAATATACACTAAGAACCGAAACTCCCCAACTGCAAGTGGAGGAGTGGCCACACTAATAAAAAACACTATGCACAGCGAACAAATCCAAATCACCTCCAACATCGAAACAGTTGTAACAAAAGTATACACACACCCGAATATACACATCAGCAACGTATACATCCCTAATAGTTATCAACTAAATGAAATAGAATTAAACAATTTACTCGACCAAATACCCAAACCATTCATCACTGTGGGAGACTTTAATAGCCACAACATGCTTTGGGGTTCAGAAAAAACCGACACCAGAGGAAGAACATTAGAAAAAATCATACTTGAACAAGATTTAATCCTTCTAAACGACCTAAAACCAACGCATTTCAGCATAGCAAACGGAACATTCAGCACAATTGACCTATCTTTCTGTAGCACAAATATTGCCCTAAATTGTGAATGCAATACCATGTCAGATCTAAATGATAGTGACCACTTCCCCATATTAATAAAAATCCACACAAACCAACCAGAAAACCACGATGAACCAACTCCGCGATGGAAACTAGACTATGCGGACTGGGAAAAATATCAACGACTAATTGAAACAGACATTCTACCTCTGGACACACTTACCAACTCTGATCCAAATAACATAGAAAACTCAATTAAACAGCTGATATCCATTATGAAACATGCAGCAGACAATTCCATACCAAAAACAGCACCAAACACAAATAGAAAACACAACACAGTTCCCTGGTGGAACAAAGAGTGCGAAACAGCAACGAAGGAAGCCAAACATGCATTCAACAGACACAAGAAACATCCAACAACCGAAAACCTAATAAAATTTAAAAAACTCAGAGCAATAGCGAGGAAAACAATAAGACAAAATAAAAAACAGTCCTGGCTAGACTTCCTAACATCATTGAACAGCACCACTCCTACCAAAATCATATGGAACAAGCTTAAAGCAATCCAAGGCTCTTCTTACAAAAAAAACATTACTGCCTTAATCATGCCTGACCATTCAACAACAACAAAACAGGACGAAATCGTAAACTTACTAGCCGAAACTTTTGTTAAAAACTCAAGTGATCAAAACTACGACAAAGAATTCATATCCCACAGAGCGAACCTATCAAACACCATAACCGAAAAAACTTCTACGATCAGCGCTAATGACATCGAAATACTAAACGAAGAATTTAAACTAGATGAACTAACGGATGTACTCCAAAAATGTAAAAATACCAGCCCCGGACCTGACGGTATACCAAATAAGTTTATAAAGCAATTGCCCCGTAACGGCTTAAAAATTCTGTTAAAAATTTACAACTCAATATGGAAAAATGGCATCTTCCCAGATATGTGGAGAGAAGCTACAGTCGTCCCGATCGTTAAACCGGGAAAAGACCCTACATCACCTGAAAGCTATCGCCCCATATCCCTTACCAACACGCTATGCAAAATAATGGAAAAAATGATCAACAACAGACTCCGATGGATTCTTGAATCTAACAAGATAATCTCTCCATTTCAAAGTGGCTTCAGAGCCCTTCATTCCACTATGGATCAACTTATTAATATAGAGGCACACATACACGACAGCTGGATAAACAAACAACATACGGCATTGATCTCAATGGACATTGAAAAAGCATACGACATGGTATGCAGAAAAAGAACCCTAACCATTCTAAAAAAGCTAGGACTCCAAGGAAATTTATTCAAATTTATAGAAAATTTCTTACTGGAGAGACGATTAAGGGTACGAGTTAAAAACACACTATCGAAACTTGTAACAATTCAAAATGGACTACCCCAGGGTTCTGTAATCAGTGTTACCCTATTTTTAATTGCAATAAATGACATCCTCTCAACAATATCCGCACCAGTTAAAGCCTACTTATTTGCAGACGACATGACCATTTTATACCAAGGAATAAGTGCAGCTACAACACAATCTATATTACAAGACACCCTAAATAAACTCCAAAACTGGGCAATCAAATCAGGCACCAAATTCTCCAAAACTAAGACCAAGTATATAATTTTCTCTAAAAAACACAAGACACCAAAAATTAATTTATTCCTTGGAAACACAGAACTCGATCAGGTAAACTCGCTTAAAATCCTGGGTATGACATTTGACAGCAAACTCACATGGCAACCACACATTACCAACCTAAAAACAGATTGCATACAACGCTTAAATATTCTAAAAATAACAGCAGCAAATACTTGGGGAGCAGATTATCAGGTGCTAATACACACGTATAAGGCAATCATCAGAGCCAAGATAGATTATGGTTCAATCATCTATAATTCAGCTTGCAATACCACCCTCAAGAAACTAGATAGCATACACAATACGGCTCTAAGAATCGCAACAGGAGCCTTCAGAACAAGCCCAATTCTAAGTGTACTAGAAGAAGCAAACGAACCACCCCTCAGTTTTAGGAGAAAATTACTTAGTACTTCTCAGGCAATAAAAATTTCGACAACCCCAGATAAGCCCGTATACCTAAAAACATTTACAACAAACTGCCTTATCACTAAGTATACAAAAAAGAAACATTCAAGCAAACCATATTACTACAGAATACATACATATGAAGAAGAATTAAACACCAAATTAACATCCACCATACCTCGAAGACTTCCAACAATTCCACCATGGACAATCCAACCAATAGAAACAAACACTGAACTATTACTCCATGCAAAAGGAAACACAAATCCTGAAATATACCGCTCCTCAATGGCAAAAATTCTAAATAACCATAAAGACTATATACTTATATATACCGACGGCTCCAAATCGGAATCTGGAACTGGATATGCAGTAGTAACACCGGAATCAATAGTTAGAATCAAACTTTCCAACGCAACATCAGTACTCTCAGCCGAACTAATGGGTATAAACCATGCCTTTAAAATAGCACACGAAAAATCCTATCAACGTACTGCCATATTCACCGATTCCTACAGTGCAATAGCAACATTAAATAATAAAATAACAAATAACGACACCATCCTCAATATCATAGAAATCTACCAAAAAATTACATGCAAAGGAAACAAAATAAAGATCATATGGATCCCATCTCACGTCGGCATCCCTGGCAACGAAAGAGCTGACCAAATAGCCAAAGAAGCAACAACATTAACACCGCCAAATGATGACCAAAATTTACACATGGAAGACATGATAAAAACAATCAAAAGCCAGCTAACACAACAATGGGAAACTACATGGAAACAAACAGCTCCACTCCATATAACTAACATTACAGAAAAATTTTTCAATAACTATCAAATGACGAGTACACTACCCAGGAGGGACCAAGTAGCGATTACCCGCATCCGAATTGGTCATTCCAGATACACAAACTCATATCTGCTAACTAAAGAACCACCCCCACAATGTGAAGAATGCAACACCCAAATGACAACGGACCACCTAATCTTAAACTGCCGAAAATACAATTCTCTGCGCACCAAACACAAACTAAACCCACTGCTCAAGGATAACATGAACAGCAACAAAATCAAGGACTTACTAAAATTTCTGAGAGAAACAGGTTTAATAAACAAAATATAAGGTCTAAAACTAGAAGGTCGCTAATAGCCTTGCAGCTGATGCGACGTAAAACTACTAAAGAAAAAAAAAAAAAAAAAAAACCTTTGGATATGTGAAATAAACAACCGCGTCGATAATGAAGGAAAAATAACAAAACGTTTACGGCATTGAAACCAAAAACGAAATAAAAGTAACAGACATTGATGTGTGCGATTTCAAAATTCCATTAATAATAAACTATAGCGGCTTAAAGAATTAGAAATTCAAATTAAAAACGAAATAAGAAAAATGAAAGGTACATTGATAAATCTATATGTGATTTCAAAATTCCATTAATAATAAACTATAGTGGCTTAACGAATTGAAAATCGAACTGAATACGAAATAAAAGTAAGAGACAATAATAAATCTGTGTATGATTTCAAAATTATATTAATAATGGACTATAGAGGCTTAAAGAATTAAAAGTTCGAACTAAAGACGAAATAAAAGTAAGATACAATGATAAATCTGTGCGCGATTTCAAAATTCCATTAACAATAAAGTATAGAGGCTTGACGAATTAAAAACGGTGAATTTTGTATTAGCGAATGTTCTCGAACTTCTCTGTATACGCGGATGAAGTATCGATGCATTCTTGAACGAAGAAAAAGCGTGGTTAACGGAACGAGAATAACTTCCGTTCAATTGCTTCCAAGATCATAACTTCCGTGATCAACAATGAAGCGTGACAAAAAATAGAGCCCACCTCGTAAATTCTGCTTGGTAGACAGAAGAGATTACGTGCCAAGCAAAATTTCGATATCAAGCCACGTTGTGGATCAAATGCATAGCAGAATTTACGAGAAGCGCGTAAATGAGACGGTGTAGCGTTGTGTATAGCGTATTCCTCGCCGCGAGAAACGACGAAAATGATGCACATTATGCGTCCGGTCGTTCGTAAACTACAAATTTTTGTAATCTCAATCGTTTTGCTATTATATTTCCCCTCGATCATCGTTACGAACGTAATTTATGGCTGTGATCGTTGAGTGCCGTTGTAAAAATCATCAGTTCGGAATATTCACAAAAATTTGCTTTTTTTCAGGTTACAACAATTGTAATAAAGCTAAAATGTCTTCCGGTGGTTAGAACAAAAACAATTATACCTACCGTTCTTTATCTAAGTAAATAAGAAAATAAGAAATATACAATATTCGAACGATTATCACGAAAACGGAGCACCGGATGAAAAAATGTTACACCAAAATATTTTCTTCTTTTTTGATGTAGAATCACCCCCTGTCCGGTTGTACTACGATTTCCGGGACACCCTGTATATGTATGTATAGTCGATATCCGTCAAACGTGAATCGTGATTCGCGAATCGCCGGGTGAAAGAGGGCTAACGCGACGCTCCCGACGTCGTTGTCTAAGGCTAAGCGTCCTATTTCGCAGTCAAGAAACAACGCTCGCGTCTTGCCGGCATTTTCTGAAAGCCGTTGTGGGTCTGCTGGAGATTAAGGGCAAACAATAAACGTCTCTCCGCGCTTTTCAATTTCGGAGCGGCAACGTGTACACACGTTATAACCAACACAGGAACGATAACCAACCCTTTGTTAGGCGTGATTTACTAGCAGCATTTATGAGCCGACCGATCCAATGTAATCGTTCTCCGCTGGCCGAATTGAATTTGAAATCGATGCCAATACACAAACAGAGGATAATCAACGACAAATGAACAGTTTCGCAAAAAGGTTCTGGGCATCGTATGATTGATTGAAAGCTTTACGAGTCATTTGCTTGCGTTGAACGCGTACCGCAGATACGAGCAAACGTACGTATATTTTGGTAATGCGTAATTCTTCTTGTTTACATTTTAAATGCAATCTTATATACGTTTAAGCAAATGTAGAAAACGCAGAAGTGTTTATAAGCATTATGAATCGACTCGGTACTATAAAAAGTTTGTTCGCTAAGTCAAATATTAACCCCTTGCCGTACTTTAACGAGTCAGACTCGTGACGGTGATTTATAACAATAAGCTGTTAGGTACGAATGTTCATCCGTTCCTTTAAGTAGGAATCAAGTTTTATTCTCTTGTTACTAATATTTAAACATTCGAGTAGATGCAAGCACACGATATGTTATAAAATTCTTTTTTCTTCTAAGAAATTAGCGCGATCGAAAAAATTCTAATCATAGCAGTTGTAAAGAAAATGGTACGGAAAGGGGTTAAAAATGCTGTGAAATAAATACGAAATATTTCAAACGAATTAAAGTCAGTAATCAAATCGTGAGGCTAAAGTGATTTAATTACAATGTACATAATGATCATCGTAATAAAATACATATACTATTAATTACTATTAGTTACTACTAGTACTGTATTGTACTATTGCTCGAGAAGGATATAATAGTTTGTTCCCTGCTATGTTATCGCTAAATAATTAACAGCTGCGTATGTTTACTAATTAGGCTTGTATTCCCAAAGCTTGTGGAAGGCTCAAAGATGGCATTTATAGAAAAGTATTATTTCATTACGTCGGCGTTATAATTGACACGTAAAGTGATTCGCAGGAAATGAAATTCCAGGTACCGACCAGTCACCCGGCTCGTCTCTTTTCCTTCATGAACCCGTTGGCCATCGAGATCTGGCTGTACGTTCTGGCAGCGTATGTCCTCGTATCCGTGACCATGTTCGTGGTAGCGCGATTCAGCCCGTACGAATGGAACAATCCGCATCCCTGTCACGTGGGCTCCGAAGTTGTCGAGAACCAGTTCTCACTAGCCAACAGCTTCTGGTTCACTATCGGCACCCTGATGCAGCAGGGCAGCGATCTCAACCCTAAGGTAATTCAATGGCTTCTCGGCACATTGGCTACCTGCGTTTCCAAAGGCTGAATCATCAGAATTTATATATTTATTTGAAAATGTTTTCAAATTCGTATCTCTACTTTACGGAAACATTTTAATAGCGCGTGAGCACGTAATAGCATATACAGTGAGTCAAATAAAGTATTGGCATAACCAATTTTGTTTAAATATCTTTAAACCATAAAGTAATCTATTAACATTCACTACACGTCAAGGAAAACAAGGGGAATGGTTATTGTACAATGTACCAAAACAACTCCCTACACCGCCTCAATCACCGAATATTAACACGATAGCAAATCTTTGGCATATTCTAGATTTAAAAGTACGAAAAAGGGAAATTAAAAATAAAAATGATCTCAAAACGACGCTTTTAGTAGAGTGATCTAACATTTTATCGAAAATTATGCAAAAACTTATCGTATCGATACCTAATCGATTACAGGCCGTAATTAAGGGTAAAGGAATGCACAACAAATAATTAAGTAAGTTTAATTGTACACTTCTACAGTTGCGTGACCAATAAACTAGTCGACGTGAAGAACAAGGAGGATCGATCGCTAACAATGCAGCCGTATAATTTATCAGATTATGCTATTCTAAATTCCTATTCTTTATGCTGATATTTATATACTATGTACTGAAATGACTATTTAATAATGTATGTAGATAAACTTTCATTATCTTAGCGTGTTTCTGATTCTGCAGAGCAAAGTCGATTTTCATTTGCATATTGACAGTAACTAAATATTTATTTAAATGTATAAAAATCAAAATTTATTTATAAACATCGAAACTTATAATTCTGCCGAGAAGATTAGACTTAATTCAAAATAAACGTAATTACTGCTGTATAGGATTTTTGAAACTGTGCAGACTTTTCACTCATATTAATTAACCCCTTGCCGTATTTTGACGTGTCTGGCTCGTCGTCGACATTTCTATTAATATCTTGTCAATTATAAATGTTACTCCGTTCTTTTAAGTCGGAATAAAATTCTGTCCCCTTGTCATCGGTATTTAACCATTTAAGTAAATGTAGACAAATGCAATAAACATTTCTCTTTTTCCTTCTAAGAAATTATTATAGTAGAAAAAGTGCTCATCTTTCTAACTGTGTATAAATAAAATAGTACGACAAGGGTTTAACATCTATTGGTGTCGAAAAGAATCAATTGTTGACAGATACGTTTACACAGAGTTTGTCACGATGGTTATTGCGATTGATTATCAGGCAGCCAGCACGCGGATTGTCGGCGGCATTTGGTGGTTCTTCACTCTGATAATCATTTCTTCGTACACTGCGAATCTCGCGGCTTTCCTCACGGTCGAGAGGATGATAACGCCGATCGAGAACGCCGAGGATCTCGCTGGTCAGACAGACATTGCGTACGGAACCCTCGACAGCGGAAGTACCATGACTTTCTTCAGGGTAAATGAAACAATTCTTCAGTGTAACATCGTTTGTACTTGCATACAATCGAAGACGTTCCCAGATATCTAGTTTTGGAATTTTTATGCAATTTCAGTAAGAAAATTATTAACGTAATGATTTCTTCCGGACTTCGGACGTTAGATTGTTGAATTATTGAAATAAAATATTAAGTTAAGCGAAAAGGTCTGCAGTCATTACAGAGTATAATATTCAAATTCAATAAATTGTTGCCATTTTGCGCGTAACTAGAAGATTTCTCTTTCGTTCAAATTGCTTTGTTTACTTGCAAAAGAAGTTGAAATGACTCCATTCAAGTGTTAGAAGTTACAAAATTTTAACATCAATATTATAAGTCCTGAAATACCATCATTTTAGTCGATGTTTGTAATGGTTTCGGAAAAAAGAACAACTTGTAATACATTTTCTGAAGCATTCTATAAATTCAAATAATTTCAAGGGATTTCTAATCTTGTATACGCACGCATGCTCGAAAGGACTCGATGATCGAGACATACAAGAAAATGTGGCGGTTCATGGAAAACAAGAAACCATCGGTGTTCGTGCCGACATACGAGGAGGGCATCCAAAGGGTCCTCCAAGGTGACTACGCTTTTCTGATGGAATCGACCATGCTGGATTATATCGTGCAAAGGGACTGCAATTTAACGCAAATCGGCGGACTTCTTGACAGCAAGGGTTACGGAATCGCCACGCCGATGGGTAAAGCGTTATTTTCGTCTATTTTTCAACGTATCGCGCACGACATACAATCACAAAGCCTCTTCTAAATGTTTTATACAGGCTCACCTTGGCGAGACAAGATATCCCTGGCAATCCTGGAACTGCAAGAGAAGGGCGAGATACAGATGCTGTACGACAAATGGTGGAAGAGTCCTGGCGACACTTGCATGAGGACTGAGAAAGGGAAGGAGAGTAAAGCGAACTCTTTGGGAGTGGACAACATAGGTGAGCTCAGCTGAATCAAACAATTGATGTTATATTGCAATTTTAATTTTAGGATTCTGATTTTAGAAATTTTAGAAATATTTTGAAATTCAATTGTACGACATGGTCCACAAATTACACATTGCAAAACCTATCCTGAAACGTATTATTCTTTCGAATACGTGTTTCATAATTTCATCTGAGATAATTGTTCAGAAATTATCTAAATTAAATATCAAGTCTCGATTTCGCATCGCAAACAGTAGAGTTTCCGTCAGCCCTCCAAGATTTCCCATTATCTTAAGTTTTCGTGGGCAAATATATGTGCGATTAGACGATGTTAATAAACTCCCAGATATCTTAGAGTTCAAAATATGCCTTAAACTGCTCTAAGTATGCCTTACATATGTCTGAAATATACCATACATCTGCCCTGAAACTACATCAAATCTACCCTAACACTACCCCATATATGCTGTAATATTTTTCTATACTATCTTAAAAGTGTCGTAAGAGACCCTAAATATGTCTTACCATTGCCCCAAATCTGCCCTAAATCTGAAACAAAGTTATGTCAAATCTTCTATAAAACTATCCTAAAATTCCAAAATAATTCTACATCGTCCCTAAATCTTCTCTAAATGTAACCTAAATCCGGTCTAAATGTGGCCAATATCTGCTCCAAATATGCCCTAAGTGTGCCCTACAACTGTTCTAAGGGTAGATCCCCTAGAACTGTCGCAAATCTGCTCCAGGCGAAAGGTAAAAGTCGAATATCGCGTCGCGTGTTTCGGACGATTGCGGAAAAAGATAGAGACCGCAAGTATAGTAAAGTAAAACATTGCTTGTACATTGGCTGTCGGTGTGAGTCGTTATCCTGACATTGTACTGTCTTGCTCACTCGCTACTTCCTCTCTTTGTCATTGATTACGCAACAAATCGCTGCATTATCTCAATTCATGAGCCGCGTAGTCCCCGAATATGGTTCTCGAATTTTTCAGTTTACTGCAATGAATATCTCGATTGTTTCGATTCTCTTCTATGTACCTCCCTTCAACCCTATCGCGTTAATTGCGACAGGTTAAATGAATATTCCGGAGAACAATGTCCTACGCAAGAGCAGGACAATCGAATTTTTACGTTTGCTTGAGGATGAACATCTTCTGTTGTCTCGTAGGTGGAGTTTTCGTCGTTCTACTGTGCGGCCTGGCGTTCGCCGTGCTGATCGCTATTTTCGAGTTCTGCTATAATTCGAGGAGGAACACGCCGGCAGAGCGGGTGAGTCGAACCGGATGATAATGAAGATACGAAACAAGAAACGTAAATTGCAATAGCACCATCCGAGTTCAACGAATCGTTCAATAAACGATTCGTTCACGGAAAGATGAAACGCTTTCTCATAGACGAGTACGACACGACGCATGAACTTAGGAATTGCATGATTTTTCGTTACTTTTGTTCCATTTGCATCGCCGTGGGCTTTTTCAACGCAGCATGAACTCATCTTCCACTGAAGCATGCCGGCAGACCACAAGCGCACGAAGCTCAGTCGTGAACCAAGGTCCGTTTTTTCAAATTTCACTTTGTCTCGTCGTTAATTTTTCTTCGCTGTCCTATGCAGCTGCTGTTTTTTCACCTGTCTCGCGCTCCACCGCGTCGTTAATTTTGTCTGCTCGTTGATAACGATTTTTAACGTTTTAATTCCGAACGATATTTCGGAATCGTTCAAGAATTTTTAACAGTACAATATTTTTGTCCAGTGTCGGAGCTGTTACGTTTAGCTGTATTACGATTACCTATATTTTGAAGCTTCATTTTTTTACTTTGCGAACAATACGCGATAATACAGCAAAATGTAAGTAAAATTGGGCTTGAGGGGGATGTTGTGATAAAAAAATAAGTGCCATTTTAATACATCAGAATATGATATTTATTGTTCGTTTTCAGTTAATATATTCGTAAAAAGCATTTGAAAAAAGTTTCTAATTGATCATAAATGGTTTTTAATCTACTGAGATATATCGTTAACTTCTCTTTTGAAATACTCGTGAAACATTCAACGTTATCTAATGCAATTCTAAAATTGCAGATTAAAAATTAGCAGACTAGCTGCTATAGTAGTACACTTCATCCTATCTCTAACAATATCTGGATAATATGAACTACCTAAATAAATTAAAAACTTTAATCTTTCAATCAATGGTCTATCAGTAAGTGTGAATGACGGATAAAAAGATTAACACGGTAAAGTCAACCCTAACCAACCCTTTCAGCTTTTAGTTTAAACATGTCTTGTGACCAGGTCTCGCATAAGTTTATACGTAGACTGCGAACTGTATGCTTTTATGACAGAAACAAGTTGATCAAATGCGAAGCACCAAGAGTATTTAAAAAATTTCATACAACTGCCATAAGTTGTGCCTTTCCGAATCTGAAAAGACATGCACTACTTCCAAAAACTTAAATTTCGAAATATGCTTATACTATGATTATAGCTAAAATATTGTATCATTGATTTTCTCAATGCTTATAGTTGTATACGTTATAGTTTTATAGTTATATACGTGATCTTGTAAATAAAGGACGCAAAAATAATTCTGTAACAGCCGCTGGAAAGTTGAGATAACACAGTTTGTGTACTGCCTTACCATTGCGTCAATTTGACGTAATCGTAGAGATTGGTACCCTACACAGAAAATTTCGAAATTCGAAAGCGTAGAAGAAAATAAATTTTGACAAATATTCGTCTCGCTAAATGATAATCTAGCAAATTTAGGATAATTGTAATTATGTGTAGCAAGAGATAAATCTAACCGATTTCCAAATTTTTCTATGTGAAATTGAAAATGCGTCAAATTGTCGCGCTTCGTGAACCTAGCGTTAATAAAACCAAAAATAGAAAGTCAAAATTTACGAGACAAATTATTTCGTATTCTAAAAGTCCTGGTAACATCCAGTTTGTTCTATGTATTACAATCAAAATGAATTTCAGAGCTCGATCAAAAGTGTGCGAGCAACGCGGCGCTGAAAGTGTTAACTGTTGCTCGAGTCGATACGTTATCGTTGTTGCTTTGAATTCAGAGAGCTCCAATATCGACGCCAACCGGTTCCGGTTCTCTACAAGGGATCTCGCAGTCGGTGCAACAGCAACAACAGCAACAACAAACGCCGCAGCAGCAACAACAGCAACAGAACCAGCAGCAAGAGTCGCTGTGCTCGGAGATGGCTCGGGAACTGTGCCGCGCGTTGCGCTGCCACGCATCGTCGAGACGCCGACGCGCCTGCGAGAAGTGCACGACGCACGTGATCGGCTATCCGCAGGACAACCCCACTGCCACCCCCTTAAACGGGATGCGATCCCAGGTATAGCACAGACTCAACTTGCAACTATCATTTTTCCTCATTATTTGGAATCGTAACTGCCTCGTTTTCACCTCGAAATGTGACGCCAAGGGCATCGTATCGGACCACTTTTTCCCACACGTGTTGCCGCTGGTCAACCTCGATTTCAATATTTATTAATATGTTTTTATTTATGATATTTATAAATATTTAAGCGTATTAAACCCTTGTACTATAATAACGAATCAGACTCGTGATGAAGATTTTATGCAAGATCTAATGAATACGAATATTACTAATTTATTCTGCATCGAAATGAAAATATATTCTTCTGTCATCAAAGTATAGAAACGAAAGTATATAAAGACAATACAGAAAACAAAAATTGTTTTGTCCTATTAGGAAAATTATTAAGTACGAATAAGTGTTAATCGTCACAGCATGAAAGGAGCGATGGTGCAAGGGGTTAATTTTGGTGAAGCCGTATATGACAGTTTGTGGAAAAATGTTGACACATATCTTTTAAAAAATAAATAAAATCAATCTTCAAATTTGAGAAATTAAGGACGAAAAATACTTGTTTGTGGAAAATACACGATTTCTAATTGCATATTCTTTCACCTAAAATCGAATTTCAATAAATCGTCGATTTGAGAAATGTATGAAATGGTTCTGCAACTTTTTTCGCTAAATAATAATTCACGTAAATTTGCACGCGTAAAATGAATACCATAATAACAGATACGTGGTTTTAGCGAGTTTTTTTAATGAAAACATAATGCGTATTCGTTAACTATGCGGAGAAGAAATGTTTCATACTTACTTTTTGAAAAAATGAAAAAGTCACGTAAATTTGACTAATATAATCAAGTAAATAATTAATATAAATAATAGTATAAATAATAATTAATTTAATTATATTATAACGGAGATATTGTGCACAGTTTTTGTAGTATAATGGTAAACATACGATACCATAAGGATTCTCGTGGGTAAACATTCATGTTTACACAAGACAATTCCAGGTGGAATTGTTAACCTCTTGCTTGTTATCAATAACAGGGAATAGAACGGCCTATACCAACAGATATTATTATGTACACTTAATTAGTACACTTTCAATGCATCACTGTAGTCATTAACTCGGGATGCTTCTCCAATAATTCGTGATAAATGAAGTTGCATCATGGTGAATATAATTTTTCGTCTACCAATAACCGCTGATTAACCAGCTGAAATGCAATAAAATTAAATTATAATCATATCGTAACCTATAAAGCCGTACATGATTTATTAGCGATTTTGTTGATTAGACTTGATTGGAGGATCATTAGTAGTAAGCGCTTCAATAATTTCTATAATTATTACTATTTTAAATCTCCTTTTCGTTTCAAATACCTCAATGAATAAAATAAATTTTAATTAATATACAGATAATATATTCTGTTTTTAAATCATTAAAAAGAGGAGTTTTTACATCATTTTTATAAAAAGTAGTGTTTGGGAAAATATTTGTATATTTTCGACGTAAAACCTCTAAGAAAAAAAAAGAAAAAAAAAATTATTTTTAAAATATGCCGAAATTTTTTAAATATCTTTTTATAAATTTTAGTATGATATTTTGATATATTAATTTAGATATATATATTATTATGATTTTCAGTATGATATATATATTATTTAGTATTCCATTTTAGTATGGCAAGGAGTATCGAATAAATCAGTATATAATTAGTTTCTCTTTTATTAAAAATCTGTCATAATATGTCAGACTCCTTCTTGTATATATTGCATTAAAAGGATAAAAAGTCAAAAATAAAATAATTAAAAAATTTAAATCTATTTAGAAGAATCAAATATTCCGTATACTGTAATTTCAACTATAGATAACATGATAAAAGTATAAATGGGGAACGATCCAAGTCGAACATCAAAACATCTAGTTCTAAAACCAAACGTTAATCATTGAATATTAGCTCATGATCTTTTTACAGCTCATAAGATTAACAAGATGAATAACTAAATATCGTCGTTCTTGTTATTTTTTTTTTGTAAAATCCCACGTTCCATATGATCTAAACCAATGAAAGCATTACCTGAGAATTTGATTATAAAAGAATTATCTGAAAAAAATTCTCTTTGCAGAGAAGCAGCCTGGGTGTTCCCACGGTCGAACTGCCGCCACACATTCACATGCACCATCACGCACCACCGCCACCGCCGCCCCACGACTACGACGGTTCTTAGCCACGTGTTCAATGTAATTCACGTTTCTCACCTTTGCAATCACCGGGAGCGTAACTAAATGGCAAGGACAGGGGAGAGCGAACAAAGGATCATGAAACAAGTACAAAGCGCATCGAGTGGCACTGGACGGAAGAACTGCGAGAAGAGTGTTCGTTTTACTTTTTCTAGAGATCGACGGTAGAACACCGCCGCGAGTGTCACGTTGCGAAACATCACCAACATTGCACAATTCCTCTGCGGACGTACGCCGCTGCCCGGCGGAGGGCTGCGCTCCGCCGTCAACCGTGTCAATCCGCCCGCAGAGAGTTTTTCGTCTCTTCGTACTCTATCACAGAACTTGCACCGATAATTATCCGCACATCTTGGGTCACGATAGATGGGTCACGAGAATCGATTTCCTCGAGTCTGGAGTCTCTCGCGAGAAGCAAAGTGTAATTGACCAAGGAGATATAACTGTTTCGCGGTGACGATATTCTTTAACGTCTCGAGATTCCCGTGAAGAGATGCAGACTAAGATTTGCCGAATCGAAGATTCGAAACGCTTTCTCCAGAAACAAGGGTCCTCGGATTGAATAGAGAATAAGGTCTGAGCACAGCCGGGGACTATGTTCGCTGTTAGAACTTACGACGTCAGCATTCTCCGGGATGCTAATCTCGCGAATCCGTTGTATCTCGTTCATCGGTACACCCATCTCGTGGAACGCTCTTCCTTGGCACTCGTTCTGCATTTCTTCTGCAGTTTCTTACTTCCGTAGTAAAAACACAATGGAGTTATTTGTTGCAAAGACAAGCAAGATCTCGAGGAAATTGTGCCTTGATTAATTCCGTTGATTGAATGGCTACGGGTTTTTCCGTTCAAGCGATCATTGGGAAGAGGACGCTGGAATCTTGCGATTCGAACGGTTGCCAAGGTAATCGAAGATGTACGACTAGGAGAATTATACGACGCGCGAGAAAAACTACTCTTAAATTTCGTTTCTCATCGGAAATTTGGAAATCTTTATGTAATTTCCAGATAGATATTATCATAGCGTAGATAAGTGAGTGTTAAGTTTATGTCGCGAATTTTATACGTCGAAAAATGGTCAAATGAGGGTTGCGACAAGATTTCGTATAATTTTCAAAAGACGAGAATATCAACAAATATTAATCACGTAAATCAGGATGGAAAATGAATTATTAAGACTGGCAGGAACGTCGTTGCCATTGAACTCGCATTATTCCAGCATTATTCCAGCTCAAGAGACACTATCCTCGAGCGTCTGTTGGATCCTATTATTCTCTTTGCTTCTGCAACTAGGTTTCAGTCGATCTAATAGGCGAACTATTGTAATCTTGTAATCAAAGGAAAAGCTCCTCGGTAGTCTATCTTCTTAGTTGGCGACGAGATTTCGGATGCGAGTTCTCCCAGGAAATCGAAACAAAAAGAAGAATAGGCGACGGTCAACGGGTCGTCTAGAATCACGTATTTGCGTCCACGTAAGCGACAAACGTACACGTACACGCGCGCAGCAGACACACCCACTCACTCGTACACAACCAGCGAACACGAAGACACTATGTGTAAATACCGCGGCGGTACACGCGAAAGTAGAACGATTCAATGCGAAGTATTTTAACTAACGCGAGGCAAGCGGGTAAGTGTTTAGCGTTAAACAAGTACAACCAAGTAGACGTTTGGTGTCATTTAAAGTGTGTATATGCAGATAGACGGCGAATAAATTTAAGACATGATGACGGAGATCCATTTGGCTACTTTCTTTCCAATCGATTCTTCTTCAACAGACACCTGTTAAGATAATTATCAAAATCGAATGTCGATATCTTCCAATTGAAATAAAACACGAATTATTGGAAATGTGTTTATTTATTTTAACCTAAATTATTTGTAGAAATAAGTTATAACTTACAGTATAACTCGTGTGTCTTGTAAAGGGAGGCAATTTTAACTAGATGGATGATGGAATTTTTAAGCATGTTGTTTTTGCTATACGTACTTGTTTCATTGTAATTCTCCTTGGATATCTTGGTTTTACAGCAAGCATTTCTTCCAAAAGGATTTACTATTTTTGTAATAACTGCCAAGGAAGACAATTTTTTGATGATATTTAGGCATTCTAAAATAACACTACTCTAGAACACAAAACTATAAATCTGATACGATGATATTAATTGGTGAAAAATAATTTGAAAATCACACCTTAAGTAAATTGAAATTAAATGTAAACTTAAGACTTTTCGCACGACACCGTTTCTATCTGTTAAACATAGATTAACGAAAAGAAGGGGCATAGCCGATTAAGATGGTCAAAACTGCCCTTAGAGGTTTTTCAATGAGTCATACACTGATCGATAGCTGACCAATAAAAACTCATCTGTGCAAAATTTTAACCCTGTAACTTGTCTGTGAGGGTAGTTACAGGGTACATTAGATTTCGCGGTTTTCCGGCATTTGTCCACCTTTAGCGGCTTTCTAAAATTTTGAAAAAAATATGGCTTATTTTGGACATCAAGCCGGATGTTATAGAATATATTATATATTTTATATTATATATTTTTATATTTATATTATAGATTATATATTATAATCGGCTATGCCCTTTCAAAGTTCGAAAACAGATTGAAAAATCAAGTCTTTAATGTACTATTGAATAAACAAAAGCAATTTTAAGAAACTAGATCCTAAAACTTGTGCGTCGATATCATTTGCATTGCAAACCTATACACTGATAATAATTCTTATAACTAAAATTAGCGAAAGGAAATAAAAGACTACACACAGGTAAATTGATCAGTCCATAATTTTTTATATAACATCATTTATTAAGGGATAAAATAAATGACAAATAACATATCACTTATATGAAACTATAACATTTCTTAGAGTGTTCATCATTCGTTATGATATAAAAGAAATCACATCACATACGACCCTCCATGTAACGCCGTCGGTCGTTTGTGCTCGGATTGAGACGCTGATTCACGTGATCTATAAAACGTCCGACGTGACGACTGGTCCGTTCGTTTGAAAAAGTATCCACGAAAGCACGTAAGGAGAAGGCTATGTCATTACAAAAGAATAAAACCCAGAGAACCCCATTTGAGGAGCCTCGCGAGCGAGACTAGGGCTACTCGCCACGGTCCATGATACAACTAAACACTGACCGCGTGCTTAATCGAATCAAAATGACCGTGATGTTCCGGGCGAGTTGCGAATGGAAAATTCTCCAGGTTCAGGATTAGGAAAATGAGTCTCAAAATCGGTTAAAAGAGCAACTGTCGTTACGGGGTGTAAAAGAATTTTAAAAGTCGAGGTTGACGTTCCGCGGGTCCCAGCAGATTCGAGCTGACAAACGACCGTGCCTATGTCTTCTCCTGACACGATAATAATAATAATATATAACCGACTGAATCCATTTGGAAGGGCCTAGTCAAATCACTTGTAATTATCACACGATCGTATTCGACGCGGCGGCATGTAAATATTCAGCTCCTCAATCGTTATTTCATATCTTTTTTTGTCCTCCTTTTCTATCATATTTCCCCCTCCTCTCTCTCTCTCTCTCTCTCTCTCTCTCTCTCTCTCTCTCTCTCTCTCGCTCTCGCTTTCTCTCTCTCCCTCTCACGCTATCTCTCTCGCAATATGTTTTGTGACACTCGGAGGTGGTTTGAGCTCGCAAATATACGTGCGAACCAGCAGGACCAATCTCGAGAGCACGTTACAACACGCCCAAAGCCGCTCGGCGCCGCGCGCGAGAGAGCTCGTCAATCGTATCTCGCTTCGATGTTGAAAACAATGGAAAATAAGAAACTAAAGAAGACGAAGAATACAAAGAAACGATACATGTGTATGCAGTATGTATGTAGGTATGTATGCTTGTGTGCACGTATGTATGCGTAGAACAAATGCCTCGTTCGAGTGCTTCGCTTTCTATATCGGCCTCGTTACCACCTCCAGGCTGTCCCGCTTCCTCGCGCGTTGATAAACGTCGATCTTACATGGCCCTCACCGACGACACCCTCGCGCAACTCTAGGCGAGAAAGCGGGAAGCCAGAAGCTCGTGAAGACTCTAGCTTCTACTAATAACAGTTACTCTGTGTCGCTTCCCTTCGTTGAACAGGGGGCAATTAAAAAAAAAAGCTTCTATTGTTTCTACCACGCGAGACTCAGCTTAGAAAATTAGTTACGAGAAAATAATCAAGATCGTCTTTTAATCGCCCTCTTCTCTCTCCCTTATACACATTCGCGCTCTTCTTGCTCATCTCTCCCCTTTCTTTCTATCTCTCTCACTCTCACTCTCTCTCTCTCTCTCTCTCTCTCTCTCTCTCTCTCTCTCTCTCTCACACACAATCTCTCTTTCTCTCTTTTTTTTCTGCCTTCGATAACCGACCCTTTTTCATCTACTCTAAAAAAGCTTTCCCCCTCCCTCTTTCCCGACTACTAGAATGCTTATTACATATGAGATCAGTCCAGGCACCTGACGGCGCCGCGGACACCGCGATTTATTCCACGAAACGTTCACCAGGTGTTCTCCATCGGGCTCTGATCGCTCCCTCGCGATCCGATTCGCAAATCGCGCGATACTCTGTGATCAGGCGAAGACGGAAAGAAAGACAAGGGTAGACAGACAGAAAGAGAAGACAGATGTCGAGAGAGAAAGAGCGTGTGAGAGAGAAGAGGCGAAAAATGACTCAAATTCAAGCACGAGCTACGCTCCACGGCGAATGAAACTTTTCTCTGCAGATGCTGCGATTGTGCTCCATAACAAGCATATTTTCAGAAATTTAAAGCAATAAAATTACTCTTACTGCATAGTTTCATTACTCGAATAAAAACCACATATTTTAAAATGGGTATATTTTTAAAAATAGTTTTTCCTATTAGAAATCATTCGCCGATAGGAATGCGGCTCGAGTCAACAAAGAGATTGCGTATCAACCAATTTAAGTCCAATGTAAAAACCGGATTCGAAGTCGAGCCTCGACAAAAACGTTAGATCGGTAGGTCCGTCTTAGAATTGTTTACATACCGTACCAACATACATCGGGCCGAAACAATTAAATACAATTAAATAGAATTAAATAACTTGATCACTACGTAGAATATGCTCGTTCTAGACGAAAGGACAGACACGGGCACCCATAACGGATTAAGACACGCAACTAGGATAATTTCGAAGATATTTCAACGACGCTGGTATGCACGAGATCGATCTTGAGGGACCGGTCGCGAAAGAGGAACCGAAAGACGGCCCTGTAAACGGTTTATCATCTCTCTGTTGTGTTTTCGCGCACGGTTGGAGAAGAACAAAGATGGCGCAGGCGAGTCCTGCGAAGAAAAAGATACAGTAAAAAGAAAAAGGAACTAGGTGGAGAGAAGAAGAAAATGTTCAAAGCGGAGCCCGAAGGAAATGAACGTCGAAGGAATGGAATACTATGGTTCGCGCAGTTCGTCGCAACCGGCGACGTGCATACATCCGTCTAAGTCAACGATTCCTCGACGAGTTGCGACATGGCTGAATGGAGAACACGTGAAGAAAGAAATGAGAGAAGAACGAACACGGAAAAAAAAGATGCGGCGATCTCGCTCTGTACGCGCAATAGGGTCGCGTGAGATCGAGGCTCGCCCCCTATAAATTCTTTTCAAGTGATATGTGGGGACGTCGTTTAGAAAACAAACGCGTCGCTGTTGGTCAAAAAGTGTCTTGATGTATGCATGCGTGAGTGTCGCTGTGTTGTGTGTGCGCGTACGTGTGTCTGATTGTATCCATATGAATATACCTTGTGTGTACGTGTACATTGTCCGCTGGTTTTTCTACGGTCATTTCGGTCGACGCATTCCCGTTCGTCCTGCTATCGCGAACCAGCGCTGATAATTGTTTAGAAATGTTCGATTTCCAGAGATCGTTATTGTTTCTGGTCGCCAAAAGCCAGTTCGCAAACATCGGCATAGAGAACGCGAGCGTGTGGTTCTCCTGTGGAAACATGACAGTTTTCCGCGTCATATACACGAATATATAATAAATTCCAAATCACGCACATACACAATTACATAATAAAGAGACACTGTAATTAGAAACGCTACACTTAGATCTCCTGTATCGTTCATTTCCTCCCGTTATATGGTGTATGCTTTTTCCTATGTATTTTTTTTGTTTCTTTCTCTTTGTTTCGTTCGCCGTTTGCTCCTGCCGTTCTTAAAGTTACACGCACTTCTCCTCGCCGTTTATCGACGTAAACACGCGATTGTGTATGTACGGCGTGTACATACAGATATATATATATATATATGTTATACATCTAATTATCATATATATATATTTATGTATAATATGCGATCACAGACGCGTGTAGTTCGCGTGTAATTCGCGTGTAATAGAGCTTTTGTTTTCCTTTGTTGTTTCTTCTTATTTTGTTTGTGCCACGTTCCTCGTGTACCATAACGACTTAATATGGATTTGATTTATTTAAACAGCCTCTCTATTCTACTCGCACCCGTACATGGCGAGTGTTCTAGTGTGTGTTGGTCATCGGAAGAAGGAGCGAATCGCGATTCTCGATAGATCTCTTTCCAAACCGATTTGTCATCCGCCCCTTCGCTTGGTCCTCGCCATTATCGCATCCGATCGCGGTCACCAAAAATGTTTGTGCAGTCTCGAGTGTATGATTATTTACGCCAAACAGACCAGACAGAACGAGCTTTCGCGTGTATCAATTTGTCAGCGTTATTGGTGAAGGTTTTCCTGACAGTGCGAGAAACTCTTGATTTCCAAGCGACTCGTTCTATCTTCTACGTCGATAACTGCCAACAGAGATCCCGATTCTCCGGATTAACGGGGGCAAAACGCAGTGTTTTCGATAGTAATATAGCTAGAGCGCGGAATGGACTATATTCATAGCTGCGCGTTGGGCTGGTCACAGTAGCGCCATGATCTGTCGTTAGCGCTAAGAACGTTCTTATGATGTACAACTATCTTTGAAAACTGCGTTCGCGCCACACGGATACGATGATAAAACGAAGGTACACTTTGTCGTTAATATTATAGCATTTGTTGTCTCGTTACATGATAGTCATTGAAGTAAACGAGGTCGAAACGAAATATGTACATGCATATACACATATATGCACGCACGTATATATATATATATATATACATATGAGTATCTATACATGTATATATATATGTTTGTATGTACAACGTTAAAGACAAAATTTCCTTCTACCGCGCTATCGAGAGTCGCGCGCAGGAACGATTGAAATCGTACAATGACTTGGTCATCTTGGGTTCGGTGTAGGCTCATTGATTGCACCTTTTGCGAATTATTGCAACCATTTTGGTGAGTAAAAGTGTCGCGACACCTCGGTCGTTACGCGGAACGGACGTAAGACGCATTCGTCCTGTTCTTCTTCAGTGGTCTCCGCCGTTCAAGATTCGCGGCGAAGCGTATCGTTAAAAAATTAAAAAATAAAGGGCTAGGGGGACAGAAGAATAAACTGAATGGGGTCCCGTTCAGGGACTCAACGGCTAGACATTAGGCAGAAGGGTATGCGGCGGTAGGGGGGGGAGGGGGGCAGAACTTCGATAGATCTGAAATTTTAACAAAACGCGCGAATAGCAGTTTACTACGAACAATCGCGAACATAAAAAAATACGAGTGTCTATTTACAAAACAAATCTCCTCCGTTGCTTTCGTCGCGTCTTCTCTCTCTCTTATTCATGTCTTGCTCTGTCTTACTTTCTCTTAGTGATCCGATCCCCACCAGGGGTCTCCTTCAAAAATGATCTCTTCGTCTCCGAGGGGTGGAAACGGAACAGCGCTCCACTTCTTCTTCCCTCTTCTCGTTCGAACAACGTCTCCGCACGGAATTCGTTCCTCGACGACGCTTTCGACGCAGCATCGTCATTCTCGGCTCTCTTCCTCTCCTCGATCACAACTGACTCATCAAAGAGATGACTGTCGTTTCGTATTACCAACGAGCAAATGATGGACACCTTGAAGACACTCGTGGAGGACACAGGTCCGGTTTGATTTCTCCTTCGTCTTCTTCTTCATCTTCTCCTTCTTCTCCTTCTTCTCCTCCTTCCTCAGCGCGCCCAATGTCGTCGGTGTAACGTAGACCTTCTTGTTTGAATCCTTGTATGCGTTCGCGCACCGTGTTTTGCGTATCTGTGTGTGCGCGTGTCGCCGTGTCGGAGGTACAACAATTTATACATATACTACGACTTCGTGTGTACTTGTGTATGCGTGCCAGAGGAAGAGAGAAAGAGAGAGGATCGGTGTCGCGTTCGCCCGTTCCTTCCGCGCCGTGTGCAGAGTCCGCGGAGACACCTCCTCGCGAATCCGTGCTGCGAGTTTATACGATTGAAAATAAAAACCGACGACAAACTGACTGACAGCAAGTAGACGAAGGGAGCGGCGCGGGCCACACTTAGGTCATGTATCGCATCACCGCGCGGAGCGCGTACAGCAGCTCAGCTTGCATACGTGCCTCCAGAATCATCAAATTCACGTGGACCTGTGAAGAAACAAAAATACTGAATTAGCCTAAAAATATCAACTTCTCAAGGATAGCATCTCGTTCTGATCGATCGGATTGCTTAATATGTTTCCAACCAGTTGATTTGTCTTAATTTTAACTTAAAACCTATGTTACACGATCATCTAAATTTGACCAGATCTTTGTGCAATAATAAACTAAATGTAAATAGTACATTGACGTCAGTTAATTATTTTAAGTTGCCTACCGATGTCGAGTACAACTAAAGTAAATGTATGAAATTCATTTACAACTGTATCAGTTCTCAATAAACATATATTTGAAGGTGCATCTCATAAACTTGTCGATTTTTTGTTCGTTCCGATGTAACAAGTATTCGTTTAACTTAATCAACATAAATTTAATAAGTGAATGATGATTTTGATATTCTTACAATTTCAAATAATAATTTACGAATTCTTAAAGAATAATAAGCAAAAACATAATTAAGAGAAAAAATAGGAAGTAATAAAAACCCCGATTAAGATAAGAACGTTTAAATTCATCTTGATGAGAAATATCAATGGACAAATAATAACATATTGCTGATCGATTAGTTCCTACTTTAAAATCGAGGGATAAATAAGATTCATTCATATCAGTCTGACGAAACAGTGACAGAATCAAGATTTATGTATTTGTGACAGAGACACAATTTTGGCATTGCCTCGCGGACGTTGCTTTCATCGTCTCCGGCTCACGAGATTTTCTGTACACGTGAAACTAAAAAACGTGTGCAAATATGGAAATAAGTCATATATAAACAAGGTCGCTGGTATTTGCTTTCCAGTTACGTATGCTCGAGTTACCTGCCGGAACAAGTGCGATTAGTCTTTGTTTCGACACGACAAACAACCTCCCGTTTTCTGGATCTACAGTTTCCTCGTGCGGCGTTCTTCAATTATGAGATCACCTCCAATTAGTTCAAATTAATGACTATATTCGCAATCAGATGGATCTTCGAACGAATTAAAAGAGACCGACGCGTGGCTGACTTGATCAACGCGAATGTTTTTCACGTGTTCGCTACTAGCTCGACGAGGAATACTTAGTCACTCGTCCTTGATTTATTTCGCAATTGCGCTCATCAAACTGAACCCATTGTTGACAGTACGCTAAAAGAAGTGAGAATTCCGCATTCATTGTTCAATTATGTTCGGTTTACGAACGAACTTTTGTACAGTTTACAGAGCCCATTGAAGAAGAAAATGAAATTATACTACAGTTGTTGATCTTTCGAACTTATTTACATGTACATAAATTTGTTCATGTATGTTCTACAGTCTGCTGATAACACGAAAATAGCATATCATTGCAACTTAGAAGAGATACCATATCTTTTTCGAAATAAAACTTAGTAGTCGTAACCCCTTCATGAAGATTTATGAAACATTCACGCTCTTTAAGTTTATTATATAATATTAATTAAATTGTAAGAGTTTTCCTCATAGCCTCCAAACTAGTATAGCTCAGTTATAGATAAGCACAGGTGCGCTGTGTGAGATCATGCGACAGCGAACACGCTTTTACTATTATATTCGAAACAAAAGACTCTAGCCTCTTCTTCGCTCACCAATTGTGAAAATTCAATCACTACGTCGAATGAGAGAAAATTGACACAAACCTTTTCACTGTGCTTGAACTCCCTCATGACGCGATCATAGTCCCTTTTGGTTACACGTTCCGGATAGCAGACGGCGCTCTTGATAAACGTCTTCAAGCTGCGCTCGAGGAGCTGGTTGACCTCGTTGTAATCGTAATCGTCGTGTCTGATGCCGAACATACACTGAATGTAATTCCAAATGGCCCGTCTGAAACGCGATGTGTCCACTTCGCTGTGCGTACCCATCGTGAAGTATGTCAGGTAGTAAGCGGTCTTGAATTTGTCGTCGAGGAGGTAGCCGACGTCGTTGTAAAGTCGGTTAACGAGCGAATAACCATGATCGTCCCAGGAGTAGTCTTGCACGCGGAACGTAGGTATGTCGTTTAACTGACCACGCTGCAATCAAACAGAAAAAATCGTAAAACTGAGCACACCATAATTTCGATCCGCGAAACATTTTCACCCACGTTACGCTTTTGTTATAGTTACGCGATCCTCTTAACTCCTAACTTCTGTTAGTCGCATGAACATAAAATTCTATAGATAAAAATTTTATATGCATTATAAACTCGTATTTGCTCTCAAAATTTCGTATAATTACATGTACTGTATAGACTACATATTATATATACAAGAAATAAAATATACTTTGCCATCCAACAGATCTTTCACAGGAAAATATAGGCGTGTTATATAGGTATATTATTTGATTCCGCAAGACCTGAACACGTGTCATCGCATCGTAAATATTCAAAGATCACGGTAGAAACGCCGATCGAATCGACGAACTTTAATATTCATCGGTGAGCTTCGTGTCCCCTTAAATATACTTTCGAATCGAGCTCGTAAGCAGCACGGAGATGGTAATCTTGGGCTACGTGTTCTGGTCGAGCAAACAAGTTCTAGTTTGATCGAGTACTTTTACTTTTTCAGAGCTTTTGTTTACACCGAAATAACTATTGTTCAATCCCTTACTATGAAGCTTTTCCACTTGAGTAACATGTACACTAAGAACGGTTGTTAATAGTTACGGTAATTACGATTCGGATTATTATTGAAATCTAGAATTGTCATGATTAGACCGTCTTAGCAGAGGTCATAGAATCGTGACCAGCTCGATAATCGGTGATTTCTGAACAAAACGATCGGTCGTGCACAACGTAGGCGTCGCGAGCAAAAATTATAATTACCTTAGCGAAGTCTTGATAAATGAAGGTGGGATCCTCTATGAAGTGACCGATGTCAGAGTCGAGGACTGAACTCCTCTGTGGCGCTGCAGCGAGCTCTGCCGATTGCGTCTCCACGGTCTCGAATCTCTTCGACAACTCCTCCTGAGTAATCTGATAAGATTCAGACTTCTCGGAGAGGCGCTTCATGCGCTCCATCAGCGCCTCGACGCCGACCTCTTGCTCACCGACTATGCTTGGCGAGGATGGCGGCGATGGTATGTTTTCTGCACAAATCAAAAACGGTCCTTCTTACAGTGGCCATCGATCCAACTCTGCGTGCTGATCGTAAGTTTGTGAATAAATTCAAACGCGTTTATTAAAATGGTTGAATTAACGGTAGATAGTTACAAAGTTAATATGATGAGTGAAACCGCAACTGTTACCAACATTTAACGCCGTAATAAATTATAATTTTCGTCGACGAATTTTTGTAGAAATAATATTATAGTTACTAAATTAATTAATAAAATAGAGAACGTGCAAAATGTTGTATCATAGAAACATAATATGCAAGTCTGATCTATGAATTTGAAGAATTGACGACTTAATATAACACTTTGAGAACAACAGGTAATTATTAACATATTTAACAAATAATTTTTATTGTGCTACTGTATGATATATTTAAAAAAATGCTTCTACTTAATCATTCTAGGGTAAACAAAATATGGAAATTATTCACAATTTAATTGAAAATATTAAGAGCGTGATTAAAAAAACTTACCAGTCTTGCCATCGCCGTTGGGAATCTTTTTGGGACTACTGGAAAGTTTGTCTTTGGCAGTTGGTAAGTTATTGCTATTTTCCTGGACATTATCCTTGTAATGATGTCCGGTGATATTGTCCAGCTCCTCGTTGATTCCGCAGGAGAAGACGAAAGACGAAAGGGAGTGGAAATGGGCCAAAAGGACTATCGCGTGAACCACTTCGGCTAAGGACCAGCTATCTGCCCCCTTAGTCAGTTTCTGAAAAGACAACGATTTTCTTTATTACTGTTCACCTCGACTCGTCGTACAGCTACAACGCAACAGCAAAACAGGAGACGCGATAAATTCGAACCTAGTTGCAAACTCGAACGAATCGACTCACCTCTATGTGCGTTTTGTTCAACAGCCACGGTCTGTGAGCTAAAATTTTGTTAATCTCATAGAGATCTTGCAGCTTTCCTGGAATCGATTTCAATCCTCGGAGCCACGATGGATCGCCACCCTGGAGAATGAACTCTCCCTTTTGCAAGTTTATAAGATAGCTACACTGGTGTCTGCCCGCAGCCTGCAAAATGAAAAACGAACTTTTACTTTCTTCATCTTTTGAACATTTTACTCAATTATCGACATTTTAATAATCCCTCAAAGTGTAAATGACCATTACAAACTAATGCTTTGAATAGTCTATGTAGTAGACAATACATATCAACTACGTTATAATATTGTTTTTTATAGGGATGCGTTAAATGAACTAGGATTTCTTAGAATCTACGAAATAAAGAAAGCATAGTTAAGGTTTCAGATTTTCCTTCCAGATTAATACAATTTCGGGGGATTTTTAAGGGTACTGGTTTATCGATTGACTAACAAAAATTCGTCAACGGGTAACGAGAACAATATGTGTCCTGGAGCCATATACTGGCAAAGAAATATACTTATTGAAACAGGAAATGGAAATTCAAAAGTATTATATTCCCGATATGCTTGAATCTGATATATTCTAAAAATTCGTTGATCAGTCATATTAATATCAAAATTCACTCTCAAGCGAAACTAGTAAGTATGAGTAGCAATTTTTATATTTGACATTTCTCTAAGAAGATATCCAACAAGATGGAATCTATTTTCATCTCCTAAGCACGAAAAAGCGTAGCCATAAAAATGCACGTGTTAAATATTTCCCGACACTCAATAAGTGGGTCGAATTCATTCGCAGTCAGCAAAGTATGCGTCTTCCCTAGAAATAGTGTCAACGGCATGCGACCGAGAAAAAAAATTCTCAATAATCTTGAAAGTATGAACGCGTTGGAATGCATTTTAAAAATTCCAACGACGTTCTCGACGTCGCTAAAACGAAGAGAAGAGGATCGAGCTTGCGCGAAGACCGTGAGAAAACAATCCCGAGGAACGTCTCCCCAATGTCGGCATAACTATCACGGACAAGCATGAACCGATACTCCTTTCGTGGATCTCGCGAAAGAAAGTGTCTTTGAGAGGCTGCGAAAGAGTGTCAAGGGTGAAAGGACACGAAGACAAATTGCCGGCCACGCGATGTATCGAGGCGCTGTGTTGACCAAAATTAAACGAAAGTTAGAAAATGTCTTTTCTCTTTGTAACATTAATAGCATTTCTCGGATATTAGTTCTACTGGTGCTTATTATATTTTATAATTTGCAAATTACATTTTGAACGAGAGAACAAATACAAATACAAACAGAGCTGAATAAACGTACAATGGAAACCTGAACTTTCTCGATTTAATTTGAACTTCTCATTGTTTTCGAAACACATGAATTCATAATCTTTAAAGTGTTACACGTGATAAGAATCAGAAGAATGAAAAACTCTTGACGTCTGTAAGTTTCGTAGCATTACGTTTACGATTCCAATTTTTTAATTTTAGATAAGCATATCAATTGTAATAAAAATCGGAAAATATTTCTTTTTAGACTAGTTAATCCAGAAAATTCATTTCGTTACTAGTCGAATTAGAAAGTTTGAATTTTCTCACCACAGCGATCGCGAAAACGTAGCAATACTAATTTTCGTTAGATTCATATATAAAGTTATCAATTTCAGCCAGGTTTTCAACAAGAAATGCTACTGTGTGACGTGACATCGACGAACAACACGTGCGGTGGGAAAAGGATGGGGCCAAACATCGCGGTATCGCAGATTAATCGCGAGGAGGAGGAGAAGGAGGAGGACTGAGGGCCGTGGTGGCGCCGGCTGCCACGGAGAAGGGATAATGGAGGTCGGAATACGTTGGAACTCGATCTTCTCTTAATGGTTTGTTGTGATCGCGCCGGAATTACATCAGAAATTCAAATGCCCCGCGGGGACTTCTATCAAGTAACGGGGACGGAGCGGAGGTGGAGGCAGGAGACACGCGATCGAGCGCGTAAACAAGACACGTGTTTACCATGCGGCACGAGGATCGATCGGGCCCGAGGATCGCGATAAGCGATACCAGGAGTTGTGAATTCCGATAACCAGGATATTTTCGGGACGCGATCTCCAGCGAATTCGACAAACAACATGGAGTCGAAGCAGCAGACTGTGCAGCAGTGGTAGAGACAGAAGAGGAGACGGTACGAATACGAGATAGGGTTTTGATCTATACACGGTAACAACTATCGTTGCCAACTCCTGTTTGGAACAAACAGTCCTTTAATCAGCTTTTCTGTCCTTATACATTTTTGAGCTTAAAAAGATGTCAAATGTCCTTCGTTTTGAAATTTAACATATCAAAGATTAATCTTCTTTAAATTATCTTTCGAGTAATCTCGAAAGATTATTGATAACTTTCAATTATTTCTTTCTTCAGCAATTACTTATTTAGAAAAACACTTTAACTTTGATGAAAATTCTACATCTGTCAAATTGTTTATTCTACGCTGTTATATAATTCATTCCAACGTATCAGAGATTTATTGAAATTATTAAATATGGATGATCGTTTTGATTATGCAACATTAATTCAAAAAAACTACACGTGCCTCTTAATATGGACGTTATTTTCGATAATTTTGTAATAGTTCCCGAAGCGTTTTAATTGCATTTTAATATGTACAGCTATGATTGTTTATGCATATGATTATGGTAAAATAAAATGTGTGCTGGATCTACTTCCTCTAAATATTAAAGCATCGAAACTGGACAAATCGTTCCAGGAAACAAAGTGACTACTTATTTACAATTTTTTGTGATAAAAAGTTTGCGAATTAGCATTTATTTCTAACTGTAACAAAGATATTTGAAAGTCGCAAAAACTTAATTTATAAGAATCTCGACAAGAAGAGTTTAATTGACGCACTGGAAGATGCAACTATATTTCTGAAAATTCTACAAATAGTTGAGAAACAACGTTCAGGCATTTTATAATCAATACACACAAGATAGATAATATTACCAAGAACCTTCGAAGTTTGGAAATGCTTTACTGCATACAATAAAAATATACATGTTTGACAAGTTACTTGCAATTTCTATGTTACAGGACAGATTTTCTAATGAACATCTGCTAACTTTATCGCTCCCACTGCAGCAGCGTTTCAGAGAAACGAAAGAATTCGCTGCTGCGAAAGTGTGAACAGTCATCGAAGAGCAAACACATTAACTAAATGTCCTCGGAGGATGAAATACTATACTAACAAGTATATGGAGGCGGTCTGAAATCTTGTTTCTAGATAAGTCCGATAAGTTTCGATCCTCGACAGGCGGGAGATAGTGGAAGCCGCGCGCATACGCGAACCCGCCATCCGTTTAGAACCGTTAATACCGTTTTTCACTAGGCTCCAGAGAACTCGCACCCGAAAATAGTCTGCTCTTTTTCCTGATGCATGGTTGCGCCATCCATTCCCGTTACCGTTTCCATATCATCCGGAGCTGATTTATGTTGGCGAGCGCGAGAATCGCTAAAGCAAATCCTGACACGACAGCCACGCCAGATGGAATGTTTACCGGCAGAAAAGCTGTTTTCCAGATATCTTATCGCTTTATCGCGCTGCAGCGTACACCGCCTGGCAATCACCTTCCTCTCCCAATTCCCGCTTGCTTTCGATGATCGCGAGCACTCCCCTCAACCCTTCTCTCGCCCGTCTCCCTCACAAACCCCTCCGCGCGTTCTCATCTGTCTTTTATCGTGCCCGATAACGTGTTTTCGGTCGATCATTCTGTAGCGACGATATTTCGTCTATCAACTATCAGCGGCACGTTGCGAGCCGTTATCTGTCTGGTCGATGTCCGGTCGCGGCAGATAGATTGGATAACGCGACGCGATTAGACGATCCGCGAGGATTTTCAGGGGAACCCCAATCGAAAAACGATCCAACGGTGTTGTTAACTTCGCACGTTCTTGTAATTGAAACTGTTGCAATGTTATAAGAACGAAACGGTATACCGTGAATGTTCTGACTAATTAACAAACAGTGGATTTTTATGCAAGATAAAAATTGTCTGCATCAACTGCAAAAAATAGAATCTAAACAACAAACTCTTCAAACATCATCTTCATCATTCTTTCTTCTTCAAACATCTTAATATTTTAAAAATAATGCAATGATAATTTTAAATTCTCTTAACATTACTATTCTAAACTTCAACTAGCCAATTTCCTCATAAATCTATAAAATCTGTAGTCTACTAATTAGTTTAAAATCTAGAATAGTATATTGAAAATAACTATCTTGGAAATTATTAAATTTACGAAGCTGAGTTTCCTCTCTCAAGTACAAACAAGAAAAACCTACTTCCCTGAAGAACGTACATAATTAACAAATAAACTTTGATTTTCCATCGCGTAAGAATTAATGAATATGAACGAATGATATGGGCATTTAACTTTGCGATAAAAAGAAATTCTAAATCAATTGGAAATAAACTAGGATGTCGCCTCAGGATAGCAGAATTAAGCAAGTCCGCTTGTATAATTGATCTCCGCAGACGTAAATGGTCACGAGGATGCTCATTCCTGTTACTGTTTAAAAAAAGAAGGTACGCTCAAGATGGATGATGACCAATGCCAGAATAATTAATGAACTCTCGGACAAAGATCCTACGGCGTTTATCAAAACTGTGCCTACCGATCGTCGAAATCTTCTAGAACAGGAAGAGGCAACCTCGATATAATATCCTGTTTACAGACGAGTTCAATTCCGATTCTTTATTCCTCCCAGGCCGTTTGTCCCCCGGCGCGCCGCGTTACGAAACACGGTGCACACTGGCTTGATTTCTCTTGATAATCTTTGCCCCAACGACCCGCGAACGTCGTTCGGTGTCGAGGAACTCGATCGAAAATGGTGATGATACGCATGTTCCACGATCCTCCGCGGAGACAACCGAGAACCATCAACGCTCGCCCCAGTGCAGCGATAATCGCATTCCTCTTTATTACTCACATTAAGAGATTACGCGCCGCTGTCCGGAGCGTGTGTATCGCTCTGCGGAAACAGCCACGGTGACCAACATGCGCTGCCATTCGTGTTCGGGAGTTACGCGATATCGGATTTTATCTTTCCACGTAGTTTAAAGTATTTCATCTTTCGCGAACGAGAAATTCACGAACTTAGAGCTCTGTTCTATTTCTCTTAATAAATACCTCGATCAATTTTACATTCACCCACCGGGACAATAAAACTGACCGACGCGTAATTTTATGAGAATGACACGACTGAATCGTAATGTATGCTTGAATTAAAAAGTTCATTTAACCACGGAACGTGGCCAGTCTTTAGAGTTGCAAGAATTCTCGTGCGAAAAATGTCGAGCGTGTTATTTTAACTGGCACGGTACGCTTAATGTTAACAATAATGCCTATTTATAGATGTAAAAAAAACCTAACATATATGTAATAGTAAAAGGGTAATATAATCTACAAATAAGTATAATTATTATACGTCATATAAATGTCTAATGCAACTAACGTAGAAAATTGTCACGTTGTGTGAAGATTTGCAATATAACTATGAATTTAGCATATAGTGGAAGACTACTGACATCGTTAGAAAATTTCAGGCAAAGAGAATAACGAAATGGAAAATAGTAGAGAAATAGAGGGAAAAGTAATACATAAAATATTGCGTAAAAGTAAAATGGAGGAAACGATAACTGGAGGCAACGATACATCCTATTTAATAACGAACAGATGAACAGGCTCGATGTTTGCATTATAGATAATAATTAACGTGACTTGATGTATAACATTAAAATTCGACACAACGCAATAAAGATCGGCTAGGAGGGGGTAATTATTCATGATATCTCTAATAGCTACATAAAAATTAATGAAGAAGGGGTTGGATTGATTATTCAATAACACGAGTGTAAATCAAAAATACAAAATTGTTCAATGAATTTTTTTCATCGCGACACTTATTCGTTTTCATAAACGAATTAATCTCGATACGTAAGTTTCATGGAAACAGAGATAAAATCGTTCACCTACGCGGCAATTATCTAAACGATGCCTCAATTAACAGTAGAAATTATAAAAATGATATCGCTTCGGCGTGCAAAACAAGGGAAAGTGATTATAAGATAAGCAGGGTTACAGAAGAGAGATGCATAAATTGAATACGCATGGAGAGAAAAGGAACACAATAAAGTGGAGACAAAAGATCGAAAAAGAGTTTCTCTGATAAATCTAAATGAGAGATTTATGTACGGATAAGTCTTCTTTTCAGACACGATAATAAAACAAATGTTTTTGGCTCTCAATCTCTAACGATCGACGAAAACACTTTTGTGATGTAAAAACAATAAAATTGGTTGTTCCACTAGCGTATGCGTGTCAGTGGCATGGCGTCATCGCTAATATACTATAAATAAAGTTCTGTTAGCGAACGACGCTAAATATGTATGAACATGATAAAAACGCGTTAGGGAAAACGTATAGAAACTTAGAAATAGAAGACGGTGGACCAGAGAAAATATATGTACATAATTACCACAACCCCCAAAACTATCTTAATAAGTACGAATTTCTGCTTCGACTGTTCCGTGTAAATTTTAATTTACAAACCGTGTAGATATTTTTTCCTGGCAATGAACAAAATTGTTAAAAAGGAATCTATAAAACGAGTGTCGCGTTGTCCACACGAAGTTCGATCGATCACTGGAAACTTATCGCGTTTCATTATTCCAATTAAATTTTATCTATCGCTGTGGAACACGCGCGTGCTCTAAGTAATATTCGTCGTAATTACATGGAAAACAGTCAGCTGTTCGTTAGCAAAGAAATGAAAACAGACAGGCACGTATCACAATGACGCACAAGTAAAACGTTACCGTATAAAACGATATCTCCGTGACGGATTTTTCTGACCGCTTATCGCGCGAAAACCGGTGGCCATTACGGACAAATTACATAAAGAGGAAAAGTTCCGGGAAAAAGCGCTCACCATAATGGCGATCAGATGTCTGTAATCGTATGGGAGCGGTCCATCGCCCCTCAGGATGAAATGTTGAGTGCGAAGAAAGTGTTCCAAATACGAGGGATGCGATGCCATCACTCTGGAGACATGGTCCAGTCTGTTATTTTGAAGGAACGCATCCATCAACAAAATATGAGTCTGAAACGAAAAGAAGATAACGGTTAGTCGGTGAAACAGCCGCGTAAAATCAACGAGAATACCATATTAGTTCACGAGCGCATAATATAATAAAAATAGGTGTATATACTTTATAAAATCTACGATATTTTTATAATTACGTGTATAAGTACTTTTGTCAATAAATCGCTTCGCTCGTTAAAAAAGTTGTTAAATCGGTAAAAATTGTTGCTGTTAACAACGATTGTTGTCGAACAGAAGAACGGTAATTATCTTTGTTCTACGACCTAAAGGAGGATCAAAGTCTTCATCCCTTGGGCAAATATGCCAGACCGTAAAATATTTGATTGGCTCTTAATTGTGCGGTAATTCGACGCGAAGTCATGAATAAAACAATTTCCCCGACGTGAAAATGTGAAGATGGATGAACTATCAGCCGAGGATTTTTTATGGAACCATTTGGGAGGAATGTACGCGACCGTTAACGTCTAAATTGCTTTCACGTGTTTCGGCTGGAGCTCCCAGTTCCCGGCGCACGCCATAAATTTCAGCATTAGAAAGTTCGTATCTCCGCGTCCGATTTTCGTCCGGCTGGATCGTTGTACCGGCGGTGGTCCCTGAAATCGGTCCGCCGACGCGAGAGGACTCACGATCCAGAAGCAGAAGCGTTCATCACGGTATAGAATATTGCTGGCCAGCCCTCGACGTTGATTTATGAAACGCGTCGCCGCGATATTCGCCTACCGTTCCACCGGGTGCTGGGCTACGTAACGACCGTAAACGCTGATCACATAATCGCGTTAATGACACAATCGCGCTCGTCACCCTTCGCGCGCCGCGAAATCGAGCAACTGGGTCACTCGGAAGCGATCCACGAAATCAGGTGTTTGCGTTGCGTTGCGTCACCCTAACCGGCCACACGCCCGTCTCTAATCGTCTTCGGCTACGAATGTGTTCACGGTACGATAGGTGTGTTATGCGAAACGATGCGCGTCGGAAAGCCGTGAAACCGATAGACAAGTTGGCGTCGCCATTGTCGTCTTCGTCTCCTCGTCTTACTTAGTCGCCGTTGTAGTCGTCGGGACGTTCTTAAAACGCAGATGCGACCGCTGCTAAACTTAGATCTTACATCGCGTCGACCCACGACACCCTTTCGACGCTTGCTCGTTTTTGTTTTCGACGTCGTGGGGAACACTTCTTTGCCTTCGTACAGCTGCGACCTGGCCTATTTAAACGATACCTTTTTTTTTTTTTTGATTTCTTTATTTTGACAGGCGGCGATCGTTCGCGCCACAAGACGTCGCTCCTCGGTTGTCACGGTATCAGATTGTATTTCTTTCGAATTTACTATTCCAAATAGTTTGTCCTAAAAATATTCCAACGCTACATGAGTCTAACTTGGTTCATTACGAAAGAATTAGATTAGTAATTCTTTTTTTGTAAAGTATCGTTCTTCTCATTTACATATTCTCCTAAACCTGGCGTGCAAAGACATGTAGACTTGCTAAATTCATCATACAATATCAATACTTCTTTCATTATTCTGAAGAGAATTGGTATATACAATGGCATCGACAACTGCGACTTTCTAATAATCGATTTAATTCATTGACTATTTGCAGTATTAACTAATTTATATTAATTTATATTAATCTGCCTCACAATATTATAAACTAAAATTTCTCAAAACTACACACATAGTTCCTATAAGGCTATACTCTTTCTTATCCACTCGAACATTTGCGTTGTTGGTTTAATTAGCCCAAAATCGTCACAAAAGTCACTATCTAAAATAAAGGATTGACTAAATATGTCCACTGTGAAAGGATCGCCGTGAAAGTGTAGAGCTCTTAATGAATTACGTTCCATCGCGTGTTACTGTGTCCATCGCGGAGGTGGTTGCTTCAAGCACGATCCTGCGTGAGTGCGACTCGAGTACAATATTGATGTGAACAGTTGCCGACCTTATGGCAGGTCGACGAACCGAACGTACAAATTAAACGGGAAAGGCATTTCACTCGGCCTTTCGCCACGGGAGAATTAGCATCGATTAGTACCAGCATCAATCAGATAGCAATTAAGAGACCACGCGTTTCTTTTCCCTCTTTTCGAAAGAGAGGGTCCTAAGGAAGGGATGATGATATTAATCTAACAAAATGACGTGCATCAGACATTAATCAAGTACTTGAATAATGACTCATTACTTGTTTACGAAACAAAGATGTTATTAAACACGTCTAACCCGAAGGTCAGTGAGTGCAATCAAATTCTTTTGATTTAAATAGTAAACAATCTCCTAATTTCACATACGAGGTTATTCATTTTATTTCCACGATTTCGTCGGCTAAAGTAATAATTATTTAGGTATAATTTCTTTAGATTATACACTTATAAAAGAAGCTTCACACCTCGGTAGAAACGTTCTGTGATTGACCTATCGAGCCGACTGTGTGATTTTCTTGAACAAGCAAACGATGCTATTACGACGATTCATGTGTTTGCCTGCCATTTGGTTTTTATTACTTGCCAGAAGCATCGAATTAATTGAGGCCAATTAGTGATCCCGGTGACACGAATCAACGGTGAAATTCTGCCACGAAAAAACCGGTCGATCAGCGAAGCTGTTGTTTACATCGAAGAAATGAAAAGACGATAAGAGGCAAGCGTCCGTACCTGATAAATCTCAATCATCGATAACCGGTAGTCTTTAAACTTTGGAACGGCAGGCAGAGAACTGTTTACCGAAACGAATATCGTAATTTTCGAACGAGTCACGAGACTGCTGGTTGCTAGTACACTATATCTCGGGAAGACCTCATGATGGTACGAAAAATACTGACACCGTCGACTAAAAGGCATCTACTATCTGACCAAACTGTCTCAATATCGCTCGGCTAAATAAACGCGGAAATATCGCCGAATCGCTGTATCGATAACGCGATATCAAATAGAGATAAGTGAATCTCGAAGCAGTCACCACTGTCCAGCGCTTTCTCGATATCCATCACTGATTTGTAAATCCGGAAAGCATGAAGCGGCTATTTTCAAATATTATTTTTACCGAAAAACCAGAGTGCATACAAGCTTGTTTTTGGAGGATAGCTAATGTAGCTCGTGATAGAAGACCTCTAAATGATCGACTTCGATTTCAATATACTTTTACGATGGATAGTATACGGATTCCTGATTGTGCAATTCCTTGGTAGCTATAAACAAGAATGATTAAAGTTACCTTCCTTCAATTTGTGACGATAATGTCGATGGACGTTATCCAAATCATAATATTTTTAAGAATTATGAAAATTACATCAATGGTCTGCAAAAGACGCTCAAATTGAATTTGACCAATTAGAGGAGAATTCTTATCTATCTAATTGAAAAATTAATATTTCGTATTACGTAAAAACACACCATTTGTATCAGTCAATTTAATCGTAGAAAATATTTAATTTTACTTCAAAATGCAACAATTTTGTCTACTTTCCTAACTTCAGAAGATTTCTGGGATTCAGATAATTATGAACAGGTCAATGGACGATACAAATTCTTAACGTGTACCAAAGTAATGAAAACAAACTTCTTTATATTTGCCTTTTCAACAAAAAGTTATAAAAATTACTTGTTTTCAAGGTTGTCGCTGAAGCATCTCCCTTGGGGTCGGTCAATGGATGTATGAACGCGAATAGTGAACTCGATTAACGTTCCTCTCGAAACGGCTCGAGGGCAACGATGGAAGTCAGAGGGTGAAACGTGGTCATCAGCGATCAGCTGCTCGCGGATCAATAATAGACGGTTCGCGTCATCAACCACAAAAGCATTACTCAATTAACCCGTACGCGTGGTTTGGCAAGATCTCGTCGGATTGTCCCGGCGAAGCTCTCGAAGACTGCCGCCAGCACGCGAGAGATCCTCCTTCCGAGAACTCTTTTTCTTTTGGCAGAAGCTGCTGGCAGCAAGCCCACAAACAACTCCCTGAGACTTCATGGCGAACCTCTCCCCTCCTCTCAACTCCTTCCGTCTCTCTCCCACTCTGTTTCTCCCCCTCCACTCTCAGTTCCTTCTTTTTGTTTCACACCTAACTCGGCCATAGAATTTTCTTTCGACCACTAAAAAAACCAGCTCACACGCTCTTAATTTTCATGTACACAACCGAATGTCCACATTACTTCAGAATTAGTTACTGAAAATATTTTATATAAATCCTTTTCAACGAAAACATGAAATAACATAAGACCGTATAAAGAACATTTTGTCAAAATCTGCATCAAATTGAAAACGAGAAATAAAAATGAATTCTCGGTTGTATACACAAAAATTGAACAATAGTGAAACGAACAAAATTAATTATCGTGTTGCTTCTTCGTAACACGGTTAAACTATTTAGTTCACCATCCTTCAATCGCGCAGAAACAAGCGGAATTCGTCCGATGGGGTCACGTCACTTAAACCGTTGCAATTAATAATTCGAAAGAAGCGATTTGGGACAACGTGGTGCGGGTGCTGACAGCGAGATCGTTTGCCAGACAAGAGACGCTAATAACGAAGTCGGCAACAGATTTGGTTCAGAGGATCACAGTGTTTCTAATTTTACTTAATGCCGTGTATTTATATTTACACAATTTTGCGACGATTTGTGGGATCTATATTCGACTAAGCGAGCTCTTAAATAAGAATCCACGAATTCCTTTCTCCTGAGGTCGACTAATTTTGGGATTCACCTCCGCTTCTGCTGAACCATTCGATCACTTACGAAGAACCCAGCAAAGAAATTTGATCTTCGGAATATTCGGAGAGACAAATCGTAAAAATGACTACGAGGTGAATCCGGCCCGTAGAAAGGGTTCTCCAAGGCGCCACTTGGCCAAAAGGAAACCATCAATCGTCTCACGACTTTCTAAAACTCTGATAACGTAGTTTTATCGACGCCTAAATGCCCTCCACAGATTGGATCGTTCTCTCGACCTGCTTTTTTCGAGATACCGGAATACGAAGGTGACTTATGACGAACCTTATCGTAAGCCTAAGTGCAACCCGGTCACGTTAATGACTCACTCTTGCATACGTGTGCATCCACTCGTCATCTTGGACATAGAACTATGCTCTTCGAGCCGACGCTGACCATTTTTCTACCAAACATCTATATTGCAGTATATTAATTGACGCGTAATATTTGTACAAAGGGTACTAAACTATAGAATTAAATTACTCGTACAATGTCCAGTTCTGCTTTCTGAATAATCTAATGTGTGAATGTGATAATGAAGTTCAAAATATTCATCATAAATTTAAGCAATCTAATATCTACGATAACCAACACATAAACTGATTACCATTAGACATAAAAATAATAATAGGTGAACCAAATTAATGTTATTGTTTACTATAAATATGCAGTCATTGTATTTGCAATTCATATGTATTTCAAATTATTTCCATGATAATCAAACTTTTTAGAACCCGCTTTTCCGAAAAAGAAACTTGGATTATTATTGATGGTCATAGTACTGAATCGATACAAAAGTAATGGAAACATCAGAGTTATTTAAGTAATAATAAATTTAAAAATGCATTCTGAAATGTGTGTTAACGTCTGCTATAAAATAACTGATTTGACGACGACCATTCGTTATCCGCTATAGTTATTCAACAGCGTCTTCAGACTTCGAACACGTGGATAACGGGTCTACCATCTCGACCTTGGGTCCTTGCTTTGAAAAACAGGCTATGAATAATATTTCTAGTACATAACACATGTAATTCAGATATCATTATCTGACTCGAACTATTTCGCAAGAAATCAACGTTGTGTAAAAATATCAACCGCTTCGAATGATCTTTTCGTTTGTCATTCTCAACGAGTGCTTTTCGTTCTCGCTACGAATTCGAATCCTGGCGTCAAAAAGAAAAACGATCTTTGATCTCCAGCGTAAGAGGCAAAAGAAAGATCGTACGCGTCAATCCGGCAACAGAAATAGCACGGCGTGCAAGATAGGTAAGGCGGGAGTGGTAAATAACGTGTAATCCTCTAATTATAATCGTCATCCCGCTTACGCGACGGATCCAACATCTTGTCGGAGAGTTCTAGACAAAAGAAGATCGACCGCTGACAACGATGCAGATCAGCCTCCCAAATGGAACTCTGTCGCGTGTTGGACAAACAAGATTAGGCAACCGGAATAGCACGGAATCCGCGTGCGGGGGCGTGTGCACAAAAATCTTGTCCGCGCCGAACACGTGCGAGCGAAGCGACGGCTGAATTATGCACGAAACTCCTCTCCCGTTTCGACGCTTCCTTCGCACACTGTATTTTTCCCTTGCATAATGGGATGAGGAATTACTATTGATTCGTATTAGACTTACGTTGAAAAGGAAAATACGTTGCGAAACAACACGTCCATCGAACTGGTAAATCTTATTTATCGAGCGCCGGTACCCGTCACGCCGGAACGGACACACGGTAGGTCTCCGCGAGCGTGTTGCTGACGAATGACTGAAATATTGTTTTTCTAGCCGATGTTATTGGTTTCTCGATATCAGATTTCTCTGTTACACCTTGGAAATGATGTGTGCAACATCAAGAACTTATGACGGCGCGTTTATGGTACGCGTGTGTATTTAGCTTCGGCGGTTTTCAGCGTGTTCGCAAGCCACTTTTCCACATAACATTTGCTTTTGAATGTTTATACAATTCCGTTCGCCGCGGATATTCGCAGAATGTTTAACTGTAGGCATTCCGATGCCAAGCTGAAAATCGATTTCTTCATAAGATATTCCAATGTAATCTACAATCTAACTAACCGATTTTGCAGGAGCAAAGTACATAGTGAAAATAGATTGAATCGTTTTATGATTCTTTTTATTCATGAGATGTTATGAATGAAATTTAATCTTCAAAGGCTTATTATTATACATAATCGTTTAACGTAGACTAAATATATTTGGACGCGATTTTTAAATATTCCTGTTTTTATAAAAGAAATAGGAATCTAAGGGATCCTTTTTATTTAAAAAAATTAATCTGTTCGATCCAATTTCCAAAATGTTATTCCATATTAAAAGATGTACATATGTATTCATTCACGATTGTATATGTTCTCAAAGTATGCGGATCAGCTAAATTGAAATGCAACACGAAACTGGACGAGAATAGCCAAGGTATATTTAGTGCAATTATTTCTGTAGGTTATAAAGTATAAATATTATTTACAGGAATCGAGTTTATCGCTACATGTGACCCAGTATTGGTCGACGAGCGACGCGACGTTTGTCACGTTTGTCGGCAAATCGTTTCATCTGCTAGTGTGGTGTCACAATTTCGGGAACGTTCGCGCCGGAGCATTTTCGCAACTATAAGCATAGTAGGGGGGCAAACTCGCTCCTCTCCTTTTTCCCCCTCATCTTTCTGTTTGTTTTGGCCGGATAAAAAGCCACCGCGACAAAGTACTCTTCCGGTTCGATTCTTAAGGCACGAAAATGAAATTACGATCTCGCCGCGGTTCAATGATCCGAGATGGTTTTATTAAAAGCGGCTAGGCATAAGTTGTACAGACGTTGTTTGGTTTATTAGCGAGTCGCGCGTGGTCACCGCCAGACAAAAGGCCCCATTAGGGGTTTCATGCGCTGGCTGTGGAAGCTTCGTATTCCGCGATAATTGTCAATATTCCGAATACACGGATCCCGTTGTAGAGAACACCGTGCATTATTCATTCGCAGTAAGGCGTCCCCGGTGACGGCCATTTGAGCCTCTAATTGGAAAATTCTCCCGTGATCATCGGAAAAGTCGATTATCGATTGACAACGGGTCATTTAAATGAACGCTGCAATAAAATGTGTCCGGCGACCTCGCTTATTCGAATCAGATTTAATGAGAACAATTTTCCTAATTCGTATTAATGGATTCTTAATGCTTTTACTTTGTACGGCCATTCTTTTATTGTGCACAAGATTTAATTTTGTGTTTTTGTAAATTCTAGATAGATTGAAATGCAGTCTTATTATGATAATATATATTATTTTTCAGTTATACGTATATTAAATTATATAGTAAAATTTGGAATATTTCATTTGAAGCCGTTATCGAACTAATCTGTCATAGACGTTGATAAAATTTGATGACAATTTACAGTTATAAAAGAATTCATTGTATTTCTCTATCTTGAGTGCTTCATTGTATTAGTGTATGAGTAAAATTAGTATTACGATTCAACTCAGAAAAAGCAATATTAGAACATGCCTTTTTAAAAAAAGGTTAATATAAATATTTGAATTTCATCGTACAAAACATTTCGCTAACAAATGAGGATATGAAAATTCTAATCGTTTTGATACATCAAGACGGCCAGAAAAATGGACCCCCAAAAATATTCAAGAATGACTTTGACGAAAAATCGCGAGAGATCAGGCGATATTGATCCTCGTGATGATAATTCGCGCCATTTTTTATCAGAGTGTTGCTCTCGCGAATTTATGTCTTCGAAAGAGATATTTTTGTTCGCTATTCGTCGCCTCGATATAATTTGCCGATCGTAGAGCCAGTTCGATTGAAGAGGAGCTAGAAACACGACCGCCGCGATAGAATAATCGCTAAAACGAAGCACCAAGGTCGCTCTGCCGCGTTGCAATTACATACATTGTCGACCGTGGAACGGAGCGAGATAGCCCTCGGCAGCGAAAAAAGGAAACAGATAGAAAGTCAAGTCCGCTTAAGCGGCAAACAACGCTCGGTACGGGATAACACACCCGAGAACTCGATTACTGAAAACCTTGTAACATATTATTTTGTGTATATCACTCCCACGCAGATGTTACCGTGACAGGAGCTCGTTTCTCTCGTTAAATCTTAACAGAGCTCTTTAAGCGGGGAACAGAATAAAAACCGGCTGCTGCTATGCCGTCGATTTATTCAGCCGATCGACCGAAGAAAGAAGCTGCACGCCTGCGTTCGGCTCGCGAGATCTATTGCGAGAAAAAGTGGAAAGGGAATCGTGAAGGTGTTAATGGAAGAAGCGAGAGTCGTCGTCGATCGTTTGAGAGAGGACGTTGCACGATCTATTGAGAACACGCGAGTCTCTCGTGGGCTGCTCGGGAATTGATTACCGAGACGGACTCGTGAGACCACTTGTTAACTCGTAGATAGCTATTTAATAATCTGGTAAACACTTGCTGAGGGGATTTCTCGCCTCTACGAGCGCGTGACTCAACCCACCGTAACTAGGCTTTATGGCGAAACTAACTATCGGCTAAACTTCGGTTGTATTTCATTCTTTTTATGGCTGAGTACCTATATCTGTAGTTATTAGTCTTAACAAGTTTCGACACCGGTGCCCTGAAAATTTTATGGGGCTTAAAATAAAAGTCAACCCCCCGACCATTTCTCAGCGGTTTTATAGTCGATCAAATATTTTTCGTCAATGCTTTTTAAAGCAGTGAAAAAGCTCGAATGTTTGGTATTCATTCGCAATTGTAGATATATGCGTATCTATAGACGCAAACGTTGCAAATAGAACGTGTTTTACCACGTTTACATAAAACCTGGGTGGAGTTGTGTATTAGTACAGGGTCGGCGAACCTCGGATTCATTTCAACTCTATGTTCAATAGTATTAATAAGAGTAGTATGAATAGCATTTGACTATTTAGTTTGCAATCATTAATTGAAATTGTCAGCAGAAAAATCTGTCATATCTAAAAGAGGCGCGTTAAAAAATATGTTGAAGAAATTGCTGAATAAAATTGTGAATGTATCTAAGCATATTAAATTATATTTTTGTCAAATACAGTATACAAAATACAGTACCGTAAAACCTAAATTATCTGGCCTTTGTTATGTGAATTTGTTATTATTCAAATATGGCTCGCATAAAGATCTATCTCATTCATTTACGATACGATTTACTATATAAATCAATATGGATCTGTTATACCTATTTATATACTTATTTATTAAAACCTATTTAAAATTGATGGAACTATGAAGGAATAAAAATCTTAGAAGCAACAGACCTCAGCTGTTTCGGTATTAAATGTCTTTCTAGGACAAATCAATTTCCATATTGTAGAAACAGTTGTGCTCAATGGTTGGTAGTTCTATCATAAATTTCGTAATAGGGTATCGATCGAGCGTTCCTTTCTCTTTGATCACGAATTTCCAGACTACGACAGGTCGCCGCGTAATTAAAGAATCAGTCCGTATAAACACGAAGCGCTTTTATGGTCGTCGAGTGTCGTAAACGTCTCTGTTTCCACCACCGGTGCCCTCCCTCGGCGTTCGCAGATCCAGCGATCGTTGACCCGCGAATATAACCGGCAGTCGAGGGTAAAATCGTCTTGTCGCGAGAACAAAATAATACGTCAATTATCAGCGTGGGGCGTAAATGGTAAGTAGCCTCGGGCAAAGGAGATCCCGCGCTCGTTTTACAGCCTCTACGTGACCGAATAGACTATAGATGATAAGCGGAGCCGCGTAAAGAGCGGAAGGGGACGATAGAATAATATCGTACGAGGAACCCACGCTCTGCCTTAATCACGATCGTTTGCGGAGAGATACGGCTTAATTAAGATCAACATATGCACTGTTTCGTGCACACCAACAACTGGACGCTCCTTGTCCCCTAATTCCTGGAAGCCCCGAGCATATTTACGTTCGATTTCTTTATTCATGCGACGATAATTTCAATATGACGATAACAAACCGTCCGGCGGTGAATAAATTTATTAACCTTACATTGAACTTTGCTCGAAGTCACAAAGACGTAACTGTACCGTTCATAATTTAACTAATAGGTTCTATTAGTTTACGATATCGAACCGAGTTATCGAAATAAAAATAATTAGGCTAATAGAACTTTCGAATTGTATATTTAGTATTGCTTCTCGAATTGTTATTTAACAGGTGTCTATCCTCGATAAGCATACCGTGCCAAAAAATTGATAAAGTGGGCCGATCAAATGATAAGCGTAATGAAGCTCGTATAAGTATTGTCATTTTGTGTCAATCTAGTAATCAATTTCACGCTTTCAATTTTACAATTTGTTTCCGTATTAGTTCAGAAATGAACGCGATTAAATATGGACGCAAATATTTTCTCATTATCAACGCAGGAATACGTACTTGAAGTTGGAAACTACAAATAATAAGAATATCGAACGAGATAACGATTTTAGACAAATACGACATACCATATTTAAGTACGTACTGAAATTGATAGGAAGAATCAATATCGCGATGTCTAGTCAAACATTGAGAGTAAAAATAGCATTAACGTCTACAAGGTGTTCCGTAAATGTTACGTCGTGTAAAGATCAATCAAAAAGAAATAATAATATTTTATAACAATTTCACGTTCTATGTTCTAATTGAACGTTTAGGTATCGCCAACTACAAGGTCAGAGATGACGAAGAAATGCAAAATCCAAGCCCATATCGAATGCTTTAAGCAGACATGAAAAGGCTTCCGATACTTTCATACCTTCAAGAGGCCAATAAATCTGAATAGGTGACTAATGAACGCCGCAAGTCACAATTGAAAATCATTGAATTTTATGCACCAAATTTTTCACACTATTCATTTCACAGACTTGTGAAACAAAACATCAATCCATTTTTCATTAAATCACAATTGTTGAACTATCGAACAGTTGAGAATGAGCTTTTGAGTGGTGACAGTACAAACATGTATCCAATACAAATAATTCTAGTTGGAAAGAAATATTTGTCCACTATTTCTTTTACAATTGTTTCCTGAAACAATTTGATTTTTGTTTTTGATTTCAGACCTGTTTGGTTTCTAGCCACCCTGAATATCATGTCGGGAGTCTCGTGAAATCGCACCACCGTGTGAACACGTAAATTGGAGACTTGATAAAGGCAGCAGGAAATCAGAAAACATGCGAGACTTCCCATCCTTTTAAACCGCTTATCTTTACTTCGAGTGGAGCATCAAGCGTGGCTCTGTTCGAGCGGGCACATGTTTGCTTGGCCTAAAACAACACAGTACCACTGCCACGCGGCTCGTGTGTCAGTGGCCTTATCGACGCAGCGTGTTCGAGCCTGTTCGCACTTGTTCAGAGCGTGTGTATGTGTGATGCCGGGGCGCCACAAGTTCGCGCGAGCATGCTCAAACCAGACCCCGTACCCCACGAAGAATAGTTGCGAGATCCTGTGAGATCTCGAAACCCCGCGATCAAGTTTCCGGAAAGAAGGGATGACGTAATTCGGTCTGGTACGCGGCAGATCGAGAGAAATTTAAATGATATTTTTTTATTCGCTGCTGGATATACAGAGCTGATAACGCGGCTGCGATAATACGGCGGGAGGGCAGCGGATTCTGAACCGGGTAGAGCGCAAGGCCGCGAAGGAAACGTCGAGTGTGCTGCTTATCTTGTTTTCGATAGGACTTCAAGGACGCGCCCGAGTTGTATGCTCCCGAGTCTGGTGCTCTTTCGAGCTTGGTCTCGATCGCCTACATGCTGTACGGAAGGCAGCGATACCTCAACCTTGTTGGATTTGGTCGTCGAAACACTGAGAACATTAAACCTGTCGTGCCGGTCAAATTGAACGGTCCCAAATTTTTGATTTTAATATTGTTGAGATTATAAAGACTCTCTCACAAGAAATACCAATTTGTCTAAATACATTAAGTCTTAAAATTCTTATAAAGTAACACATGGCAGACATCTTTGGAGCTTGGTATATAGAATAGAAATCATAATCGCTTGATTTAATCAGTTCTGATTCGATTAATCGTCATTAAAATTTTCATGATTCACTAAGGTCTGTAGAAACATTAACAAATATATGTCGAAAAACTTAATGGATAAAATAATAAATAATTCTGAGCATACACGGTGATATTTTTCTGACAAAGGTAAATTGTGCTAACTCGTGACTAAGCTCTGGATTTTTGTGTAAACTAAGATCTATCTTATGTCTATCTAACGCTGTAAATTCCACCTATATTTGTCACAAATACAGTGCAAGGAAAGATACCAAGAGAGAAGACTCGAAATCGAGACGGCATGGTGAACCATATCAATTGAATCGAGCACAGTCGAACGTCGATAGTATGGGATCTCACCTCTATCAATCCATCGATACCGCATCAAACAGAATAAACGTCCGCGGTCGTCTAATAAAGCCGATAAGCGTGCCGCCAACGATTGCCGTATGGTTTTCGTCAACGTGAGAACTGTGAAAAACACAACCCAGCGATACGTACATATGTAAAAAAAAGAAAAGAAATATGAAAAATAAGAACAGATCGCGGTAACTAGAAAAACGAAACGAGCAGAGGGAACAAAGGAGCTTTGAGAGTTCGATGCACCTTCTTTATCGCCGAACGATACCAATACCGGCAGGAGTCCGCATTGGTCTGCTCCTTGGCGACGTCACCGTATCAATTGTCCGGGTACCGTGTGATAATGAATACGTCTCTTTCTCCTCTTCTACCCTATTGTACTCTCCGCGCGTATTCTTTCGCCCGCGCTGTCACAGCGGCCGAGCAGAGAACAAAGGCCAAGCGTGTTAAACGTGAAATGTTTTATCGGGAAAAAATTAAAAAGACTGCCGATAAGAAGATTCTTACGAAACTATTCTTACTAATCGACCAACTGGAAATATCTTCTATCGTGCTGTCCGATCGTAGCGACAGTACTGGACATTCAGAATTGATGGCTCGAGACTTTCATTGGTCTTATTTTGGTGTACGAGATTGACTTGTTGTGAAAATACAAATATTTTCTCATCGACAGAAGTTGAAGGTTAATTCTTTCTTTAATAACTTTACGATAAATTAGTATGTAATTCATTCATTTTCCTAGTATTTTATATTTCACCAGTTTAGCCATAAATGCATCGAATCCATCAGTCAGCAATTGAAAACTAATAATAAGATTTATCCAAGTTGCCCTTTGTACTTATTCTTGAAGTTATTTTTGCAGATTCTTCCCCTATACAAAAACTATTTAAGTCAATTAAAAAAGATGCCCTCTCGCAATAATATTTCGGGTTCGCGTACACGCTACTCTGCTTGCAATTAGTCGAACACGCAGCAAAGCCATTGAATTTCGGACCTTCTATTTGCATCGTCGACCACGTCATTAGAAATCAGAGGATACTTAGCGTATCAGCGGGCGAGCCCGTTAACGAAACCGTGGCTAATGAGTCAAACTTCCTATCGCAGTCGAGAGTTCGCGCAGACCTCGAATCTCGCGGGAAACCAGCACGCGATAGTCTCCCGCTGATAACAGGGAATCCGTGTCACGACTGACAAATGAGCATCGAAATTGACTAGACCGAACAGGTCGCTTAGCCAGACCTGTTGCGTTTTCTAATTTTAACTCTCAGCTCTGTATCTCCTCTTCAGGCTATTGAAACGCGCGGAGCTAATCGAGCGGCGACGACTTTCAAACGCCCGCAAGCTGAATAAACCTAAAGAACAAAATGGACGTACCGTACTACTTGAGCATCCTTTGCATGTCGAAGGAAGTAGTTTAAAATATCGTGGTCGATGGAAGTCGTATAAAAAATACTAAACACGTAAAACTCATTTATAGGAGTTAAAGGCAATAAGTTGCGGAAAAAGTCGCATCAAATAACGTAACTTCACAAGACGTATTTATTATATATCCGATAAAATTCCACGTAAAAAGATTCTAAATAATGGCCTTAAGAAGTTTTGAAGAATATTCTTCAAAATGACTTCGGTCATTTCTCAAAAAAGTTCAAGCAGTCCAATCGTAATGAAAGAATTATTGTTATCTTCGAAGGTGTTCAAATATTTGGACATGCGTATTGACTGTACGCGAATGAAAACGAATCCTTGAAGAGACCAATTGCGAAGATGGGGAACAGCGCGGCGAGCACGCAGCACAATCTGTTCCCAGCAAAAGAAGACCGGTCAGCGAGTAGTAGGACTATAAACAATGACTTTCTAACAGGGATGGATGCGCGAACGTGGGCCCCGGGCAAGGCGAGCATCGCAGGGAGTTGATAGATTCCAGATGCTGGTATGTAACGGGGCCGTGAAGTATGGTCCGGGCGTGTGTGTAAAAACGTTGAGAAAGCTAGCGAGGAACGGTGAACGCGAGCAAGTTGATCTCGCGTTTAACCTTTCGCATGTTTCTTCCGAGAAATTAACGAGTGACCGATAAGATACCCGGTCATTGCAAACGTAAAACTCGGGATGCGCTTCTTGGTAAACATTTAGAACAGGCTCGAGCAGGTTCGAACAGGTTCGAACAGGTTCTAGCAGGTTTCAATAGTATCCATGGACAGGATAATACAGACTCGAGCTTGACAATGAACTACAAGATCAGAGTTGAACAATGAACTACAAGATCAGAGTTGAACAATGAACTACAAGATCAGAGTTGAACAATGAACTACAAGATTTACTTTTGTGAAATTTGCAAAAATCGATAGTAGAACCACGGTTTTCGTAGTAACAGGAGCGTTCGGATAATAGAATAATTACTAAATTAAACTAACTCATACATGTACCGCCTTATATGAAACTATTCACGCATGAATATTCAGATAGAGAGTTTAGGACATTTGTGATTCTACTATATTTAAATTGTTTACGTTTACGATGCTAGAAAATAATGCCGGCTTCTATTTGTCAATATTTAATTATCGTAATAATAAAATTTTATTTTAAAATCTCTATTGCCAAATAACATCTATATGAACAGTATTAAATTTGTAATAGAATTTTCAATTTTATTTTTTGGAAAGCTTAGAATTCGTGACATGACATCATCAGTCAGAAGCTATTTCTGCGTATATTACAATAAAGTCGGCGTATTCATTGCAGCCATTTGGAATATCGCGTTGAAAGTCTGATAAATCAAATTGAATCGAACGTCGAAAACAACAGCCAGCCAACGACAAATATTTTTTACTCATTGCTATCGATCTGTTGCCATTGAATATATGATTAACCGTCGTGTAAGCGATAATTATATTACTCAAAACAAACACTCGTTGAAAATTGGCGTTCGGTGCTGAAGACCGGACTGTCCGGTGTGACTCATGCGTCATCGACGAGCCGCTGCGAAACTAATTTTGTTTTGTAACTAGCTATTAAAAAAATGGCGTGTAATATCGCATCACCGTTGACTGGGGGAAACCTTTAGGCGAGGGAGCAGGTAGCGTCTTGTTTGCTTGGGCAGCGCATGCGACGTATTTACCTCGATTTCGTTAAAATTTTAACGTCTACCCGAGATTCGGGAGAGCGATAAGCCTTGTGTACGCCCGTGTCGCCTGCTGCAACGAATGACGGTTTCGGCGTTGAATAATGGAACCATTAATCGTTTGTATTCTGTGGAATTATCGTGGTTCAAAGCTACAAGGATTTTAAGTTGATTGAAATGTTTATATCAATTGCGAATGTGAAACCGGCATTTAAGTCTATCATTGTTTCTACTTCCACAATTGCGCGCGTCAAAGTTATAAGCTGAAGATGTACAGCACTCCTTCGTATGTAAATTACGGTCAGCAAATTGTACGTATCTTTTTATAGAGACCTACAGTCCAATTGCGAGTTATAAAGGTCACGCGACGATGGTTCTTATATCATAGTATAAACGCTGTTAGAGCAATTACTTTTTGTTTTAATCGCGATATCTTCTGGGAGAAGTAGATATTTTCATTTGAAATCGAGAAATACCGTAACGTTCAGTGTTCGGCCATTATTAAGGTACCAAAATACATAAATTGACTTTGAAATCACAATTTGAAAAAAATCCGATATGAGAACAGTTCTGTAAAAACAGAATCAAAAAGCTTTCGACCATTTGCAATAATTTGACAGCTACAAGTAGGGAAATGTATTTGATAATAAAAATCGTGCAGCGTCCATTAAGTTTGTTGGTAACCTCCGACATAAATAAAGTATCTATCAATCACTTTCCCCCTATTCACAGAATCCCACGCTTTCCCGTACCTGGATTTCTAATTACAGCCAGTGCATACGTGCCGCATAAATTTATGGTGCATGGGGTATTGCACTCCTCTCGCCTAACTCGGCTACCGGGTTTAACCCCTAACTGGAAGAACAGGATCAAAATAACCTATACTATCCCTCAAGGAGTCCTGCGAGACTGGTTATAACGCTCGTCTACCTGAATGGCCTGTCCTTTTCATAAGTATCCTATTATCAACGTTTCCAGAACAAAGTATTGTTCCATATGGAAACGTTCAAACAATCGCATCTCCTTGATTCTTTCTTGCGACTATATTTAATTTCTCTGCTTCAAAAATGTTAAGTATATTGTACTCTGTTATTTTTAGAGTGATTGAAAATTAAACGGTTTCTAGTATCGGTATCGTTAACTGGTAGTTAATAGCAACATTCTAGTTGGAAGAAACATTCGGCTCTGTTAGTAATTTAATGAAAACGTGGGTGGAGAACACGTATCCTAATTTCTTGCCTCATCCGAACACCAAGACACGTCGTGTCGTTCACATATGAGTAACCCCAATTTTTAAATAGGTCTTTAAATTTATATTGTACTATATTCAATTCAAACCGGACGTTACTACGATATTCAAAATGCAAAATAGTCAAACTAGTAGTTACTGCAGTAAATTTCAAGGGTAGAATGTCCCCACATGCTTCCCCAAACACTGGGAAGAAATCGAGAAACAGAACTAGGTTCATTCAGAGGAGGTTTCACGTCTTCGCCGATGACACGAAAAGAAGCAAGAAAAAGCTGTGGCCTCGCGAGAGTGCCCGCGCGCGCGCCGAAGCTCGGACCCGTTTCTCGAGGTCTTCGAGAAGCGAAGGCGGCCTATGACCGCGCGCAACAACATTGAGAACCAGAACCCAGATCGCCGGAACCGGTTCTCGCTCGCTTCGAAAACAATTTTACGATCTCGGGGGAGCCGAACGGCGCGGCGAGCAGGGCTAGTAACAGAAGGCAGGGGTAGAAAAGGAAAGATTCGACGACAAGAACGTGTCTCAACGAGCCGCCGCGTACCCAGATGGAACGTATATCCTCATCAACCTCGGGTCATAGAGTAGGAAGAGGTTCGATGCCGGCGATAGAGGGAAAACATGAAAGAGCGAAGAAAAGAGGGGAAAAAGAAGTAGCGGACATACGACATTGGGATTCGCGGGTTAAAAATAATTCAAAGCAATCTATCGTTGGTTATGCGGTTTCTCTCTTCGTGCCTCCGATCCCTCTGTCTGCTCTCATCGTTCAATTTACGCGACTTCAAAGGCGCTCGGCGAGAGAAACTCTCCAGTCGCCGATGATAATAAACAGACACGTTAGATTTCGCTGGCAATCGAAACTGGCTCCCGTTGGCCGACGGTGTTGCGTAACGAGGCGGCGGCGGTGGCGGCGAGCAGAGAAAAACATTAGAAATGCAAAACTATGGAGCGAGTCGGCGACCAGGCACCGCAAACTTGTCTTGTAATGACTGTGTAGTTAACACGGCTACCGAACAAACCGCTTCATTATTTCCACGGCTCGGCCGCGAAATATCGCTGCAATTCCGCGGCTGATGAGATCCTGTTCTCGGCTGGCAATTTCGGAGAACCACAAGGCGTTTATGAATGAATTCGGCATAGCTCCGAATGCAAATCGGCCGACACACGAGGAGGCCAACGTGACCGAATCAATCTCCGACCTGAACACTGTTGCAAATACGCTCTGCGCACGGTAGCAAGGAAACCACGATTTAATTCTGATCCGGCACCCGTGTCGAGTCGACACATTTTTCACTGATTCTGAAGAAACCACCATTCTGTTTTGTTGTCAATAATCTTATTTTAAATACTTTCTGTTTCATTTCGGAAAATGAAATTTACAGAGTTCATCGTTCGTAACTCTATCAGATTTAGTTTTTATTTCTGTTGAATCAGTTTGACGAATTTATATTTCTTGGCAGACGATAGAGTGGAATACAAAATAGTATAACTATTTCTATTGTTTTTTTTTTTAACCATTTCGGTAATCAGAAACATCAAAATGAGATGAATTTATCATTGGTATCAATATAGCTACTGTACACGCGAAAATATAAAAGTAAATGTATTATTTAAACCAATGATTATGCATTGAAATTCATATACAAAGAATTCCAATTGTTTCGCTTAATTTAATACAGTTCTGTAGAAGTCTAACAAATTAGTATTGCATTAGAATTTGCTTTTTTCATCCATTAAAAAGTAAATGAAGATAAAAAATATTTCTAGGCGAATGTATATCTCATATTGAAATTAATCAATGTCTTTCTGGTTTAAAAAGGGTTTCCCGAATTGGAGAAATTGTTGTCACACTCTTTAAGTTTCCATCTGGGTATCTAAACGCAATTAATAACACTTGATCTTTATTTTATATAATTCCTTTTCTTCTTTCAATTTTTTTTTCATTACGAAACAGTAAATGCATATGACTTGATAACACTGTTATTTTTGAGACAATAAATTCAGCTTCCTCTATACCAGCCTCAGCCAGATATCTGAGCTTTACGCTCATCTCTTACAATAGCTGAATCATTACTCATTGCCAACACGAGAAAGAATTGTCTGACGATACCAATCAATGGGTGTTCAATCTACAGGGAGCAAAGTATCTGATTACAGGGACAGATAAAGAAAGTCGCGAGACAAACTGCCCGATAAGTATGCGGATACGCAAAACTTTGCGACAAATCCATTCCGACGACTGAACTTTGATATTCAAACGCGTTCGATTCGCTTATCTCCCCGCCTTCAACCGCGAACTAACAGAAATTGGCAACAAAGTATCGGTAATCATGCAAATACGATTAAGCAAAAAATGTTTCCGAAACAACGTGACTCCGAGGAGATAAAAAATGTTATAGTGTATTGATTATAACCCGACGTGTCCACTAAAAAGACAATTATTTCTTATGTTTTATACAGCGTTGGACAATCTATTTAGCAAATTTGCAATTGTCAAACTCAGCGATTTGAAATTATGCGTAGTATGTTACAAAACAGTAAGTATCCGAATTTACAATATTGATCCAGTTCAAGGATGCAATATATTTTGATGCTCGAAAATTATCATGAACAAAGATTGCGGCTATCACCCAACTTTGTCGAATTATTTACGTACTTCTTAACTCGATTAACAGGTTCTTAAGTAACGAGTCACGTTCAATTCGCGTATCTGAAAATGAAAACCGTCGACGCAACGCATAGTCGAGAAGAATGCTGTAACGCATTATAATCAACAGTATACACATTACAAAGTTGCATACACAGAGAGTCGCAATAAACATATGACGTCTGTTGGCAACTCTGCTGCAGAAACGAATCAACACAAGCGACGACAAGCGACGACCAGAGACGTGCACCACGTGTTATTTACGTGAAGACGGTGCTGAATGCGCGAGTTCTGCATCGTTAGAGAATATAGAGTTTCGTTTATTCAGGTAGCAGAGATAAAGAAACATTGCCCATAGTTTTGCCAGCGAGCAGCTACCGCGTTCGAATTATTACATAAAAGTGACTCGGACAGCCGACTTTAAATGCGTTCCTCGTGTCGATTCTGATTAAGCAAGTTGCACCAATAAAACGTTATGTCCGGGGCCTAATAGTCCGATAGAAATCTCCAGAAATAAACAGTTCAACTCTGATCATTAAACGATCTTGCAAAATCCAGTTTGGAACTTACTTTCTCAATCGTAGAAAATTGTTCAGTCTAATCTGTACTGTATCCACTATGTTGTAAAATTGTTCACGCGTTAAGACCAGAACATAGTAATATAACAATTGCTGTGAACCGGCCATCGCGCGAAGCGTGTATGAAACATGTGAAACAATCAAATTACCGGTCGCTCGTTAGTATCGTTTAAAGTTCCTGGGCGCAAACGACCGCAGGAAGCGACACGGTACGTTATAAGAATACAACTTAGAGTTTACAGGTAGGCCAGCAAGGTTTCGGGTGAACGCGCAGGATGATGAAACTCGTCAATAAAACTGGCGATACACGGCGGCCTGGGAGGGGCAGAGGATAGATTTCTGACGCAAGAACGTAGGACTCCTGCGTGTCATCCCCGCGACCAATCCAAAATTTGTACCTACCAATATTGAACGAGGGGAACCGTTTACGGTCAGAGGCTGGTGCGACCGTGTTATGAAACCTTTCGAATTCAAACACGCACGGAAATAGAACGCGAACAATTTGCCAGAACAGTAGCTAACCGGTCCCCGTTCTCGAAAACCGTGACCTGACTCACCGCGAGCAAGTTTCTCGCCAGTTTTCTTTTTCTAGCTGTCACTTATTCCGTTCGTTTCCTTCGATCGGGGGTAACTAAGCCCGATACACAACGGAGATCCAGATTAGCACGAAGGCTACAGGTGCGCACGGAGCAACAGGAATGAACTGTAGTTCAGAGCGATCCTTATCTGGATTAAGAGTTTCGAATAACATATTCCACTTGAATATTATCAATCGATATCGATGCGGTGGTCTCGATTGCCTTGGAGGTAAGACACGCCGAGAAGCGACAGATTACTCATCGAGAATGAGTAACATGTTAATCGGTGGAAACAGACTCGTGTAGTCGCTTATTTGATCGACGATTCCTGCGTCTAGCTGATAGTGGCAATTTATCGGTGATTTTAACATTTTGCTAATTTGGTAATCTATTTTTGTCGTTAAATATCCGAGCAAACGAAACTTTATTAGATTTTTTTGTTTTCTAGTTTTGGTTTAGTTAAGTATTTATCTGGACGTTTTGATCGTCTTTGAGTCACTATTGAAACTTTGTCGAAACTTTCTTTTTGGGATTAAATGTAAAACTAATCTGTAAATGAAATATAAGGAAAACTCGCTTGCGCGTTGATAAATTAACAGTTTCATGAATTCGTCAGAATTATTGGGGGATTTTCAAATACAGCCTCGCAGACGGCAAGTAGTCGATTAAGGGTTAATAGCATCGCGATAGACAAGTTATATCATTTACGTTTGATTTATTATAGTCCGTTATTTGAAACAACCCGACACATATTGATGGCCGTAATGCACCCAATTGCAATCGCTGCAAGCTAATAGGATATGAAATACAGAACCGAACAACTATTATCAGTTTATCATACCAATTATAATACGTATAAGTCTCTTTTATTCACTCTACTCAATCGAGTTTCAAATTGATTGTTGAATAATAGTCTGTGACTATTATTCAAACGGGCTTTACGGGTAAAATTGACGCTAATAATTTCATGTAAATGTTTAATTTCAAATATGTACTTAAACATTGATCCATCCGAAAAGATGCAACGGAACCTAAGGAGAAAATGCAGTTTATAATGTCGTCATGCGTTAATTGCATTTTAAATATAGTTTAAATTGTTGCTGCATGAAAATGAAGATTGCTCGTCCATACTTCGTGAGTTGTTTTAGAACGCGACAACTAGAGATTTGAATAATTGGTAACGTTATTATAAAAAATGAGTCAATTTATCCATAGGTTTCTGATATTGCTACACATTTTTCAATCGGTTACTGTTGCGTGACTGAAAACTATATCGGAATTACAATATACATATGCAAGAGGAAGATTTTCATATTTTTCAAATAAGCACGACATATTTGATCACGGTAAATCAGAATCTTAACAAAGTTAAAGTTAAAAATTGCTATATTATTTTTCGAAAGAATATTTATATTCTTTGTAGTCTAAATGAACGAAAACTTCCAAAACCTGCGAATAGGGCAAAACCAATGCCTGTTTCGATTTTAACCGGTGCCGTCTGCGTCTGACTATTCTGGCACGGCACTCTATTTCTGCCGAACAAGTCGTAAGATCTCTGCGACTTTCCGAACATGCCGGTCGCATGTGCCTGTATGGAGAAATTGTATGCACGCGTACGTAACAGGGCCTTAATTGCGAGAAACGCGTGGAAACTGCCTGGAAAGCCGGTCGATCCCTCAGCTTCTTGCTGTTACCAGGCGAATAGGCACAGCGACGACCTGCGCGCTCGTCGAAAATGGTAAACTGACCGGCTCGCGCAAACGGACCGCTGGGACATTTAAATCGTGACGCGAATAAAAGGCAAAAAGTGCTAAACGAAAGATAGAGAAAAAAAAGATGTATGAAACAAACTTACGTCATTTCCAATCTGACCCATGTTGGCGGCACCACCACAATTCGCGATTGTATCCGCCTTCGGGTAAGACTCGGTCACGTTAGCCACAGGAATTTTGGACGATTTTAATAAATACACTATGTTTTAATATATATCTATGTACATAAATGTACGTATAAAGTTAAAATATGAAAGACTTCGGTAGTGTATACGAGTTGAATAATAAAAAAAATGGCTATTCTTGGTTTTAAAGCTCTCTTATTCCTTCTCTCTCGATCTCTCTCTTTCTTTCTCGCTCTGTGTCCCGTATAAAAGTCGGTAGTCGTGAAAATAATCCGCGATCTTCAACGCCGAGAACTCGTTCTCGCTCTCTCTTTCTTGCTCTCTTTTGGTTTCACCGGTTAGTTTTGACGGTAGGTTTTCCTTTGAGATTGAACGTCCGTGAGTTGTCACACTCGTGGAACACCGGTGAGAAATTACCAGTCATAATAAATATCACAGAAATATTGCTGGTACCCTGGCGCGAGCGGGTATCGAGATATTAGGCAGACCCGGCTTTTCTTTTCGTACCCACGATAGCAAGACGGGAGTCAAAGAAAATATAGAAGACTGACTATGTACGAGTGGAAATATCGTTCACATAAACACCGGCCACTCGAGAAAATAAAAAAAAAAGTAACTAGGAAGATCACACGAATTAGGTTACACTGGACATTACGTGCAGGGAGATTGTTACGGTGAACGATGTGCACGGAAAGAGAGCCGGTTGCTAACTGACGATAACTAATGCCACGATAGCCGAGCTGAGCGCGGCGATCATCTGATCGAGTTGCCCAGGAGGGGATGGAACAGCTGGAGAGGGGATTCGCCGGTTCTTCGTGCATGCCATTGGTCGACCGACAGTGCCGTAGCAACAGGGGGCAGTGACCCGGAGCGAGTACAGTAGAATTTTCAAGAAATTCAGCGAAAAATCATTCGTCTGTCGCTGGGCCGTCTTTGTCTAACTCTGACATTTCACTAATAAATTGGATTCTGTAATACGTTCGTCTTACAAATACAAGGCGTGCATCGAGTAGGTTTTGCCTTGGTAGAGGAGAACGAACGCGGAAAATCGTTGATACGAGGCTGGCGAACGCAGGCAGCCGGCTTGATCAGCTGATGCCTTAGCAACAGGAGTACGAACCATGCTAAAAATATCGACCCCATCTGATTATCCGGCCGATGCAACGCGTTGTGCGGCTTGCCGGTAGAAGTAAACGACGAAAGCCGGCTTGTCGCTGTATCCCAGGCTCGGCCTTTTCACGATTGAAAAAGTGGAAGCTTTCTGGAACATTTCAGAATTTTCCGAGGCTCGTGCACATCTGCCTACCGACCCACCCCTCTTTCCGACTACGGAAATCTTCTATCTGGCCATTTAAATGGTCAACGGGCGGTTTCTCGGCCTTTTAACGCACAGCTGACGGTTCAATAACTCGTCTGTTGCCATGTGAATTCTGGGGACTTTAAACCAGGAATATAGAGCAGTAAAACTAACTCGCACCTTTTAAAAAATATTACTAAAATACCGAGTTTCTAAAACTATACATTTTTGCAGTACTAACTAGTTGAAAACAACTAGGCTTTGGACATCATTGTTGCCAAAATATTTATTATTCGACAACCTGTTATAATATGAAACTGCGAATCTTTGTGTAAATCTAAATTTTCTATGTTTATTTCGAGGAACACGAGTCACTTAGAAATTTTTAACTTTTTCGATTTTCCCCAATTTTAAAAATTTTTCTACTATATTCATATTGATCATGAATGTAAAAAATTTGTAGTATAATAATAAGTATTAAATATATACTGAGATATGTTTCCAATAATACAACAACGAAAAAGTAAGAAATCTGGTCCCAATCATCCTGAATGAAGATAGATTAAATCTTTTGAGAAATATTAATAAGTAAATCTCCATCACAACATGGGTGCCTTGGTAACTTTAACAAGTACTTGCTTATAACGTTATTCGCGTATAAAATATTTCAAACAGGAATTACTTACACATATAAATATTACTCTTTTGTTGTCTATGATCTTACCACGCATACAAATTTTCTTTTTTCTTCTACGAAATCATACAGTGCGCGGTTGAGAACGTGACAAGTAGTTTCACATTACGATCACAGCCAGATACACGTTGCCGGGGTTCGAAGCGTCGGCAGCCGGTAATCTCTCCTCGCATAATCGAAGATTCTTTGAAGGCGGCTGTTCGCGTTGTTTATTAACGTTTATGAAAAGGCTCCTTCTTCACGGGGGTGGCAAGAGGGAGAGAGTATATTATCGCGATGGGTGCGTGCGCAAGGATGTTGTGAGTCGCGAATGTTCGTCGTGGCGAACATTCGTTGTAACTATACGGATCAATGAGAGCCGGCCTCTTTGTAACGAGGGGGAGAGATGATGAAGAGCCATTCTGGGCCTTTAAGGTTCCTTTGTCTTCCAAGGACAACGCGAAATAAAGCCTTGGTAAGAAGCGAGGTAGGGCTCTCTCCTTTTCATTTCCGCAAAACACTGACGCGCCTTTGTCAAGAGCACGAGTAACGTCGAGAAGATTGTGCGGCTGGGTTTTTTAATGCATAACTCCTCCAAGGAACCATTAATGATGACTTGGGATGCCGTAAATCATATTTAAAGCTGCGAATCTTTACCACCAACTTTGGTTAACTTTAGCCGTGACGCGATCGCTGTTGACAATATTTAATCCCTAATTCTGCAATCGATTCTTATCTTTGATTGCGTGCGGTTGCAATGCAATTTCATAAATACATTTGAACTTTCTTACTTTATTCTTGGTTGAACTTCTAGTTATAAGTTAAAAATGTCTTTCCTCTTTCAGTAATTGAAAAAGGTTGAAAATACTGTTTTGTATGTTATAAAAAAAATAATAAAGAAGGAAGTTGCTACTTCATGTCTTCTTTTTATTTGCTACTCTCGCAATTTACGTAATTATTGAATCACTTCTTGGACATCGCCAAGCAATTTTGTATGGCCATATTTATTTTAATAGTTAATTATTGATAATTGAAGAGTAGAATTTTATTTCGATTTAAAACGAATACGTAACTATAAGATTAAGTAAGATTTTGTAAAACATTTTCCATTGAAGTATTTCTTATAAATTTATTTGGATTCACTCTTATGCTTCTCTTCTCAATCTGTTCTAAATAGTAGTTATATTAATATGACATAATGGTAGTAGAATAGTTGTGTTCGAGTAAAATTAAATGATTAAAATAAGATATTCACTACGATATTCAATTGAAACATTTCGTCCGTTTTTGCCCATTTTTAAGATATACGAATACAAATTAAGATCATTATATTAGATTTTAAATTCTACTTATACAACTTTAGTAAAATATCGGAAACTTATTATTGACATTCAGAAAAACTAATTTCAAACAATGCTCGCGACTGTAGTGTCCGATTTTGCACTTTGGACATTGCGCTTTTGATTATGTATTCAAATTCAGCAATCTTAAAAGCATAAGGAGTGTTAATTTTCATAAGAATTGTGTGAAGTCAGATGAACTATGACCAACTGTTTGAAAAAAGGTATATTACATCAAGATTATTCGGACCGGAAAATTCGTTAGCAACAAGATTTTCGCTGTTATAACGACCGTAGGTTGCGGAGGGTGGGGTTCGCGCCCGGCCGAATTCCCAGAAGAAGGTGATTCGGAGGGATCCTCGGAACAGCTTGCTCGGGCCCGGAAACAGCCGTGGAAGACCGATATAGCCTAGCGGGCCACCACCTTCCGTGTGCGACTGCTCTCGGATCTTCTGGTCGATCATGTTCCACGAAGATCCGTGCTCGAGTTCCGCTCCTTCTCGCAACGACCGCGCGAATAACACGGCGAAGTTTCTATTATTTCGTATTCTCGGCAGCAGGCGTTTGGGCGAGGTTAGTATTGGAAGCGCGAAGAGGTCAACGCTCGGGAAAGCGCCTCTCGTTACGGCACTGCCATACGATATTATAAGCCCCGTCGCTCGGAAATCCCCCTCCGTCGACCTCCTCCCGCAAGACCTCCCGCTCCATCTTTCTCCTCCTTCACCTTCGCGATGAATTTTCCATCTCTCTTTCCCTTTGCCTGGTTTCCGCACTTTTTCCTCCTCGCGCCCCCCCCCCCCCCCTCTCACTCTCTCTCACTCTCACCCCCCTCTTTCAGTTTCTCTTTCTCTCTTTCTACCTCCTGGTTATTTCGCATTTTCTGTCCTTCACCTCTGTCTCATCCTTTCTCGCGTTCCGTCTCGTTCCCACAGCTTTCTCTTATTCATTCCGTGCCCCGCAATATCTGCGGCTTTTTATCCGTTTCCACGTCCTACACCAACACCCAGCAGTATTTCTCTCTCATCGGTTCAACCCTTTGTCTCTCTTCACCCCTTCACTGGTATCTGTCCAACCCCTGTTCCGCTAGCCTGTTCCACAGTTGTTTAGAATTCCAAAAAAAGCGAATCGAAGCCAAATTTTTAATTTTCTTTAAAGTAAATGAACTGTTGCTTACAGGTTCTTAAATATATGAGCAGCGTATATGAGGATTGTCAATAACCATTATAATTACGTACTTCCAACATCATACTTTTGTTTCCAAAGTACTATAAAAAGAGAATTTGGAAATTCAAAGGCAATAACCATGCAAATTTTATTTGATAGAAATTCAAGTTATATGCAAGGGTAACGAATAAGTGTGGAACCCTATCTTTTCAAAACTATCAAAATCGAATTCTACCATTTTAAAAAACTCTAAAACTATTCTACTCATAATGATTAATACATGAATAACGTGGTTATTGATTTAGTTCAGGTTTGTGGAGTTCTAAACCACTGTGCGTTCTTCTCTTCGACTCCATCCACCGCGCAACACTTTCGGTCACTTCGTTTTGTTCTAGCTTTCTCCGCTTTTCCGACTTTTTTCTGCCCCTTCCCAACCCACGTTGGGCTCTCGGTTCTCTCGCTCTTTCCGATCGCGCCGCGTTCTCTATCCTACTCGACTCACAATGTTCCGTTCCCACTCGGCCAGCTGTAGCTTTCAGCCGGTCGCACCGCATTGTGCCGTTATACCGGAGAGATCTATCCTCTCTCTCTCTCTCTCTCTCTCTCTCTCTTTCTCTCTCTTTTGCTCACTCTGTTTCTCCTCGCATGCTATACAACGGTCAGCGAAATCGTCGCATGGTCCGTTCCGCCTATTCAACGGGGGAGCTAGTCGTGAAAACCGCCCCTGCTCACTCCTCGAACCCTGTTATCGCTGCTTTCCCGGGTCGAACGTGATTACACGATCGGTCTTTCGGTCAGTGGGATTGGTGAACGCGTAGAAGCGGCTGACCGAGTCCGGGGCGATAAAAATGAGAGTTGGGCAAGAATGGTACGAGAGATGAGCCGCGTCGGAAGACGGGTGGGATATGATTGATCGACGCGACGTTTAATCGTTGGTCCATGTTCGCATGCTGCACCGGATGTCTAATCGGTCTTCCTCCCATTATTTTTTTCACGGAGAACGAATTCGTCTCGACTTATAATCTGTGTCGAATCGCCGAATCAAGGCCGCTGTTCACGGAAACATTATAGAATTCTACCGCGACGGATGAGTCAGCTCGGTTAAATGTATTGCCAGCCATATAAAGATGTTCGTGACACAAACTTGTCGAGATCTTCGACCAACCAAGTCAAAATGATATATTTCACGCATTGCAGTTTATCTGACGAAATGTGAGCGAACTTTGATTTGTCTGAGTACAATGTTTTTGTCAAATCTGAATTACCTGGCGTTTATGAGGCTTGACAGATAGAAGATTAATTTTTTTATCTTTGGTACTCGATGTTGGTTTTTGGCGTGGTCAGTAAAAACATTTCAGTTGTCCGCCAATTGTTGCATCAATGATTATATATCATTGTTTAAATTTATTACAGCTGTAATATCAGTTGTAGAACATAAACGATCCTGTGTGGCGTAAAGGATGCATGCGAGGACCCACTTTTTCTATCGTTTATTAATCGATTAAAAAGAAGAAACAATCTTGGAAAGTTACTTTGTTTGCTTCTAAGCAGTTTCCAATTTGTGAATAATACTTTTATTGTTCGACACATGATCGTAAAGTATACTAAAATAACAAACGAATTCGAATGTGAGCAAAAACATAAAAGCAGCTGTGTCTTGCTTAAATTTCGCAACCTTATGTTGTAGATTAACCCTTTTAGGGTTAGTCCATTTTTTCTATGTGCAATTACGTTTTGAAAAAGAGAAACTACTCTGTACGATTTTCATTGTGTCATATATTTATGTTATTCTTATGATTTTTAACAAATATCGAAACTCGTCGATTCGGCCCGATATTCTTCGCCTAGGTACGCTCCTTTCGCTCGGTGCTAAAAGGGTAAAAGCAACTGCATCTGCAATATTAACAGTTATAGAGCATGCGTGTAACTTTCAGGTGGACCAGTCCAACTAGAATGTGCATACGATTTCGCGGTATCTCGCGATATTGCAGCGGGTCGTGGATATACGTGTCTCAAATCACGAAGGGTGAGTCACCGCGCGTTCTGTCTCGTCATGGCGCGAAACGACGCCCGATAACTACGACGTCCGTTCTTCGGGTGGAAAAGAGGGTCACCAAATCGCTCGCGACTCGTCGGCTGATTCGACGTCTGGCACGACGGCTGTCAGTACGGATGATGGACGCGCACGTGCCAAAGACACGCGATCCGCCGATAACAGGGAAAAAGCGATGCGACCGAAGCCAAGAACGGTTCGGGGATTCATCCGGCGCAGCGGGCAAATCGCGAAGAGCCGCGTTCCGCTCGACGCCTCACGCGGAAACTCTGTCGTTTCGCGTCCTTTTGTCGGCCGCACAATGGCGCTCACCGGACCGAGAACTCGTGCAGGCTATTCGGGAGGATCGTAAAGTCACAGACACGCCGAGAGACTGACACATTCTTCCTTTCATCCTGCTGGGGAGCAGCGACTCTGATATGCTGCAGAGAACCGGGTTTTTCCTAGCGAGGGTTCGCCTCGATTTCCGTAATGGTCCCCGGAGGCTTGACCGCCTCTGCGCTCGTCTGGATTGATTCGAACAATGCTGTCGAACAGTTATGTAAGTAGTTTGCGTGTCTATAACCATTCGGTTATCGCACACTTTGCTTGAATTCGTAGAAAATCGCATTTTCAAGTGCAATCGTTGCCCCCCTTCGTAAAAGCAATGCATACGCTTCTATAATGTTTCCTAGGCACAATGGTACATGTTGAAGCATGTGCTATGTGTAGCACCGATGGTACATGCTTACATGTTCATTTAATGCGATATGCAAATAAGTCATAACAAACTTAGAACTGAAGAATTAATTTCCATCACAAGAATTTATTTCAATATCATGTATATAATAATAATAATTTTATATAGTATATTATATATATAATAATAATTATGTACAATATATTATATATGTAATTAATAATTACATATAGTATATCAAGTTTTAGTATAGTATCAAATGGCCACTGTGAAGAGACGAGTAAAAACAAGCTTAGCACGGAACGTGTCAAGGAAAGGCACCAACCCAACGAACAATCGATTATATTTGTTTTACATTCTTAAAGTTTCAAGCGTGCAGAATGTTATGTCAAAACGCTATTTCGAAATTCAAATATTTAGCGATCGAAGGTAAAGTTTCACAACGTTTACTTTACCAGAGAGGAAAGTTACCTTAAAACTTCATGTATGGTTTTTCGAAACTACATTTTTCAACCTCGCCGTCATTGCTAAATCCTCAGAACTGTACATCCGATTTAGATCAATATAGCGTACGATTTTTTATATGTCAATTATTTCATTTTTTACAAGTATCTAAAATTGATTTTTTGGGATAAAAAGCAGCAATTTTTATCCCCAAATTGCTGTCTTCTACGACTATTAAAATTTTCGAAATTCCATACGCCATATTTTAGTAAATAGTTTGTAGTTTATGAATTAAATGATATGTTTTTAAATCAGACTCTCCACTATTTGACAGTTGTGACGGCTAGCAGCCAATATTCCACGAAAAGAGATTTCGGGAACAAAGAAAAATTTCGTGATTTTGGACGATTTTTGTTTTCAAAAAATTAAAAAAACAAACCTGAATCGTATATTTTTAATGACTACCTACAAAAAATTCCCAAATTTTTCCTATCTCTTAAAGCCTCAGGGTGATGTCTCTCCTCAACCCACACAGTCCAAACTTTTTGTACGAGCATAAAAATATTTATGCAGCTTCAAATGAAGAAATATCAATCTTTGCGTGTAACGCTAAGCCTTGCGAGGCTTTTTTTGCAAAACAGATAATTTGTTATGCCCAAAATACTCTCTCGAGACGATAACAAATAAGATATTTATCGGATCGTACGAGAAAAAACAACGATCGTTTCTGTATGCGCCGATTGTCTCCAGGGGAACAACCGAGCTCGGATCGGTTAGAACGAGGACAAAGGATCATAGAAGATTCGTCATGTCGGTTCATACGTGACCCACGGTTTCGAGACGTGCGTGTACACTTGTTGCACCATTCGACCTGGCGAAGGCATTTAGACCGATCGAAAGTACCTTTGTTCCGCGGCATGACTCAAGTCTGCCGACTAACCGAGTTTATTTCTCGCCCAGCATGTTATCTGCCCGCTTTTATGGCGTGCGCGAGTTTCTTTCGCGCGTTCCACCACCGCGGATCATCTTTATTTCTTTGCTAATGACGCATCCCTGTAAGTGCTTTCGAAACAATGCAGCTGGTATTATCCGTTCGAATTGGAGCTGAAAACCGCAGGAAAACGGAAGGCTGGCGAGAAAAAAAGGAGGAAGAAATTCGAACGCTCGGTGTCGCGTATGCGAGAAGCGAGACCGAATACCTATTATGCGACGAGACAGTTTCAAACGGATCGTTAAAAGAACGATAGGATGGCGAACCTTCGCGCGGAATCTATTCACGTTTTTGTTGGAATCCGACTACGAGTCCAACAGTGGAACGATCGTTGCTGAATGTTGGAGACATCTCGTATTGTCCTGTTATTAGATAGATGCGCTCTTTGCATATGTTTGAAGATTTAATGGAGTTTTTATGCTGGTTGCTATTCGATGGAAATGTCTGTTTCTGTTTCGCCTTATTCACGTCACGTAAGACTGAAGTAGAACGTAAAATAACAGCAGCCTAATTTTGATAACATTGCGAATACTTTTTAATGTTGAACTTGTATTAAGAAAGCGTAAATGGCGTAAAACATGCAGCACCGACATTAGATATACTATGATTGTACAGTTACGTGTAAAAGAGAACAGTTATTTGAAGTGAACCCCCTTGTGCTGCAACAACCAGTCAGGCTCGCGATGAAGATTTCATACATAGTCTATCAAATAGGAATGTTATCCATTTATTGAAGAGACGAAATAAAATTTGATTTTTCTGTTATCGAAATCTGAAAGCGACGGTAAATGAAGACATACGGGAAACAAACATTCTCTTGTTCTATCGGAGAATTTATTACGGACGGATTGTACCATTTTCAATAAGTGATTAGCGTGATCCATAGGACTGTAAGATAACCGCGGCTTAATAAGTCGTTAAGTGCAACGATCTGACACACATAGACGATGATTCAACAGTGAGTAATACGGGAAGAGATCGGCGATAAACGAATTTCGCGAAGGACAATAGTTTGATTCTTGCGGCGCGGCGGATGCAACCGGTTCGTTAATCGACCGACTGTCAATTAGCGGCTGCTAATCTGTCAAAAAACATGATAGTAAGAAAATTGGAACATGTTATCGAAGTTACGCGGAATTCCAGTCTGGTTCGTCGAGGGGGCGTAGCTCAGATGGTAGAGCGCTCGCTTAGCATGCGAGAGGTACCGGGATCGATGCCCGGCGCCTCCAAATTACTTTTTTTCCGGAACTCGCTAACGAACCAATAACTTTTTAATGCTCTCTTCTACATGTCATTCAAATTTTTTTGATCTGTCTGGGAACGCACGCGTGTTTCCTGCAAGAACAATCGATATGGCCTATGGACGAAATCAACAGTTGTTTCCACTTTATGTACCCTTGGCGTAACCTCAACATTATATTCTCAACAACGCTGCAATTTATATTATTCAAAGTGACGTAACTGAAAAATTACAATAGTAACTTAATTGTTTTAGTAATCAATCGAACATTGTGTACTTTCGAACATAAGGTGTCGTTTGACTAATGTTCTTTTTCTTACTTCACGCTGTCATCACGTCCTCATGAAATTTAAACACTATGTTACAAATTTTTGCAAACATGAATAGAAATAAAATTGAAAATTATGTAAGCTATATCTGTTTTACAGCTTATTGTAGACGCCTTTTTGGAATCAATTTTCAACTGTCTAGTCAGCGATGTTATACAAGATGAATGTATACTTTCAACATTCTTCAGAGATTTAGTTCACATGTTATCTCGATTAGATTATTCTCGAATGCAACAGTCTGTGTTTGCTTTGATAAATATTGGACGAATTCTGTTATGTACGAAATTCGAAAACGAGGACTTTCAACGTGTATTTATTTCGATACAATGGTATCGCAATATCCAACAAATGTACATAACAGTAGTATTTGACAAAAGAGTATTTATTTTATGAATAATCATTATCGCCAGTCTGACTTGTTATGTATATTGAGTCACATCTAAATGTCACCGTGTTTGCTTTTAAAGGCTCAGTGTTGTCATTTACATTTACTTTGAAAAATCTGAAAACAAGTGACGCATTTGATAGACTAAATCAATACAATTAATCCTTCGCATTCGGAGCCTCTCAAACAAAACCACGATCACTGGTATTTTTTTCTAAAACTGTTTAATTGCTAGTTTCCTTGCGGCATCCACCAAACAATATAATCGATAAACCGCTGCAAGTTATTTTTTATAGATATTTTTGCAACAGAATATTGTAAATGCAGGTTGTTGAATTCTATACCACTATTCAGGTATCAAGTGAACAAAATTATTTGTTCAAACTGAAAAACTAATTTCCATGGTGATGTTTCGCGTACATTCAAGCTTGTAACCTGGGTAATACAAGAACAATTAACCCTTTGCCCTCGAAGTTATTTTAATTGAAAATCCAAAATAATTTTTCTAAGTATAGTATTTCCATTTTGTATGACAAAGTGCATTTTGTGCATATGAAGTTGAGTCTTGCGACTTATGCAACAGCTATAGTTTTAATAATTTCATGTAAATATAATCTTGGAATGTCATATAATAATTTTAGTGTTGCCTCAGAATCTTCACCCGAGTGCAAAGGGTTAATATCATAAATCAAAACTTTCCTATTTTATGAAATAAATTGCCTCGATTTTATCGAGTTCGTTTTCGATCCATTTTGCGCCGACACCTACGAATGCTCACACGCCACTGATTAGATTGCCTAAAATTCGGTGTCAATAAGGCCGATAACTATTCAGTGTCGAGTACTCGTACCGATAGGACGTATCTGTTTACAGTGTGCGAGTGCCGAAGCAAATTGATAATAGACAAGTGCCATTACTAAGTGTATGTTAATGAGTGCCTTTATCTGAAAAATAGTGTGCAAAACCGATGAGTGGTGGTAGTAACCACCCAGAGGAGATGATTTCTGAGTACAGGGATCACTCCTCCAACTCGCAAACACAAAAACTCCAAGAAACCCAATCGAATCCAGAATCAAATCGAAAATCATACGCTTCAATGGTCACCAATAACAGCTTTCCAAAGAGAGATCAAGCCATAACCATGAAATCAATTGAGGGAACACCAATTAAAGAATATGCAAATAGGAAAAATAATAAACTCTAACGCTATTAGATTTATCTCAAGGATCTCAAATAATAGAATATGTATCTACCTAGACTCGAAAAACACTGTCACAGAACTCATAAACAAGCAACCAAGAATCACCGTCAACAATACCCACGTGGAAATAAAACCTCTAATTACGCCATCTCAACGTATCATATTATCGAATGTATCACCAACGATCCCACATGAGATTATTGAAAAGATTTTCAAACAAAACAACGTCAGAATGACATCAAAAATATCATTCCTAAGAGCAGGTCTCCAAAAATCGGGCTATACACACGTTTTAAGTTTCAGAAGACAAGTGTATGTAAACCCAGAAAATACAGGAAAAGACATTGAAAAAGCATACGACATGATATGCAGAAAAAGAACCCTAACCATTCTAAAAAAGCTAGGACTCCAAGGGAATTTATAGAAAATTTCTTACTGGAGACACGAATAAGGGTACGAGTAAAAAACAAACTATCGAAACTTGTAATAATTCAAAATGGACTACCCCAGGGTTCTGTAATCAGTGTTACCTTATTTTTAATTGTAATAAATGAAATCCTCTCAACAATATCCGCACCAGTTAAAGCCTACTTATTTGCAGACGACATGACCATTTTATACCAAGGATTAAGTGCAGCTACAACACAATCCATATTACAAGACACGCTAAACAAACTCCAAAATTGGGTAATCAAATCAGGCACCAAATTCTCCAAAACTAAGACCAAGTATATAATTTTCTCTAAAAAACGCAAGACACCAAAAATTAATTTATTCCTTGGAAACACAGAACTCGAACAGGTAAACTCGCTTAAAATCCTGGGTATGACATTTGACAGCAAACTCACATGGCAACCACACATTACCAACCTAAAAACAGATTGCATACAACGCTTAAATATTCTAAAAATAACAGCAGCAAATACTTGGGGAGCAGATTATCAGGTGCTAATACACACGTATAAGGCAATCATCAGAGCCAAGATAGATTATGGTTCAATCGTCTATAATTCAGCTTGCAAAACCACCCTCAAAAAATTAGATAGCATACACAATATGGCTCTAAGAATCGCAACAGGAGCATACATAACAAGCCCAATTCAAAGTGTACTAGAAGAAGCAAATGAACCACCCCTCAGTTTTAGGAGAAAATTACTCAGTACTTCTCAGGCAATAAAAATTTCGGCAACCCCAGATAAGCCCGTATACCTAACAACATTTACAAGAAACTACCTTATCACTAAGTATACACAAAAGAAACATTCAAGCAAACCATATTACTACAGAATACATACATATGAAGAAGAATTAAACACCAAATTAACATCCACCATACCTCGAAGACTTCCAACAATTCCACCATGGACAATCCAACCAATAGAAACAAATACTGAACTATTACTCCATGCAAAAGGAAACACAAATCCTGAAATATACCGCTCCTTAATGGCAAAAATTCTAAATAACCATAAAGACTATATACATACAATATACCAATACCGACGGTTCCAAGTTGGAATCTGGAACTGGATATGCAGTAGTAACACGGGAATCGATAGTCAGAATCAAACTTCCCAACGCAACATCAGTCTTCTCAGCCGAACTAATGGGTATAAACCATGCCTTTAAAATAGCACACGACAAATCCTATCAACAAACTGCCATACTCAACGATTCCTACAGTGCAATAGCAACATTAAATAATAAAATAACAAATAACGACACCATCCTCAATATCATAGAAATCTACCAAAAAATTACATGCAAAGGAAACAAAATAAAGATCATATGGATCCCATCTCACGTCGTCATCTCTGGCAACGAAAGAGCTGACCAAGTAGCCAAAGAAGCAACAACATTAACACCGCCAAGTGATGACCAAAATTTACACATGGGAGACATGATAAAAACAATCAAAAGCCAGCTAACGCAACAATGGGAAACTACATGGAAACAAACAGCTCCACCCCATATAACTAATATTACAGAAAAATTTTTCAATAACTATCAAATGACGAGTACACTACCCAGGAGGGACCAAGTAGCGATTACCCGCATCCGAATTGGCCATTCCAGATACACAAACTCATATCTGCTAACTAAAGAACCACCCCCACAATGTGAAGAATGTAACACCCAAACGACAACGGATCACCTAATCTTAAACTGCCGGAAATACAATTCTCTGCGCACCAAACACAAACTAAACCCACTGCTCAAGGATAACATGAACAGCAACAAAATCAAGGACTTACTAAAATTTCTGAGAGATACAGGTTTAATAAACAAAATATAAGGTCTAAAACTAGAAGGTCGCTAATAGCCTTGCAGCTGATGCGACGTAAAAACTACTAAAGAAAAAAAAAAAATGACGATAACTATATACAGCTATCACCGGCGACGGTCATGCGACATTGAACGTCCTTCGTCGTTGAAACAAAGTCAAATCGAAAGGCTGCGATAGAGGCATTGTTTGTCGCTCGGATCGATTCGGTCTCTGCCACGAGTGCTCGCGCGGGCCCGCCTGGGTATTATCACAGCAAACAGCTGCGGTACAAAGATTTTTTGTAACGACACGTACCGAGGCGATACAGCCAGCTCACTATGGTTATAGGCTCGGCAGTTCGTAAAATACGGGAGAGCGAGGGAACGAGAACGAGCCTATTCCCTGCTCGTTCTTGCTACTTCTCGATCTCGCTTCTCACTCTCCCTCGTTCCACGAACTGCTCTTGGCCTGTTATGGTATAGTGCCACCGGTGTAACAATATCACGACGCGAGCACGCGTGTATCGCCCGGCACCATATTCGGCGGCGGAACGCGCGGAATACAGCTGTTCCCGATCACTATGAACCGCTGCGTCAACCACCGCAATTTAGACGAAAAGGTTAAAAGGGAAAACGGATTCAATGGCCAAAAGGACCTCCCAACAACCCGCTAAACGAGTACTTAGCTCGAGCACCTTGTCGAGAATGCTCTGGCCGATTGCGTTGCTCTTTGATGTTTTACGGTCTTTCAAAATTGTTAACTTTTTCAGTTTCGTTTCAGTTGATCGGCAATTATTTGACTATTCTTAGACATTATTTTACAGATAATTGTTGTCGAACAATTTCAGATCGAGTAGAGAAAGCGACACGTTGATACCGATATTAACTTCTTTTGGATCAGTGTTTTCCCTCAATCATTACATAATTTTCTATAAGGTTGTAGAATTTAATCGTACCACCATGTGTAACTCTAGAAGCTATTTAGAATAGTTTGTAAGTTACTGCAATTTTTCTTCTTCTTATTATATATAATTATATAATACTATTATTATTATACAATTATTCGTGAATGTAACGCAGCTACTGAAATAAGTATCTAACTATAAGAGCAATAGTAGACAATGTATTATTATTAAAATTATTAGCCTGTAATTTATCTTACTTGCATGTATCATGAGCTATAATACATATCTCTAATAAAATCGACAAACATAGCCATTGATAAAATGCAGTGATATCATGGCATTTATTAACTTGTAAATGGTACCTTTCCAATAATAAATATTCGTTGCGTGTTCACTTTATACTTGTCACAAAGAATTCGCCGGTCAACTTTACATTCCCTGCCCGATCATTGAATCTGAATAATCGCTGCTTCTATTAAAAATAATTGTGCGCGAATCGCGAGAAACAGTTACAGAGGAGAAAATAACTCGCGGAATAGCCGCAATTAGCGTTCTTTTCGTAGTGTACGTCGTTACCGGTCGATTAATAACCGATCGAAATATTTTACACCGCGACTCGTTAGCCGCCGAATAAATGGCCGCCGGGCATCGGAAACGCAATTTAATAGCCTGGGATCGGCGATTGGATCGAGGGAAACGTTCCGCTAGTCGTTACGAACCGGCCGGTATTACGGGCCGGCGATCGATCCGCGATTCCGCGTGACAGAATTCTGCAATAACAATGCGTGCGCCTGATAAAGTGCAGACACCCGTGTCATCCCGACGCACGAATCCGCGCCGGCCATTTTGTTTCACGAAAGTTGTGTACTGGGAATTATCGCGGTAGCGGCACGCGGCCGTATTATCTGCGGCTCTATTGACAACCGAGTATAAAGAGTAGAGTACGAAAATGCCAAGCTTCTTATTGGTCGGGAGACAATAACACGATACCGACAGAAACCAAGCAATCTCTTTTGCAGATCGGGATTAACAGACTCTTGTGAACGTCGTCGCCTCGTTATGTCGCTTCTACAATTCTTCACGCTGTCAGAAATAATAGTTAAAGCGATTGAAATTGAATAGACTGGAAAGAGAGACGGAAAAGTCTGATATAATGAACTTAATGCTCGTGTATCGTTATAAACATGTTATGAGATAATAGTTAAAATTAACAAATGAGTCGGATGGAACAGTCGCGAACGTCACGTTTTGTTATTTATCTCTCTGAAGCGCAGATATAAACAATTCTTACAGAAAGATTCGCACGATTGTTCGAAATATTGATTCTATAAAACTCCGATGGTTTAATACAAAATAAACGAACAGCTACGATAAATTAACTAATATCTACAATAGGAAAGGCGTAATAGATATATAAAAGATATGACAAACTAGATGAAACAAATAAATATTTAATTATTTCATTCAATAGATACTGATAGCTTGCATACATATAATACCAATTCAATGAACTCAGCATAATTTCGAAACATTGATGTTAAGAATAATAATTTTCAAATTACAATTTAACATCTACAGGCTTCGTTCATGGTTAGATATAAGAAATTATATAATAAGAATTTTAATAAACAGGATTTACATAACACTGCTATCGAATACTTTTAATAATTGTACCACTATTATTAAATATTTTTAATAGTTTGATTACTACTATTAAAAAATTGGGCTCAACTTTATCTCTATTTGAATTGAAACTCTTTCGTATGAATCGTTAAACCAGCGATATTGGTTAATTAACCACCGACTGTTTTTCGATTTCTGTAAACACGATCGATTATGAATTCCTTTCCACGTGGAGCTTTAGGTCGGTGGCAAATGCACGGCTTGTTGCATAATTCCTCTCGGGGCACAGCGAGTACACAAGACCGTTGCGTTGCGCCCATCATAATCTGTTTACGAATATTAGCTGTGCCGTTTAATTGCTGTGCTTTCGCGCGATAACCGCTGATGATGCGGTCGGAACACCTGATAACGACGATTAATAGGGGGAGCGGAAACGGCTTCATCCCGCGACAACCGCGAGACGTTGCCCACTCTTATTACAGCGAATCGCCATTGCCCGCGTCCAACATATGTTTTCCATCGACGTTTCTTCTCTCGCCGTGTCCGACGAGAGCTCTCTGGATCGCTGCCAACGGAGAACGATCGGTCGCGTGTAAACAGAATATTTTCGAGCAATCCGAAAAGAACGCGACTGTGACTGATATCGTTCCGAGCGATATGATTCACTGTGCTCTCGACGGCATATCTGATTGGCCGCGAGACTCTTTTATCCGCGTCCCCGAGTGTAAATTTATCGAGGCATTCCTCACACATTGATTAGAGCTCGAAGTTTGATAGCTACACCAACAACTTTTCGTTCTGTTTATCTAGGAATATTTGAGCTAAAAGGTCGCATATTACATCTGACGAGGATAGAAATTATTAACACGTTCACCGCAATGTCAGTTGCGTTGGTGTGACGTAAACCGATTTATTAATAAGCCCGGCATCAAGGCCAAAGAACGGACTAGTTTTACAGCGATTTGTCTTGACTCGTAAATTAATGTAGTTATTTGTACAGATTTAAAAATTCAATTTTACGTTCGATAGTAACTGTTGTCGAAGCACTTCGTTTATTATTTTCATTACACGGAATTTTTATAATTACTGCTCCGATAGTCAATCTGTTACATTATGCAATCCAATGAGAAGAAAATATTAAGGGATAATTCTGAAGAAAAACATAATATCTGAAGTTTTCACCTTACATGTACTGTTTACGAGAGAAAGGTAAAGAAATTCGATCAAGATAAACTATTAGTGTAAACTATTAAATGATGGTGGTTGAATTTAGTCAAGAATATTTTCAACACTCTTCATCAACCGAATTCTTCGCTAAATGTACCTAATATAGCTTTGAAATTTGCACTATCTCCTGTGACAAATTATATCTGTCTTCATCAATACACATACTGTACGTGTTTGGCATACCAGTGAAATGCTAGGTAATTGAATGACATCAGTGCATTCCTTGTACTTATGCCTAATCGAGCTATCACGTTATCGATCGTTAGATCAAAAGGGAGCAGCACAGATCAAAGAAGCATTTGAACAAAAATTATATATATTCGCTAAAAAGTATTCTGCTTTCTATTTCGTTTGAATCGCAGAACGCATGCGTAGAAAGGATAAGTATCCATTAACTTTCCATTTTGTCTATCCACCGTGTGGATAGACTCTGCATTTATGGATACGAAATAGCGAAACAGGATTCATGATTGTTCTCAGCAATCATCGTTACCAGAGAAACTTATTTGGCCGATTGGGAACGGATCGACTCGCCGTGATCCATCAAGACGGGCACAGAAAGTCTTCCGTATAAACCGTGGCCCGGCAGCGGATTACCGCGAATCCCATCGCATAATGTTTCACTCGAGGCTTTAGTCGGATTTCGGATAACGAGATTTTGAAGCGCGCCGCGTTAACTCCACTCTCGACCGGCTCGAGACACGATAATGCCTAAGAAGTTGTTTGTACAAGCTGTCGCGTTTCATTCCGAATACGGAGCTTTATTTTCCGCGTGATAATCGATAAACGATTAGCGAGATCTCGTATCTGTGCGGCACCGCGACCGGCACTTGGTAGCCGTCCAAGCCTACGCCGGTTCGATGATGTAAAACACCGGAATGGTGATAACGCGGCACTTGAAATATCGCGACGAACAAAATACGACAAAAATCACCGATCCTACCTTGAGGGGGTGAACGACGTGAGCGAAATATTATCTGCGAATGGTTCCCGGTCGTACCTCTGTTTATCGCGACCGATTCGACGCAAACAACCGGCGAATTTCGTAAACACCGATACCAGCCGAACAAATACCACTCTTGCAACATTTTCCAGCCCAATCACATCCAATTGCGCTCGAAAATCCACGCGTCTCTGTTTTTCCTTCGCGATATCGATGTTTGCCCGGCTATCGTCATCGGAGCGCGTTCCCGGATACGATCTCCTCTTTGTTACAGAATTCACATCGGATTTGTATTCGAATTGTTAACGTTCTAACTATTGGGTTGGCGAATAAGTTCGTAGCGTTTTTATATTTTCTCTTATTTTACAACGATTTGTTGTTGCTTGAGAAAGTCTCTCATATCTATTCGATAGAGCTGCCTGTACTTTACAAAACTATGCTAATCGTGTTTTTTTAGTCATTTAATTTTTTATTAGTTTTCAGGCTGTAAACGGCACATGTACGGCGACCGTAATAACAATTTGAGCTGCCCGCTTGCAGATGTCAAGGGTTCGGCGAAAAAACATTCCTTGACGTTTGCTGGTACGGAAATGATCTCTTTCCTTTATTTATTTTTTTATTACTTTCACGTGTACAGCAGACCTAGCTGATGAACGTCGCCGGTCGCGTACCGCTACTACCCTGCCAAACAGACCAGGGGCATACATTTCTCCCCCGAAAAAACTGGGCACAGGGTTAGAGAAAGTCACCACCCACAAGTAGCAAAAGGACATACCTTTTTGGGAAACAATCAATAAATAGCCAGAAAACGAAAGATCTCCAGCTATTTTGCCACATGTCAGAACCATGCGACTACACTGTACCGACTATACCAACTATCTCTTATTTTACAACGATTTATTGCTATTTGACAAAGTGTGTGAGCTGTTTCTGCTCTACAAAACGATGCGAATAGTTACAACAATTAATTAAGCCATTATGTATTCGCCGTTATTGTATGAAATATCGTATGTATGAAGAAAATGGAAAATGAATGAAAAATAAATGAAAGAATAAGGTAATATCCGTACCAGTAAACGTCAAGGAATGTATTTTTCGCCAAAACCTTGGCATCTGCAAGCGGACAGCTCGTATTGTTATTACATGATATTAATAATTAGGGATATATAAATTGTAGTAATTAATATAGTCATTAGTAATCTTTTTAATTGTAATTAGTGACGTTCGTTATAATGTATATTTTGATTACATTTATGTATTTATAAAATTAAATACATAAATGTAATCGAAATGATATGGTCATCGAGTTTATTTTAATCAGAAATATCCATCTAAACTATGTCATGTGATCATCTCATTTTAATTATAAAACTGTAATATGTTGAACAGTAATTCAGTTTGAAAATTTAAAATTAAAAATGTTCTATCATTGTATTGTGAGTTGTTGTTCCCGGAATTCGAGTGAAACTGATTTCCGGTCGATTGTATCTGCAAAAGTTTCTACCTGTGTATGTGTACTGGTCTTATTCTTACGAAGGTACTGTTACCCTCCACACGAGATTACTGTTGTCAGTGACAGAACAGGACAACAGTGAGTGAGTGAGCGAGATGGCAAGAGATGCGAGCCATCATGCGTCAGCCAATTATACGATCGCAGAAGCAAGTTCGCGCGTCGCTTTCACACACAGATATATGTAGGAGAGCGCGTTAGCCTCAAACAGGGTTTTATAACAAGATGTCACCCCGTTGCACATCGCGGTACTCAACCGTAAATAGAAATGCAGGTATTTTCGCGTTCTCTATAGTTAAAAGTGAGATGGTATAAATACGTAGGAAATTTCGATAATTGATTTATATAGTCTAGTCTATAAACTTATTCCATTTAGAATTGATGAATTTCATGTAATTTTGTCCAGTGGATTATATTTTAGGATAGACTTGCAATTATGACAGAAACGAGTACATCGAATGTAAGAAGTGAAAATTTAAGCGTCAATTTAAACAGAAAAAAGAGAAAAACATTTAAAGAATTTAAATATATTATTGCGTTATTTTCAATCCATTAAAATTAATGAGAAAAGAATTCAATGTCTAGGTATAGTTCTTACATAGAACAGCAATTAATGCAGGCAATTTTTATTTTGCACTCTCAGTCTACCTCTTTTGCTTATCTTATTAACTTAGAACATGGCCATAGAAGTTTCGAATAATAGGTTATTTAAATGAAAATTGTTGGAGAAACTGAAAGAGGAACTACAAAAGTTGAATGAACGATGTCTTCTCTTGAAACTCACATTTTGTAATACGGATGGTGGTACGCTTCGTTACGAACCCCAATAAATCAGAATGCTGTATTTCCAATTACCGACAGTCCCACGTGCAGGGAGTTGAAATTTTCAAGTGGCCTGCAGCTGGGACAGTAATACGACGGCAACTGGAAATACTGCCTGACCATAAGTATTGTCAGAACAGCAGCTTTCCAACGCAACATTTGGCACAAAAGGAATGTGGCAAAAATGAATTTTTCTGTACAAATAAATTCTTGTCCGAATGAATTCATATTCAAATAAAATTGTATTCGAATAAATTTTTGTTCGAGATAAACTTTCAAGTTGTTCATTCGATTGCATAACTTGAAGAAAACTTATTAATTTTTATTTTTTATTCATCCTCCGAATAAAATTTTCCCCAGCCGCATTGTAAGTACAATGCGACCACGAAATTTTACACGCGTTATAGAAAAATTGAAGTATCTTTTCAATTATAAGCGTACAGCCAAGGTTCATTCTGCTTTGTAGCCGTTTAAAACGCAGCGATTAAATACTTTCCGCCCCTCGATTGATTTACGACTGCGAACGCGGCCGACTGTATAGCCTAATGATGTTCACGCTCGTATCGCGATAGGACCGCCCTTTTCAGGGAACAAAAGGAAAAAGCGAGAGAGAGAGAGAGAGAGAGAGAGAGAGATAAAGCGATCGTTCGGTCTCGGTACGTTACGATCGTAGGAAAATGAGCAGAGGGATGCGATATATTGTTTGACACAGTTTTATGCCTCGATCGTAAAAGATCGTCACGCGCCCGTTCCTCGCCCGATCCGCCGTAGATCGTATCCCATCCGTGGAACAGTTTCGGCACAAGGGTAGCACAGCGTTACGAAAATATATATCTCGAATTTTATGCCCTCGCCCGCCAACTTTTTCACCACCGTCGCGGCAGTTTCCCCGGCGTTTCCAGCGAAAGCTCTCCTTAATTTACTGCCGCATAAAAGTCGCTAGCCACGGCTAAGGGTGCGCGCCTCCGTTCGGCGTCTTGGCCGACAAAAGGAACCAAGGGGTGGCGCTCCCGCCATCGACTGATCACAACGCGATACGATGTAATTCGATGAATTTTATTCGTCCCCGCGAACGCGGCGGCCGTGGGAACCGCTCGGCGTTTCCGTTTGCGGAACTCCCGCGGCGACAATAGCCGCGCGTGTTCTCTTCGGCTTTTGTTGCCGAAGAACAAGATACGGCGATAACGACGCGACCGGGATAAGAAAACGATTGTCCCGAGACAAATATTAAACGCGCGAGACGCCGAACGAAAACCTCGGCCGCGCAAACGGGGAATGAAAATTGTGCAAACGGCGAACGAAAGTGGCGTTATCGGATTGCGATTTGAAATTAGCAGGCAAATATGGTCTTCGTTATACTTATTCGTTCATGATATTATAATTTTTGCGACTCATTAGTTTTAACCCCTTGCCGTATCATTTTTTTTTCATAGTTATAATGGTAAACGCCTTTTCGATTGTAATTATTTCTTAGGAGAAAAAGGAAATTTATATTTATTGTATGTCTACGTTTACTAGAACAATTAAATATTGATCACAAGGCGACAGAATTTTATTCCAACTTAAAAGAACGGAATAACAATTATATTTAATAGAAATCTCCACCACGAGTCTGACCCGTTTAAGTACGGCAATTATGGTAATTAAAGTACGGCGGTTATGATATTTTATTATATTACTATTTAACACTAAATCTACTAATTAAAGTTCTCTTAATTGCGACTATTATAGAATGATCTACAAAGGTGGGAATTCGTGTGAATTTTCGCAGCCTATTTGTAACATACGTTCGAATTAAAAAAGAAAAACTAGTGGTGCATTAGACCGTGAGAATGGTTGTCCTAAAAAATCGATAGATGTAAATGATCTAAGGATATTCAGTTATATTTTCGTCAGAAAGGTCTACCGTTCGAGCGTTAAAATCAGCTAATATTCCGTGAAGATCGTATATACATACAGTTCAATTATAACTAGACCGTGAATTTTCATGCCAAACAACAGTTGTCTGCATCAATAGTAAAAAACACAAGCTAAATAGCAAGTTCTTTCTTTTCTTAATTATTTTAAAGACTTAAAGATAGTTAACTTTTTAAAGTTCTCATAATGTTTCTACTATTTTATATTATAACAACTCAATTTAACCATAAATGCGTAAAATGCACAATATAATTATAATCAGACTGTGTCAATGTAATTATAATTCATATTGTGTAGGATTTACTAAAATGATTAAATAAGGAAAAATATTTACAATTAATATAACAAATATAACATAACAAAATATAACAAATAATATACATAATTAAGGTAACAAAACCTCGAGGCAACATTCCCGGTAACTAAGTAACACGATTATCAATGTGGGAAACGCGTCTCTCTTTAATGTGTCGCATCCATTGTACATTGTGTCCGGGGTGAGGAGGTTGAAAGGTAGTAATCGACGCTAAACACAAATCGCTTGTACAAATTTCTACCTCGATAAATCGATAGACGCCGGTGAAAACGGGCCGGGTTCGGGTAACTCGCAAACAGAGGTTACCCGTCCGCGTCCTTCGACTACAAAGTCACGGACGTCAGAAGGGTGCGAAAGTGATTGTGGGCCATGTGTCAACGGTATAATAAAAGGTCTTCGGCGAAGGACGAGGCACCGTTGAAATTGCGCGCGACTCATGAGTAATAATACCTCGACGTGACGGCCCGAAAGGAACGGAACGCATCGGGTTCACGACAGGCCTTTATGGTCCTCAAAAAGAGTGACTGTAAGACTGGCGGACACATTTTCTTCACGGCAGCACGGGATAACCCGCTCCGAGGACAACGCGCGCGCTATGACACAGATTTTTCGGGTTCATTAAGCGTATCTATTGATCGCCTAATTCGATGAGCTTTCGGGAGACGTTAGGCTCTCGTATTGTAAACTCGTCGACCGTTTGTCATCTTATTCGTATTGTTCAGTATATTTATCTTCAACCCTTCTATTCTAGTTTGACGTTGTTGTATGAAGTTGAAATAATTTATGTAGCTTGAAATCAGTAAATGCAGAAACAATCTTAATGTATAAATTAATAGCGAATTTTAAATTTTTAAAAAGGGTGAAAGGTAACATTTGAAAATTGAGACGCATATCTTCTTTGACCATAATGGAAAAATTAGAAAACAATTATACGTAGAGGGTTAAAACAATATCGTTGGACGTTAGAACAATCTTTAAAATAGTGAACAATGAAAAACAAATAACATCCACTTTAACATCAAAAACCATCTGTCATTGTTTCAAGTCAATATTTGATCAAATTTTAAGGATTTTCATAGAGGTCATGAATAATGAATTAAAATGGAAATATTAATGACCTAATCAGGCTAGTTGTAAATCTAATCTAGAAAGTAAGAACTGTACTACATTAAACTATAATGATCTGCTCTACATTAATTATGATAGTAACATAAATAACAGCTTTACGAATATTCTACGCGTTTGATTTTCCAATGTAGTAGTTTTGTTAATTAATTCGTGTTTCTGTCTATTCTTGTTCTTTCGTAATCACTTCTGGTCCAAGTTTTGTAAACTCCGAGTTTTCTTGCTCGTTTTAATTTTTATTGTATTACGAAATGCATATGCATAACCGCAGAAATCGATAAGAGCAAAAACCCCGGCCGAGTTAAAATGATTCAGTATTTATCGTGCAAGGGTGAAAATACTCGATAATGTTATCGTGCGCGAAACGTAAAAGCGGATCAAACGAAGGCGTAATTGGTTGCGTGTAGGATTAGATAATGAGAAAGAGGAAGGAAGAAAAGATACCGAAAACGCGTATTCAGCAGAAACTTCTGAACGTATGTTTTTTGCACGTATAAACGGTAAGACTGCAGATTCTCCATTTATTCTAGTACTTAGCGAAAAACATAAGTTCGATTAACTCCGTTGCGCGAGTATCAACCAAAAAAATTCTGCAGTGGAATCTAGATTATCCAGGATCTTTTAGATCGTTTACTCCAAATACGGAAAAGTCATTCTACATTAACCCCTTGACGTACCATTCTCATTACAATTATTATGATTAGAACTTTTTCGATTGCACTAGTTTCTTAGGAGACAAAGGAATTTTCCAGTTATTTTTTTCCAGTTAATTTTTACAGGTATTTCATACTTTCGTGGCTGACTGTAACTAACATTTAATAACGACCTTTAGCCATTTTCTCCGTGAACAAATAACAAAATAAATCGATTCGTTTAAACGACATTATTGCGCAACGTTCCAGAGATCATCCTCATCAGCTACTCGTAATCGGTTATTCGATGCAACACTCATTCGATTAGCGCGAAAATATCACGAGCACGGTTTCTACCCCCCCCCCCCCACCCCACCCCCAGCTCGGGGAGGGTGAACGGAGGTTCCAGTGAAAATGCGATTTCCGTGATAACCGGCGATTCGTGGCAGTTGATGGCGAGAGAATAAATCGAGTAGTTGAGGCGAATAAGCGAGCACCCTACGTTTCCGCCACTTTATATCGCGGCGGGGTTCGGAGGGTGGCTGGGGATGGGAAGGGGGTCGATATTGTATTAGAACGCCACAGTATAAGCATAAAAGGACGCTTACGAACCAACCGGATTCAGCTGGATTGTGACTGGCTCGGGGTATCGCTCGTGCCGGGGATGCCCGTAAAGAAAATTAAAGACACGAGCAAATTGTTTATAAACAGGAAGCTGACGGCTGGCGGCTAGCAGTCACGCGCCTGCAGAGATTAGCTGTTACGACTAGAAGGGATGTTAATACGGTATCTCGTGCTTGTGGCCTCAACTAGCCACGTTTCGCGGATGCATGCGTCGAAGACGTTCCTGAACATTGGCACTCTGATAGCGGAGAATTTTCATATCTTCTGCTGCTATCGTAGTTGACTGTATTTTACTGTTCCTAAGAAACCGAGAGAGAAATGAAATTGTTTCACAGACACAAGTAAAATTGAATATGATAGAGATCTTTGAGTTTAGCACAACCAAACCTGTAAATATTAAGATTCTTCATTTCAGAATTATTGATACTGCAAACACGTTTCTGCGGATAATTATGGGGCCCTTATTTAAACCAATTTTGTAATAAAAATATACACTACCCACTAATAAAAATAATTGAAGTGACGACGTTAAATGAACCAGAAGTACATAGCTGCCAATATATTATTTCCATTAAGCTAAAGATATTATAGAAAGAAAGAGATACCAAAATAGCTCCCCCAAAAAATATTTATTTTGCAGTAAGTTATTTTATATCTTAAATTTCTCATAATTTATTTTCAGAAATATCGAAGAACGTCAAAATACATCTTTTCAATGGATTCTCATTACGCGTGACACACAATGACCTAAGACATACAGATCTCAATCTACTTTGTTGACTCAGGACGGATAGCAACATATCGACTCATTTCGTATTTCGACTGAAAATAAACACAACCTAAACTGTTTTGTGTCTGGTTTCATCTGTTTAGTTCGTGGCGATAAGATTCGTAATCTACAAACTTTGAAATATAACTCATTGCAACCTATTTATAGTTCTTTCAACAATTCTGTCAACGTTAGCCGGGATAAGTTGTTTGGATGAGAAATATGATCCTCTGAAAAGCTGAATGGAACGGTCTGTGCAACTCCTTCGACCGTTGCAACGGAAGAGCGGGGTTCTTTGGTTGGCAATCGAGGGTATCTGTGTTTTCACAAGAGAGATTTGACTTTGTAGCTCACGGTGCCTGGGAGGGGAGGTGGCGAAGATCGAGGGAAAGAGAGAAACACAGCATAATTATCGACGATCGGTAAACAACAAAGCCGGTTATCGGTTGCCTGATGCAACACGGAAATGAGTTTCATCAGCTACCGTAAATAGACTATGCAAGATTATAGATAGACAGAATCGGCCGTAATTGTACATTTTTACGGAGGATTCGATGGATAATGATCGCGAGCTTTTGCCGATCATTGAATCGTAGCAACCGCGGAGCAAAACGACGCTAGTATTCCATAAATGCTACAATGTTGCCTCTTAACCGTCTATCATCTTTCTATCCTGAATGTATTTGCACGATCGCTTTAATTGTAATTTGTTTAAATTAAACGAACATTATTCAAACCTCTTTATCGCGTTCTATAAAAGATAAGCGTAAATTGCGAGATAGAGAAACAACAAAGATCGAAAAGATCTGTTTGTCAATAAAAATTCTCAGGGCCGATTTTTTAACGCAGAACTTATTTTGCAACTTAAAAAATATTTGCACCAGTGGCTCTATTCTTCGTTTGCATGGTCAGTCACATACAACTTATCCGACGCTTCTATCATGACCCATATTTGCTCGTGGGGTGATTATCCCCCCTTCCGATCTTCCCCTCTTCTCATGGATTCAAAGAGCGACCTATTGTTGTGGGGAGAGGGTGACGCGCGATTCAAATTGAAATGTAGTTTTTTTTTTCCTCTCATTCTCCGGCGGGCATGTAGCTGCGAGAGGGTTACCTACGCGGTTGCTGCGAGTCATAACAAAGTTGATCGACAATTTGTTACCCGCTGTTTTCTTCCGGAGAAATTCGCACGCCCGAGCGCGCAATCATTGTGACGTTTGCAAAATCATTGCGAAGGATTCTATCGAATTTCGAAGCAACATCTGTTGCTATCCGATTTTTATTACTCGGTTTTTAATCCAGGTAACAGGTCATCGTTAAATATTCCTTGTTTATGATGTAGAATAAATAGATTTTAGTGCTTTAATTAACTGCTAACACATTTTATGCAAATTGAACTATAGAAAAAAGGTAAACTGTACAAATTAAAATATGAAAGATGTCAGGTGGTATCTTTTGTTCTTAACGTTCGAAAAATGAATAGATATTATAATGGATGTTAATATAAGGCTTCTATTCATTAACAGTGTGTGGTTTTTATGTTCTGGAATATAATGGGACAATGAGACTGCCACATAAACTTATTCCGAAGAACTGCAATAACTGATGACGACACAAGGTATTATTTCCGCGACCGAATAGAGAAACAGGTAAAGGAAGGTAACTAAACGTATTCATACACGTAACGTAACTTCATCCTACGATTCTTCTTCGCTCCACCTTATGACTCATGCTACACACTTCAACGAACGAACAACGTACACCGATCGAAAACAAGTATTCGATAATTACCACCGCAAAACAATTGGAATGAGAGCTATCTGAAAACAGTCTCTCTCGTTTAAGTTCCCTGCGATTAATAGACCAACTTCTGCATTTCGTAATCAAAGCACCGATTTCCCGCGTGTCCAGTCCTTCCAAGACAATTACAAGACTACTAGTATGACTAACGACATCGCTTTAAAATAGCGTCAATTAATCATCGGACCGTGACAGCGGCCCATTAAACGAGACACCGAGCACGCACTCGCAGCAAAAATAACAACATTATCATGGGTTGGGCGTGTAACGCCGCAATCATGCGGCCATTAGACAGCCGATCTTGCGTTCACAGTAATACCAAAGATTTGCCAAGAACGAGACGCTCGAGGATCCGGTGTACACGTTGAAATCCCGTCACAACTATTGATTCCTTTCAACGCATTCAAATCACCGGGTTAGCGACCACCCTCTTCCTTGCTCCCACTTGGGACCGCGTCCTCTCTCTCTCTCTCTCTCGAGGGTTCTCGCAAATCCCTTTCCCTTTATAGGTTCATCGTTCTTGCCCAGCAGGAGCGCGGCCTGCCCAGCTCCAGTCTCCCGTTTCCGATCTCACAATATGTGTCGCAGAAATAAACCTTACCGACTGACAGCCCGGCAAAATTAGTGCCTCATCGGAGGGAGACGCTTGCGTACCGTGGAACAAAACCATCACGATTAACTGACACCAGTCACGTGTACGCGTTTCCCTTATTAGTAGAAATGATCCCTTTCTGTTAGCCCCAATTTCCACGAAACGGGGGACTCGAGTTCGGCCGATTATAAACAGACAATGCCTCCTGACTGTCGTCACCATCTCTCTCCCACGTGGTCGACATTTTCGGCTAGGAGCACTTTAGACGCTTGTGCCTCTGCTTTGTTGTTACGAAGGTTATTCTATAGGTATTGATGAAATCGTTGTCTTAAATTTATTCTAAAATAACGGAAGATAGAAATAAATAAATATAAATTTTCTATGATTGTAAGGAACAGAAATGAAACCAGAATACACAATTTCTTCTAATAACGTAGGTAAGTTAAAAATAATGTAACAATATTATCAAATACTTCTTATGTCATAATAATTCTATATTTTAGTTACTTAGTTTCGCTATAAATGTATAAAATTCTTGGTGTTAAATTTGTTCAAATCTATAACATAATTGGATTTGCCCGCTACACGTTCAAAAATATCGAATATCGTGACCGCCAGTAAAATATGAATTAAAATTGTGGGAATATCTAACGATGAGGCTACAGAAGCAAGCGTGTTCACGTGGACCACCAGCTACTCGAAGCTCGAATCAGTAGCCGTGATCCCAGATTACGAGCGAGGCGTTGAAGTCACTTTGCGAAACCGGTCTTGTGCTCGGTGTCCAGGCCTCGCCAAACCGAGACGAGGATACAATAATAATAAAATTATCAGGCAATTGTGTCCACGTGGCATGGACGATGAAAGGACAAGCAGTTTCGGCTCTTGATCTTCGATGCCATTGTTGCTCGTCGCGATGTACGATTACCACCGTGATTAATTTGTTAGGGCCAAATATACTGGGTGACCTACATGCGTTTGTCACTTTGATAGGAACTTTCACCAACGATGAGTTTCTGTGGAACGCTAGGAACATCTTCTGGTCCGTCCACTTTTTTTTCCATACGACCTAAAGATCTCTAAACACATTCCCCAGTATTTTTCCTGCACACTATACAGTGGGCCCTCGACCTTCGTGCACAATTGGTTTCTGAAAGTGTATGTGAATGTTAAATGTCGAAAGTAGAGGGATGTAACAAATATGCACCAAAAACGGGGTTTTGAAGTATTTATTTATTTGGCTTTTGGGTGTTTTCTTTATAAACTTGTCAAGAGTTAGTTGAGTACCTCCTTTTTTTCTTTTTGGGATAATGATGTCTATAACACGCAGTGTCTTTTTCTATTGCCCTACGTACTTGAGATATAGGTTCTCCATTGGGATCGCATTCTTCCATAATAGTTAAAAATTTGTCTAGATGCATAGAGGCTTCGTTCATATTTTTAATTGTGAAAGTATTGACCTTGCAATCGGAACTACATTGTAATATGATGGTTAATGTCTGATGCCCTCTGGGAGTTATAATATTAGCCTGCTCGACTCACGATGTCCACTCATACGGAACATTCGAAAGGCTTATTAAAAGACTTATTGTTAAAGCCGCAAAGGCTTACAAAGTTGAATTTTAGCGAATTGTGCGAAAGTCGAAAGCCGCCTGTAAAACGCTACATTCGCTGCTAGTTTAATTCCGCTACTTCGTTGCATCACGATTCACTGTTCCCATTTACCTGCAACGTCTCGTCTTCATCAAGCTTCAGAAAACGGCAGTCTCATGTGTATAGTGATTCACTTAATTCAATTATTTAAATAAACGGTTCAATCATTCATCGCGCAAAAACGCATTTTATGCATGAGTGATGTAGGATGCATCACCATTTCACTTTCTTGAGCCTAATATCGAGGCCACATATTTTTAAAACGTGCCACTTTTTATTCCTTAAAGAATATTTATAGAGTCGTGCACATAATAGGTACAAGAAATAGTATCGAAAATTCTTGTCTGCTCGAATTTATCGACTAACTGTAGTATAATAAATACACGAAATTTAATTGAGCTTATTATTTCGCTAGCAACAGATGACACCGAATCAGGAAAAATGATATTTCATTTGCAATCACTGGTATCATAAAAATGTTTCTACGAGAACCTTGATTGATTAACACTTCATTCAAGCATCTATTAAATTTAAGTAGATCTTGTTATTGTTCTAAAATGATAATGTACGTTAGTCGTATTAAGACCTGGATGGCACGTGTGTCAAAATGTTGCGTATAACAATGAAATTAGATGATTAGGTATGCACATAATTACCCGTGCCATCGTTGGGGAAATACACTGTTTCATACTGTTGCGAAACACTTCTGCATAGTAGGGGAAACGAGAGGGAATAAGTCACGTCAACGACGATCGGTAGAAGCTCCATTTCCTCTTACATTATTTTCCTTTGCGAGATAAAGTCTCTGTAACCGTACGAGAGCTCGTTTCCCGCAAAAGTCGAGAGTCTCGGTAATGGTGAAAAGCTCTTCCAGGGATCCTCGTGGCCGTTATCGTTCCCAGACCTTTCTCGTGAACTGATCCGGACGTTGATTTAAGGACGTCTCGGGCTTCTTCCGTTCTTCAGCAAAAATGCAAAATCAGAGGGACACCGGCGCTAAATAAACATTGATCAACTTTTATGCTCTTGCGTTTTGTCGATCGACGAGCTTGCGTTTTCTCCAGCGGGCAGGGTTCAATTTTGCGAACACTAAAATTGTTCACTTCAACGAACATAATTTGTTACAAAACTACTGGCAATTGTCATACCTCCAGGATTAAAAATATTCATTTAAGAAAATCAGTAAATAGTTGGTTACGCTCGAGATCAAAGGGCTAAAAGAAGCTGCAATCAAACCTGTGATCAAGGTAAGACGAAGCTTTGGTAAGACGTTTCAGCTTCGAGCGCGTGAAAAACATTCCCGTGCGATGGAATGGAAAAGGTTTCGTACGGTCGAGAAAAGGTTGGCCAAGAAAAACGTGTTTCACTCCCCTGGATCGCCTTACCAGGTTAATTTCTACTCCAATCTCGGAAAATTCCAGCAGGCTTTTGTACTCGGGAAACCCAGCTGGACGATTCCTTGAGGAGAGATCCTTTGCTGCGCTATATATAAACGCCCCCTGCGCCTTTACTAAGGAGCCAAGGATGCATAAGGAAGGTTGGAAACGTCTACCTTCGCCCGGCGATTTCTTTATTTTTCCATCAAGCGTCCAAGAATCGAGGTTGCAATCTCGATAAAATGATTTGTAGCATTATTGTCGCTTACGTCGGCTCTGTGCTCGTCTCAATCTATCATTCGTTAAATGCTACTGAATTTAGTTACAACGTTCTTTTCATTGTCTTCATTTTTCTATCACTTGTTCGTGCCGATCCGTTCATAGCTGAGACATATTTAACCCTTTGCACTCGAAGCCATTTTAACTGTAAATATGAAATAATATTCCTGACTCATAGTATTTCTATTCTATGGAATAAAGCGCACTTTTATGCGTACGAAATTGATTTTTGCTACTCGTGGCAACAGTTTCACCGCTCAACAATTTTTCAAATCTAAAAATTATTGTTATAAAAATTATTTTGGAACGTAATAGAATAATTTTAGTGGTGCCTCAGAGTCACCATTCGAGTGCAAAGGGTTAACAGTCGGAAAGTGGTGCCGAGTCACATTTGATACAAGCTAAATTAGTGTTTAGCTTGTATCAAGTTAATAAAAAAAGAAATAAAAGGTTTTATTGTTATAAATGACCCAGCACCGCTGGCAAATTGTGAACTGCAGTGTTCACCAAGCCGTAACCTTGTGCTTGCTAGGTTTATTCGAGGGCTTCAGTTGCCTTATCGATCGACTTATACACATATACATATCTACTGTGTTGCATCATGTGAATTATACCTCGTTTGGACTTTTTATTTTTTTACAGCTTTTCTTTGCATCAAACACAACTGCTGTGTTCATTTTAGGTACTAAAAGGAATGTTATTATTGTTTCATTGTTTTTATATAATTTAATGTTTTCTATGAGTAAAATTATTAGGAAAAATTCATTTCTGTGAAAAAGTAATGATAAAAGAAAATTTGAACTTACGCAAGACCAAGTGTTTTTTTTTTTAAGAATTACAGTCAATCATAAAAATGTCACGATACCTTTCAATCGGAATTACTTTTTTAAGGTCGCATAACAGTTGACGGAAAGATGAATGAGACTAGTTATCTCAAAAGTATGTTTCATCTTTTGCTTTACATTAGCGAAATCATTTTCGCAAAAGATTCCATGAAATTCCAAGGCCAAGATAAATCCCTGGACTGAGTCATCGTTATCGCAGATCGTCTATAAAATACTGATGCAATCGAATGCGTCACGACTCTTTTTCTTCTTCTGTGCTTTCTCTGACGAAACCCATTTCGTATTTCGCGCGATTGCCGAGCCAAAAGCGTACGATGCTTGACGATGGACGATAACAGCAGCGTTTCCATCGATCTCTATTTGAACAATAAAAAACGTTCGCGCCTTCACAAGACGTTTCTCTGAGCGCTTGAAATTCGATTAAACTTCGCAACACCGGTAGCGCAATTAATGCAAATTTATTAGCGTTCCCGTTACGGTTCGACTCCAGCGTAATTAAACAATATTAAAATGTATAATAAGAGTGAGAGACCGATGACCGTGGTCAATGTTGCATTTCAATGAATGACTATTTATTTGCACACATTGCGACCGAAGTCTCCATAATTGAAAATCTTTGTTTCGTTAATTCCTCGGCTACGGCGGACTTTGAGACGCGCCGGTCTATATAATAATTAAAAATCTACGCGTCACTTCACCGCAATCGAATCCGTTACCCTACTTCGGGAACATGATTTTGATATAACGCGGCGTGAAAATATCGAGACCATTTTATAGCACGGTATTCTTATAACACGATCATTTTCTAACACAGCTGATATTGGGAGAGGAAATATTTTCATCGCGCACTATAATTTTGATTTACACAAGCAGGACGTTCACCTCGTACATACGAGAATGGTGGGAAACTCTTGGGGAAAAAGTGGGAACCGTTCACGGGACTCGGATCCACGACCTTTCGCATCGTAGCCGATCAATTTTGTCAAACACCCTTGGAACCCCATCGCCCCCATCCCCCAGCCATTCTGCGCTTATTTTTTTTAACGCGTTTACGATACAACACGAAACGAATTAACCGTGATATAAAAAGGCCGATTAAATTTTCGATGAAAATAACCCTTCTGTACCCAGCCCATATGGTCGTGTAAATATTTATACATAGAAAGATCAAGATCCGATCTAGGAGAAGTACACTGTAGCTATTAACCCTTTGCAATCGAGTGGTGACTCTCTGGCACCACTGAAATCATTCTATCACGTTCTAAAATAATTTGTATATCAATATAGTTTAGATTTTAAAAAATTGTTGACAGTGAAACTGTTGGTACGAGTCGCAAGAATCAATTTCATATGTATAAAATACACTTTGTCGCATACAATGAAATAATACAAGCCAGAGCAATTATATTAGATTTATAATTAAAATGGCTTCGAGTTGAAAGGGTTAAATCGCAACAGCGGCTGAAACATTATCTTAAGATCTGGTCGACACACTTGTCGCGGCAGACACTGGCATGAATTATTCCATGACGAACACTAATTCTGATTCCGAAATGTTTAGAATCGAGCCGTGTGAGAACCACGAAGTAAATAAAGTATCGTTGAATTATTAAAGACTACGGTGTTGTCGGTCGAAAACAGCCAGACGATTTGGAATTCGAGACTAGGCGGCGCGGCGGCGAAGTTTTCCATTGCCTGCGATCGAGCGCGCGCACGTGCACCGACCAGAAAACTTTTTTCCACAGTCATTTAATTAGTCACTGTCACGCCGGCTACGACAGCGTAGATTGCGAGGTTATTTAAAATACAAATCGGAATGCCAATCATTGACAACGATCGATCATCGTTTTCCTTTTCTACTTTCACTTTTACTTCGTGCACGCCGATTTTGATGCAACTTTGAGAGGCGGTAGTTTTTAGAAAAATATCACATACTTCAGTCGTTCCAACTAAGGATATCGAATTCGTACCATCGCACGTGCTAGCGACAACTTGTTTTTTTTTTTAAGAAACCGAAGACAGGTGCTTCTCCGATTTCGTTTATTTTATGGTAGGGTTAGGGGTTCGCGTAGCTTTTTAAGGCTGTAGCTCTTGTTGACAGGCAAACCCCAGGCGGTACCGAGCGTCTCGATGTTATGGCTACTTGATGGAGCACATTTGTTGACATAAATTTAGAGAGGTGGGAGGGTCATGCAATAATACGTATTTCAGAGAAACGGGAGATTTCTGAGGCCTTTCGAAGTAACTTTTTCCTTAGCGAAAATGCAATCAGCGGCTTTGTTTACGAGTTATTAACAATATACAGTGACCAATGAAAGGCGAGCTCGGCCGACGCGAAGCGGCCGAGTCAATGAACGAACGAAGCACAAAGAAGAGGAAGGCTCGGCCGCCTCGCGCTAACTGACCTGGCCTCTCATTGGTCACTGTTTTTCCTTAATAACTCGCGAACAATGCAGCGGCTAAAAATAGAGATCGCTGTCACGCAACTCACGTGAATTTTCTGCATTTTATTAACACGTAGAAAGAAACGCCGGCAAATCTCGCCGTCTCCAGCATTTGTATACAATGGGCAAGTAAAATAATGAGCAATCGCGCCGTCCGATTAACATACTCTCGATGGATAAAGTAACGTGCCGGTTCTCAACGGTTCTTTCCTTTCGTGCGATAGAGCAGGCCGATTCTGGAGGAAATTATTTATTGAGACGGGTTCGGTAATCCCATTGAACCTTTACTTAGCCGCCATTATTTGCGCTACCGGCCCGCGAATGGCTGGTAACGTGTAATTACCATCGCACTGTTATTCTTTATAATCCAACCGGGATTGTTCCGTTTGCTTTGCTTCGAGCGATCTTTAATGTTCGTAAAGCACCATTGCCGCGTTCCGTGTATTGTTACTTGTAATTTATGCCGCTCGGCACGCCTGCAATTATCCCTGCGGATCGTAAATAACATTACGAACCTGGCGCAAATTCACCTGAATTCAATCAAATCATAAAACATCAATAAATCAGCTTTCCATGCTGGCACATCGCGCGGTCGAACACTTCGGCTGTCATAGGAACGATCTCCGAGAGATAATAGTCGGTGAACGAATAATACATCGTAACCGAACTATACATAGATGACAGTATAAATTTAAGGATCGTACCAATGGAAAATTAATTGCTCTCGTTAGCAGTGGCTATCGATTTTACTAACAAAATAAATGATACGCGTTTAGGACGCATACAATCAACGTGTAACTATTGCTTGCGCCATCTATGGAAATTAAAGTATTATAAATGATTATCAATTGTTATAAAATAATTATATTCCTCAGTGTGTAGTATTTACCTAATTTTCTTCCAAGTTATTGCAATTACGTTGTTTTCGAGCTGGAGGAAGCTCGTATATGCACATTTCTACCATACATTTTTCAATGAAAAAATTCAACGTAAGTTAAATTATTGTACAAGTTCCAGGATATAGCGCTTAGCATCCCAAGGCCAGTTTCTACGAGTTCAGATATTTACAAACAAGCAATTTAACTGTTTCTGGATTTCTTTAACCGGATTAGGAAATCCTCGTCCGCAAAGGACGCACTTGAATCGATAGAAAGGGAGGATGGCTTGGAAATTAACTCGGCCACGAAATCTGTCCGAAAGTGGAAATATAGGGACCGGTTAAATATGGAATGTAAAGCGGGTAACGCCCACGGAGAGTCGCTTTTAGCACGAAAAAAAAAAACGGTTACGAGACGCGGCTAAAATTTTCGCCCGGCCGTCTGTTTTAAACGCGGCAACTGCTTTTACCGCGATTAAATGGAGCGAGGGAGTTCACGAGCGGCGGGGTTTCTGTCATTTTTAAAAAGTCCGGCTGGTGGGGCATTTATGTATGTATAACCTCGGTCAGGAATTCGAGCAAGAATGTGCCGAAAACATTTGCTGTCTACCATCTGTTGTTTGCCGTTCGCTGCCAAGCTTTGGTAGATCCTGACGAACGTTGCTCGCGCGGTCCGCCCACGTTTAGCGTGAATTGTTGCGCCAGGTTTCGCTAAACTATCTTGCTTGCATAGAGATTTTGAATTGGACATCATCATTTTCAAGTCCGTAGAAATTGAAAGTGCTTGTTCAATGAAGTAGAAACATGGTGTTCCTCGCAATGATGGATGGTTCTTTTACCTCATTCGATTAATTAGATCCGAATATTTGTTTGATTTCATTCACCAGGGTTGCGTAATTTTATGTATTCGATATTTTAATACGTAAGAATGGATGACAGAATATGAACAATTCTGTTGTAGAAATTTTGCATTGTATTAGGTTGGAAACTATGAAACGGGCGTCGCAGCTGAACATAGACTAAACAGAAACGCCCGTTTCATAGTTTCCAGCCTACTATATGTCAGTTTTACTTACACACGGACACTTGTAGTTTTTGGTCTAAACTGCTATTCGGTGTTCTTACCTGTAACAAACAAAATTGCACATTTTATTAGTAAGAAATTAACAGTAATATATTTGATTAATATATGAATTATATCCTATATTTTTAACGAAACGTATTAAATTTCATTCCTCCGTACCATTAGTTGGCAAATGTTCGTTTACTTGGCTTTTTATGTTAAGTGTTCAGCATAAGTCAATCTGTTCTAGTATATCAGATAAGCAAACGTTTAATATCTCGCGATTTATGTATGCATTACTGTGACCTGTATGTTTATGTTGTGTTGTCATTCGAAATCTTGGCTTCTAAACTAGCTTCTAGATGAAAGTGATAAATAATAACAATTATTTTCCTCGCAGTATAAAATGGAATAACATGAATTGAATTAAGCCTTGTAAAATGCAAGAGAGCTGAAAAATAATCCCTGGGATGGATTGAAACTTTTAAATTTCTGTTAAACTGAATGTGCATTAAATTACTCCAATTCTATAGAATTTGTACAATGGTTGGTTCGCCTATCAATGCGTTAACGAGTGAAAGGTAAAGACCGCAAGTGAGTCAAGCTACGGATGAAATGGAGACAGATCGTTTACGCAGAAAACAATGCACCGCCGTTATCATTGAGGTTGCGTTACGAAATGTAATTCTGTCGCGCACCTGTAGTCAGCGGATCTGCGGACCTCATAAAAATATTCATCGAGGTCGCCGAACGGAACATGAATTCCCTGGTTACGTTCGAGACACCGAAAGTTTAGATTTCCATGCGGTGCCTATATGCCACCGGCCTGCATAACTCATTCAAATACAAAGAACTCTCGGCGTTCCGAGCGTAGACGAGGTATGCAAGCTGAAACGAGGAAACTCGTATGTGAACACGTGTTGCAAACTTCGCGGGAAAACGCAGAAGGAATCTCTCAAAAATGGATGCCTTCCGGAGATACACTACTTTCGTAGCAACTAAAAGACTTACGGGATTTTGCGATCTCGAATTTTCCCAACTCGACCGGGGCCCAAAATCTCGAATACTGACACGCTGTTAACAATCTCGGTTTGTTGCTATACTTTGACAGTTTGCATACATAATGCGAAAATTGTTATTCTCACTCGAGACTGTTTAACAATAGAAACTTTTTAGGAGATATGCGTAGATGTTTGCACACGTATACGACTTTGGCAACTGTTACAAAGATACAAATAATAGAACCATTCTGCATGTTGTATAATGGTTAAATAACTTTCTTCTAAAGCCGGATTATTTTTATTAGCATTTACAAGAGAGATCTTGATTGATTATGGAGTATTGTACTGATAGGACAATCATTTCACCGATAATGACCTACCATGCCATTATTTAACCAACATAATGGAATCTCTGACTCTTTTTAATTGAAACCCGTTTCACTGACATTGATATAATGTTTACTTGTCAATAGTACTGAATAACTGTCATCCATACGCAAAGTCAATGTTCGTCAAATGAGTGTCAATGAAAGGTCGGTGATTTCACTATGTGATTTCACAATACTTAATATTCCAGCGAAATCAATGGCGGTCAAATGGTGTAGGTTAGGGTATTGTTGTTAATTTAATACGAACCTGTTGACAAACAGAAGACGCACACAGATGCGCTTATCAAAAAAGAGAAAAGTATTCTAAAAAAGGCTATCATCTCCCCACGTTAAAAAGAATACGCACATTGCACGTCAATTAAATTGTTGATATTGTAGGGCAGACACGTGGAAGAATGCTTTTATAACTAACATATGAGGAAAATTCTAAGATTAGATCTGTTTACTTACCAAACAAATCTATGTCGAAATATATCTTTTTGTGCGCTGAGTATCGTCGAGTGCGTTAGGAATCTGAACACGATGTTAACATCGAAGAAGTTCTGGAACGTGGTACGTATGGGGAACGTAATTAAACCACCTTGGAGACGAAATCCAACACATAGGTGCACACCGAAAATAACATTTCTAATGCACGTACATCACGCAGCATACCTTCGATAGACAAGCGGCTAGGAATAGAGACACATGCACCAAAACAGCGATTCCTAGGATAGATATGATGAATGCGGGGGAAAACTTGGCAACCGAAGATCGTGCAATCTCCGCTAACGAACCCCGGAATACGAAAGGAGGAGTTTCAGGATAACGATGAAGAGAAGCGAAAGAAAATCAGAAATGCGCGCTTAGCGTCGAACGAACCTCGACGCGTGGATGGAAAAGCGCCGCAGAATGGGATCGGCTGAATGGCGCATTATGCTAGTGACCAATGGGTGAATCGAGGAGTTTGCGAAATCGGTGTCGGCGCACGGGATCTGGCAAAAAGCAAGGAAACAAGATGACAAACAAATCAACGTTGGGACGCAGCGTTGCCCGGAATTTGTAAATGAAACGCAGGCTAATGTATTTATTCATAACAATTGCTTTCGTCGCCTGCGAAATAGTAATGACGTAGAAATGTCGTCTTCGATGTACTAATTTCGGTTAGGTCAAACAAGAAAGTGTCTTGAAAGTAATTGATTGGTAGGATTTGTTAAATTTTTTGTTAAAACGTCGTGGATCAGGATTGATTTATACGTTGGCGCAAAATTCAATAATTATGCTAAAATAGTAGGCTTTGTTGACCACTCGTGCATCTGAGAGGAATTCCAAATTAACAACGTTATGATAATCAAAGAAAACAGCGAGCATGACCTCGATTTTTCAACAACTTCGACACAGTTTTCGGGTTCCATAAAAAAAAACTCATAAACAGATATTCATAAATGCACGTTTCATCATCGGTTATGACGAGTCTCATGAACCTGGAGTCACTAGAAATCGACGCAAGAAATGCAAAAATCGAGAGAAATTCTTTGCTTGACGACATCTTCTATCGGAAAAATTACAAAACTCGCTCGAGACAGATAATGGTCGTAAACATAATGTTTGATAAATCGTATGACAGTTGAGTATAGAAATTATTTCAGTAGGAGTATTAAAATGAAAAATTTCAAATACTTTTTTACGTAATGTGTATCGATCGATACGCGAATCACGACAGTGACGGATGGGAGGGTGGTACCCTCCGATCGTTTATTGGCAGTCATGCGATCCGCGGCATCAAGATCGTCCGAGCAGGCCGGTCACTCCCGTATTCATGTTATGCACGGGTTGCGCGCATTGTGTACATGTTCCACAAGCGACCGGCGATGTATGCACATGCATTTAGGTCGGCCCGGTATCTCTCCTGCGCGTATATGAACGCGGCTGCAAAATTAGCTCCGTGTTCTGTCTTTCGTTCTGTTACCAGGCGCGAAACCGAGCCGAATCCGTTCCGGCGCGGCCGTCCCGCTTCCTTCCACGCCGCCCATCTCGTTCGCGCTGATTTACGCTCGTCGAAACTTTTCGAGAATAAACATACCGCTCGGACTTAATCGCCCGACGGGACTGCGACTTTTCAACGCGCCGATAAATCCGTGCCAGAAAAATTTCGATCCGTGGCGAATCGACATTTTCCACATGGTGCATCGATTACCCAAATTGAGCGTAAAAACATTCGCGAATTATGAAACGAATTATATATAATAAAGGTTTAATAAAAGGTATAATAAAGGTTTCATTGCACTTCGAATGCATTGCAACTCTCGAGATGTTTTCTTCTTATTCTCGCGGCATCCAATATCTTTTTAACTTAATGTTAATATTTACGAATCAATGACGAAAATTAGATCTATATATATGCAGATATAGAACAGGGATATAGAACTTTTTTTCAAATAACATGATCCAAAAAGGTTTGGCAATTAGTCTTTTAGTCTCTCTGACTTGTGTTGCTTACTAAATTTACTTAGATACATCTTGTCGTTTTCATTATAACATATATTTCAATTCAAAAATTTCAATAATTGCCTAAGGAAGATTCTTTTCAACTTTAATTTTGAAATAAATGTGAAACCGATCCTGTTGTTCGGCATGTTATGTTTAGTATTAATACGTATTTTTTTTATCAATCATGTTGCACATAAATTAACAATTGCTTCTCAGAGTTTGGTCATATTACTCTTACTTTGTTAGTGTAATATTTGATCAGGTACCATACTTTATATTTTCTCCGTCAATTTTCCTAACCATTACGCTCCTATAAAAATTTGCTACTAAATCAACCGTTTGAATTGTGTCGACTTTAAATAAGCAATCAGCCAATGATACATGTTACATTTAATTATCAGTTCCTCGATTACACGGTAATTAATCATCGAGATACGCATCCAGTATCATAGCATTTCGAACGACCCTCGTATGATTGTCTCCTAATCAGTCTTTCTCACGGAAGTTACGCTCGTAGCATCGCGGAATCGTACGCCCTTGGTAGCCACACGTGGAGTTTAACGATTGCAGCTATTACGTCGGCCGATAAGATTACGTAAAAGCACAAGTTTGGCTGCTCTAAGCCCGACCTCCGGGATCCGAAGACAGACCCGAAAAGGAGGAAGAAATAGACGCACAATGACAAAGTAGGTGGAGCACACAAGGAAAACCGGTAAGGAAAGGAGGGACAGGAGGAGAGGAACGAAGACTCGTGCGGTGAACGAAGCGGTGAACCGGGGAGAGCAGGGGGGGGGGAGGAGGAGAGACGAAGAGGCGGAGAGAGACAGAGAAAGAGGGATTCGTATGACTGCGCTGGCTCCAAGCAGTCTGCTCCGCTCACCTCGATATTCCCGCGAGCAATGCCAGCCGAGATTGCTGCTCGGTACTTGACTCGCGTTCACGAGCTTTCACGAACACGTACGAAGTCGTGTGCATCGACGTGCAGCGCAGTCAGGAGTCAGGAGCACAGAATTGTCCACTTAGCGGACTGTCCACTAGAACTGTCGCTAATAAGATTCCCAGGTTACCCATCGCATATTCCGCTAAACGAAAATTAATCGAGTAATCCAGTCACCTCGTGAAACAGTCCGCTACCCGACTATGAACGTATTCTGATGTTTAAAACCAAAAATTTAAAGCATCGCCCCAATGATGTCTTTCAGATGAACGGTAATATAATAATCAGTTTGTTTTTAATTGTAATGGTACGTTTAATTACGTTCATGATTTATTATTAAATTTATTACTTCCATTGTCGTAACTATATTTTATTATTATTATATCATTATAATGGACTGCAATTTAATCAAAAGAAATACACAAGAAGAAATAATTTTTTAATACTCTTTATCCCTTCCGATGACATTCGGTGGTTAATTATAAATAAAAAAATCAATTACTGATATTAAAATAGTAGCAGTTCCTGTAATCAGATAGAAGACCTTATTTAGAAGCCACTGAAATATTTCTGATCTAGCTAATTGTCTCGTGATTACTCGCGCAGTCTGTCACAGAGAAGCGCTGTCGAGTCTTCATTGTCGTGGATCGCATGTTCCGGAGCAGAAAAAAGGCCGCATCCTCTGGAAGACTATCCCCGATCCTCTACCACTCTGTACCCAGAGTCTAAGTACACGATACATTTTCACGAGACTTTCGAACGCTCGCGGAATAGGCGAAATTTTCGCGGAACTGCCCGGAGTTTCACTTCCACGAAGCTACCACGGTTATTGCTCTGAACGTAAAGAAGCTTCTCCGTCCGTATACACTTCCTTCTTAGACTCCATTTGCGGTTGTATCGCGGAATTGCGTGCAGTCGCTCGTAAACAGAAAGACAACAGACATTTAACTGTTGTATGGAGAATGCTTTTGATGATTCCGTGGCAACCATTTGGAATTGGCCTTCTTGCGGGTCAGCCGATGAAGAGAAAAGTTGGAGGAGAATAAGACCCGAAATGTAAAATTGTACCCGCAATAATCTAGTTTTTATGGTACTAACCTATCGAGGTCTAAAAGTAATTGATATGTGCTGATTTAATTTATAACAAGAAGGAGATTGTATTTATATAGATTTCTCGATATTTTTATGTACGCTTGAATTATAATTAAAAGAGAATTTAATTTCAGAAGCTTTAAAAGAAAGAACTGTGAAATCGGACATTTTGCAGTCCGGTAAGTGAATTAAACGATTGTTATTCGTGAATTATACCTGCTATTGTGCAACATAACTCGAGAATATTTCAGCAATACTGTTGCATTTGTGCTCGTATATAAACCGTAGAATTCTCCATTGAATGAATCTCCTTTATTCGCGATATTAATTATTTAAATAGTTTTCTATAGACCCGGCTCGTGTACATCTCCGTTCGTTTCCGGAACGAAATTCGAATCGACGAACTTGCGACGAGCGAAGAAAATGACAAACAAAATTGAACGAATGGAAAAGTATCACTGCCGTATTAAAATTCAGCCGTGTCTTCTTTTTCCTATTGCATAACTAGGTCTTCCGACCTCGAGGCAAAACCGATATTAAAATTCATCGGCGATACGACAGCTTCGAGTATTTTAGCAGGCAACGGTATCTAGCAGCGTCGGTGCGCGCTCGATATTAAATCCTACTGTCCTCGAAATAAGCGACGCTTCGGCACCGGATAGAGAATTTAATTTGGTGTCGCTCAAAGAAACCGTGGCAGTGCTGCGCCAGACACGACCAATGCGACGCTTCAAATATACATTTGATTCGCGAAGCGGTTCCTCCTGTTGAAAGATCGACGTCGACCAAGACGAAGGAGGCTGGAATTGATTTAGCAATTATACTGTTGTATATAATATTATCTCTATATTTGTTTCAGGCGTATTTTACTAAACTGATGTATACTTGCGGGCTGCAAATGGACTTACACCACTTTCAAAATTAGACAATTGTAAAAATCGTTTAATTTCAATTTTTAATGACATAAAATAGAAATAGTATTTTTAATTTTAGACGCTAATTACATTGCTAAAATTACAAGATATTGATAATATTTACTTATGCTTTGCATGTGGCAGTGTTTCGAAATATGCATGTCTTTATATTTTTCATAAGTAATAGTCCTGGCACCTTGGTACAAAGGCGCCAGGGCGATTTTTTCAAATTTTAGCGGTCTTCCAGGACGTGTAGATAATCAATTTATAGTTTTAAATTCTTTAGGCAACCATCTGCTAAGCCACCTACCTCTGTCAATTGGACTTACACCACTTTCATAATCACTGATTATGCAATTTCATTTACCGACCAATTTTAAATTGTACAAAACGTGGGAATTTTTTAAGAAATTAAGCACGGACTAGTTATACATAAAAAATTTACATTAAATTAAGCATGAATTACGTGTAATATCTCATTTTTTTCCGAAATGGACTTACAACACTTTCAAAATAAACGGTCCAAATAGTCAAGAAAAATGTATAGGCTTTCGTGAGGAATTTTGAGCGGAGGAGAGAGCGTCGAAGACGAAACGATTGAAATGCGACGGAGGAAAAAGAGTAGCCAAGGAGACGAGTGAAACGACGGGACACTGCCCGATTCTAAATCTGGCGATAATACACGAAGTAGGCACGCCCGCTTAGGTCCAGAGCCTCGTCGTAAAGATCGTAGAGAACCCTGGGAATCAGGGGGAAGGGAAAAGGGGCGAGGCGCGGTCGAACAGACCGTTCATTGTTTGTGGGGATGGACCGTGTATGTATGTGTATACGTTTCGTTCTAATTTCCTTCCTGTTTACGTTCCCCACGATCACTGGACAGCTCATCTGGCTCCTAGCTGAAATATTTTCGTCGATTTTCGGCAGTTGCCCGTCGTTAGCAACGGTGGAGAGCGGTTGTTCCCATAATCATTTTTCAAGTATTTGCCTCGTTTCGGGGCAGGTCTAGCAAAGGTGGAGTTTCACCTGCTCCGAACTTGGTAGCTTGTTTTATTCCGAGGCACAGCTTCGTAATTCAACCGATAACGTATTATGTAAGTACCTCGAGACACTCGTACTAACTCGTTCGTTTACTTTGGTACTCCTCTGGGAGAATGTTCTTGTCACAGTTAAAATGGTTAATCGATTTTCATGAATTTGTCGCAGAAAATTATGTATTCGGATGTATACCTGTATTCTGTGGAAACATATTTTTTAGCTGTTCCTGTTCATTTATTTTGCGTGAACTCGTTTAGCGTGTAAGCCTTTATTCATACGGTATGTACACCTGTTGTAGCCGTGTCATAATGATACACTACAAAAAGTTTAACTCACTTATTTTTCATAGTTTGACTAAATTATCTACGTTCAGAAATAGAATTTAAGTTCTCTAGAGTTTTACTTAAAAAAATTGTGACGAAATAAGAATATTCAGATAAATCAGATCGTGTCGTTTTCTCAGGAATAGAATGGAAAATACTTTGCTCCAAAATGAACAATATTTAACTCGAGTAATGTCTCAAAGAAAGTTTCAAGTATTGAGGACGCCTTGAATCGTCTCCGCAAGAATGGATATTAATTAAGGATTGATAAAATATCGCACTAATGTTTCACGCCTCGGTCACAGTGGCTCCATGCGGCGAGGGTTAATCGCCAACCGATGACCCTGTCAACTTTATTGTTCCACAACGTCTATCTCGTCAAATTTATTAGAAAAACAACCCGTGCTTCAACATTTCCAACGTTCCCAATACCTTACTTAAATCCAGGTGTTGAAAATCATTGGTAACGTTCTTGAAACAGTTATGGAAAACTGAACAAATTTTGTAACTATTGTAAAACAATTATCTACATCGATTATTGCTTATATATGTTCTACAACTGTTATTTTTCAGCAATACAAAATTTTACAAACACGTGATCATATCAAACGCATTTTACACTTAACCCCTACGTTGATCAATACTTGTTTGCCACTAATAAATTTTAATAAAGTCTCTGAGAGAGATAATTTGCGTTTCTTGTTTATCAATTTTTCATTCAATGTTTAAGGTGCTCGAATAATATCCATATTTAGTAACTCCAAATCTTCATAACGATTTGACACGACATTATTAGACAAGGAATTAAATATAAAATCTACGCTGTTAATACGCAGAGGAAATATAATATTTTTATTTTATATAATCAAATTAAAATCGAATTGCATAACTGAAACTCAAAACTGTAAAAAACAATTACAGAATAATTATAAGGTAGCGAACAGTTGCTGTGCCATTTCTAAAAATTTTCCCTCATAATTAACATCGTATTAGTCGAGCAAGACGTATTAAATAAAGAAATAAACGAAATAAAGGAATAAAAAGACTTGAACATACGTTATTCGACAAATATAATGCTAATCGTGCCCGGGAACAAACCAGAGGCCCAGCAATTGGTTTCCGCGCCTAAAGCGGTTCCACCACCCTTGCCGCAATAAAACTTCAGCAAGAAGTGGTGAATCATAATATTCCATGAATGCTAATCGTAGATAAATTGCCAGTTACTCGGCGTGCAAACTTTCCGCGCGCGTTCGCCGTCGTGAATCACACAGTCGCGAGACAGTTTCTGTCACCGCGATAAAATTGCAAGGTTCCGATAGTCGCGCGACGATGCCCGTTCGTTCGACTATGAAATGGCAAGTTTTTCGCGGCGTATAAACGACCCTCGCCTCGATGGAAAGTTCCGCGTCGCGACGGGGTTAGCCCGCTACCAAATGGACCGGAATGGCAGAAATTCTTCCGGAGTGTTGCGGGGAGGCGGCGATTCACGCGTAACTTCGGCCACCGCCACGGTTCGTAAGTTCGGACCTCGGAGAGCGCAGGTGTCGCCGGAAGTCGTTTTACGAGCGAGCGGAAACGTAAATCGGAGCGCGGCTTTCGTCACGGATCCGAGGAAACTGAATACACAGGAGGGACCCCGGTCGAACGGTACTCGCCGGCTCGATAAATTTCAGCGCGGTGTGTGTGTGCCGCGGGGTTCGTTCCCGCTTCGAAACAGCCGCGAGCGTAAATCGTACGCGAGATGCGACAGGCTCTCGCTTTTCGAAACGCGCGTCGCCGAGAGTATATTTGGTGACGGGTCGGGATTTTTATATGGCTGTCCAGAGAAACTCCCTTTGATCCCTGATATGCTTATTTTCGACCCTTTGACGACGTAATGAAATTATAAATGAAATTACAAATTGCACCATTACAAATTATTCTATATCAATGTTTTTAATTTGATTTAATTTTTAACTACAATGCCGAATCCCCTCTTGTCATTTTTCCTTAATAATCAAGAAGTATATGCAGTTTTAAATCTCCATTCGAATTTCAGAATAATTTACTTTTGTGAACGATTTTTAATTCGTTGTTAACACCTTGCTGTACTTTGACAATACAAATAATTAAATATGGATGTTATTCCGTTCTTTAAAATTGGAATAAAATTCTAATCCCTTGTTATTAATATTTAAGAATTCAAGTAAATTCAGGCACGGTATAAACATTAATGTTCTGTCCCTTCTAAGAAATTGTGCCAATAGGAAAATTCCTAATTGCGGCGACTGTGAAGGAAATGGTACGTCAAGGGGTTAATTTACATCTGAAGGTGGCGTTTTTACGTTTATTGATTTTAAAACTACATCAATTATTTAGAGTGTATACAAAAATGTCGACCTACGCAAAGAACAAATTGCGGAATATTCCTCGAGACACTTGTGTAAATATTTTTAAGAAACGCATGTTAATAAGTCTGACTCGGATGCTTGTAAAGTATCGACATTGAATGAAAACTAGCGCCGAATGCATAATGAATAATTTGTTTCTCAATCAGAAAAATCGAAAGGAAACAGGTTGAAAATATTATTGCAATTCTATCGAATCATCAGAGTTATTAAGGAAAGAAATAAATGTCTATGTAGTTCCTGCATCTTGTAAATAATTAAGGCAATTTTTGGTTTCCATGAAGATATATACTATAAAATTTTAAAAGCAGATTAATCTTCAAGTAGATAAATACAATATTGTTACTCAGTCTGGTAAATAGTTAAGATTTCACGATTTTTAACTCTCTATTGATTCTGTCTTGTAGTATTTCCATTTTATGTAACAAAGTGCATTTTATGTATAGGAGATTGATTCTCGTGAATCGTTCCAACAGATTCACTTTTAACAATTTTCTAAATCTAAACATTGTTAGTATAAAGTTAATTTTAAAATATGATAGAACAATTCTAGTGATGCCTCAGAGTCACCACTCGAGTGCAAAGGGTTAAAACAAAAATACTTCTCCTACGATTTAGGCGAGAGAAGTATTTATGGAGAAGTATTAACTTGTGAAATTTATTTTAACTGAAGATGGCCAATATGATATTGTTTCCAGTGTGAAGTCGTCTTCAGGTGCCGAGCCAAGCGCATGGCAAACTCTTGAATAGATTCAATCGCGGGAGTGTCTTCTCGGAAGTACTCGGATGCATTTCAATGACCTCGGTCAAATAAACAGGCCGCGCGGTGAATACCGATCATAGGTTAATATGATTTCTACATTCGAACACCGTGATCTCTTCAATGAGCCTGTTCCGTGACGTGTTATTGTTTATCGTACGCCTCGTCGCCGTATTAGGTTCAATTTATAGAATCCGTTCAGACAGGAAACAGTCCGAACGATTCGCTTTAGACAAAAGTGGTGTAATATTTATTCCTTCACGTTTTACATTTATACCTTCACGTTTTACATTTATACCTTCACGTTTTACATTTATACCTTCACGTTTTACATTTTTACCTTCACGTTTTACATTTATACCTTCACGTTTTACATTTACACGTTCACGTTTTACATTTACACGTTCACGTCCAGGTGACAAACGTACAAAAATGGTCTGTTTCAAAATGTGTTCATATTTATCTCAAATAGATTTGTGCTGCATAACACTATTATTAAACAAAGAGAAAGAAAATAGAAAAGAAAAGATTCATTTATATCAGATACTTTAATAAATTTTTGTCGAAAGTAGCCTATACTGTACTTATTACTAAAATATTGCAATATAGAAGACTGAGTATCTTTATGAAAAATAACAATTATTTAAGCTAATCGTAAGAGAAATTAATTCAACGGAAATGTCCTTTCTTTTTTAATAATAGTAATAAATTGAAAAATATAACACCAAAAATATAAAACCGTATTTAACAACTTAGCTGCGTCGATAGATTTTGAAGACAAATTTTGTTATGCGTTTTATCGATCACACTGAGTGTAGTTTTTTTGATAATTGTTCTAGAATTAACCTAAAGTATGCGAAAATTATTTCCGCCATTTCCTTATGACGTGTATACATATACGTACGCAGCTAAGAGGTAAAAAGTTTTCCTTTATTTCTAAGATTTTCCTAAGAATCAATAAAGAGTTAAATGTCGTGACATTTTAGTTAATTATCAGACCGAGTAACAATATTGTATTTATCAAAACCAAAGATTGAAACCAAAAATTGTCTTCATTATTTACAAGACGCAGGAACTACATAAATAGACATTTATTTTTTTCTTAATAACTTGAATAATTTAACAGAAATACAAAAATATTTTCAAACTATTAATTATTAAATATTCTTGCTATATTGCATTCAATCTTCCCATTTTTATTATACCTGCGTAAAGACTGCTGTCCATTTACTATTATATCATCGGTCTCTCCAGAAAGATATTCGTTACGTTTACAATGATTACTATAGCATTTGACCGGCAATTTTACCATCGGAGACGACATTCAGCCATACCGCGCATTGTTCGTCGCTCGCCATCGAGGAACAATCGAAAGATTTACGTCGACGCATTGGCATGGAACGGACGGCAATACAAAGTATCGCCACCGCTCGCAACAAAAACGAGGGAATGATTGCATCTTGTATTCGCGAATGCGAGCGCGTACGGCAGGAGGGGAACGACTGGAAAACCGGAAAAAAAAGGCCAGTCCGTCACGTTGCTCGGTCGCGAGAAGAATGAAGAAGTGACCCGGGCTGGTGACTAATCAATAATCTCGTCAGCGAAACGGCTGAGACAATAATGACAGCTGGCCGGCAGTCGACTCTCTGATCGCAATCGAGCGCTTCCAAGGTTCGTGTCCTCGGGCGATTCGCGGGTCTCTGCCAAGGACACGATCCAGCTATCCCGGCCGACACACGTGGTTGCATCACGGAACTGTTGCACCTTCGGCTGTCTGATCTCATCGCCATTTCTACGAAATTCTTTCGAGAATAATGGAAACGTACACTCCCACCTTCGCGGACAATGGATTGTTCCCGTGGAAACGTTTAGCGTGACCAAGGTCGAATGCTGCCGGTTTTAGCACGCGAGCTTCGGACTTTTTCGCGATACCAACAAGAATAACGGTTGACCATGATTTGTCGCTTGCGTGAATTTGACAATATTCACGGACTGCAGATAATAAGTTCCGCCAAAATACGTGGTGTTGAGGAAATACAAATTTGCCTTCATTTTTGGTGGAATAAAACATCCTTCTTTGTCAAAACTGTTCCCTCTATATTTGTAAATGAACTTTAATTGCATATGAAGTAATTACTAAGGCGTGAGAGATATATTTTTTTGGCAAACAATTATGGTTTCATATGTGTCTATGACTACTATCTATTCGTGGTGTTATATTAATATTTATAACACATTAGCAGTTGAAACATCTAAATTCGCGTGAAAGAAATAATTACATGCTTTAAAGATAAAATATACTGCGAAACTTTATGCATTACCTTTATGTATCATCTGTTGCAAAAGCGGATGTAATTTAAAAATTCCGTTCCTTTCTTTAATCACTTGAATAAGTCGGAAGCAGTAGATTGTTAAGCGCTTTCACTCTTTACATCATATTAATTTACAGATGTTGAATTACAGGTTTCCTGATAAACGTACAAAATCTACCGTCTAATAATAAACATTTCGCTTTCAAATAGTTGAATTTGTAACTTCTTAATATCGGCATTAAGTCTATCAGGTTTTGTTAAGACTCGTATAAATAAACGGGTCCTGAGTCAACATCAAGTCGCAAGAAAGCTATAAATATTGCAATTAGTTGAGAACTTTTTAATTCGGCTAAAGTAGATTCAATCGAATTTCCTGTTGATTCTAATGCGCCGTTGAACAACTTTCGACCGATTTTAACGCCGAAACAAGTTATACACCCCGTTGAAAAAGTCCGCGTCATAGCTTCGCCCGCAATCGCCGACCTGTGTCGACAGTTTCGAATCGGCGGAGCATAAACGAACGTTCCAGTCTCCGAACTTTTCATGTAACGAGCCGATATGCCCGGGGGAAAAATTCGCGACACGATTGCGCAACAAGCGGACCAAAACAATTTCGTAAAAACACGGACACAACGTTTCGCTTTCCCCCCGCCGGTGAAGTCTATCGACAAAAGTGGTGACGAGTCGAGGAAACGCTTTATCCTTGGGGCGCGCAAGTGCACAAGAGTTCAAGGATCCACAAAAACGGATCACGATTAAAAAAAGATTTGATGTCCGGGAACTACTTCAAAGATAGGTAACCCTTGTACTTATGTTTTTTTTTGTATATTTAATATTTATTTGTGTTAAATATATCAGATATTTAATGTATATATAAATGTAGACACTATTTTATTTATAATAAAACAAATTAATAAAATAACGCTGATATTAAATAAAAATTAAGGAATATGCTCCTTAAGTTGCAATAAAATAAAATAAAGATTTCTTAACATAATTGAAATTATTATTTATATTAAATATATATAAATTTGGACACTACTTCATTTATAATAAAAGAAATTACTAAAGTAATGCTAATATTAAATAAAAATTAAGAAATATGCTTCTTAAGTTGCGAACTAAACTAAAGATTTCTTAACATAATTAGAATTATGATTTATATGAAATATATATAAATATGAACACTACTTCATTTATAATAAAACAGATTAATAAAATAACGCTAATATTATTGTAAATAAAAATTAAGGAATATGCTTCTTAAGTTGCAATAAAATAAAGTAAAGATTTCTTAACATAATTGAAATTATTGTGAAATTATTTAAATTCCTTTCCAATACTCTGTATTTTATAATAATTCGTTCTAACTATAACGACTCCTCCATTTGGACGTGATTCCATAAATAGCTTGACGACGCGAAGACTCTTCTATCCGGCTAAATGAAAAATAAACCGCGACCCGATTTGATGGGACGCCACGTGGTGGCACGCGGTTTCGTTTGTATTGAAAGGAGCAAGTTCACGAAACGGCTTTACGAGGAAGAAATGATCTTTCGGGGGAACGGGTGCGCGCGGAGCTGCCAGCGCTGGAAAAAGCTCAAACAATGTGGGCTCTATAGGGAGCAAAGAGGTTTATGAACGAACGAGATCGTTAAAAGCGAAAATAAATTGGTGCAATGCCCGCGAGCAGTATGGGGGGGGGGGGGGTGCGATTACGAAATTCGTGGAAAGAAAAAGAAAGTCCATAGTCATCTTCTACGTGTACGATTTATTGTTCGATAATATGGTCACTTTACTAATACTTCTGGCTTGCATTGTACTTTTTTCGTTATTCTTAAAATTATCACTGTTATACAAGTTATGCAAAGTTGAAAATTCACGTTCTCTTACTTGTTCATATACATATATGTACATATGTGAATATCACTTATTCATAGTCGATGGCTTTATTGTTCGATAATACAGTCACTGTACTAGTACTTTTGGCTTGCATTGTACCTTTTTCATTATTCTTAAAATTATCACTGTCATATAGCAATTAAAATTCAAAAATTCACGTTTTGTGACTTGTTTATATGCATATATAGGTAATCAAAGTTGCTAATGGTTCCAATTACTTAAGAATTCAATAAAGTAAGAAATAAATCAGAATTTTTCCAAACTATTAGTATCGTCTAAGTCTTCTCTGAAAAATGACTAAATTAAATACATGGGAGTAATACCAGTCATTACTAGATAAACAGTGACGCAAATTCAAGAAGATTAAAATTTTCAATGTTTCCATTATTCAACACTGATAAGGATCCGTGTAAAGTTATGCAAATACGTGTATAAAATTTGTAAACGTAAGCTGAGGCAGTTATTGACGTAAGAATTAACCTGTTTGACAAGTTTCATTTCGATTTTAATTAGAGTTAATGGGAGATGAAAGCGTTTGTGCGATAAAAGTCAAGCGTGAAAAAATAAATAGTGATCTAGAAGTGACCTAGACCGAAAGTGTGATGCAAGAGGGCAGAGCATGATTTTTTATGCGAAAATATAATACGATCGATGCTGTATCCGATTATTAGAACGGCAATCTTTAAACATTTGTAACTCATAAAAGTTTTTCTAGGGTAGCACAAAGTTCGATAGAATCTAATATATGTGGTATCAGATTATTTTTGTCTACCGCAACAAACCATTGCAGGAAATCAAATTTCACTTAATCTCTCTGCCTTAAAATTTATCTACGGAAATGACAGCTTGCATAAACGTCCACAGTAATTACACACCAGAGAGAAAACTTGCAACAAAACCGAACAAGTTGCACCTTGTTTTGTAATTATTTCAGTGGAGAATTGTCATTCGTTACGTTAATTACTGCCCCAATTTATACAAAATACTAAATAAATTGAATTTATAACCGTAAAAAATACTTTTTAATCCATTTTTCATTGGTTTTTTTTCTTTAATATGTAATCAGTTCAGATGCAGCAAATGTATCTAGTTTATTTATAAATGTATAATTAAAAGCTTTCTGTGTAAATAATTTTATTTATGGCTGTGTGCAGTGCATCTGTAGTGGGAAGTCAGTATGTAATCGGAGTGTAACTCGAAATCAATACGGTTACATGAGAGAGTGTATCGATTGCGTCATCTTTAGGGGATGCTTTCGATAAGAATGCGGCACCCACAGTGGAAAACACTCTGAATATGTATCGCGATAATATGTAAAAGAAAGACAAGGAGGAGTCTGCGTGCGATTAGTCATCAAGATATTGCTCGACTGAATAAATAAAATATGATTACTCACTTCAGATTGAGGATTGTACATACAATTTCACATATTTGCAAATCACGAACAAATCGGAAGAAGAAAGCGCCGTCTGTGTAATCGTATACTATAGTTATAATAATAACAACAAAAATTTCTTCGTATATGCGGGTAAAAAATTCCTTCGAAGAAGTAATAACAAATAGAAAGTATTAAACTATTAGTTAATCGTATTTTAAACTGTGAACAATTTGCATGAAAAAATAAAAATAAACTAATCGAACAATAGTATCATTGCATTCGATTGTAAGAATGCTGATAAACTATAACTATACTTAAATAAGAAATAAGACAACAGATCGATCAGCAAACCAGGAAGTCATACATCAAGTTCAATGTCAACGGCGATTAAAAATCAGTAATTGGTGGACGAGCAAAAGTCAGACGTGCCACTTATGCAGAAAAGCGTATTTGAATTGTAATGCAAAGTCAATGTTAAATTTTTTACGTAAAAATGTTTATTGCTTCCTGGTTTGTCGTCGCATCTATTTCAAAGTAATTGGCAACATTACTATTCTTAGAACTTGTTGTATAAATTAGTTTGTTAATATGTATTTAATCCTATTAGGCTCGCAAAATATCGCGTTGAACTCGGTCCAATAAAAGATTTCTCACAATAGAAATAAGATAAAAATATTATCAGTTTCACAGAGGAAATAAAAGCGTTTTCGGTGACACTGTGGAGCACCGGTTTCGTTCTGATGTAACATATCCGACTCTTACGTGCGACGATTAATCAATTTTTCCAGCAGATAGTACCAATCCTTGCTCAACGCCCACTGTTTTCAACACTTGTTTTTCGAAATAGATAAGAGAAATGGTATTTGGGCAATAATAATTTCTGTGTACGCGGATCACGCCCTGCGTCAGCCGCCGCAAAATAAATGTCTGTTTTATGTCCGTGTAATGCGTATAATTTAAATGCAGATCCCTGTTTACGAGCGACAGTTTGTCTACGAGCCGCCTACGCGAAGAAAGCACGAGGTTACCAATTATTCGACACCGAAAAATCTTTCTCCCCTCGCGCGAGATTAGATAAACGTGATTGATCACGAACGCGAGTGTCCGCTGTCGAGAAAATTGCTACGCACGGTAGGGAATATAATAATTCAGACGCCTCGTGCTTTCTCCGATCCTAATAAATGGATTGCGAAGGTTTTATTAAATTTATTACAATATTTATACTCCGCCCGAATATTGTTATGCGCGAATGTATTTCCAAATTGAGGAATATAAACCAACATAAACGAGTTGGAAATTAAAATAATAGAATAAAAATGAATTTGGTAAGTTTTGAAATTTTTCTGGACATTTTCGATGCAAAGGGTAAAAAGAAAAATATATATAAATATAAATGTATTATCAAATCGAGGAATACAAACCAACATAAACGAGTTGGAAATTGAAATAATGGAATAAAGATGAATTGGAAATTTTCTGAAATTTTTACGAACGTTTTCGACAAAAAGAGTAAAACGAAAAAATAGTTTCATTCTGCCTCCAGTATACATAAGTTTGTGTTAAAAAAATGTATTTGCATAATGTTCCAGGAGTTGAGTAACGAACATGCCGTTAGAGGAGCAATCGAGATTCATAATTGTTTTTCATTTGTCGCTATGTTAATAACGTAGAAGGTTTTACGGACGTCGAATTTGCAAACGATAATGTTCCCCTCACGTGACAAGAGATTATCGTATTACGGGAAATGGTCAGTTATTCAGGAACGAGCTCTAACCTGGTAAATGATTAATTCAATCTCGTATATTCTTCTTTGCTAGTGTATATCAAGTATCGCCATACCAGGTGTGCGCAAATTGGAACAGGCTTCGTTAAAGTCGAATAATTTAATATCAAAACAAAATATAAATATCGTGATAAACTTTAATGTGCCGTTCCAATAAAAGGAAATATTGATTAATAGAACTTTATTAATGACATTTTATAAATGGTAAGAGTTACCTGAACTTGTGTAATCGCCCCGTCACTTTTCCTTACGCAGGAAAGTCTCTGCGCTCGTTCATGGTACGACTGCCGCAATACTCATATGTTGGCTCACCGATTGGAGAGTAGTGTGCACTTATATTCCATATTATCGTAGTAAATACACAAGAAAAGCTTTCCGATATTACGGCTTTTAGTGAGGTTATGCCACCATTGTAACATGTATAAGCTTGGGAGAAAATAAAGAAATCAATATTTCTCAAAAATTGTCAAAAATGTTGCAAATTGTTGCTTGCCGTCTAATATTAGAAAAAAAGGAAGTATAAACAAAATTTTCAAGAAGAAGAAACGCACGCCCAAACAGGGTCTCGAACCTTGGACTCCCAAATTAAAAATCTGATGCTCTAATTTCTTTTTTTTTTTAAATAATATTTATTTCGTCTCTTTTTGTGCATATCGGGTGATATATGCTATAAAAATAAACATAGAAAAGGTGGTTATATAACTACATAAATAGAATAATATATAACAGTTTTTCAAAAGGGTTCTGTCGCATAAGGAACAAATCAGTCATAAAATTGTTACGTCACAACTAACGCTCATGAGGCACTTTAATATTAATTTGCTGCTTGATTAAGTTTAATGCTACCAGTCATATAAGCCTACTGAGGGGAGCAAGTGAGTAGTGGGAAACAATGTGGAGAAGAGGAAAACCCAACGTAATGTCTATGGATCGTGGTTTTAACTGTTAAAATCTGTATTGCAATTCATATCTATATAATTAAATACATACTAAAAAGAGTATTCAGACACGGAAATTTTAACCCTCCTAAGTTGTTTTCTTGGAGATAATTCTCTTTTTAGCTTGAAGCTGTTCATTAACCATACGAACAATCGTTGACTGTAACAACTGTACATCCCTTATCAAATGAAAGCGTCCAGCAGGCTAATGATGCAACTATTATTACACTCCAATAGTGCAAGAACTTCGTCGAGAATCCTTGTTTTTGTTCGTTATTCTTATTTTAAGTCGTAATTGTTGCTACCGTTTTCTTTTTATTGTTATTATTGTTTGGTTATTTATTAACATTGTTCTATAAATATATCTTTACATTATTTGTAATATATATGCTACGTGCACTGTTGGACACTTCATTATTCATCCGCCTCTACCTACAGTGGCATCCAAGGTATTTAACAACTTTCCTATGGGGGACTGTTTTTTTTGTCATCAGTACCTGGTTTTGTTAAATTGATACTAAATAAATTTAGTGATTCTTTTATTCTTTGATAAAGGATCGACTTGGTTTACGTAACAAAATAGTTTCACGTTTGGCCAGGCTAACATCTGAGATTTTAGTTCAAAAATCAACTGAAAAATTCGGGCATTGAAGACATATGTTCTTTTAGTTAATTTTAATTGGCTTCGATGGAAATGTATTTACGATCGAAGAATATATCCCGGAAAGAAAAAAAAAAAAGAAGCGCCCGAACAGGGACTCGAACCCTGGACCCTCAGATTAAAAGTCTGATGCTCTACCGACTGAGCTATCCGGGCATTGAAAACACAAGTTCTTGTAGTCGATCTTAATTCGCTTTGCTACGAATGTATTTAAGAACGAAGAACATCCCGGAGTGGGAAAAAAAGAAGCGCCCGAACAGGGACTCGAACCCTGGACCCTCAGATTAAAAGTCTGATGCTCTACCGACTGAGCTATCCAGGCATTGAAGACTGCTTTCCTATAGGTAGTATATGAGTGTACCCACATCGACATGAACAATTTACAATAATAATTTATTGTTATAATAAATATTAGTTGCAAATTATTGCATACATAAAAAACGTACAAAAAAAAAACTTATTAAAAAGAGTTTGCAGTGGTGATAACTCATAATTGATGGTTTGAAAAAATTACATAATCAATTTGTAAAAATCCAATTATCTGAAATTTTACTACAATCCATATTATTTTTTGCTTATTACGGCCTAATGGCAAAACCGAGCACATGTGGCACTGCCAATCTGAATTATTATTCAATTTCCACTGTTTGGGTTACTCAACGATCGTTACTCGTTATAATATAACATAACATGCACGAAATTATCATTAGAATATTAACATCAAAGCGGCATGAGATAAATATAAACTGACCGATAATTGCTACGTTAATGGTGTGGTACAAGGACCGATTGCGAATAATAAAAACCAAGGTTGTCTATCGAAGACGCAGCTGCAACTGTAACTGAATTGTAACCAGATATTAATGCGCGTGCGATCGATTTTTATCGTTACACACGAGGAACTGATAACAGCTGGAGTTTAAATTAACTGCCTGTGGCGTTTTCTCATGCGTCTATGAAGCATCGACAAAATGTATTATTCAATGACAAATTTTCATGATAAGAGGGAAAAACGAAAATAAACTAACCTCAATTTTGCTTAGATCTTATCTTCATACATTTATGTATACATATCATATGCTGTATAATAGGATTTCGTACGTGTATCCTATGTGACCTAATTAAGTAACAGTAATATACTACAGTTAAAATGAAGATTAATATTCTTATTAGGTTGTAAAACAAAGAATTATCGCTCTCGTAAATTAAATATGGTACTAAATGTCTGCGAAATAATGGCCTTCATTGAATGTAGTTTCTCAGTCTATAATTCTATTACTATAAAATGCCATCGATGCTTATGATAAGTATTTTTATTAAAATTACATTATTACTTCAGGAATGCTTTATGGATCAATTTCTACCGTCCTTTTTTTTCAATTTAACTTGCCCTCCCCCTCGTGTCTTTATAAACCTCATCTGCTTAATTATTACCAATTATCCTTCTTCTCCCTGATCCGCGTCCTCTCTTTTACTCTATTTGTAGCTCAACAAGAAACAGAGGAACAGTTTTAACCAAACTCTGGCAACAGCCCGAGGAAACTGTTTACTTCTGGCAGCCGATCGGAAAGTCGAATTAATTCGATTAAACGCCTCGTGCTGGTGAAAACTGGGGATGTACGGATTCGGGATAGACTAGGTTGAGAAAGTAACGAAAATACTTTTGTTAAAATAGAAATTGATAAATTTTCGCGCACCGGGGATTGGATTTGTTGTTTGAAACAGATACAGTGTCGACTATGGGGATTTTATATAGTTTGAATAGATGATTGTATTCGGGCCACATTGCGAAGACGTAAAGGTATCGAAGAATTTCGCAATCCTAAGGATAGTTTCAGAATATCGAATTCTGGTAACCGATTTTTGCACACAAGTAGCACATATTTAAAAACTTGTAGCTGAACGAACATGGATCATATTTTATTCAAATTTCAAAGAAACAAATGATATATTATACGATTGATAGATTCTGTTTGATATCGCCATCGCTAATTTAAATCGTTGTTATACTGCAACAACCTAATGGTAGTCAGTGTATAGTCTCGCGACGAGCTCACTTTATCGAACGGATTCGTCCCTCTCCCCTGTTTCCGTCCTTTTGTCGCGTACTCGCAAAAAGTTGGGCTACTCAAGGTACATAATTGGAACGAAAGGAGGGAAGGCGATCTCTCTCGGTTTGCGCGCGCTCGTCGCGCTATTTGCGTACCGCGAAAATGAAAAATCCGAGGCGAGAAAAGACGTGACAACGGAGTGCAGCCTTGACATGAACCGACTCCTCGTGTCGCGGAGCTAATGTAGCTCGCGACCAGAATTATCGTCAGTTAATTAAACAATCAGTTCCTTCAGTTTCGGTGACAGTCTTCCACGTATCGCACGAACTGTCAATTTTTCCGTGACGAACATCAGCCGCGACATAACCCTATCGTAGGTCGATGATGGAAAATTTATTCGTTTTACTGAAAACATGTAGCTGTTGTAATGATTACAAAGTTTTGCATCATAATCAGCTTCCTTCCATATATTCAACTTTGTTGTCAATACCTGGCCCACTTGCGTCAATAGGAATATTTTAGACTTTAAATGAATCTCTTTTGTTGTATTTGCCCAATGCTTCGCAGATTAATACGTAATCCGCAAGATCAATAAAAAAAGATTCCTGACATTATGAGAATATTTCTATGAGAACTTATTAGGGGTCGATAGATCTAATATCGAAGCTTCTGTTATATTCTTTTTTTTCACAGATTTATCAATATAAGATATCAAAAGAAAGAATACAAGATGTCAATAAGAATCAATATAAGATAAATATTATTATTAATATTATTATTAAATATTATTATAATATTAATTATAAGAAATTGCTTAAAATCATTTTATATTTCGATTTCCAAAAAAATCGCTGATTTTCGCCAAAATAAAATGCAATTAATTGAATGAAATGAATAGAATTTTCAGCATCGTACAAATAACTTTGTTACGTTGGCTTTAATTTTGATGCAGCCTCGTAGCAAGAAAATCAACACTATACAAAGGTCGGAGTGCAAGGATAACATCTATGCGTCTTCGTAATGGTGGAAAAAATGAGATTTTAGTCTGAAAGTTCGGAAGTCTACGCAAACAGGCTATAAAAGTTTAAGAGACTTCGGATTGTGCTTGTTAGGATATTGTGATACACTTTTATCTATACTTGAATGACAAACCGAAAAATTTATAACGTAAACAGCATTGAGGAACTTTGATAAGCAAAACAATATAAGTCTGTCGTAAGTGAAATAAACATGATACGTATCCGAAGAAACTTTTCCTTTATTTAGTAGGCACTTTGCATTTTTCAATTGTACGGAATACAACGTCGTCTTTTGCAGCGGAGATAACCGTGAACCAAAGAAATGGCTTTCATAGATTTCAAAATATTAAATCAGATTTCTCAACTAATACTCGATGGCACTTGGGACTCGGAAAGTCCCGGTAATTTACAGTGATCCTATAAATTGAATAATGCCAGAGCAAACGCATCTACTTAAATATTCTCACCGTACTATCTGAATCATTGTATATTAAATCCAGTAATCATACGACTTAAAAATATTGCGAAACATCTGTTCAAGATCTACACTCCATAAAAAGCGTCGATAGAGTACTATGTAAGACTAATCTAATCGTCGCGAGGTACATTAGATAAATGTAAAGAGATAAATAAAAATTCAACTGTTGCAAATACGATTTTTCACTATTTTACATTATGGAAGAATGATTGAATTAACATATAGGTACTCGTTCAAGGATCAGAATTAAAAACCTCTCGCGATTAATTAAATAAATAAAGTAAAAATAGGAACTAAAATTTAACATTGAGCTACTGTGAGCTCCAATATTATTATATGAGTTTTTAAATATTAAATACCTTTCGCGATTACAAAAATAAATAAAATAAATAAGATAAAAATGAAATTAATAAAATTGATAAAGTAAATATTGTTTAATGCCAATGTTATGAAAGTATAAAAATGTTAGTAGATTTAATTAGGAAACGTGTCGAGCCTTTTCGCACGGGAAGAACGTTTTCTGCGGACGCGATTTACATGACGCCTCCTCGAGCGACTTTCCACCCCATTCGAACCCAAAACCGAAATCGAGATCGAACGCGAGCGGTATCGTTGTGGATGGAGCATTACGATACCAGTGATTCAGGGTCGTCGTCCAGCAAACGAGCGTGGGGGACTTCCCCGAAGCAAAGATTCTTGGCGGCGAGCCACTAACTTCCCGATGTGTCAAGTTCTCAATATTAGAAGTCACGCACGAACGCGGAGAATCTTTGTCGAGAGCTTTCATTCCCATACTTCACCCCCTTTTATGCGTACTAACCGAGAGGAAAATGTTTGAAATACGGATAAAGCTTTGCTAAAACTGGGAACTACAAACGGGTATCAAAAATGTCGTTTTGCTATTTTTGCTTTTCTTTTGGGTATCTTGATAGTTGAGATTGTAATGTCGGATGGACTTTTTAAAAGTTGAAAATTTGAAAAGTTGAAATTGCCATAAGCAATACCATTTGTTTATTCTGTTAATTATCAAAACATTCATACTTCAAAAGATACTCGGTGTTTCTAGATTTATCTCTATGAAACAATTACATAGTAAAATAGTCAAAGGAATTTTTCAAAGATCTTCCAAACCTTTCGTGCTCTAGCCTGGGTAACATCATCTATTGCAAATTAACTTGATTAACTTTAGTATAGCTTGATTTACCTTAAACTAGTTTTGTCTACTTTGGGTTAACTAGCAACGGTTTAATGGTCCCTAAGAGATTCTTTGGTCTATCTCTTCAAGTAAATTAGACTGGTTCAAAAGTCCTTGATAATTGCTTTGGCTTAACATGAGCTAGCTTGGAATATTTCAATGATACATTCTTAAATATGATCAATTTTTAATATTCAAATCCCTAGTAAACATTGTCTTTTCCGACGGTTAATTCAATACGAATATTCTGTTTTAAAACGCCGATTTACTCAATAAATGCAATCGATTTTCGCGACTTGATTTCTACTTGCGGTTTGGTTCCGAACTCTCTCAATATCGCAGATAAACGTGCCTCTGTTCGAGGAATAGGTATATTCGTTCCGCGAACGATTGCGGATTGTTCGCCGCCGTTTACTCCGCCGAGCCGACGTATGGATACGTAATGATTAATCACGGATCGTGGCGTGACTGTTTTGAGGAAAGATCAATTGTGCCCCAGTGATACGTGAATCTGGACACGTCCACGCTCTGCATGTGACGTCAATTGTGACATCGGTCAGTTGATACTGCCTTTATGACGGCGAATGAAATCGGCTGACGACACTGACGATGCATTCTACCAAGGTCCCGGAGCTTGATCATTGTCGCGAGAATCGTCAGCGGTGTTTCTTTGAGCCTACCGGACCTATGGTTTCTCAATGAAACGCGGTTCTGCCGAACAATGGAATGCAATTTGAGAAATCGCGAACGAGGCAATATTTTTACTTGAAAATCGAAAATTTAATAGAATATCAATTTGCATAACATAGTAAGATATACGCTGCAAAATAGTCTTATCAAAAGTATATATTACATTCTTACGTATTCGCTACACTCCCTTCCCTCTTCTACTATTACTATATATTTTCTTTACACAGCGCAAATATGGTAAAGCAAATATGGGGAATACACGGCCCACCTCGCGTATCTTGCTGAAGATTTTTCCGCTTCCCTGCCCAAAAAAAAAAATTATCATTGTCATTATTTTATATTATTATTATTAGTAATATTACATTATGTATATATAAACGATATTGCGCGCGGCCAGCGATGTTGGAGGGACACCGGTCAGCACTAAGACCTTTTTCCCCCACCAACACTACAACCAGGCCCTCTCTAACACTCGGTGTTCTTGTCGGAAGACTAGACAACCGCTTTCGACACTCTTAAAATAGTACTCTTCTGATAACCACGAAGCAAATAAAATAAAATCAAGCACACCAAGCAACGAGGGTTAGTTAACTTTTAAACCTCAGAATCAAACTGTTATCGTTACGAAGCACATCGTAACATACATATTATTTTATTGTTTGCTATTTATCTTGGTGGAGTGAAAACGGCTGTTGAAGTTAAAATTAATTGAATTGTATTATATTGAGTAAATTAACTGGGAAAAAGATTGTCCACGATTATTTTATTTTAGTTAAATATTCAGTATTATTCGGCGTTCTAATTTTAGTGTTATATTTATTTAATGTAAGTATATAATCTGTCTTTGTTATAAAATTCGTAGTCTAATAATTCAATTTGCGAATACAGTTTTTCAGAGCTTGACTTTCTTCAGCGAAAAATGTGTACCACTAGTTTTCGAAACGATCCTTAATTATCGACAGCCGACACTTTTAGGAACACGCAGGTGCCTTCGAGCGTGTCGTTCATCCAGCGAGAATGGTGCCGCGGGAAAACGTGAACGTTGAACACGATTCCGGTGCGTACGTCGCGTCGGAAAGCACGGTGATTAACCCAGAAAACCCAATGATCGTGTATCGACCAATGCACGGGCCCCTCGCAAAAGACAGAGGAAGAGCGAACGCGCTGGGATGAGGAAGGGGAAGCAGGCTGTTTCTAAAAATCTCATCGTGCTAGCTCGCATCCCTTGGAGACTTGCCAGCGCCGGCGAATTGCAAATATAGGCGGTTAATGCTAGCCTCACACCGAGTCTGCTCGACACCGTGATGAAAACACATATGAAATTAACACTACCGGTCGATAGTATCGGACAGTCTGAATATCATCGGCATACGTACATCATATTTAACCTTTTCAGAGATTAATTTTATAGTAGAGAATCATATAGTTATTTTTTTATTTTTTATTTATTATCCATTTCATTTCATTTAATGAGGTTTTTTCCGTATTGTTGAAGGATTCTACAGCAAATAGATTTTCAACTGATTCTTATTTTCTTTATACTTAGAATAAGCATTACGTTAAGAAAACTAAACGTACACATACGTGACAGTATCCCTGAAGAGGTTAACTTACATTGAACAATTTTGAACGCACGTGACATCAATAGAATAAATATACATACATATTATTGTCTTAGTAATTATAAAAAAAAACTCTTATAGAAAAGACTTAAAAACTTGTAATAGTTACATAGCATATAAACACTTTACGCATACAAATAGTACCAGTGATAAAAAGTTGTTGCGCTCGATTGAAAAGTTTTTATAAAATGGAATTAAGGGGAGCAACCAAACGTGACAACATTTGTTACGATACGTGTACATCCACAAATAGATCTTTTTTCATTGATTTTTCATACTTCAGCGACTATAAGAAAGAAACCACTTAAACGCTATTGATTATTCTATCGCGCGAAGAAGTCGCGAAGAAAATAAATCCGAAGTATAAATAGCAATAGAATCACGGTTGCAGCACGATAAAACTATCATCCGGAAATCGTGATGTCACGAAGCAGTTTCTATAAAACACAATAATGCATCAGATGTTCAGAACGATCACCCTTTCTAGATAGGAGTTCCGTAGGGTCTTCGCGTTGAATCTGCTAAACGTTACATGAGAAATGAGTTCTTTTGTAGCGCCAAGGGACCGAGTCTTCTATTGATGCATTCTACGTATAAGCAGCGTTGATGGCCCCGGCATTATCTGATGTCTAATCTAGGCTAAGCTAGCGAATCAAGGGATCGGACAACTGATAGGATTAGCGCCTACAAAGGAGCATTATTTATTAACGAGACAGGGACCTGGGAGTTACTGTAAGACGTAAAACGAATCCCCTCGCGCGAGTCCCTTTCTCGGCTGGAATTTGAATCGGATAATGAATGATTGCCAAGATAAACAGTGCGTACAATATTAATCTCGAACGCCGTTCCGCAAGAATTAAATTTTGAGAGATCCTTTGAACGTCATTGGAGCTTCTGTAGAATCTTAGGTCCTTAATACTTGGACGCAAGAGTGTCAGCAGTGAATGGTAATTCGACGTAACGGGTCTGCAGTATTAACCCCTTGCACTCCGTAGACGCCGCTGTTGCGCCATTGAAACTGTTGTAGCACGTTCCAAAATGATTTTTATAAATATCACGAAAGTTTGGATTTAAAAAATCGTTGAAAGTTAAATTGTTATATAAGTCGTGAGACTCAATTTCATACCCGTAGGATGAGTTTTGTTATGTAAAATGGAAATAATAGAAGCCGAAAAAATGATTTTAGATTTTCAGTTGAAATGGCTTCGAGTGCAAAGGGTTAATCTGAATACATCGTTTCGTAATTTGTTGGCGGGAAATCGTGAAAAGCTTGTTCGGAGCTGTTCCAACGACTTGCAAGCGCGCCCGGCTAGCTCAGTCGGTAGAGCATGAGACTCTTAATCTCAGGGTCGTGGGTTCGAGCCCCACGTTGGGCGAAATCATAATTTTTTTTTCACCTTTCCGCGATCCCACCGATCGGCCGCAATCTACCGGCGTCAATATTTAAGAATCTCCCTATCAGCTAAGCGTTATATCACACGGAACAACCTGGAGGAAACGTTGTCTGATAAAAAGAGAACGACGGCTGAGCGGGATGCCGTGTTTTTGCACGTGCTGCGCCGGTGTTTTTCCTGCTCCATTTCAAAGTACGCTCTGCCCGCGGCGCATAAATAATCAAAATCATTTCCACTCGTGATCTTATCGAAATCAATAAACTGACGGCGCGGCGAGAGGCGGTTTAATGCACGATACGCGTCTAACGGTACGGCGATAAATAATGGAATCAAGAAAAGAAAGGCGACACAACTATGCAAACTTGCAACGATAGCCGTTAAGCCAGCAAGCCTTAACCAAAATGTTGCCATGAATAATTTCATGGCTGATTGAGCAGTAACTTCGTTTTCCTGTTAGCTATGAAATAACTTTTCACTACTTATATTTTTAATCGATTTCTCGTTATGAATATTCATCACCAACTTCAGAATGTTTGAATAGTACATAATGTTGCACTTAGTCTATGGTTTAATAGTTGAACGTTTCCGAATGATTTTTGAAAAGGATTAAATAAAACTTAACCAATGAGAAGGTAGGAAACATATTAAGCTTTGCAGAAGAAAACGAACCAAATTTTAATTTGTGATTATCAATTTTAAAGGCGCAAATTGAAGTGAAAGTTATTATATTTTATTATAAGATGACAAACGTGTAAATAATAAGAAATGCAAGGAAGGGGGTGACAAGAGTATTGAACTACACTATTTATTTATCAGTAAAAGTATATTTCGAATATATCATTTAACTCTTTCACCATCACTTTTCTTATAAACTAGAAATTGTATAAAAAAATGTTTTGAACAGAAGTTTAATATAAAGAAGAGCATATACGAGAATAATCAATATTTTGCTACTTTCCTTTTCATCAAAATGTGTGGATCATCTTGAGTTTTTTAATTACAATTTGCAACATTTAATCATGTCACTCGAACGTCTATTAAATACAGGATAAAAAATTGTTAACGTGTCAGGGTTCAGAAGTTAACGTTTATCGAGATATCCTTTGGTGATTTTTAATGCAAAAAATTATCAGAACGTTGTCCATTATAATCAATGTAAGCATAAAGTAAGCGACTAAATAATGCAAATGGTAAGTGTATGTATATATTTCGTTAAGTAACCTTTATAAAAAAAAGGAAAATAGCAGAAAATTAATTGTTACCATGTATGCTCCTCTTTATGTCAAACAATTTTTGTTAGAAATACTTTTGATGCAATACGTAATTTACAAGAAAATTTAAAATGAAGGAGTTGAATGACACTTTATTGATAGAGAACAGAACCGGCTAAAATGTAAAACAACCATATTACAAATATTATTTAAAATGCTTGGTGCTACATATGTATGCAGCCAAGATAAGATAATATATTTATTTCAAGGCGAGCCTAGAATGTAAAATATAAAAATAGAAACATTTTTATTTGAATAATTTAAAGAACTTGCTCTCCAAATATATTGTATGTATTGAAAACACTGCTACGCAGCGCAGAATATGATTGGAGGTGCCATAACTGAAATAGTACAAAGAAACAAAATACTTTGTTTAAAATTTTCTTCGTGCACTCATCGAAGTTTAAGTTGTAAAATAGGGTCCTCTCTCATCCCGGAAAAGATGATTTTCTTTAATTTTTATTATTTAGAGTTTTAATTATTTAGAGTTTTTCTTATTTCACGTAATAACGATCAAGTCATAAAAGGACCTCGAAATTAACTATGAATTTTGAATTCGTATAATCGAAGTTCTACTGTATTCTAGTTCACACGTTAGCGGTAAGTTTGTCAATGATTTTTTCAAGATTTTTGAAACCCATTAGAAAACTAGATCTTTAGATATCACGTCAGCTATGTCAAACAGTAAGATCTGTAGAAAATTCAGTCCCAAGTATTTCTTATCAGTTATGTGAAAATATCTATACTTAAAATATCTATGTTCTGTAAACAAAATCATTAAAAACAACAAGAAAAATAAAGAATCCTGCTTCGTTCGAAGTTCTATTATATGCAATGCCAAATTTCCCTCATTTGTTCGGTTTCTATTCTTCGACTGAAGATTGTTTGATACCTTTAGAACCATTTCAAATGAAATGCCGGATTTCATTGAATTTTCATGACACGGCTCAATGGAGCAACTAACCAAAATTCCATCTGAATCGTGAACAAATAGTAGCAGTTATATGTATACGAAGATACAGATTTCGAGCGGCCGTATTGAAAATGGTCAGAAATCGTAGTTGGAACGAGGTGGTAGGTAAGGGGTACAAAACGCGTCTCGAAAGACGGTTGGGATCTGAAGGTCGACCTCGGAGATCTCTGAGATCCCCTAGAACCGGGTCCTAAGAACGATCAAGATCGACCACCATAAAAGTAACGAGACTCACCGGTGCGGGGAGCAGAGGTGGACGTGAATTGAAAATTTCAAAGGCGACTGTCCTCGCGGTAGACCTGAGAAATTTCGTCGGACAGGTGCGTCCCTTGTGGAAAAACATTGTTGAGAGGTGAGGAGGGACGTGGTGGAGGCTCGAGTGTACGGGGTGATCGAAGGTGGTCGCTTCGAACGTGCAGAATACAACGTCGGGGTGCCAGGTGTTTCGGAAAGTTATTTTCGATTGCAGTTTCAGTGAGAGTGCTGTGGAGAGAGGGTAAGGGCCGGTCCGCGGTGTAGTGTATTTTTAGGTGGTGCACGGCATGCGGCACACCACCGCAACGTTTCGACACGACCTAAAATAAAGTGTTTATCGAACGATACCGGCGGATCGCAGCCGGTGTGAGCAACCCAACTTTCGTCCCTGCCAGCGAAAGTAGATCGGCTTACAGGACAAAGACAATGGGTAATTAATAGCCCGTGGTTCCTTCCGTTCCGCGACCGATGCTAATGACAGATCCCTGGACATCGTCGCTTCTAATTCCCGGATCTAACTGTACCTGATCGGTACTGAACCGTACTCGTTCGCAATGTACAGGGTGTCCCAGAAATGTTGCAATGGGTGGGTTCCTGAGTTAATTTAAAGTAACTTTTTCCTTGGCAAAAGTTTCTTCGTGAATTCGTTAACAAGTTATGAAGAGAAAACCTGGATCGATCGGAGAATGAGTACTGTGGCGACCCGTGCACGTGCACGTCGTCAGGTCGCCGCCAATTGTTTCAGAGTTCTTTTTGTTTCTGGACGGTCGACGACGAACGCTCTGGCGATATAGACGCGCGACGTTTTCCGCACGACGGCCACGTGGCAGCAACGAAATAAATTTATTAAACGCGAATTCGAGATTGTTAATTCTCCCGCGTAATTTACGAAATTTCTTATTACACCTGATACCGTCATCGTAATTATCATTTGATGATAGAACTGTTTCATGATAACTGCTCATAGATTTTTGTATGTTCTATTATGGGTTTGAAAAGACAATAACAAAAGCTCAAAAATGAATAGATCAAACATAAACATTAAGATATACAAGGAATTTCATAATTCGTCTGAATACGTCATTACTATTATGCCTGGACGTTGACCATAACGTATACATACATGTATAGGACATATACGCTGAGAGGGATGAGTAAGATTTTTGTTGCACTTAGTTTTTCACTTATTAAATTTTGAGAGACTCTTAACCCTTTGCGCTCGAAGCCATTTCAACTGGAAATCTGAACTAATTTCTCTGGCTTATAGTATTTCCATTTTATATAACAAAGTGCATTTTAAGCATATGTGATTGATTCTTCTCATTCTTATTAACATAACATAACCTTAACAATTTTCAAAATGCAAACTTTGTTAGCATAAAGATTATTTTGCAACGTAATAGAACAATTTTATGGTGCCTCACAGTCACCACTCGAGTGCAAAGTGTTAATACTTGGGCACAAGAGTGTCCAATTAAAATTAAAATTTCAAATACACGATATGCCGTGAGTCCTATTTATATTTTCGCGATTGATTATCACAGCGATTCGCAAGGTCATCAATTTTTTTGTATTTTGTATTTTCAAAAATTACCAGATCATTGATACATGCCTCGAGTATTGTCGGCTCTGATATCTGTACAGCAGACGGCATTAAGCTACATCTCCGATACTTGATTCATATTTATCACGTCTACGGACATCTCACAATCTAACGCGTAAACAATGCTCTTGATAACATGCTTTTTCAAACGCGGATAATGAAGTGCCGATTGCAAAACCGTAGAGCGACAAACTAACAATAAGATTAACCCTTATCACCGTTGAATGATTAGATAGTTTTATAAATAAGTCTCGCGAGGAACTCTGTGTACGTAAGTGAGAATCAATCGGGGGGGGGGGGGGGGAAAGAATCGTCATTCTAACAAAAAAGTCAATTTGCACGTTGTGGTACACGTTTCATAAAATACGATATGAAAAATAAACATGTACATATTATATACGTATATATCTTTCAATTCTTATTTTTCTTTGTCTAATTTGAGGATTTCCTAATTTGGAGATTTCCACTGCTAAAAAGGACTGGTAATAAATAATAACTATATGAACAAGTTTCTTACCAAATAAAACAGCTATTTCAACCTTCGAGTGACGGACGGTCGTACAACTAACATAAAGGACTTTTTAATTAACGCTTACAAACTAATACAGAATGTGTACAATGTCAGGAAGACATAGACACTTGCTCGCCATGAAATGGTTTCTAATATGTTATTTTTGTATTCAGTTAGAATTGCAACAGGCAGTAAAAGTCTTCGCACACTCATAAAACATCTCTTCCGTTATCCGTTTCTACATGAATTCATTATGGTATATCAATCTTTACATTTGCCGGCGAGATATAAAAGTTTTGTAAAGGTACAACTTACAACTTTTCTGATCGTTTTTGAAGATGCCGACGATTTATCCCCGACGAGATAAATCATATGGAAGATGAAAAGTTGATATTGAGTACTTTTTGAACCGTTTTGCATTTTGAGGATTCTACATAATATGATATAATGAATAATATTAACGTGGAAATACATTTTGAAGTCTGAATAAATAATGTCTGTTGTAATTTTGGGATATGGGTCAAGCTGGACGACCAAGAATGTCGAGAAAACATTGTTTATTTAATTTTATACGGTAACACTTATCCGAACGACCTGTTTCAAATTTTTTAATTTACGATTATTGAAATTGTAATTAGGTGTATGTATAAATATAAATTTAAAGTAAAGGAAAACTTAACAAAACAACATATTTGTATATTTCTACTATTTCTAGTATTTTTAATATAAAAATATACTCATACGATCTTTTGTTAAATTTTATTTATATACCACTAAAAATGTAATAGATACTTTGAGTCTATAATTGTTCATACCAATGAATAATAAAAATCGTAAAAATTCAGAATAAATGGATGCTTGTTATTCGTACAAATCAACATTAAATAGCTGTCTTTAGTGTTCTGTGAACTTAGCGTTAAAATATTTGTGACAAGATAACAGAATTTTCTTTCGGCTTACACAAGACCGGAAAAACATTCGTACTTAACGAATAACTGTTAGAATATCTTCGTGAGTCGGACTCGTCAAAATAAGGGGAAATGCTAACAGAACCGGCGTTCCCCTGCGATTTCGGGTTCTGGCACGTGACATAGAGGACTGAGCCACGGGGTTACCACGTGATAGTGCGTGTTCAGAGCGAAGAATATCGCACGTGCGGCGCGAAGGCACGAGCAGCGAAAACGTGGCTCCTCGAGTGGCCGCGACGACAACTGCGCGCCGCGCCGCGTTGTAAACGTATCCGGGTGCATGCTATTTTGTGACTGGCCTAATTCTTCTTCCGCGGCGCAAGATGCTGTTCCCCGACGAACTCGGAAACGATCGTACCGACGGCAAACAACCGCGGTGGAAGTCGTATCGGCGGAATCGCGGAATTCGTTGCTCGCAGACAGGTTCGAGAGATCCTCGACCTTATTCCGATCTAGACGATAGATTAAACGTTCCGGTAGACCAACACGAATAATCCGCGACGGCTGATTAACGCCGCGGTGCGTACTTTCTTAACAAAAACACGTTGCGATATTGGCGAATCGCCGCTAAAGATACCCCCACCTGGTGAGCCTGACTTCTAATCAATCCGATACTGGTTTAGGAATTTAAAGATCTAGTAATCAACTGTAATATTTTTGTAGAAAACATAAGCATGCTTTTATGACATCTTTTTATTAATTAAAATTGTGGTCGTGAAATCATATTTGACGTGTGCGACTATAAAATGACCCTACTGCAGATTTTTGTGGAAAATGAACAATTGCTACGCGAATTAAAAGAAGCAGGAATTATATATAAATTGCATTTGTTCCTTCTATTATTTCAAAATTTATTTATGTTTAGTAGTTAGTATTTTAAGTATGATTGTAGGTACGATTATAGGTACGAATGTAGAGAAAAGCCAGTGTAACCTACGACTACGTTCGCTAAAATCGTACTTCTTGGATATTCCCCAAATGTATGTGTATGATTATAAGTCAATATGAATATGTATGCAGATTACTTCCTTGCGGAATCTAATAGAGACCTTGACAGAGAATAAAAGTTCTGCTATTGTTTCGAAGTTACGGCATTATTACGATGGAAAGACCGACAATTATGTAGATTCGTAGACTAGTTATGACGAGTTCCTAATGGTATTAAACAGAAACAATGACCTCGCTGACTAAACCTCGCTAAAAAAATTTCAGATGGTATCCATATATTTCTCCGACACGTTTACGAGCTTGTTTTCCGGTTCGCTCGCGTAGGTGTGACGTAATTTCACCGCAGACGACTATTTATCCATGGATTTTGGAGTATCCGAGTGGATTGAAAACAATGACCTCGCGGCGTTTTAATCTGGACGCATCGTAAATCGGCGTTCGCATGTATTTTTATAGTTTTATGAGTCGGTCGATTTTACAAAATCACGTTTCGAAAGAACCTGAAACGCCGTGCTCGTATGGACGCGACGGAAAACGGCGACCTCGTGGAATTTTAGAAACATCTTTACGCGTTCGCGACAATGTTGTGACAAAGAGAAGTACGTTGTAAAATCTAATAACATTCGAATCGGTGGGACGCGACGGCCTCGGGAATAATGCGTTCCCGAAGCGTTCACGTGATAGTCCGCTTCGAGTTGCTTACGGATTTTTGCTACTGGCCTACATTCATCAAGGTTTGTTTATCCACAAGCTAGAAAATTGTTACATCAAGTAACAGATTTAGCGATTTCTCTTTTAGATTTATTCTTATGCACACGACTGTATGCATCCGCTGCGTGCAAAGCAAACATGGCGTTCCGCTTTTGATAAAGCGGCACAGGTGGACTATATTTCTATCGCGTGATGCGATTAACTCTAAACTGGTGAGGCTGTTGTTGACGCACATCAATTTTATCTTGACTTCGGACCGTAAAACTTTGATGTTTCTTTCAACTAAAACATTCCTGCCAATTTAATGACGGGATTGCCGGTAAAATATACTCACGCGATGTAAGAAGTTGAACCAAAAATACTAAAGAGAAACAAACTTTTTGTTTATATTAGATATGTTTGTTTTAATAAAATATCGTTTCTTCGATAAGCGCAAGTGACGTTATTAGTAAGAAGGTTAAAAGTGACTTCTTTTCAATCATACACATTTGTATCGAATTGTAACTAACTTCTTCAAACTGTAATTTACGTTACATAGATTTTAAATGATCGTCTTACATTTTAACATTATCGATAACATTTTGAATTATCCGCTGTAGTCGCCTCAAATGCGTGAATTTATTAAAAATCATTTATAAATCTATTATACGTGTATTTTTCCACGAGAAAGATATTAAAAATCAATAAAATGTACGCACTAATCGGAATTCATTTCAGTCTGTGCCCCTCGACATAAGATTAATTTAAGTGGGACTCAAACAACAGGAGAACAATTCAGGATGGTGCGGTTCACCAGGTATGCATGGCAATCTGTACATACAGTAATCTGCAATAAACCGACCCCCACATAACTGTTTTCGATTGAATTGAAATGCACGAGCCTCGACAACAAGCAGAATCTCGCGCGTTTATTTTGCACTCCATCGAAGTATTTATATATCTCTCTCCGTCTCTCTTCTCTGCTACATTATACAATGCGCCGCCACGCATAACAAGCATTTCCATTCGTCGGACGTTGGGGCATTCATTGTGCTCCACTCCGCTACTCCGCTCGTGTCTGTGAAACCGTGCCGCTAAAATGTTGCACGGCATCAGTCCAAAACGGCGACGTTCGCAAAACATCGCGTCACAGTCAACGGAGACACGCGTGTAATAATAGATCCGGAAGATTCATTAGTTACCCCGATACAGTTTCGAGAATGTGCACGCACAATCCTCGCGGCTGAATTATAGGTAGACCGCGGCGACGGCGCTGGGCAGGATAATCTAGAGACCGAACATTGTTGCAAACGAAACTTGTGAAAGATACCGGTGGCCCCCGTACATTATGCCGCGAAGGAGACGCCTTCGTATGAATCATTCGGCCTGCATGGTTATTTTACGCTCTTCTAATCGCGGCTGTAAAACCGGAACGTGCTCGAAGGCAGGTGAATCGTATGTGTGTAGGCAGGAGGAGGAAAAATGCACGCATTACTACACGCCGTGCGACAACTATGATAATGTTGGAGATTCGGACGAAGTATAACAATTTAACTGTATTACCAGGAAACCATTCGTATTTCCCAAGAAACCATTATCCATAGAATAGCCGGTATAATCTGCCATTGTTGAAAACAGTTTTTCGCAACTTGTTATTCGACATCTCTATTGTTCGCATTTACCGAAAGAATATGCGCATTGTAATTGCAGGGAATCAGGGAAGACATTTAAATACAAAGTATTGTTAAACATGACAATAAAGCTCTCGCAGTAGCAACGAGTACAATACTATAATAAATCTCTTCAAATTTTCTTCGATTGCAGAAGTTGCTTTAGTTGACCCCAAATATTTTTTGTACAAATTATATAAATAATACTTTCAGGTACAACTAACTTTCTTGTTTCTATTCTTATGGAAGCTCAATTTAAATGTCAGTATTCAGACACAAACCAATTATTTATAATAAAACTTGTATTCTATTATTTGATAGGACCAGACAATTTTTGTTTCTTGTATTGTCTTTATTTAATTTCGTTTCTAGACTTTGACAGAAAAATTCAATTTGATTTCGATCTAGAAGAAATTAATAATATTCATATTTAGTAGATCGTACATGGAATCTTCGTCACGAGTGTGACTCGTTATTATAGTGCAAGGGGTTAATCAACGCGGCTGTGAAAGAAATCGCAGCACAAAGGATTAACGAGCGTTTGCAGGAAAGTTTTCGACTATTCTTACAGAGAATCGCGTTAAGAAAATGTGCGCAGGATATCCGAAAGATTGATTCTTTTCCGCGTACAAATGATTGTGCATCGTACCGCGTCGGTAGAAACAACGACGGGTGACTCACCGTCAACTCTCTTCTCCGAATCGAATTATTCCGTCGGCGGCGAAGCAAAATAATACGAGTGAAAGTACTATTACCGCGAGTGCTGCCCGCGAATCCGATGCGTATCGTTGCGATTGTTAATTAACCGCGGCCGACGGAAAAAAAAGAGCAACGCTTTGTGACTCATTTTTCTCGAGGGGGGAGGGGGATGAAAAAGAAGAGAGGGGAGACCGATTATCCGGATATGCCAGACACCGGGATCCAAGATAAAGAAATTGTACGCGATTTTACGGATGACCGGACAATGCTAGAAATCCGGTCGTTAATAGCGGCTAACAAGATGGCAAGACGAGCGATTACGGTTTCACGAGCCGAGCAACAATAATGACCGACGATACAACTGATCGGCCGTGACTACAAAACTCTACCTCGGCCGTTCTTCCTGCGAATTAGTGGCACGCGAAACTTGGGAAACGGGAATTGTTCACTTGCCATATTGTGCTCTTTCCTTGTGTCGTTTTTATTGAGTCCGGGGCTGCGATCGGTGTTCGCCGGGATCGGGTAGAGTAACCGAGCTCTTGCTCTTGATGAGTTTTAAATTGGGGTCTGCTCACGGAACTCTGATTTTTTAACTTTTATTCTACGGCGGATATGTATTGCTGGCACTACGGGACGGCGAGGCCAGTCTTGTAGAAAGTTCGGACTGGCAAACATTGGCTTAGTTGTTTTAACACGCTTTCTAGAAAATACATGCTATGTTATTATCCTATCGGAGTTTGATAACTGTGGTTGCAAGAATTATTCGCAAAGTATTTGAAAAGCACGGGCTTGTTCTTTTAAAGCATAAGTAAACGTACAGAATCAAGATTGTATTAATTGCGAAACACGTTCGATATCTTCTTAGCAAGTCGAACAATGGACGATAATGAATTTTGAAACACGTTCAATGTTTTTACCGGTACTAAATTTTTCTAATTCGAAACTTTCAGTAACTCGACTTTCAGTATAATACAGTAGGTTCTCTTAGCAAAAAGCGGAATAGTGGGAAAATGTTGAAGTTTTTCAGGAGGAAATGGTATATGCTGCGAGAGCACTTGTTGATGATGTCACTTTCCGAGGGACTTCCGTTTGAACAACACTTACAAATAGTCTATTAGGTTGGAAACTGTGAACCGGGCGTTTTTGTTTAGTCTGTGTTCAGCTGTAACACCCGTTTCACAGATTCCAACTTAATACTTGTCGCATATTAATTATATCAAAACCTCTGCCTTTTATCATTTTCTTGTCATTCCAAGTAATAGCAAAGTTAAAAAAAATCATTTCAATAAATTTCTAATACACTAGTCTCTCTGTTATTTAAAAAAAAAAAAAACATTTAGTGCAGTTTTAAAATAGTCATTGCGTTTCAGAAGGTGTCGCGAATACTTTCTTTGCTCACTGTCTATACGTTAGCGACGGAAAATTGCTACCACCCACGTGTAGATTTGCATTAATGAATCGTATCGCTCAAAGGGTTAATAATTCAATGATTTAAAACTTAAATTTACCATTATTGAAGGAATACATCGTTTCATATTTTTTATTTGAGGTTCCCATTAGGATCGTCAGTCCTTGTCGCACAGTTACGCGAAGCGAATTATCTAAACAACGATTGCGCGTTTTATCGGCACGGCAATCAGTCATTTTTCGGGTAGCGTTCATTCCTTCTGTTCCTCGATGATTAATGCGTAACCGGCGAGGAAAATTGCATGCAATTTGTATACCTTTAACGACAGTTCCGCGACAAAACTCGTGCATTTGTCGAACGTCATCGATGTCAGATTAAAGGGCCCGATAGCGTGTTCGCGACGCATAAATGATGTGTCAGTTTGAACCAGCCAAGCCCGATCGATACAATGAAGAATTGTTCGCTTTATACGGCCCATGGATTAAGAGCGTCCGGGACCGAGCATGTAAATTCATCGAGCTTCGTCACTTGGCTAACAGTTTCTCATTGTTTTTTCTCTTCCCTTCTTTTTTTCATTTTCAAGCCATGACACGAATCAGAAACTTCTTCGCGCGTTGAGTGATTCATGGGTTAATCATAAAAGTCAACCAGTATCAGGGACGATATGCAAGTCTTTTCTCCCGTAGAAGTTTGCCTTATAATTTAACGTAATTATTCGCAGCGTCGAATATCCACAACGACCACCATTGTGAATTTTGTTGGTGTTCCAACGATCTTGAGTTTCTTTTTTATTAAATGCTGTGTAACCCCATATAGGATTGTTAGCAACACACTTACGTGTTTAATACATTTAAGAAACAATATGTACGAAAATAAGCACATTAAATTATATTAACAGAAATGTATATTAACCTAGAATAAACAATATGCGCAACAATGAGCAAATTACATATCAAAGGTAAATACTGTTCTGATTTAGAAACTTAAAATCATTAGCGGAGGGATTCAGGGCTGAACAAGAAACCAACGTTTTGGAGTTCAATTTATAAATTCTGCCGCTAAGTATTACTTTTAACCCTTTGCACTCGAAGCCATTATGATTGCAATTCTAAAATAACTTTTCTGACATATAGCATTTCAATTTTGTATGACAAAATGTATTTTATGCGTATGATATTGAATCTTGTAACTCATGCAGCAACAGTTATACTTTTAATCATTTATGAAATCTACTTTTGCATAATATAAAAATTATTTTGAAGTGTGCTGTAACAATTTTAGTGGTGCCTCAGAGTCACCACTCGAGTGCAAAGGGTTAATTTAGGGTTTGAGAAACAGGGAAAGCAGTGTACTCGTATAGGAAGTACAGTAAATTCTCTGCAATTGTTCCTCAGCTTATAAACAAATATGGACAATTTTGGAAGATGAGAAACGACTATTCGAAGCTTACGACTCGTTTTTGTAGTCGTTGGCAATCAGTGATTATAAAAACGAGCCACGAATAATCGTATCTCCTCTTCCCAATTGTCAAACTGTACCCAAGATTTTTGAAATCGATGATCATCTTTCTTAAACATTCGCAGTTGCAAAAGCTGTTATCGAAAGAAGCGGCGGTAGCAAGTTGCTGGCGAAGGTTGATTGAAGTGGAAAGAATAAGATGTTTGTTCTCTTGTTTACAATTAGTAACTAAACGATCAAACACACGCCTTTCTTGTTTGCCTTGCACCGAAGTTTGCACAGCGATCAGAGGACGCGTGTAATCTCCTGCAATTACACGTTCGTCGGTAAACATGGAACGCAACGGCATGCTGTACATATTATGCTGCCTGAAAAATACCTTTACCGCGAAAATGTTAGCGCCCGCGCGACCAAGTACGAATTTACACGAGCTGCCGTCGAGAATAGAGCGCGCGGATATAACCCATCGTCAAAATTTATCGTTAGACCAGAACTCCAAAAGAATTGGAGGCTTTCCAGTAAACAACATCCGAATGGTTTTTGTTTGCTCGTATATCGATCGTTAGGATGCAAAAAGCTTATGGTGAATTCGTGATGGAGATACTCTCTGGGTTGGCTTTCCGCGCGATACGCGCTGCGGTCCAAAAATAATCCTGGTTGATGATTAGGATCGTGTGCGGGATGGCAAAACGAGAAGGTTCTATCTTTACCTTTATGCATGAGCTAACACCAAGCGCTATCTTTGGCTTGTTTATGCTCAGATTGCGAAACAATTTTTGGGAATGATTAGATCTATGCGATGACATGGTACAACTGAACCGCTCGGAAACCTAAAAGTTTACGTAACTCCTCGTCGTTGCAGAATGTTAAAACAATAGCTCATGGAAAAGTTCGGTATGGAAATTCTAGTCACCTAGGTTTTAATAAACTGTACCAGTTGCGGAGTTTTTAATATCTTCAAATGGCAAGTGAAAACATTCGTGGCGATGATAATGGGAACAAAATTCTTGCGCTACGTTTCGGACGTCTGGAACTTCGAAAGATCGGCTGAGACGTTTCAGATGGTAAATATTGGGTTGGGGAATAAGTTCGTAGCGTTTTTATATTTTCTCTTATTTTACAACGATTAAATAAAGGAATAAGGTAATTTCCGTACTAGCAAACGTCAAGGAATGTTTTTTTTGCCAAAACCTTGGCATCTGCAAGCGGACAGCTCAAATTGTTATTACGGTCGCTGAACGTGGTACCGCTACAGCCTCAAAAATAATAAAAAATTAAATGATTAAGAAAACACGATTAGCACAGTTTTGTAGAGCAGAGACAGCTCTATCGAATAAATATGACACACTTTGTCAAACAGCAACAAATCGTTGCAAAATAAGAGGAAATATAAAAACGCTACGAACTTATTCCTCAACCCAATACTTCAAGGGACAAATAAGGCCTCTTTGAAAACTCTTGATGGATGAGATTTCTCCTAAGGCTTTCAAAGGGCTGGGCAAATGGGTTAAGACACGAGGTAGCAGAAGATTGCTCGAAGACCCTCAGGGGCTCCCACGAACGCGAAGATCCGACTACGGACTAACAATTTTCAAAAACTCAGAGTACCCCTATTTAGGAAATTATTATGTAGCAGATTGCAAACTTATAAACTGTTAATTTATTCGAAACTTCACAGTGTTATTAATGAAATCTGCAAATTTATTTAACTTGAAATAATTTATTGAGTAAAAGTATGCAATTCAGATTTCTATTGTGTAACTGCTGATAGCAATAAAATTCTTGCGCACATAACGATAACATTTCCGTTTTATGAAACTTCTGCGAATCTAAAATACACTATACATAACACGGTTATTCCGTACGAGCTACAAATTATTGTTACATATTTTTGATATGACAATAATTGGAATGTAGAGAGCGTAACTAAATACTTTCGCAGATATCGGCTGTATACCGCAATATTTTCAAAATGCCAAGATTTCGTTGCGCAATTTCTTTTGTACATTGCAAATTACTATTCATATGTCTGGTATAGTATGTAGCCCATACGGTGCACGACTTTCACTTTCTACGGCTGCGGTTATAAATGAATCATCAAGCGGAACTGGAAAAACCATCCGCATAATCTATGTAATTCCAGCACTTATTTAAATAAGCACAGGCTTCCAAACGACTTCTAATCAACATATACGTGCATGTACAATTTACTCCACGAATTCTTGTTGCGTGCAGCTCTATTCTTGTATCTCAATTTCGTTCGATCATTACAGTATTCGTGCAATTTAGGATTCGAAATCTACTGGATTAGCCGCGCGGTCCCATAACTTATGTTTTTAGATTCGCCGTATAGATCTAGCCCATCGACGCTAACACGCGGACTCTCCGTTCGCTCGGAAAATGCTGCATCTATCATGTGCAATAACGATTGCTTATCACTTTCGTGAACTGTTTGCCTTTTGAATCTGTATCACTGCAAACTGGTCGATATTTCGAAGATCAAGAGACTGTTCGCTTTGAAGTTATTTCTACTCGCAGATCCTAGTATATATTCGCACATACATACATAGTAAGTATATTCTGCAAATAGAGCGAAATTTATAGATATAATTTCTTCGCACATTCGTACAGTATATTCTTTAGATATCTCCGCCGATGTTTGAAAAGGGAATGGATATGTCAACTTAAGGAAGCTTAAACAATACTATCAGTGGTATATGGTACGTAAAAATCGCCCGATATAGGGACACGAACATCAAAGGTTTCGCCTTTGTGAAACTGTTCCGTGCTCCTAGCAACTGTTATCGAAACAAATAATGGTAGCGTACGTGTCAACAGCGAGAAAAAAAGGAACACGATAATGTTGTAAAGAAATTTCCGACATTCCGGCGTTGTTTGCCAGGCATTAATCGGCACTGGGTGCGGTATGTGTGTGTTCCACGTGCTAAATACATCCGCGACACAGCGCATCGCGCCGCACCGTCTCGAGAAACTTTCGGCCCGATAGAAGCCAGTCTATGATCGAGAGCACGACTAGCGATATTATTACATAAAAGATAACGGGACGGCAACCCACTTTACTCATGAGATTATCTTTTTACGTAACGGCCGAGAGCCGAGGTTATTTAAAGCACTTTGTACCACTGCTACCGCCGCCGCCAATTACAGCTGCATTTTTCCGAGCGCGGGGATGATTTCCTGATCCCGGGTAAGGGGTGGGTCGACTGTCGTTTGAAGCTCGATTTTCGATTCCGCGGTGGTTTCGCTGCCTGGTCTCATCGATCAGGCACCATGAAAACATGTCTGTCCAGATAATGGAGACAAACGTGTAATTTATTCGGCGCGACCGCGATAAGTCCGACGGCAAATACGCGCTGAATGTGAAAACAACCAAACACCGGTTCAATGGTAAGGAAATCGGACGGCACGAAACTGTTATATTAGAATCGTCGACTCGTCGACCTAGATAACAATCAAGATGGACGCTGAAATGAAAATTTGCGGCTGCCTTTAATGCGAAGTGATCTGTGATTTTGTATGCTTAAGATAAACCTTTTTATGTTCCGGTACTGAAAATTTCTTTTTTGTATTGTTTAATGCTTAAAAAGGAATTTGTGTGGTATAGCAACGAATAAATTCTATTAATAATGAAAAGATCCAAAGTAATATAAAGATGAAGTTGCGAAATAAGATCCAATTGACTTAACAGGTTCAAAAGTTTCAGCACGAAAAATTATACACGGCTAATGTCAGTTGCTTTATAAAAAGGACAAGACTAAATTTATTGCAACGTTCCGTCATTTTTAATCAAGTGTAAGCTTGAATTGAGATGTTTGTTTAATCTAAATCTATTTTTCTAAATTTTAATAACTTTGAAATAAAAAATGCGAAATCGGTCATTTTGAACAAAACAATAAGTATAGGTTTAACTAATAACTAACTTTTAAGCTTTTAAAATTGTCTAAGTATTATGTCCTCTTTTTAATAATTTTATCTTATTCCTGTATGTATTAGCATGTTTGTGCTAACGAAGTAAGTTAAGATAGTTCTAACTGTTGCTTAAGGCGCCAACGATTAAACATTAATATGCATACCTCATTTGCAACCACGGCTCTTTACAATCGTTGCACTTCCTGTTTAACGAGTAATACATACTTTGTTGCATCACACCGAATTCATAAAACATCGATAGTTTTTCTGACCAGAGGTAAAACTATTCCAATAGGAAATTTATATTCTAATTATTCCTGCATGTTTTTCATGATTATCTCTTTGCGAGTCTTTTACACGGCGATTTTAATGTAATTAATTGATCCGTCCAGCGTACCTACCATTTTAGAACTCGTTAGCAAGAATTTTTCTCAATTTTACGACGGCAACACGTTGCAGTGATCTTGAGGCTACCCTCGTGGTATTTACACAAGATATTCTACCAAAGGACAGTTCATAGATATTTGGTTAAACATTGAATCTATTCTGTATCAGTGACGACTCGTACAGCAATTGAAAACAATCCATAGGGGATCAACGCGAACTATCGTTCTTAGAATATTCTCAAAATATATTCTTAAAATATTTAGAGCACGTGAGAACAGCGGATCTTGTTTATTTATATGAATTTGTATTTTTCAAGGAACACAGCGGAAGAAAGAGTTCCAAAGAACGATTGAAGATTTTGAAGTGCCCAACCTTCTAAGATGTATTCCACGGAAACAAGAAAAACGTTTTCATTTTCAGAACGAAACGTATTAATTAACTAACTGGCTGGCATCCGGTTTGCATAACATCGCGTAAAAAAGATTAGACCAATTACTTCTGTTTGCAATGTTGCAACCTGTGTCGCGGCACAAGTTCGCGTATCCCTCGTTAAAAAGATGCCGACAGTTCTACTATAATGGAACCGGCAAATACGCTGTCCAACAGAGACTGATTAATTTAATAAAGTTCTTCTTCTTTGTAATTGGACCATTTGCTGGCTGTTCTACGAGCCAGAAGGATTTCCATAACACGAAGGAAGAAAGCGTTTTGTACCAATCAGAAGAATCCTTCGCCGCTGAAAGTAGAACGTGACGTAGATCACGGTCGGACAAAAGGTAAGTATATTCACTAAATCTGATTAGCCGTGATAAGACCCTATTTTCGTCATTTATCTGTTTTTACTCGGACGGCGGTATTGTAGATATGATTCTCGGAACTGTACAGAACAGCTTATACGAATCTTGTATAAGTTATAAACCCTACGATTTTATTTAATAAAGCAAAACAAAGGATTAAGCCCATTAAGATGGCCAAAATGGTCTTTCTCGTAAGACACGCTTTATTTTTCCAGTTTCATATCACATTGTTTATTTATATGACTTGAAAAGTATTTTTGTAATGTTTTAAAACTATTTCTTTTTAATACTTAAAACATATTTAAAATACGTATAAAATTAGGTTATCCCTTACTTTATCGATTCTCTAGCTTCACATGTTTATCATTACGACGAATCAAATTTTACGTTTTAAATATATTAGATTGACTGTGAATATGTAACTACCATCACGGACAAGTTACAGGGTTGGAAATGTTTACAAATGAGTTTTTCTTATAAAAGCTATTTAAAAACCTTTACGGACAGTTTTGGCCATCTTAATCGCCTAGGCTCTTTAACAGCGCTATTAGGATTAGTTAACTAAGTACTAAGACTAATTAGTTAACTAAGACGAAATTAAATAAGTTTAACTCTTCAATTACGCAAAGCGTAGAACGCACTATTTGTTGAACATTAGTAAAAAATGTGCAAAATTGGCACAAGCAACGTCCCAGTTAGCGCGCATTTTTTCAAAAGCAAACGAATTACAGCCACTAATAAAAATCATTCGTTCCCGTCTCCTTGAGGTCTGCGTGTATGCATTTCCTACGCGTGTTTAGCATGCGAACGATAAGCTGATCGTTAGTTTGCACGTGTCCCGGTGGCCAGTGCGAGCGTATCCGCGCTTCAAACGTGTGCGTACTTTTGATACGTGACATCATCTCCTCGCAGTGCGAAGCGGACACACGCGCCGCCCCGCTCGGAACCGCGCCTCTCCCCAATAACAAGCAACGCTTCCAAGGCCTGCTATGAAATTCATCAGACAACCATAAAACTCTGTAATTCAGCGACAACGCGTGCGCCATGGGTGATAAACGAAGCACCGCTCGTACGAATCCTTCGCGAAACGGTAAACAGTGAAGATGGATGCGCATATCGAACGAGAGCGTGGGCGTGTTTTCACGAAAGAAACTGCCGCTTGATTGCGGTTGCTGGCGATCGGCGACCGAGGTCGAAAGCAAACAGGCAGGAGTTCACTTCCTGTATCTCGCGAGAAGAAATATTTTCTTTCAATACAACGATCACTGGACCGTTTTAGTTCTAATCGATTAGGATATTCCCAGGTCAATGAGAATCGTACGCTATTGTTCTTTTCGGAAACAATCGGCAGTGAGTGTAAGATCTTAAATAAATTCAGCTCTGTCTCATTGTTTAAATATATTTCCATAAATTATGTATATCGTCTTACGAATAAGATAAAACTGTGTAATTACTACTTTAAAGTTGGAATGTACTACTGTGAACAAAAAGTAAGGTGAATTTGTTTATCAAATGTAAATTCTTGACTTATTCTTACAAATCAACTTCATCCCCTTCAAAGTAATTCCCGTCCGATAAAACGCACTTTTGCCAACGCTTTTTCCAGTCCTCGAAACAGTCGGAATAGTCTTTTTCCGGTATAGCCTTCAAGACCTTCTTCGATTCGGTTTTTATCTCCTGAATCGTGTCAAAACGGCGTCCCCGCATTGGCCTTTTGAGTTTGCTGAATAGCCAGAAGTCGCACGGAGCCAAATCAGGCGAATACGTTGGTTGCGGAACGACGTGAGTCGAGTTTTTGACAAAAAAAGTCGCGAAGAACCAATGCAGTATGACATGGTGCATTATCGTGATGACTTTTGGTTGTTTACAAAAACACGTGTAACTCGGAGATGATTAAACCTTTTGACAAACAGACGCTTGGCAAATGTTATAGACAGTCCTACCAATCTAGGAAAAAAAAATAAAAAAAGAATAAATAAAGAATTTACATTTTATAAACAAATTCACCTTACTTTTTGTTCACAGTGTTATATATAAATATCAAATATATAGATAGACAACCTCTTCTATAGATTAAGTTCTTCTTCATTTAATGCATAAATGAAATACTATTTGGAAATATTATTTCCTTAAGTATCTAAATTCTGGGAAAATACTGAACTAGGATAAGCAAATTTTAAAACTTAGCTTTTTTCGCAACTGTCATTCGCTATCTTCTGTGTGAATAATTTATTGTAATAATATTAATACCTCGACGAAATTCATTAAAAGATAGTATGCTCGTAAAGCGTGTTCTCTTTGAAGCAAACAAAGTAAATCATAGACAAAGTAAGTCTCACGTTATTGATAATTTTATCGATAAAAGTACATGATACTATAAAAAGTTAAAGCACAAAAACTTCTCTAATTTGCAATGCTATTAACTGCAATACCATTATTTTAAATATAATTCTGTGAAATATTACTACTCGATGAACTTGCCCTACAATTGAATAAAATATTTATTTCATAATACTATTTCAATATGTAACTACGCACATGAAGAAATAAAAGTATTTACATTCCATTCACTATTTCACGTTTACTATTTGTTCCAGCCCTAGATATCGAACACACAAAGCGTGCAGCAAAGGTTAAAAAGCTCTGACATAGTTGGATAAATGGAATTCAGGATAAACACGTAGCTCTGATTCAGAGACTATGTATATCTCTGGGGGATTGCGTGTTTACGTAAACATCTCGTTGCTCCAGTAATACTTTTGACAAATTGAGCTTGTATAATTGATCGCTGTCTGTTTACGAATACATAGTCCGACATCTCGATATCATGACTGATCGAGCGTACCAGGAGGTCTGCCGGAGAGCCCTTCGTCGGCTGCTTGCAGCTTATCGATTGCAAAATAACGGTAAGCCGAGCTATAAAAAGTGAACGCTCAAGAGAACACTCGAAAACTACATGAAAACTCCATACATCCTTGTAATTCTGATAATTTTATAATTAATCCCCGGTTTATCCGATGCACGATCTAATCGTAGCTTCGCGTCAAGTTATTGGTTTAAAGTTCCTCATGTAAAACTGAAAATAGTTACTTTCTCGGAAGCGTTGTTCGAACTCTTTAGTTTACAGATAGATGAAAGGAAGACATTATAAAGAGAAATGTTTATTCAAACGCGTTCATCTCCGGGTTCCTAGAAATCAATGGTCACTCTTCCATCGACTAGGAACAATGCTTAATACTATCTGTTTAAAATTTCGTGGACGAATTTCAACGAATCGTGCTATTTTCAGGATTACGGCGAAAAAAACTAAAAAACACTGAAGAGGTCGGTATAGATTTCAAGCTCCGGGATGAAATAACTTTCCTCGAACATATTGTTACAATCTGTTCCTCTTACCAATGCGGGGAACATGCAATCAACCGCAGGATTTAGTGTCTTCAACAATACAAAGAAAAATGTAGAAAATATTCGTATTCATATTCAAATTCTCGACGTTGTTTTCAATCGTGTGGTTCCTATAGAAGCTGAAGTCGCGATGCGCTTGAGATGTGGTAAAATTCAGCGATTGCTACTTTTAGAGTCACGGAAAGAAACTTTAGAAATACGGAGAACTCTGAAAAGGCATCCTTGCAACAAATTCTAATGGACTTCATTCACACCATAAGGTTGCGTGTGTACATTGTTCAACACTCTTGGCAATTACTAAAATTAGGAGGTACGGCGAAATCGTCTACCTTTTTCCTTTCTTATTGCCTCTACCTATAAATAACATTATGGTATAAATCTCCATCCTTTTTTAAACCTTCTGTTTTTAAATAATTGATAAAACGAGCTTGCTCTACCACCATTGATTATTGTGTTATTTCTGGCGATATAAAGAAGAAACAAGAATGTTTTCTGAGTGCTATGAAAAAATTTAGGTTTCCAACAGTAACATTTTCTTTAAATCGAACAACCTATTTCTTGAAGGAGATACCGAGAATTATTTCATCATGTATCACAACATGGGCAGACATTAATAATACTAGAATAATAGTATGATTTATTGTTGACGTATATGCGAAATGTTTTCTTCATCTCTATACACGCGTTTGATTATGCAAATATTTTCAGATTGACCAAATCAACTTCAGAAATGCTCATATTACATTCTTTGGTACGAACCGATACATTTCTGCAATGTGTTTTTGTTAGAACCGTTCAGGTGCTAAAGAGCGTCTCTTCGGTGTTGGCTAGCGTGCGGAGGTAAATTAAGTTACGCATGCGTCGGGCGTGCCTTACAGCAGCGTGGCGCGTTTATCGAGTGAACATTACAATTCCGATGTTTGATAAATTATAATGTTCACGCGGTAAACGCGCCACGTCGCTGTTTGGGTTACCCAACGTCACCTATCCCACTCCTTGCGTAACTTATTTCGCTACGAACACTGGCGGTGATACATCGTGTCCGCGCATGGATCCATAACTGTCACAACTCATTCAACGCGATTCATTGAAGAGCAACTTCCGCTACGGAAACATTAAAAGTACATGTTGGCGGCGCGAGGCAACGTTTACCCCCAGATCTTGGGCCGGTTCAATTCCCGATTTCCTTTTTATCCTTTTTATCCTAGATAGAACGGCGCGCATCGGAACGCAATAAAATATCGAATAGCCCCGGAGATAATTGGTCCCGGCTAAGCGCAATCGTGGAGGAAAACGAAACGGCGCGGGGCGGCGACGATAAGCGGGCGTGTAGCTCGTGGCGGTCAGCGGCGAGAGATAATAATTACATGGTTATGGAACAACTTGCGCGGCACGGCGTGACAAACAATGCGAACGCGGCTCGGCCCGCTCGATAAAACAACCGACGAAGACGATACTGCCGGAGAGGATCGCGACGACGATGGTTCGGCCACCGCCGCTGCGAAGATAAACAACTGGCGTGTTCTGCCATGCAGTTTTCGAGCTAAATAGATAATGGGCCCGTCACCGCGTATAAATAACGTAATCGGCCACGAAAAATAGGTCTCCAGATACGCGACGTAAGAACGTGCACATTGCGTCGGCTAGACCGTAGAGACGCGAATTTTTTGGACGGTTCAATCGATGACAATATCGTAAGCAAGCGGACGCGCAGTAACATAGTTGTACGAAACAGATATTTGACAGGTCGCGGGAAACACTTTGCAGGAACGTATTAATTTAAGGTAATAAAAAAGCTCGTTGATCTGTTCAATAAACGTGTTTCTTATTACCGGGACAAATACGATAATTTTAGTAAAGATAGAGGATCTTGAACAAAATATTTGGGAAACATTACGTTGTCATACATATTTTAAAAGAGATATACATGTTCGTAACCTCATGTTAATTCAACAAACTCATGAAAGCATTTATCTAGCGGCTGTTAACTAGACAAAGTGTACACCTTATCTGGAGTTACTTTAAAAACAAAATTTATATAATATGAGAGATAAATTAGAAAATATCTTTCAGTTCCACGATTGTGGAATGTATTTTTTATCCGTGTATGTAAATGGTGACTTTTACGTAAAAATATGTGTGAACACGTGTGTTAAATCGGGAAGGTCTGTCTCGAATAACATAATTTACGAAAATCATTGCACGAAGACTGCAAATATGATTTAATGCCGCTAAAAACCGACAAGTGCGTCACGGTTACATAAAAAGTAAATGTTAAAACGATAATATGGCACTGTAAGCCAATTATAACCTCGCTAATTTAACACATCTCGATGAAAGCTCTTACACAAAGTCAAACAAGGCGCACGCAAAAAACACGTGCAAATGAATAAAATACGTGGACAATAAATATCTGAGGGAGTAGGAGCAAATTGACTTGTTCTTTTCCAGCGAGCTTTGATCTGTCCCTGTGAGGTATTTCTGGCGAATTGCAATTTGTTGAATGGTTCATCTCGAAGAACGAGCGGGGCAACGGGACGATGAACGTCGATGACAACCGTCCTCTCTCGTAATCCCTTGTTGTAACGCGAAAACCTGGCCGCGTAACGGAGACTTTGTTCAGCTCACGCAATTTTCTGCGTAATCGGCTCCGATAGTTCGACGGGAGTGTGCACGGATCCGATAAAACTGAAAAGAATGCACCGGCTACCGGTCGATAGAGTCTCTCCGCCGTTCAACTACCCAGTGCCCGGGCGATCCGCCAAATCGCGGCCTTAACTTATCCCGCGTCTTCCACGTGGAATTCGCCTTATGATCCTTATTACGATTTGTAAACAATCGTAACTCGCAAAACATGCTGGCTGGTACCTCGCGGTCCCGTCGATCAATAACACTGTTTTGCGTCGCGCTAACCATAGTCAAATTTTGTTTACTCCGTCCGTAAAAGCTACGCGAATGATTATTCGGGCTCTCCCAAATACAACGATGTATTTTCGTCGGACATTTAAACCATGCGTAGAGAGTGCCAAACGCCTTTAACGTATCTGTTTAGCCGGATGTTTATCAATTTATATAAAAGTTTAAGAAACCGAGGTAAAAATCTAATTATGTTGTGCCATAGGGCGACTCTTTTTCTTAATACCAGAAAAGCGTGGGAACGTAGCATTGCATTTCAATTGACACAATCAAATAATTTAGATTTGAGATAATATTAAATCTTAACTCGAATCTTTAATTTTCTAATTAAATTGAAAAATATCCATCAAAATTGGTAGGCTTAATGCACCTTGCTTTTAAATATGATCTAAACATGTTCAAATCTTCATAATATCATAAAAGCATATACCATCGTTTTTGGAAGTGTACAGTAAGTTTTCGAAGTTCAATATCCAACTTTTTCTCTGAAATTAAATTACTCAAAACCTAAAGGTAATGCAAGGGATTTTTCAGAATTACTTATCGGTTACTAAATTACCGATTGCTTAACAAAAGTCGCTAATCAGTACAAGAAATGTTGCTCGGACGTAAGTGTATTCGCAAGATCGCCTCCGCGGTTACAATTTCTAGTTGTCTAGTATCGTGCACGAGTCGGCACGTTCTCGACCTACATACTCGGCAATCAATGGCACGAACAAACAAAATTCCACGCGCGAAATTAACGGAACAACAACACCCGACGGCGACATTTTACGATCGTAAACTCTCGTCGATCGCCGGACAAAAATGATCGTTGAAAGTCCGCAATCGTACGAGAGTTTATCTCGTGCCGAATTTTGTATAGAATCATCGGTAAACTATTGCGTTTTCAAACAAAACGCGCACACGGAAACACGATGAATGGAAGGATGAGCGACGTTGCACACGAAATCGTTGCTCAATTTGTATGCCATGCATTTTGGACCATTGATAACGAATTCAAAATCAGATTAATCTTTAACATAACCGTTTAGTAATAACAGATATTTTCATTAATAAAATAATGAAGTTGTGAATTTTGTATTAATATTATTAAAGAATCCCCACATAGTTAAAGCAATTTAATTAATTAAAGCGATGCTAGAAAGTTAATGTTTATCTTAGGGGTGGCATTAGAGCTCTTTCGCATCTGAACCATTCTAGTCAAATTCAGTTTATTCAAATATATTGCAATAAAAATGAATTTTCAAAATTGGTCTAATCTTTTATAATATAAAAATTACTTTGAACGTTCTGTAACAATTTTAGTCATGTCTTAGAGTCACCATTCGAGTGGAAATTTAAATATTTAATCTAAATATTTAATTTAAATATTTCCAACTTTCACTCTTGACCATTCTGCCAATGTACCTTCCTGGCTTTCATTGGACAAACCTTACAGCGTGTTGCAGTTTCAAAGTATATTTTTTCGTCAGAGCATCTCAGATTTCTTTAAAACATAGTCTGCGTTGCTATGACGATCGACATATGCAGTCTGCGGGAAGATCTTCGCACACAGCGTCAGTTTCATTCCAGATTTCATCCCTGCAATTTCGCCGTTTTTTAAAATGTATGCGCCGCGACAAGAGTGCAAGATATTTTGGGTGTTTCTACAATGGACTCCATGGACGCATAATTCGTGATCAATGTGGAATAATAGTGCAGTGAAAGTGAATGCTAGTGTAACCTGTGCCGTGTTCCATACGTTGTGCGAGGTCAATGAATTATCTTTCTACTGTAACGTGGATTTACAACTAAATGGGTGAGTATTTTATTAATAATATTTACGAGTTTTTTTAAATTAAAAGAAAATTTATAAAATCTTTGTTCGTTACTTCGAACGCGGCTCAAAGCCCTTTCCTTTCATCGCGCCTCGGAGTGAGGAAGGCTTCAGCCTACTGGCTCGCGCGCGTAACAGCAGTTTGAAATCTCGTGCACTCGTCCCTCATTGGCTACTGTTTTTCAGTAATAACTCATTAACAAAGCCGTGAATTGCATTTTCGTAAAGGAAAAGGTTACTCGAAATGGCCTCAGGAATCCCTCATTTCCCGGAGTTACAATAATTTTGATACACCCTGTATAAATATATAATACTTTTATAGATATGGTATTTATTAATATTATTATAATATTAATTCAGTTCATATTGCAACTTCTGTTTTACTTAGATAAGAAAATGATGTAACAAACCATAGCTCTGGGAGCAATTTTCCACCATTTCTTATTTTTCTGATTCGAATACTTGTCATATAGATGTATATGCTCAAATAATACGTCGCATTTTGACCATAAAAATGTATTATAATCGCAAGCAGTAGTATCATTTTTCATTTTCATTGAAGAAATTCAAAAATGTATCTACCTATTGCATCAGTATTTTATCAATATGTTAATTTGACATCAAATCAGTCGATACCAGTTTGCAAGAATTCATAAATACTCCTACGCAAATACGTAATTTACCTGGCAAGAGCAACCGTGGAGAGAAAGCCTCGAAAATCTCGAAATCTGCGTCGTAACGAGAAAGAGATTCGTACGAATCTATATCGAAACGAGTCACGTATGAAAGGAACTATTGTAGAAGACTTTTGACGCAGCCGGTGAGCTGTGGGTAGCGCGGATGGAGGAGTCAGTGGGCGAGGGCAGGGCGATCGCTAAGGAAGGCAAAGAAACCGAAAAGATGCCAGCTGATGGTCGCAGTACCACGTATAATAAGCGGCGAACAACGCAACAACTCTGCACGTGTAAGAATGGTCCGCAACGGCCGACGACAGCGCTATCACACATTAATCACGTGCACCTTCTGCACGGCCAGCTTGTTTTCCGTCGACCAGCTAATTCGGTTCGCTTTTATAGTCAGCGAGCTCGGTTCGTGAAATTCTTTGGCGGTCATTTGGTGGTAAACAAAGCGAGTCGACATCGGGTGACACGAGTTTCGGCCGGCGATCGGTATTTCCGTCACGCTCCCTGTCTCGATATGGCTTATGATTTCCGATCGACGCGGCGGCGAGTCGAATCGAAAACACCTAACTCGACCAGCTCGACTTCTCGAGTCGAGCACCGAAGAGGGGTGATACGTGAGACCGGATCAAATAAACGAGAAGAAACAGTCGATTAGCACGTAGAGACGTTGATTCGACGGTGCCGGGCTCGCATAATTGATTATTACGTAAACTTTTGACCCACATGTTCTCCTCGAGAGACCGCGGTTTCGAGTGCGATCGAACAAGCAGGAAACAGCGCATCGCCGGCAATAAGAGCAACGGTCGTTCGTTCGCATTAGCGCCTACGCGTACAGCCAGTTGAAAAGTTCGATCGGAAAGCCGGCGATCGATCCGAGCGATAGTCGTCGCGAATGACCGAGATGAGCATTTAAAAACGCATCTGTTACTCGACTTTCGACTGACCCAGTTTCCTTATTTCTACATGATACGCCTAATTGGAGACATAGGGGAAGCGATAGAGTGGTTGCCGATAAAACTGCCGAGGTTTCAGAGACGCAGTCAGACTGCCACTGGCGCTTGCTGATGCGCTGATTCGGTTAGGTGTCGAGATAGACACGTTCTTTGTTCTCGTTAGATGAAACAGTGCCAATCGTACGTTTTTAAATATCGCTATCCATAATCTCTTTAACCCTTAAATGCATGATGATGTATATTTACATCAGTGTTTTCTTCCGTACATAATTTCTAAACGCAATAATTCGAACACAGTATGTTTTACTTTTAATAGGTGCTAAAAATATCTATCATAGTTTTTGAACGCAAACTTTCATGATAAAAAAATTTTTTTTTCTTTATTTTTCCCTTAATCTATATTTAAGTAACTACTTGTTTCAATTTATTGTATTTAAACAGGAAAAATCATGCATTTAAGGGTTAACATGCCAACGCTCAATCGATTAACTATTACGGACTTTTTATTTAATTTCAAAATCCTCAATTATACAAGTGATTGCTTTCTATCCATTGAATATTATAGCGCACAAGACAAAATTCGGAAAGTAATTTTGATTTCGATATATTCTAACGGATAAAATTTTATTAGGCTCCAAATAAATTTTACCTCTTCAGTTTCGATCTCATTAATTAAATTACTTTGACTTTGCTTCATTTCTTGAAGTTCTAATTTGACATTCCAAGTGTTCACTGTGGACACACTTGAAAGTTCTGATTTAAGTATTCTCAGCAACCACACACTCGACAATACTCAATTTCCTGTAGAAGATGATATTTTCGATAGTCACCACTTATATCGCCAGTTAAAGACACAAGCGTCCCCGAGCGTAGTTACTCCCATTACCAGCGATAATAGGGCGTTTGACCCGGCGTATCGCCACTGAAGTATAATCCACCCGATGACGTAGGCTCCATAACTTTACGCGCGTACATACATACACGCGTGCGTGCGTCCGTTTAAACGTCGTTGCCCGACGTAGGCACACGCGTTTGGCTCACGTGTGCGTGATGCACACTGCACCGTTCGGAGCCGGCTGAAAAAAGAAGCTCAGCGGCTGATAACAGATAGGGGACGCAGCCGAACATGTGATGGTGATTGCCACGGGTAATTGGTGATATCCGACCACGTTTCAGCTGAGTCCACAGAGATCAATGCAATTATTCGATCCGTAGTCGCGCGACTTATGGACATCAATGTTATCGCTCGCTTCGATAGGTAACTGTGCGCCATCGCCGGTTTCCCAGATTCGCAGAAATCGTATAATAGCATTAATTGTACGGCAAAGAAAGCAGGAAACCCTTCGAATTTCGTAGAAACCAATTTGACATTATATTTGATTTGCCACGTTACCAGCGCCATCGAATTAGGGCTAGCTAAAATGTTCAACCTTTTCAGTGCTTTTAATGGAATTACAAGGCATAAGTGAACTTTAATAAAATGCAAACAATTGATGTTAACAACGTACGTCTTTTCTTTGATTCTATTACAATTTGTACTCTTTTCAACATGATATGTATATACATATACGTATACATCGCTCTATTATTCATTTTACATCTTCTTTATTTTGCCAAATATCTACAATCTTTTCTTTCGTATTTGCGTTCAAGTAGTATGTAATCCTAAGTACAGAATTTTGATAGGACATTAAATTGTTTTATTAAAAAATAAACCAAAATGTAATATGTCTTATTCGATAACTATAAAGTTAATTATGTCCAGAAAAAAAATAAATTCATAGCAATTGAAAGTTGATAAGAATGGTTCCTCATTTGCAGAAAAAACCAACGCCAACGAAGTTCCCGGATATCTTATCGTCTATCGGTGAAATAAACGATCGTGTAATGAGACATAAAAGTCACTGGTCAGTGACAAAATTATGTGTCATTCAACGTTCCCTTGCGAAGAAATAGAATCGCGCGGCGAAGCGCAAGAATGCTTGCCCATTTCGCTAACGAGACCGCGTGGCCACCCCCCCCCCCCCCCTTATTTTTCTGCCGAAAGTCAATAGTCCGTGCAGGAAGCCATCACGGAAAATTGACTCTCAATATTCAATACCCAGCCGTGGTGCGTTGCCCGACACCGGGCACTGTCAACAAGGGCACCCAGTCGTCTGACACAATTACTGATTGCCAGTTCAGTCGAGCCGAGTTGAAGCGGAGGGTCAATCAAACGATTATGTGCCCCTTCTGCGAGCTGTCTTATCAAATTTTTCTTACCCCGAGAATCGACCCCCGTGTCTTTCTCCTTCCTCTCTATCCGCGTGCGCGAGGATACTTTCTCCGCTCAGCCCTCCCGCTCCACTTCGCGACGTGCGTCGCCGCGTTATCGACACGCTCGTCAATAAATCGTCGGACCGGGACCCTCGTTTCAGATAAGCTTCGCAGCGAAAGAATCAGCGGCATGCGACTGAATCTTTTTCTTTCTACAATCGAACGCATCTTCCCCTCGCTTCTTCTCGCCGCCGACCGAGGTTTTGTTGTTCCCAATAGCGAGTAACCACTCGATTCGCGTAATTAGCATGTAATTGTGCCGGGTTCGACGATCAAGCTTCCCCTCGCGCTGGCGAGTTTTCTCGAAGCTGAGAACCGTGATAAGCAGAGAACGCTGTTTGCCACGACTTCGAGCGCGCGGAGAATGAAACGCTTCGTGTTTCGCTGACAGAACTTCGAAGTGTTTGGAGACCGCTCTTGGGACGACGCGTTCTCCTGCCGTGGACGCGGCACCTACTTGGTTTCCACGAAATTTGGTAGGATATCTTGCTATACTAATCTCGGTAGTGAAAATCGTTTCTTTCTCATATATGCAGTAGAAAATGTTATTAATTTTCCTCTCTACAACATCATGCAAAATCATTTTCCAAAATTTTAGAATTGCGAAAGTTGGGGGCTTCAAGATTTCAAATTAGTTTAGTAGGATCGCTGTGCGAGTTTCTCTACTTTTCGGTATCGACAATTGCGATGAAACATTTAATGATTGTTTTATTTTTCACCGTGTCTAGTACAGATAGATTTCGACCATAATTATGCACCAACAGATAATATCCGGTAGAATTTCATGAGAAATTTCGATTCTTATTAGACGGTATTAAACGTGTGAAAACTAAAAAATGTTTTCAGTAGAAGTTGGTCAGTTTTCTATAAACTGGAATATAAATCTTTGTAAAGAAACAATTTTGCTTTATAAAATATGCTGGCTGCCTCGATTTTTTAAATGTTGAGTCGTGTTTTTGACTCGATGGTATTCTAATTGGTGTTGAGACGAATTCAAGGACCTTAAACGTTGAAGCAACGGTAAAACAATTTTAATCGGATAAATTGAATTCCGATATCACCGTGTGACGTCGCGCACGTCGACCGAAAGAAGAAAGATGCGTCAATAATCTCCGGTTCGTTTCTTCGGTTGTTCCGATTCGTTGTCCTCGCGGTGCTAATTATAGCTGCGAGACAGAGCCGCGGTTCAAAGGGTGAACGCGCGAACGGGGAGAAGAGAGCCAAAGAGAGCGGAAAAGAGATACCGCGTTTCTCTAGCGAGTTGCGTGGGTGACGATTGGTGGGCAGGCGTCACCGAGAGAGAACGAGGGAACGAGAAGCCGCATAATTAATCGTGGCCGACGAGTAAACAAAACGAAGAAACGCGGATCGTCGTAGACGGAAATCGCGGCGGTTCGATGGTTTCCGCGGAAAGAAGAGGCGAAAAGTTGTCTCTACTCGAGATGGAAGTGGCACGGGCGTTGATGTCTGCCTTGGAATTATCATATCGATGAATATTTAACGTTGGCGAGCGAATACACGCCGCTCTTTTCATTCGGCAAGTATGCGCACCGCGAAAATATGTATACTGGTTCGACGGTGAGCGCTGACTATTATCCTCCCTCTCTCCACTATTTTCATCTCGACCGGTTAATAACTGCGCGATAACCAACGAGAAAGATTGTACGCGGCTAATTATAACTTAACAAGGTTGTGATTAGTATTTCGAGCAGCGACATGTTTTCCCAGCACGCGCGCTGTAGTCAATTAAGCTTTGATAGCGGAGCTCTCTTTGCTCCTGTGGGAAAGAATTGTTCTTGCTGTTGCGGGCGAGATTTTTGGAGACGAAACTAATTAAAGAAGTAACGAAAGGTAATTGTGTATATTAATTGGAAGCAACTGATTGTTGGACGAATAATTGGGCATTGGTCGAGCATCTATTATTCGAAGAGAAATTTTTTTAGTTCCGAGAATGTGCAAGTTTCTGAAATGTGAATCGATCAAATATTGTACCAATGTAGAACAGTATTATTTTTCCGTGATATATTATTAAATATGTTTGTTTTAAATCATTTAAGAATACTTCACGGTTAATTTAATTTTTCCCGTGGTTTAGAAATATCCCCCATTTTACAAGCTTTACAAGTACAATTATTGCTTCAACTATTCTCTTAGGCAAGTATTACCAAAAATTAATTTCGCAGATTTTTGACAAGTTGTTGAAATCATGCGTTCCATATTAAAGTCTGAAAATACCTTTTTAAGTCTAACCTGATCTGCAATTGTCACTTTAATATTCTCGAATTAGAATCGAATAGGTAGACCGACCTTAGGATCACTTGTCACAGCAGTTTCGTGCAACGAGAGTCGATAGTTTATCTCAATTACAACACGTGCTATCGCCGTGAAGGTTGCTGTTGTTCTGTGACTAAACTTTCCAGAGACTGAATTACATTTATATCGTCGGTGTGTTTCCTCAAATGTCCGCAGGACGTGCCTAATGACTAAAGTCATTTCACAGTCGTTATAAGATCAATAGAGGGGCAATAGGAAGACCACTCTCTACCGTCAGATATTATGTTGAAAAGGAAATGGCTTACGCAACTCTATCATATTTTCTTTTATTATTTTTTCACGTGTTGCGATTAAAATTCGTGGGCGCAGTGAGTCTCTGCATTTATTTTTCTACGAGCGCATTTTTTACTAATACGCGAATTTGCAAACAGAACAACTAGAATACTAAAAAAAAATTCAAGGTATCAGTCTTGGCTTCGATGATTTCCAATTATAATCGTGTTATATAATCCAATTTCAAATAAGAACTCAAGGCGAAGAAAAATATACTTGAGCCTAACGCATTGTCGTTTCTTCGACACAATTATTATTTCAACAGTGTATCGCTCGCGTGGAGACCCGGACACCCAAACTTTCACGAATCAAAAATTAAGACCACCTGTTTGCCACGTGCTCGACGATGCGCTGATATCATTGTTTTTCAACGTTGCGTCATATAGCGTCGGCACACGTAAGTTGATTCGAATTACATAATAGGAGGAGGAAAACGTTCTGATTGATAAAAGTTGGGTTGCCGGTGATTATGACTGGAGTCTGCTACCGACGTTACTATCTTGAGACCGATACTTATGATCAATAACACAATTTAATATACTACTTAATATGGTACAATATAATCGAATTGGTTATTCTTAAACGACGACAACGCAGTATCGCCGCATTTAATATTTTAATGAAAAATCAAGGACGGCGTCTGTCGAACTTCAGAAAAAAATGTACTATATTCTTGTTGTGAATGTTGACCTATTTTTTGACGCTATAGATAAATATTACTTGCAAAGTGTTCGAATGTCGTACAACCTTTACGAAAAATAAGCCAGCATGATTTACGACTAGACTGCAGATTTATGTGTATGTGAATATAGAATATGAAAATAGAATCTTGTCAAACATACAGAACGTATAAATGTAAAATATTTTGAACACGCATCCAGATAGAAATAAGCGAAAGATTGTAAAAATATGCACACGTTACTTTCAAATAATGAAAATAATTAGCAGAAGAAAAGTGATAAGTAGACTGCAGACTTTATACAGTTATAAATAAAATAAGTAAATGCAGCTAGAGGATATCGACGTATTTTTATCATATTACAGTTATAAGTTTCTGAGTGACATCTGTCCTTCGGAACAAATGCAGAAAACTATCATTTATCAGATCTACAGTGTTTTTGCAATCATGTAACGAGCTTGTGGTATCTTCGTAAACACGTTTCACTCGTTCCTCTGTTTATCGTTCGTTGATTATTGGCACTTTGTTTTTCGTGGATGACGGGCCTCGAAACGTAAGGTCGGCGGTCCTCAAAACCGGCTATTTTAAAAGCTCGTCGCTCGTTTCCTCGGCCGTCCGACTATTTCTTGCTCGGAGCGTGTGAACGTAGCATATGCAAATCGCACGATTACATGGCCACCAAACGAACGGTCCTGCTGACAGTTTGGCGCCACTCTTTGCAAACAGAAACACGTGTCACCAAAAGAACCTGACCTCGACACAGGACAAGGGAAAGGATAGAACGTTCGGACCTTAAACGAAACCTCGTACAATACTGCGCACAATTCTGTCGACACAGGGCAAAGCGACTAACAATGGGTCACTTTTTTCTTTTAACAAACACCTGCTTTCGCTTTTACCGAGGATAACGCAAAAAATAATTGCCGTGTTTGGCGCCCATTTCAAGAGCAAATGTTAGTTGTATGCGCTTGTTCGTTGTATGTCAGTAAAATGCACAATACACTTGCAAATGGCTCTGTATTTTGTTTGTTTCGTGACATCTAGATTAACAAAAGCTATAATTAAAATTTACTCCGTCAATTAAAAGATTACTCATTGTAAAAAGAAAATAAAAATGCCGTAAGGACGAGAAAAAAATACTTTGTCAGTTATATGCCATTTGACCGGTTACAAGAGAAAATTTTAATCGTCTAACAATGTTTTCAAAGATTTCAGTCGATGTATCGATAATAATTTGATGTTAACAGTATTAAAAGAACAGATGAAGAAATTGCAATGTTTCAGAAAAGGTGAATTATTAAGAAACGAAATATTGAATCAAATTCGAAGATTCGTTCTATGACTAGCATAGTCCAAAAAAATATTGGCTAACTTTCATTTTCTATTCTTGCGATGAAATAAGTAACGGTTTACAGTTTACATAAAAGTCGATTTTGGTGCAGCGCTGTCAGCACCTGGCGAAATAACTTATTGTAATAGCAACCTGATTCCAAAGTGTGTTTATGAGAGGGACGTATCTCGTTAATACATTAATCGAACTCGTTTCAGAACAACAAAGTTGCCATTAAGGTTATTGATAGTTCGGTATAACAGCATCGGCAGTATGCCTGTCGTGTCTCAAAGTCGGCAGGCAACTTTACCGACGATATAAATAGACCGAGTCAAGAAACGTGTTCGAGCAAACGATGATGTAAACTATGGACGATAATCCATTCGTAGTCCCGACTCAAAACTAGAAGAAAAAGGAGAAAGGAAAAGAACTGCATTCCTGGTGAGAAGTCAGATTTATTAAATATAATAAAGTGCTCGAATACGCTAATATCTGAACGGTTTGTTGTCGAATCAACGTCTTCCACCAAATAATAGAATATCGACCATCGCTATGAAATTTTGCTAAAGTGAACAGGCGGTGTTCATTTATGTAAATGTAAAGAAACCGTAAAAATCTGCGATTAATTTATATTGTGTAAATAATCTGCATATATTTTGTATTTAATTATATTCCTCGCGCTTATTTCAGTTTACATTTCTTAAAAAATATTTTATCCTCAATGTCAACGTAAACATAATTATTGCCACTGATTCCTGTGTAAATTAATATAAATTGTTTTCGGTATTACTATTTAAGCCCAAATAAAAGAAAAGTCGTAACAGAATATGTACCTCGAATCAAGAAAATTCGTGAGAAAGACCCTAATGAAGAAGAGGAATTGTTAGAAGAAGCGTTAATTCATGTACAAAAAGTTCTGCAGTGAAAGAAGAAGAAGATTGAAAAAGTTTCCAGTCGTACCGTAACCTCGGACGTCAACGTAGCAATGCAGTGCAAAATGTCACGTATGTAAGTTTCATTATTTTCTTTGTACAGCTAATTAAAAAAACTTTACGATGTAAACTTACTGCGACATACTTGCAGTTCTTTGGACTATAAAATTAAAGAAACGTTTACGACGAACTCAATATTAATATAATCCTACGACGATAGTATGTACTCCTCGGAATAGGTTTTTCCGCGTCTGGTTGGCAGGCTGTTAAAAAAGAATGCGATTTTTTTAAAATTGAATTCATGAAATATTCATGTAAAGAAAACGAAATCTTTTCCTTCCTTCAAGGGTCATATCCAGCTGTAAAAGCAATTAATAAATCGCATATTTAACCCTTTGTATTGGAGGAATTTTATCGGATGATCTACTAAAATCTCGAAGATATCTATTCGCAAATAGTAATTAAGGATATAAAGAAAAATGTTAATTTTGGAAGTAATATCAAGTTATTTCGTTATGTTCCCTGAGAAGGGATAGCCAAGTACAAAGTATTAATAAATCTAACAAGGTTCAATAAGTAATAAAGTAAATTATGCGATGTTCTTCATATCGCAAGACTATAGTATAATATAAAACAAAATAGTCCATTTAATACTCCACTTACGTGACCCATCTTAATGACAAAAAATTTATATCTGCTTTGATCGAATAATATCTACATATGTAGTCGTTTTTACTGTTTCGTAAGCCTAGCGTTAGTTCTAGGGTTAATTATCAGAATGAGGGAATGACGACACTATAGTGGTTCGCAGCGCACATGGAACATTCGATTATCAAGCAGAATGCAGGAAAATCGTGGTGAAATAATTGGCCAGTGCGTTGCGGATTATATTCTTGCCGAGAAGCCGGCGTCATCGTAATGGGAACAATCTTTATCGCCTACAACCGCAATGACCCCGTAATTTCAATCTGAATACGACCGCAACTAATTACCACGCACTTCGACGCTACGGGCAGGCTGCGGGCGCGGCTGTGCGCGCAGCGTGCAGGCTCCTGAACGTTCATGGACCGGCTCGATCCAATCTGATCGCTTTTATTAGCATCCCGATGGTGCACCAGCTGCGAGTGCACTCGTCGCAGGATATCGGTACGAGTAATCTGGACGTAAGGCGATCGAATATCGTTCCAGATGTGCATGCCCGTGTCATAATCGTGCTCTAAAAATTTTTCTGACTGCGGCAAAGAGAACGACACCCCGCAACGTCCTCTCCGCGCGTCATCCTCGCCGTCACCAGCTCTTTTCCTACGCTCGCTTTTTTTCTCTCTCTCTTTTCTCGCTTCTTTACCTTCCTCCTCTCTCCGTTGTCCTCTCTTTTTCTTCGTTCCTTCTATCCCGTCCTGACTTCCCCGTCATTGCTACTCCTCGGTAGTCTACACGTGGCTACAATGAAACGATTGTTCCTCCGGCCGAGGCAAAGATGCGAGTCGATAAAACGACGTAGAAGTGGTTCATTGGGCACAAGTGTCCCGCATAGAGCACGAACGTATTACATTCAGTGTTTGTTTAATTTCGCTCGTCGGCGAACAGACCCGCATGGCATTTCCCGTTTTACCGCTAGCTTAGCCGAGGTCAGTTTTCCTCGCATCGCGCGAGCAATCGTTTATATTTATCGCAACTGTTCACGGACGGTTTTCAAATGCGGTAAAAATACTGTTAACATTATAGGCACATGGACGACTGATAAAAACATTTCGAAAGAAGTTGATCAGCATCTTTCGTCAACAAATGGCACCTGTTGCCAGCCATGGAGTCTGCAGAAGACGTTCTTGTATGTTAAATTACATACTGGTACAAGGTAAGTAGATTTTAATTATTTCAAGAGTGATTTTTTAAAGAACAAATATGTTATCACTATTATAATAAATAGTTCACATAGAAATAAAAAGGTGATTATTAATTATTACCTAAAAGTAGGAAACAGTATTTATATTAACAGTTTGAATAATATAATGTCTACACATTATTTCAATATCTGAATAATTATTTAATCAAGAGTGACTTAATACAAAATACTAGCGTTAAACCGAAGCTTGAAATTACTGTTATTGTTAGATAATGGTATTAGGTAATACATATCCATTCGTGAGCGATCTACATATTTTGTACGCGATCTGCATATTGTATAAGCGATCTTAGACGATTTTCCAGCGCAAGTTTATCGATGAAAATTAAGAAATTTTTTAATACCGTCTTTAACAAATTATAAGTACTTCAATGACGCCACGCGAACAATTACAAATTCCAACTTGATTTTCGTTGACAACATTGTACAAGCTGGTTTGAGACGACGACGCGCAGTAATTTAAATATAATTTACTTAATTTGATTGAGTAATTTAAAGTCTGAACTAAAGTTCAAATTTTTAAGCTTTTTGTGAATTAATGAATTCTCTAAAATGAATTTTGTTGGAAGGAGGCGAATAGATCGAAGATCCGTGATGGTTTCGTTACGCAAATCATTTCAACTTATTAATAGCAATCGGGATTTAGCAACCACTCCAGCCATATATGGATCCATGTGTGTGTGTGTGCGCGCGTGCATAGCTTTATTTTGCAGCGATCAGTCCATTGCAAACATGATTGGCGAATCTTGTGTTCCGGACAATAAACGTGAGTCCGTGTTATCGCGAATTTACACACAATGAAGAAATCGAGTTGCACGGATTTTGAAGATGATGGCGGACACAGCCCCGAACTATCGCCTGATTCAAACTTGATTAAAATTCAACAGTGTTGGTTGTATTATTCCACTTGTGACAAAAGAAAGAAACATTTGAAAATTTTCTGAGTCTATTTGCTTGATTCTATTGTTCATTGCAGTCTACTTTTTTTATTCAATGTTTGTTTCATTGTATTTATATGATTACGATCATTAAAATTGACGAATTTATAACAAAAACGAATATGTCAAATATACATTATTGATACTTTAAGAATTTAAAAATGCTGTCGTATGCTTTGCAACTTACTGAAATTAAGTAAGTTACCTCTTTACAGGTAATGCAAATTATTTTCATTTTGCATAAAGATCCGCAGTCTAATGATAATTATCATAAAGTAACGCTTGGTCACGTATATAAGGAATACAATACCATGTTTAGACAAAGAAATTTATGTTTGACCTTGACTCCTTAGATGCAGAATGTTTTATTTTGTATATGGATCTACAGTGTAACAATCACGGTGATTAAAACCATTAATTAGTATAACGTACTTCACAGAAATAATTGATATATTGGAATCATAGTGCACTCCTAATAAAAAATGCTGATAGATCTGTTAATCGAATTCTACATAAATCATGCACTACATTTTATACTTAGCTAGAGTGAAAATAATAAAAAGCATGAAAAACTATACTGAAATCATAATTATTAAAATATTACATTATACTTATTATTCAGATGCGTGTGATCTTTGAGCCTCGCAAAATACAATAATTAAAAGCTTGAACTTTACCGAACAAAACAGAGTAAACCAGCGCAATTGCATACGTACAATACATTATTAACGACGCTATCATGATAATTTAGCCTGCCAATGCAATTCGATAAAAACGTAAACTGCTTTTCAAATCTAGAAACGTTAATACCTAAGCCGCGAATTATTGTCTGCTTGCGTACTTTCAACGTTGTAAAAAAAAAAAACTTCCAGTAAAAGACGATTCATGCCCGTTTAGTATTCACTCAATAGAAAATGCAAAAATCGATGGCCGTAAAAATACGTGAGCGACTCCTGACCTATGCTAAAGTCTAAATACGATCATTTTGAGGACGGGAATTGGTGCTCGGGTTTCTGTCCGTTTCAAACGAACATTTACTGCAGCGATTAAATAGAAATGACAAGAAATCAAGCCCGATTTAAACAATGTACATGGTGCTCGGCCTCATCAACAGAGGATTTAGTTTATCTCGTTGCATTGATTAATACACGATTTAACAAGGGTCTAGTACTATAAAAATAAATACACAAGTTCTACCGACATTTATATCAAAAATTCAGTATAATTAAATTATTAAATGTAATTAAATTATTCATTGTAGTTATATTATTTTATTGTAATTATATCATTCACTGTAATTAAATTATTCGCTCTAATTAAATTATTGACTGTAATTAAATTATTGACTGTAATTAAATTATTCGCTGTAACAAGATTATTCAATTTAATGAAATTATTCAATTGAAACAATTCCGTCACTCACATACGGGTTACAGGGCGGACAAAATGTTAAAAAATTCCTGACCTTCGCCTCGTCAACACACCATTCGCACTTACTCGAATTTCAATCGTTTCATAACAAAGTCACCTTGGTCGGGGAAACCAAAATAGTACACTTTAATTTTTCCTGTTTACCGAAGTAAAAGCGAAAGACGGTCAAAGACGCTAACCCAATTAGCGCTTCTTCAAAGTGTCATTAACCGAAACGACCCTGGTCGGCTGCTTGTACACGTGTCCGAGTGGGTGCGATCACGGGCATAAAGGATGATGAGACGCGTGGATCCGTTTACTTTCACCGAAAAACCGCTTTTACCGTCGGACCTTGGCGAAATCGTGCTACATTATAGTTCGTTTGCTCGCTGGTAAGACACGACCTCGATGCTCTCGTGCAGGCTCCGCGGCTTGAATATGCATGCAAATTCCATCCTGTTTACAACGAGTATCTGGCAACCGGTCGACCGATCGCTGCGGGTGACACAGATACTTTCTTAACCTCTAAAGGCAGCCACGGTGCCGGTTCTGTACACTCGCAGCCGGTTATGCATAAGAGAGCTTGTATGCAAACGCGACTATTCCACGGGACAGAGTCGCTCGGATCCCAGAGCCCGGGAACCAGTTGTTACGCAAGAACGCGTTAACTTCGACTCATTCCTGCCTCGATGCTGAATTATCGGGCAGCGTTTTTTTTACTTCCCGTTTTCGTCCTGCGCCGTCGAGGATCCTCCCGGCGACTCGTCAATCTTCATTTCCAACTATCTCCCGCGTGTTTTCACGCCCGGATATTGAACTAGAACCTCGACAGCTTCCCCATCAGCTGCGAACATGCGCCGACTAAGCCTGTCTTAAAATTACTGGACGCTGTGCGATTCTGTTCAATGGGTTCGGAAAGACATTATAGAGACTGAGAAGGAAGCTAAGTATACTAAATTAATACGGATCCACGATCATTTTATCGACCATGAAACCATCAACGAACCCTGCAATCTTGTATCATGGGATGATAATAGTAAACTCAGTTCATGAAATTCTAGTCCAAGATAGCCAAATAATATCAAGAAACTCAAAAGTTAATCATGATTCTCTAATAACAAAGTTTCAATCAATTTATATATATAACACTTTTCTTTTTCTATAGATTCTTAATCGGGGGACACGAAAATTGGGATATGTACTTTACAAACCTATTCGATCTTTGTAATTTAGCATATTATACGCTACTACTATTCCTCCACTGTAAAATTTATTTGTTTTGACGTATATTATTATGTTAATGCGGTCGCCAAGGATTTCGTAGCTAATGCAACCACTTTAAAACAGACTATGAATAAATCAATATCAATTTACACACTTCATTTTTGAACTATAAACGCGGCCACAATAGAATTTCTGTTAGTCAAACATGTTGGGAGACAAGGTCGTTCGGATAGCACAGGTTAACGATTCCTGGCTCTTATTCGTTCCGATAAGAAAAGTCGACGTTCGAATTGTAAATGTTCGTTGTTTACGGACAACGATAAATGTGGACTCACGGAGTGAGTCGCATAAACATGTGTACACTGTTTTGAAAGAGGATGACTTTTTTATAATTGCTCCAACTGTTGTTTTCATTATAATTTTTCTGTATGAGCCAATTGTGAAAATGGGAAAAATATGTTTTTTGAATACGTGTTGGTAGACGTGTTAAGTACCAAAAGTAAAAGTCGTCAAAATATGTTCCGGCATCTCAAAAAAATTCAAAACCGTAGTTATAATTTAGGGATGGTATTCCGGTGTGAACAATGTTCGAATGTTAGTAGAATTTAATGTAAAAGTACGTTTGTTGTAGTAGATATTGCGCACTACAGTATGGAATTATGGGAACTAGTGAGTTGTAAAATTGCTATTTTGACTAGCCGGTGTGTCTGGTTGCAGCAGAGCGGTGGTATTCTTGTAACGGCGTAGCTTGCGGAATTTACGACGACAAACAATTTTATAACCATACTTTCCACTGCGACGGATTTGCTAGACTGATAGTTTTGCTACCTTCTAGATTGATTCTACAGTGTTACCTATGCTTGATTCAAGCGCGAAACAATAAATGAAAATTAGAAACCGTAACGATTTAGATGAGCACAGGTGAAATGGTTGTGAAATGGTAATATAATTATTCCACTTCCTTAAATGTATCGTACATTTTTATGTTCTAAGGCAATAAATATTTGGTCACATTCATGTAGAAAATAATTTCACAAAGTAAAAAACAGATTAATATACGATATTTTTAACCAGTTATTTTACTAAATAAAATACAATTGTACACATCTCATGAAATGCACTGCTTAAAATGAGTTGCAAAATTTTCAGTTGAATTTCAAAGCATAAAAGCACTTATTTTATGGTCGAAAGTATCTTCTATGGTTCGAGTGTCACGCAAGTATAATTAACGAAATATTGCTTTTGGAAAGCACTCGAAACACCTGAGGTATTAAACTAAAGTATGAAAATTGATTGAAACTCATGAATACACATGGAACCCGATTTCATTCCTATAGCGGACACCCATCCTATAGAGGACAGTAGCGGAAACGTAAAATGTGCGAGGAAATGGCAACCGTAGAAAATAAACGAAGCTGGACCTCGATCGAATGAACGAGAATGTTGGCACGAAGAGCGAACCGTTTCTAAAATTGATATAATTAGGTTCAATGTGTCCTATTCCACGTCGTGCTTCACCATTAGAACTTTATATAAATAGATGCGATATACCAGTGACAATTCTTATTCGCAGATCGATTTGATGTTGCTATTTCGATTTGCAATTCTTTGGAATCTTTTCGACAATTGTATACGAAGCTGTGATTCTCTTTCATAAGCTATTAGAAAATATTTCGTGAACTTAGAATATTGGCGGGTTGCAACGACAGTGCAAAATTATTAAGTGCATAAATTAATTCGCAGCTACAGCTGTCAATCAGTTGTAACTTTAGTTCGATCTCTTGTCTGCTACAGTGTGCATTTACAATGTTGATTTGCAAAATGAAGAATGCATCATGAACTGAACAGTGCTGTCCATAAAAATACACTAAATAATAATTACTCTAGTTGGAAAGTATGATAAAACACTATACTAGAATAAAAAAATTAGTTATAATTTTCGTTTCGGATTCACCATTGACCTATTCCTGATGAAATATATTTTCCACACATTGATAAGTGAATTGACATATCCACTTTTCTCTTTTCCACAGAATTTTCAACGCCAAAGGGTTGTTCATTTTGTTTGCAAAGATACAAAGTAAAAGTAAAATTATCCCTCTATCGATCTTGACTGAACTTATTCTATTATATCATTTTGTTAACAGAACAATACAAGTAAGTTAAACATGAATTTGATACCGCACTTGAACTTATACTGATTTTACACTGATCTTACACTAATCTGATACTAATCTGACACTAATTTGACACTAAACACACACTACACATACGCTAAACATAAGGTGCAATTTCGACCGTGCGACCTCCTTGTCAAGCACCTTGGATTATTATAGTGTCGGCGACAGAATTTTCGTCAGTGCTATAACTTTGCGAAAAAAATCATAGCGACTGAATTCTGTCCTCAAATTAAAGGAGAATGTCCAAACTTTACGACGCTTTAAACAACATGCTCGAAGAAAATTGTCTGCAACTTTATAAAGATCGTTGAACTTGGTATTTGTGACATCACGTTCATCCCGTCAGATTTAGAATAGTTTTAAAAAAGCATGAGATTAACACGTTGACGCCGGCGTCGATATTCACGATTGTCTCTGTGAGTCGGTGCCCGAAATTTACAAAAATTAAATAATTATGTTAAGTTTATAATATCGAATTTCTATGTTTTTACTATTGAATATCTGTTTATAATGTTCAGATAAAATAACATAAATCTATTTTGTAGTATCTATTTTGTAAAATGCAAGCAAAATAAACAAATGTACGCAGAATAAATAGATGCATTAACAATATGCGTCTAAACAGATAATGTATACAAATAATAAACGCATAAACAGATGCACGCCGGCGTCAACGTGTTAAAAATTAAAATATGATATTATAAAGTAGAGACATCCCGCTTGAATTAAAAAAGATCTTGATTTCATGATAGCTTTTAATAAAGTTAAAGCTGCTCGAAGATTGATAACTTGAGGCCAAAATTAGCGATGTGGAGCATAGTTAAGTAACAAACGCGAAATAGAATGCAACAAGCTATTTCTCTAATCTGAGAATCGCTTCGCTCCGAAATTGTTTCAAACTCGGTTTCTATTTCAGCGCGCTGCTGCATAATTTACATCAAGTTACGTGCGAACGTAGCCCCGCGCGGGCCGATATTGTTGTCTCGAAATTTTGGAATGAATTTCGTCATGCTTTATAAATTTTGCCGAGCTCAACGACCGGTCCACGGACGGACTCTGCCAAAAACCATTAACCCGAATTCTGGGAAGCTTGTCGCGACTCGGAAATCGCGAATGTCGCGGTACGGATCACGCGGTCGAACGCACGCGAAGATCCTCGATCGGACAGTGAGCGATCGACGGCCTCGAGCCGTCGCGAAACGCGATTCGCACCTGCGGTTCCGAAAGTTTTGGAAGAATCCATCAATCAGAGCCAACCGATGCGATCGACGCGTTAGGCGTGCAGACAATGATATACGAAAAATCTCATAGATAAGTTTCCAAGGCGAGACACGAAAATGGAGTCGAAGATGGGAACGCGCGTCGATGCTTTAGCGCCAAGAGTTGGATTTAGCGAACATTGACATTAGTGTTAGTGATGTCGACAATAGTATTTTGCGCCTGACGTCTGCCTCTAGTCCAGGTAATAATGGAATACATCCAAACTTGATTAAAGAATGTATATATATTTTGTCTAAAATACTTTGAACCGTATTGAATAAATCGTTGTCCTTCGGGGTGAGAACTAATTTTGTCACGTTATATTCGCGTATATTAAACATTCACATCTTTAGGAAATATTTGTTCGAGTTCGTGCAGTAAATACTGTGATGATCGTCGATCTTTCAATCACTATTCTATGCATGACTTAAATATGCTTTTGCTAATTGCTGGAATACTTGTACGTTCGATTTAAATATTTCACAATATTCTTTTCATCGTTTGCAACAAGGTTTTGTATCAATTTGATGATAAAATCGAGTAATTTGAACTTTGGAAATATCGTCGGTGCATGAATGAATGAATCATTTTGAATGAGCTCGAATCGATGTCATCATAATTCGAATGGCTAAGGCAATCTCTGAGAAAGCATATTTTCCACATTCGCTTATTGTTGTTGTGTCGCATATATTGTGTATTGCTGGAGAACAGTGTTTGACAAATTTAATCACTTCGTTTTGAAATTTAATGAATACATGAATGAAAGAATAGAATACACTAAAAGCAAAGCGTGTAAATTAAATGATAAAGTAACTTCGATTAGTATAATTAGAAAAGAAAATTGCAAGACTAGGAATTATATAGGAATACGACGTTAGTTGGCAATACTGGAATGCGGTGAAAATAAAGACACACACACACACCGCGATCAAAAGAGACAGAGGGTTCGATGACCGAGTTAAGTAGACAATGTGCAATGTCGTCGCAGAATTGAAGGAAATTATTCCGTGAGTCGGATTGCGCAACGTGGAGAAAATGATTGCGCGACTTATAACGCGAAACTTCCTTCCGATCCTTCCAAATTTTCTGATATTTTCCAAACATATCTAGCACTAAGAAAGTCGAATCAAATTTTAGTAACATTATGTCTCCAGTTACACCGATTGGCTTGAATGTTTCATTTTAAAGATCGTAATTATTACATCCAAGATAAAAAAAGTCACAAATTATTTTAAAATAAAGTTAAAAGTTATTTTAAAATGAAGTTAAATGTTATTTCAAAATAATTAATTATGCAGTGAAACGTTCCTAATTACAAATAACAATCATTGTTAGACCGTAGATTTGAGAATAGACACCGAATAGAAATAGAAATTAGTAATGTACTTAACTATATAAGTATCAAAAACACATTTAAAAATCGATGTTTTCTAATCATTTGTATATAGTATATAGATATGATCACTCAAAAGAACAATGACTAATGCTTAATGGCTAAAAATATTATCTGCACGCGACGACTAATTCACGCTTTGTGCTCGCACGCGATTGCGAGAGTAAGAGACGAGTCCCTATGCACGCATGACTTTATAGTTGACCCATCGTATAGCAATTGCACCTGTGTCCAGAGGGATCCAACATTAATCGGAGATCGGAATGATTTCATTTTAAAAATAGACTTGAACAATGGACGAATCATGCGTTCACACCAGGAAAACATGTCAGAGGCTTTTCTGTCGATAAATAGATAATAAGTCGACAACTTATTATCGTCGATATACAGGGTGTCCCAAGTTTGTAAACATTGATCATATAGAGCTTTATTAGGAAGTTATAACAAAAATTCGTTGCTTACCTAAGACCATTAACAGTCCGCACTTGGCTTGGTTTTACGGTACGTTAACGACTATTGGGCCCTTAGCTAAAATACTAAATCTAACAAATCTCATTAAAACAGAAAGTTTTGCTAAATCTCAATAATAGCCTGAAGCCACGTACCATAATGGTCCGTACCATAATCATAAACTGCGCCCTTGACAAGCCTCGGTACCCTATCGCGATAGATAGTAAACATACTTTACATAAACACACTGAAAAAACACAATATTGTTGATCTAAGTAACAGCAAGTTGATTACTATTCCTCTTCTGACTTTTTGTTACAACTTCTTAATAAAGCTCTATATGACCTATGTTTACATAACATTTTTTTCTTGTTCTGTGCCATGGAATACACTGACAAAGTTTAAACATTAAACTTTGGGACACCCTGTATAATTATGTCGCGAATTGTGTGCCTGTAGACGTGACTGTGATCTCGTCTACGAAATTAACTTCGACCGAGAAGATCAACTGTTTGCGAATATATTCTAGCGACAAGAGTTCCTGGAAATCATGCTGGAGAAAGGAAGATACCAAATCTATAATAGAAGATACGCCGCGCCAAGTCGCCCCATCAATCCCAGTTCATTAGGCTAATCAGTTCGCTACAAGTGTCACGATTTTGCAAGTTTTACAACACTGAAATTAATTAATTATAATGCGATGTTTCAAATTTTAACATACAAGGTGCTATTAAAAAATCTTCTGTAATATATACAAAAATTACCGTTGATATTCAGACAACATTTAAAACGTAATAATTTTCTTAGAACTGGACTAAACAACTTGTATTTTTCTTAAGTGATAAAGGGACCAGTATACAATTTTTTAAATCTTCTAACGCTTCTGACTTGATTTTGCGTTAACCGATTACGAGGTCTACAAAATGTATTTTTAAAATTTTCGTTATAAGTTTAAATAAAAAAGTTTTAAAATTTGTTTTCTCATTCCAAGTAAAATTGATATATTAATCCCTCTATAATCTAACAAGAAATTCAAATTGTTTGGTCTAGTTTTAAAAAAATGTTTCAAAGGGAAACAATTATTGCGTTTTAAAAAGTGTCCGATTATTAATGGGAGTCGTCGCATGTCTTAACTGAAGGAGGCCACTTAAATGTATTCTTCGTTTTCGACGACACGAAAAATATTTATGGCATATTCCGCACTGTTTCAAAAACAGGAATACCATGAATGCTGTATTTCTTTGGTTGGTTACTTTCTCCGGCTTTCTCGACGTTATCACTATTTTTCATCTGGTTAACACGTAAAATGTAACATGCCCGAGTATGCCTGAATCATAACGGTCGCACGATCTTGAACACCAGAACTGCGATGAAAATGTGTGCGTATAGTTGTTCAGGTTCCAAATAAAATATATCCAACTTAGCGTGCACAGCGAGCTCGCGGTTAGGTCGACACATTCTTTGAATCCGATCCCATTAGACAGAATTTCCTTTCCGACAACAAATAACATTCGACTCAACCCATCGATAGAGATTCGACCTAAGTTGGGCCGAAGACTAATTTCGTCGTCGCGATTGCTAATAAAACCATCGGCGAACTAATAAATCTGGGACAACGATAACGGTCGCCGGAACAATAAACCACATTTTTTCGCACGTGTCGCCGACGGACCGAAGGATCGCGCGTAATTTCGCGATCGATTATCTTAACGATCTGTTTCCGCGATCAGGCTCCACCCACGTGCTCGATCCGCCGTCTAGTTTCTCGAACAATCGGCCAATTATTACGAACCGCCATGAAAATCTCGTGTTACGTAATCCTGCGAAAACGATTTGACAGAAGTCGGGCCGAGAGAGGCGGACGGATTCGCGTAGGATTGCGAGAATCGCGAACTCTGCGATGACCGCGCGATACAAAGAATCCGGCACGCGGGAGCCACTTCAGTTCCGCGCGCGTTTGTTGATTTCGAGGCGACGCGAAAATAAACGTAATTTATACGGCATTAACGAGCGACTACAATAAATTAGAGTACGGACAGCTGCGGCCGGTAAAGTTGATAAACGAGCCGGAGGCGGGGCAGGTGTGCATACAACTTTAACTACTGTTTATAACGTAAAAAAAAATGGTAGTTTTCAATGCCTTTCGCAAGAACCGGTATTTATAACGTTTTGAACAGTTGGACAAGTTTATCGGCCGTAAATTGAAATATGTATTCGTATCCGTAGGCTGCGGGATGAGGATTCTAGATTTAGATTATTTCACGAGGAAAATGGTGCTGCGGCTTTGATGATGTCTACTAGCCGCGAAGAGTATTTTACACTCGCAGTGACGAGCGTAGAGCTACGGTAACTTACACGGGACACGTACTTGTTATGAAACCCGTAGCATTTTCATGAAGGAGCACCGCTATACAGCAAGAAAAACGAAACCTTATGGGCATTTCACAGATGTGAGTTTTGGACGGCTGATTATAGGCTAAACGATGCTACGAGTAAGGACATTATATTCCCATTTGAAAACAGGAAGGTCACCTTGAAATGTCGATAATACTAATACCGAGATAAGTTTTATGATATCACAAGACGTGAAATAAGGTAAGTTCGATTTGGAAAAACCTTCTTCCATGAATAATTTAGATTATTGTATCGTTACAAATGTATCATCCTATATTATTTATTATTATTTTATTATAATCCTTGCCTCTGACTTCGGATGGCTTCCTTCTACAACTCTATATTTATATTGTTTTTCTCCTATTTAAGTTAATTTATTGTTTTATCGAATCACCCTACATTGCTAATCCATTTTGAAATTTTAGCAGATGTTTAACCACCCTTTTCAAGAACAAAGAATATAATTCAAGGACATCGATCATCGATAGACCTAAATATTCACGCTTTCGATGTTCATGTAAGCTATAAGCATATCTTTTTCATTGTATACATTTAGTATGATTAGTATAATCCAAGAAACAAATTCGAAGACATGCACGTGGACGTCGTCAGGAGCAGGACACATTTTGAAGCTGTTTACACGCACCAACGATGTTCTTATTGGTTTCGCCTGCACCTTTTTCGCCGGGATTACATAACCTCTCTCACTAAGAGATGCTTAATCTGTCCACGGTACCGTAAACGAACACCTAATTTGTGATTCGAGGCACGTACCTCCTCAGATTCTGCTTAGAATTTCTAAGCTGCCGTGAAATTTTCTGTCTGCGTGCTTCACGATCGTCTTTGAGTCGAAACTATATACCGGCCACGGACGAAAAACGTTCGAAATGGAACGATGCATGAAAGCAATTAAGGTGATCGAAAAACTCGCAACCACATTAATGAAATAATTAATATATTGATAATAATAGCGACATCTGTTCACTGTTATTAAATCTGGAAATAAGAATATCGAGCAGTAACGAAGTCTAATGGAATGACATCAGAGATCAAGATTTAGGTCTATGTGGAAGAACATTTTACAGAACGTCAGACCTTGATCACTATTATCTGTTAAGGTGTATTGACTTATCTCTATTTTTGTCCACTGATATTAATCACTGAATAAATTATAGCACTGTGATAATGTCAGATTATCTATCGCTTCATTTTCGTTCTTTTCTTTCCTTAATTTGCAATTCAACTTTTTATAAACTGGACTATATAACTCGACTTTTTTAAAATATTAAATCTACCGAGATTTACAAAACGCGTTTTTTAATTATTTTTATTACTGCAATCCGTCATTTTTGTAACAATTTTGTACTCATACTTTAATAAACTAGTTATATCTAACATCTTAAGGAATTCAAGTCCTTCGGTCCAATTTTCAAATAGTTATCCCATTTTTTAAGATATCAATGTTCTTACCGCGGCGACTATGGATAGAAACAATATGGACGGCATATATGGAAAGAATTGTGAATATTTCACTTACCCATGAGGATCATGCGATTGTTTTAGGGATGATCGAGTCGTGTCAGTACTCACCTTTTCATCGAGATTATTCAAGTCCGGTAGCTGTAACAGAAACGTTTGATGAGCAATATTTCATGTATATAGTTGTGCATTTAAAGACGACAACCGTTTCTATGGTCGCCGTGACGGACGATAGTTACAATGTGTATTGTATTTTCGGCGAAGCAACAAGTTGGAAAGAAAATAGATCGTGGACGTAGAAGTGTGCAATAAAATTAGAGAACTAATCGCAATGCAAGTCACAACATTACCTAATTCCCTATTAATTTCGCGATTAAATTAGTGGGTGGAAGCAGCAGCATACACTTTAAATCTTTTAATCTTATAATCAGCGAACAAAGTAATTAGATGGCGCAACTTAGCAAAGAAGAGTGCCGCGCCATCTGCCAACGTATTACTGATTCGCGATCGAACGAGCTACATTTTCGCTGGTCCGGTTGGTAAAAAGGGATTTGCTTTACCCGAGCCCGGCCAGTCGACAGATGCCGCCCACGGTACATGAATTTTTTAGTCCCTTGCAAATTGAAGGAAATTGAAGCCAATTTATAGCAATCAACCCCCGTGGCTAAATATATTCCACACGGAGACCACGGATAGCTTGCTGGTAATAATTTCACGCTCGATGCGTCAACCCGTCTAATTAACCTTCATTATCGTTATACGTGCTCCGTATCGTGCGACACGACATCGAAAAATCAGAGGAACTCCTTTTCATGCGGGCCAAAACGATGATATATAAAATTCACAAACTCGCTCGTTCGTTTGCCTGTCATTCAATCCACGTATTTCAAATTTTACAATTTTTTTGTATGCACATGAACCATTTATAACAGGCGATAAAAATGGCAGACTACTTTTCGCTTAATTAATTTATTTCTAGGAATTCGGTACTGAAAATAAAATAATTACTTTTCAATGCAACATTAAACCTACCGAGCCCTAAGAGTAGATAGTATGTAATGTTGTACAAGAAGGACAAGACTATTTATTTAGGCTTACCGCTGTTTGTATTGTAGTGTATGCACCGATTAAGAAGTTTGCCCAACCATTCCTTTTGAAAGAGTCTTTTTATAAAGATTGATGTTATTTATTTTTAGAAACGTGAAACCAGTGAAACCATTTTAACTGGCCTCGGTAGATTTAGTGTTACCTTTGCTTCCGGATAGAAGGTACATTTTATAATAAATGCTAATGCGAAAACAATTGAAAAGTATTATAAATTATTATCATTATGCTCATTTGAAAATATTAAATATGAATATGGCGACGCTGACGTTTTGCAAAATTGATATACTAACTCCATCGCAATTTCTAAGTTAATTGCTGAAATTTATCGAAACATTAATCTGGCTATAGATCGTCGAGATCTATTGGAAAAGTCGACTTAAATATCGACACACGACATCGCGCAGACATTGATCGCGGCTATCGTATTCTTTCGCGTGCGTTCAAGTTTCCGGTTCACCTCGAACCAGATTATTCACAGCCTCCGCCAACCGAAGGCGTGATTCGTTTCGATATGAAAATAACTGCGTTAAATAATATTTAGCTGTATTGCCGGCGTTGTCACACGAGGATAGAGCCGAGCTGGCGTTACGTAAATTGAAATGAGATCGCCCTCGACCTCTTCGCGAATTTTACTCGTTCGACACCATAAACGCGAGTCGCAAAACAGTTTTGTTTATCCCGACGTTCGCGTTGCATCGAAAGACGTGGATCTGGTTTTTCAAACGGGAAGGCAAAACAAGAGCACCGTGCAGATTTATAGACCATGTTATTTACAAGTGTTATTAACTACTTTTTATTGCTATTTTTTAGTTCAGAAAAAACGTCACTTGGAGAATAATTATAATAGAGAATTCATTCATCAATCTAATAGACGCCAGTGATATCGAACTATCATTTTATATTCATCGAATTTTTTAAAATATTTATGTTGGCATACTTTTCATACTTTTTACTGCTTGATCGAGTATTGGATACCGCTTATGTCTCTCTACTGTAAACTCAATATTAAAAATTGTCCACATGCCAGAATTTAAACAGTGGAGTTTTACAAATATATTGCGAATTTGTATGGAAAATAAAAATGATTCGTATCAGTCGCAAAACAGGAGCCAAGCACAACATTTTTTCCTTTAACATTTTAATAACTTTAAAATTATGCATCAACATTTTTACTTTCTTTCCATCTTTCCACCGTTTCTATTTATTTTTGTCATAAGTTTTTTTATTCAGAATTCAGAGTCTTTCACGTTTGAAAATATGTGATTACACCGAGTCTTTATATATACGAACGTCGATTTAAAATCGAGACAGTACTCTACGTTCGCTAACCATACTCGATCCATGCTCGATGCTCACCAAATGAAACGCCACGAAGGAGGATAGGATAAAACAACTACACCAAAAAGGCGTTTCGATGAAGACACGGTGACGCCGCTTAATATTGGATCACGATCGTTCGTGCAATCTGAGAATACCTTCCGTTCTTCCGCTATTTCCCGAGAAACCGCTGACTGGGAACGGTCAGCGAAATCCGTTCCTGTGTAATCAGGAATAAATCAGGGGAGAGCGGATCAGGGCGGGAGGAAAGTAGGGTGCAGGGTTGATGCATATTTATGCGTCCACGGTAACCGAGAAATTAAATTCGCGCGTTTCGTCGTGGATCACAGTGGTACGCGCGCGTGTGTCTCGTTTTTTTCCCCATCCGCCTTGGTCATTTCGTTCGCCGCGCCCTTCATTACGGAAATGCCGGCTGGAATTTCTGGCACGGAGGCTACTCCGCTTTTTCGTTAAGCCGCGCTGCAACAAACCGTGTCTGTTTGCCTTCGCAGCCGACGAACAAAAGCGTGTTGTTATTGTACACCGCGGTGCGCCGGCATTGTTCACGTTGTTTAACTGGGAAATAAGGATCCCCTGTGAAAAGTTCGGAACACGCGCTCGAACATTTCTCGCGTACCGATCGATCGGCAGCGAGTACCGAACCGTCGGTAACGCCCTTCACTTACATATGTATATTCAGCAAGGATATGTTTATGTCGGAGATATGATAAGAAGAGCAGGGGCTATAAAAGCTGCGAAACATTTCGTTTTTTACGTTATTTATAAATGAGTTTCGTTGCGTAATCTAATTTCAGCGATGTGAGGTTTCTCAAAGTACAGTGATTCTGGAGAAGAATTTGTTTCTGTTATCGTTAATTACGGTTTGAACAAAGTAGTTGTAAATAACCTGCCATATTGATGGGATCTTATAAACACGTCAAAAAAAAGCTCCTATATAAATGCACCCCAACGCAATCACACTTCGGATAGACGCTTTTTATACTAGTGGAAGAAAAGGATGTAGCGTTCGTTCAATCGAAAATATAAAACTGGATGTATATCTGATACCGAACCTCGTTATTGTTATCTGTAAATCATGTTAGGAGCAACAATCTAATTGATAAAGAAAATTAAACGCTACTTTAGTATTTTAAACCTTAAAACGGCCTGAAAACATTCTGAGATACTTACTACAGTCTCTAATTTGTAATTTAACAAACGAGTGATATTTGAACGAAATGTTCAAATTTATGCAATAACAGTAAAAAGTCATATATCTAACATTGTGAGAGTATACAGTGTTTCCTGATAATTTTATTATCTAAATGATGTAATTAAATAATAATTCTCGGAACATTATCAATGTTTTTTCAATGGGTCTATTATAGACGTTTGCCATCATGGTATTATAATCAATATCAAGATCAACTAAATGATCTGTACAAAAATTAGAAAATAAATATTATAAACGTTTTTCAAGAAATTTTACAGGGTCAGAGGAATTAATATGAACGCAGACACGACAGTTTCGTAACTTGTTCGGGGTTTTATTAGAAACATAAACAAATAGTACTTTACATAGATTGATCTGGATAGAGGCCTCCACGTTAACTCAGACGTTCGAATCTCTACATTCTCCGAATACACCTTCGTTCACACACTCGCAAACAATTCTGTCGCAATCCGGGCTCTCACGGAGCTATACAAACTCCGCGCGCTGATCTATCGAAAACACTTTTGCGAGATACTATACCGATGGTCCTCGAAATCTTCTTCGATCCGCCGCGGACTTGTAAAAACAATTTATTCGTCGAATAGTAATCCACTCGTGAGAACATACATACAATTATAATTTCCGATGCGCATCGCATGTTCTAACGGATCATGCAACAGATTGCACGGCATCTCGGCGAACGATCTCTTGAAAAATGTATTTACCAAATTCTTTATCCCCGTTCCTCGGAGACCACCGCAACCTCGAGTAGCCCCTAAACTCGAAACTTCCCCCCCATTTCCTGATTCGCTGCGCCTCACGGTTCTCCGAACGAAGATACTTTTCCATTTGCTGACTTTGCGTCGAGAACTTTCCAACTTGCGCTCGTCTGCGCTTCGCGCTACGAAAACACCTAATTGATCGAATGGAAACGGTAGAACGAAATCACATTTTGCATTTATACAAGATACGAACAAAAAACTTGTTCGAAACATTCGAACGAATAAATTTTCATGCGAGAATTGAATAACACAAATTTTATAAATATCAATGGAACGTATTCCAGTAATATTCATTTAGTTTTTCCAAAAGTAAAAGATAATTTATGTTATCAAGTGCCCTCCAGCACGCATCAATGAATATGAGAAAGTTGACAATGAATAAGAAAAAACATTTAACTATTATATTATGTTTTAGAATTTCTGAATACGTGTAACAGCGTTGTGTACATGAAACAAATGAATTTTTAAGTTGTACAAAGAAAGTACAATCGCACGAATCAATTCACGCATACAACAGATGTCATGTGGACAAGCACAGGTCGCAGCTAGCAAATTCGTCAGAAATGAAAATTTCAAACATTAGTAGCCACACGTGACTCGGAATTTCATAAAATACCGCAAGTTGGAATTAAATTAACAATAACTTTCAGCTTTATATAAAATGCCAAATGTACGATACAAATGGTTTGCTTTTGTACTCTTTCACAATCTATGATTTGTACGAGAATGTTAAAAACGCGACGCTTCTAATACTTTTAGCCACTTTTTAGAAATTCCCTGTCGGTAGAGAAATTGTCCCGAATGTCCGAAAGTCTGCAGGAAAGCTTGGAAAATCCGGATCGTATCACATTCCCAAAGGCTTCCGAAGAATGGAAACGAACGACATTTTCGAAACCGGATCAGCGGAATGAAGTTCGTCGGAAAAACGATTTGCCGGTTTTCCGTCTGTGTCGCACGGCGTCGAGACAATCGATGCACGCGTGCAGGAGCATTCTGCTGCGAGATAGTCGGGGAAATGTTCACAATGGAGCGGCGCGTGCCAAGTAAGCAGTCTGCAAGTTGAAAGGTACTCGCGAGTACCTCGAGTACCGCTCTCGTTTGGCACAAGGTCGATACCATCAACCGAGTAAGGAGGTTTAATGCATGCGCGAATATATGTGCCGGCGTTTCTTTGATGTTTCCCTCGTTCCATCTATCTATGCGGAAAGTCCATCGCGCATCCCTCGAAAAGACCGGCGCGTTGTCGGAATAGTCTACCTAGGCCACGAGCCGGCCCGCTGAGCCGCCACTCTCCGAAATCGTCTATCTCCTGCAATCGAATCAGGGAGGGGTGCGAGTCAGCGAATAAATATAAAGCGGGTCGTAACTCTTCCCGATACAAAGACCGAGTCTCATCCTTGTTCCATGCCGAGATCCCAATGGATTCGCTCGAGAAAAACCAGGCCGATCGATCGATCGTTGCGTCGATTAAATTACAATTTTAGGAACTGTATCCATTCACCATTCCCAAGCTGCTTGGATCTTCGACGCGGATCCTTGGGCCGCCTTCGATCGGCTCCATCGGAATCCATCGAATCTTCGAACGTCCAGCAGACGGTGCGTCCAGCGTCTCTCGCGTTTCGACGACTTTTCGGACCAACACCCTAACGTTCCCCCAAGACTGCGACGTCCTTAACCGTTCTCTAGCTGCCGATCAACAGCCAGGGTAAGATGACGGTGACGCAGAGGGCTGCCAAGCAACTGGCGCACATCGCTAGCGGACTGGCAGCTGCCTCCGGTTCTGTTTCGACCATGTAATCCTCGTCACGCTCGAACTCGCGGACCTCCACGTCACAGCGGAAACAAACGCGAGTCGTCTTCGGGTGGGAACTGTCTCGTCGCATCAGCAACGCGGAGCCTTTTCGCTCGATCTTCCAGCCGGGCTCTTGCAGCAGCATTCGCGTCATTTTCAAAGTTAATCGGTCTATCGAGATCCTTCGTAATCGATCCTCTTCACCCTCGCTGCTACCTGCTGCCTCGCCTCATTAAGGATGGATGCGTCTCTCGGCGTGTGCCACCTGCGACCGATCAGTCAGCTACGCGCGTTCTGCTTCCTATGCGGCCCACTGTGCAGCCAGTGGCTTTCGATACCTGAAAGACAACACAGAGCATGAATAGAGAGATACAGTTGCTGAGCAGCCTGCACCGAATGCAACGCACAATAGCCACGGATTTATGGATGCTGGATAGTCCTTCGTGCCCCTCTAGGTTTCCCGAACGATACGCGCGATCTATTCTTCGCTCGTCCTCTATACGATACGCGGCTTTCGTCGATGGTTAGATATCGGCTTTCGAAAACCAATGTTTTCCTTCTTTTGGATCGATGGAGGGCGTTCTTAGGACAACGGCTCGCAAGGCGGTCTTATGGAACGGTGAATCAACGATGTCGACGATGGAAAAATGATTTTACAGAGACGGAAGAACGTTCCACTCGGCTGTGTTATCGAGGGATTCATTCTCGTTGAAACTATTCGCACGGAATTTGAAATAATGTTACACGCGTTCCGAGGTCTAAGCATGACCTTAAAGCATTTTCATTTCATGCTGTGCAAATTGCAGTATACGCGAATAATGCGAAACGAGCGGCTAAAAATCGGTAAATCCTAGCTTTGGTGGAACGTTTTCATTTACCTAAAAGTCAACAGCGAATTGGAGTCGTTTGAAAAGCGACGGAATCTGGCACGAACAGCGAAACGAACGAAAAAAGACCCACAGAAAATTGTACGATCAAAGCAAACTATAACAAATCCGATGTACCTTGCTCCTGCGATACGTTCGCATGCGTTGACTTGCACGGGTGTGTGTATCTTTAGATAGCTGTGACTGGTACCTCCGCTGACGAATGCGTGTTTCTTTGTTTCAAACTGAATGGAGTTAACCTAATTTCTGGGCAATTGCAAGGCAATAGGTGCGTTCGTTCATTTTAGAACATGTCACGATACGGAAAGGTTTAGTAAAAAAATATTGAAATAATATCAGTTCATGCTTATTTTTAATTTAGGATTATTGTAAAATGTTTATTCTATTCCTTCGACACGTTTTAAAATAGTCTCAATTTTGAACGCATACTGAATTATTTTGTTATTCCTGCCAAACGCTATTAACGTCACAAATGGTGCGTTTTAATGATATAAAACATGTTTCTAATACGTTATCTGTTTATGCGCTATTATGCACAGTGATACGAATTATTATATATATGTAGAAGAAGAATTTATAATTTTCTTAAGTAGCGTTCAGTAATAATGGAAAAAACGTCGCCAATTATCTGTGGTAAATCAATTTTTCGAATTATATTTCAGCAAATACTACTAGGCGTTGTCACCTAACAACGTGCCTGTTCCTATATTGAATTTGTATAGACACTTTTTTTTAATTTTACACAAATTATAACTTAAAAACCAAAAAGGTTGTTTAGCCCCATTGAATTCCATTTAATTCGCATATCAAGGGATTATGGGGTTGTCAGTGATCCAACAACATTTTAAAAATATGTGCAAACGTATAAATAAATACTAAAACATCGAAGTTTTCCTCGTTCTTCTAACTCAGGCCATATTTCATATTTTATATTTTGAAAATAATAAATAAGTCAAAAAATAATCAAGATTTTATTTCGAGCCCCTCGAAATCTAGCGATGCCATTTATGTCAAGAAACGAAAGATGGTCGCTCTACGCTTAAAAATCATTTTATTCGCGTAATGCGCTGTCTACTCGCGGTGCTTGAATCCAATGAATTCAACGTCGAATCCCAAGTCGCTTAGGAGCCTCCGCGAACGTGTTACGCTGCTCAACATAAAGTGAGGAAGCCATTCCGTAACGACCCTCCGCAGCCCTCAATGTTTCTCTGGAAATCGACGCGTCTTTAATACGGCGATCACGAAGTTGAAGCGAGCGTTCCAAAAGAAACGCGAAAAAGCCGGGCGTTCCAGTTTTCCCTGGGTTTAATGCGCCCATTAAACGGAGCGAAACTGCTAAACTCCCGGACGCTCGCGACTGGAAATTTAGTTAGCAGGTGCTCCGGTTTTATGAGCATTTAATACGCAGACACTGATGCCGGGGGCGCTCCATCAACTTGCCGCGCGGCGCAACCAGAATTAATCGAAGCAACTTCAGCTATTTCGCCGCAGCTTCCGAGGCGCTGGGCTCTGTCCCGGAACTGGTCCGGAACTCGGGCCGCACACGCCGAAACTTCGTCCGCGATCGAGCAATTCCGTGCACGTGATGCCGCACGATTACGAGGCAAACAACGACGTCGCGGTAAAACTGTTAATCTGACCGAGAGGGGAACCCGATAGATCGATAACGCCGCGCGGCTTTATCAATCTACACCTTCGACACGGCCTAGTTTTCATCGGAACCGGAACAATCGCTTCTTTCAGCACCAATTTACGATGTTGGTTTCCGTTTTTGAAAGAGTTATGGAGAACCAAAGGTTTCGTAAGTTTTATTAACATATTCCGTGCTTAAATGTCTATTCAATGCGTTACAAAAATATTTTATGACAAGTTGGAATCCAAGAAATAATTTTCACCAAAAGAATAGATCCATAACAACTCTGCTTCGTAGTTATATTGACAATAATTAATAAATAAAGATAATATATTGATTTTTAAAGCGTTGATTGACCAGAAGGAAAAGTCGACTAAGTACAGCTAGGCACCGAACGTGTTAATAGATCGCAGGCTTTTATGGAAAATAGAAATGTCGAGCTTCAATTGTCTCAAGGAAGAGTCAAATAAACTCATCTTTCTTCTTTCAATAGTTTTAACAAATTGAATGAGTGTGGCACATTCTTAAACTCTTCTAATGTATTCACAGATCTATAATTCCCTTATCTATTTTTTCCATAAAAACAAAAAATTCGCAGTTATTAGGGTCAATCGGTTTCAGTTCCGGAGGCTGTTATGCAAAAACATATGCAAAATATATGCAAAACAATGAATATTATTAATTGTAATTTGCATTGGAATATGTAACTATATTTTATTCTCAATTTATTATGGTAAGCTGATTGACGTTATATTTTTGCTAGACTCGCATGGTAATCACACAACGAGAACCCGTGTCGCTTTAAAATGTTTCTATTTTACTATCTAGGAATATTGTTAACATTTTGAACGTTGCGCAAACAACCTCAAAACTCTCATAAAGTTAAAGTATTTTATCCAATCGAATTAAAGTTAAAAATTTAAGTTGTATCAATTACTTTTAAAGCATTACTACATTCTGCGGATACAAAAGAATTAGGACAACATAGTAAATCAGCGTAAGAATTTATTTTTAAATCTGAGTAATATTCAATATGAGTAACGTGGTAGTCATAGGTTAAACAATTTTTACTGACGGACAATGCCTTAAATGAACAATGATGGACTTTGATCATCGATAAACATATACAAAATCTTTCAAGTTTCAAATTTAACAAGGCCGTTCGGATAATTGTGGCACACTAAACTTCCCATCTCCAGCTCTTATTTGTTCTGATAAGAGAGGTCGACATTCGGATAATAGGCGTCGATATCATCGTACATAAGCGTCATGTCACTGCCCTCGACGACGCGTCGTTGCATCGGAGATAATCCGATGCCTCTTGTTTATAAGATCGAAACATTGAAGTCAGTCCATCTTTCGAAGGCAACTGCGAAGGACATTTGTTATTAGGAATTCAATTCACATTTCTATCCGACAGTGTGTCCAATGAAAATATGTACGACGTAAAATTTAACATTCTACTGTACGTCTTTAAAACTATGGTGGATATAAAAATTGAACGACTTTTACTATTGTATGACAATCAGATTAGTGAAAACATCGCTACGGTTATTGCAAAAAGAATATGTAGAATAAATACAGAAAAATACAACCATAATTTAGTTTTGAAACTTGACGGATTTCTTCTACAAATTATTTTGTTTACAAAAATTATTTGACTTAATAGGGCAGATTACGTGGTTTTAACAACTTTCACGTGAGAATAGTGGTGACAGAGAGATCACTAAGTCAAGTTAATTTTTTTTTAATAGAACAGTATGCTTCTTTTATGTATTATTTGTTAATATTCTCTCAGACAAGCCCAAAGATATATTATTTGATACTCCGATCGATAAAGCCATAATTAATAAGATACGAAACAGTCATATCGACGCGAACCGTGAGTTCTAATCCTGCAAAATCAATGCGTTGTTTCACCTTACTTTTATATGAAACACCGACTCGAATATACAAGTAACATAATTGCTATAAATATCAGATATGTGTCACGATCGCGATATTGTATTTGACTATTAATTATTGACTATTAATTATATTTTCAGACATGCGTGACGATCACAATATTGTATTTCACGGAATAAAGATCAAATTAATTTTGTGACTACAGGTATTTAACGTTGTAACATATAGCATGATATTTAAAGAATATATAGCTTCTCTTTGACTATTCTATAAGAGAATATTATGTACTTAATACGATAAATACAGTGAATGTAACTATGTACATTAGTGACACTGTTAGCGAACGTGTTAATAACACTTATCCGGAACGTACTTTCCTTACACTTATCTGTCTAAGTATCTGATATAATTCCTTATCAAAAAATTGAATTTCTTTTCCAACCCTCATCAGCCGTAATAGTATGATCAATAATAATACCATGGCACAGTTGATTAAATTGCAATTGCGATATCGCAGGTAGAGAACGTTCAATACATTTTAATTGAGAGAACATTGAAACCCGGACACGGAAGTGCTTTTCACGAACGAGTTCAAACGATTTCCGGTAGACGATCAATCATTCATCGAGGGTAAGACCCCGCTTCAGCGGAATCCACTGGATCGAACGAATCGCTAGTATTTCATGACGAAACGAACCATCAATAATAAGCCATGAAAACTGGTCAAGAGTCATTAAGTATGGAAACGGAGAACTTTCATAGCAACGACCATCCTTCGACTCACTGCGCGCCGAGTTTCGTCCCAGTTTCGCTGCCTTGACAGCTATTAGCACCGGTTAGATGAAGTTTAAGGTAACGTCAAGTCGGGAACTGGTGAAGAGGCGAATTCGACAGATACGAATGCTTCATTTAGCAAAACGGATGACGTGTTCGATGCGAAACACACTTACAGCGTGTTTCAATAATTACGTTGAAAAGTTGTTATCACCAGTGGATCCAAACTTCATTAATTCCAGAATTCGAAATCTCGTTTTTCTAAAATTTGATCTGCTATATATCTAGTATCGTTAAAAGTATGTTTCAAATAACAAAAAGCTGCGATTTCAGTTAACGATCCGTAAAATATTATTGCATTTGATAAAATACTGTGGCCTTCAAGACGATTCTTGGAATGGATTGTAGCAGAAAAAGTGTTGGACAATTTCCTGTAGCTACTTTACCCTTTCAAATATTAATGGAACATTGTGTATACCAAGCAGACGTACATAGCACGTTCGATTCACCTGTAGTATGTAGGGAAGATTGGAGAGGGTCGACGTTTGAAAATGAACGTACAGACGAATTTGTAGATAGAATACTTGTTGAATACCCGGGTGAATTCAATTGCACACTGTTTTATATCATACTAGTGGTCTATTTCACGATTACAATACCTTGTGGTCTGTGACAACATTTTCGGGATTACAACATTACGTAGACTCTAGTTCGCAAAGTGATCCGCGCAACTTGTGTACCTCCTGCTGTTAAAGGTTAGAGGTCTACTTTTTTTTCCCTTAAATGTAAATTACTGCAATAACAGTCGATATTCGGTTTGCAATAATAGATGAAGCGGCAAACTTTACTCGATGAATCGATCGAAAGCAATTTATTTTATTTATTACATATGAACGACGCGGTAAAAACAAGAATGTTTTAGGATACTCGATGATCTTCCATAAATTGATAAAGGAACACTTAATTATACTCACGAACTAGTATACAGATTTTTAATGTGCACCCATGGCTAATAGGAACTAATATTTACATCGAATTTTCAATTTATTCCTAGAATCGTTTAAAGTTTCATATGTACCTTCGCTATAACTTATATTAGAATGAATTAAAAAATTTTAAGTCTCTAAAAGGGTTACGTAAAAGTCAACGTTTACATTTAAATATGTCAAACTCGTGTCAATTATGCCGGCAAACACGTCAGTTTAGTGTCAACTCGGCAATAGTATAATCTCTATAAAATCAAAATGATTTATTGAAATGAGATAAAAATCGAAAAATTGAAACGCTCGATATTAAGCACGTTATTAATTTTCTAGCATATTGCGGATCATATATTATTTTGTTGTAAATAATTTGCAAATAATGTAGTAAATAATTTCAGAGAGTTCTGAGCACTACTTGAAATAATAAACGAATGACATTATTGCGTTCGTATAAAAATCGGGGAAAACAAAGCGGATAATAAAGGTACAGAGAAAGCTGCCGCATAATTCATTAAACACGTAGAACGCAGTGGCTGTTGGGCCGGAATAGAGGGATCGAAATAGTTGGAAGCATTTCGCGGTGTCATTTCGGTTCGCTTTGTTCTCGGTCGCGTTCAACTACGAACGAGTTTCAGGAACAACGCAGTAACGTGACCCGTCCATAAAACCCGAACACTCCGGTTACATCATTTTCGCGACAAGGATTCAATTGGTCGGAAAAAAATCAATGGTTTATCCGCCGGCCCTCGTGATTACGAAACAAAGCAGAGCTAATTATTTGAAAGCTCACAACAGAAAGTATATCTCGGTCCGCGAGGGGATTTCGCGCTTTAATAGGATCAAATATCAAGTATCGTCACTAGAACGCAATAACTCTTGTTCGAAAGAGGTTGACGATTCCACGAAATTCATAATTCGTCAAAGTCGCCGATGACACCGAGCACAATGGAAAACGAGCCTGGAAATGCATTGTTGAAATCGAGAGACCAATTTGGTATGGTTCACGATCGCCGGCGATTTTCGATCCTCGTCGAGCAGGTCTCATTCAATTGCGCGCCGAATGAAATATAGGGGGGTAATAAAAATGTAAAATAAAAGAGATCCGATACGCCGAGCAGTTTTTAATTGAAACAGCCGCGCCGCGGAGAGGGGGAAGCAATCAAGGAAACGCGGTCAGATAACCATCCCGGACTTCGCACGGTTTAATCACTGAATTTTCAAGTTAATCTGAGGAAATCATTTTTTATTTTTACTGAAACTCGCAATGATGTCGAGATATTTCATCAAACAGATTTTCTATTCGCAGGTACCAGGTGTGCTTCTTTAACCTTTACGTAAGTAACTAATGCTGACCTAATTCCTAATAGAGTTAGCAACGCATGTATACTCGAACATATTTTCAAATGAAATAATTCTTTCAAAATTGGATGTTAGATGAACTAGTTTACCAGGCAATGTCTAACAAAAGTTCTGCAGAAGAAGATTTTAAAAATTATTCCTTCCAGCTTTTTTATCTGTTCGTTAATGTATAACAAGAACAACACGTTTTGTAAACCTCGATAACTTATACTACTTACACTAAAATTACGATAAATTGTAATTAATTTGGGTTCTTATGGCATTCTAATATTAGAAATTTAAACATTACAGTTTTATTGTAGGTGATAAAAGGCAGAATTTCTCATCATGGTCAGCAAATCTTATGCACACGGCTCATATTACTGCAGAATTGATATATTCTGTTAGTCTGAATACATTACATATGTATATACATTAGTCTGATTTAGTACTTATTTCCATATTCTATAGCTCCTGTGTACGATTAAAAATGGAAGAGATAAAAATTCGCTCTTTCATTCTGCACGAATTCATGGTTCGAAGTGCAGGAAGGCGCATTCGTATCGGGAACTGTTCCGTCGGTGAAGCGCGAAAATGATATAAACGATTAATGGAAGGTAATGAATGGAGGACGAACCACATTCAGGTCACCTACAGCCAGAGATGAGGAATTGCGGGAATGCACATGCTCAAGTCCGTACGAAAGATGTTGAGGCGATGCTGAAGTGTTTGAATGCGAAGAATCCGTAACAAAAAAAGAACTTTATTCGTATTCATAAAATTATATGTTCAAAAAAAATCAATATTTATTTGAAATATAGTTTATTGAATGCAGTGTAATGAAGTAAATTTTCCCACGTGGGAGACTGTTTCCGATATTCCTAAAATAAAAGTTGTGATTTAAACATATAATTTGAAAGACGATCATTGTATTCAAATAAAATTTCTGATATGTGTTTTCGAATGAATGGTTTCGAATGTCATAGTTTGCGAATAAATTATTAGAGGCATGGATGACACGAAAGGATGATTAGATGCAGATTTTATGCATTTATTGAAAAATTGTGTATAGAAGTTTTGCATACGAAATTAAAAATTCGTACAAACAGCATAAAGATTCAAGAAGTATCGTGATTGAGAATCTAGTTCAAATAAAATCTGTAGGGTAATTGAAAGTAAGTCACAATACGTTAATTCCAAAATTACTATTTAGCTGATCTAATATTTTTCATTGACATTATATCGCAGATTAGTAAAAGAATAGTGAAGCGATAGTAAAAAGGAAAACGATTTAAGCATCGAATGCCAGAGATGTTTACATGGATGATGCGATCAGGCTTTCACTAACGAAACGGCTTAATTTTAAGAAGCCCGATGCAACTCGTAATTGCTCAGATTCGCGCATTTCCAGGAGGAAAGTGTGAAGAGTGCGCGAAGCAACGATAAAACCAACGTTTGTGACCTTGTCGAGAAAATCGAGAAAATTTCCTATACCGAGAAAACTGATATTTCTCCGCGGCTTCCTTGGGAATCGTTGCCGATACAAGAAGTAGCGACTCTGATAAAATGTTCGCCAATTACGCCAATGGCAGAGATCTCTGTCGATTTCTCCGCGGTGCCTAACGATCGAACTACTTCATGGCTAAAAGAACACGCTCGGACCAAAACTGTGACGTTCTAGTTTAAGACCAGCAGCGTGGCAATGACCCGTGTCCCTATTTTTTTACGAATAGGATACCATTGTCCGGAAAAACAATTCAGGCAGGAAACTACAAGAAACGCCCCGTTGTCTAGAACAAATCTCGAGTTTATGCGCCTTTAATGGCAACTTCGTGGCGACTTTACCAAGTCTAACAACCATTTCGCAAGCTTTCGTCAGACAAACCGAAGGTTTCCATTAAAAGCAACGCTGTCCAGCCACGAGACTTCGGGTTATTTGGAAATCAAGAATATATTTTTAGTTCTTACGTTTCTGGGAAAGACGATTTATATAATTCGCTGAAAATACGATTAAAATACGATATTTAGAAATTTTTAGTATCGCGCATACATTAAAAAAAGTAACCATTTGTGGATGGTGTTGTAAAAAGTAAAATTTATTTGTTACGCGCTTAAGTAAATCATATGAGTATATGATATGAGTATATCATCAACATGTCGTAATTAATCCTTGGGAGATTAAAGGAAGATCCTCGGAAGATTCTATAATTCGAATTTCATGAAAAGGATGCAATATTTAACCACATGTATAAGAGAAAATAATTTAAACTAGACTCTTTTTAGCACTTCGTATGTTTCAGTCTCGTAGATCAAACCATTTCCTACGTTACAAAAAGTGTGCAATTCAATTTCTTTTCGTCGATGTATGATTGTATGAAAACTGTTAGTTATACATCAGGCCATGCTACTTTTTCTCGCATTTCTTTCAATATGTCAATTTGAATATCCCTTTATCATCGTGATTAATGCATGCAGTTTGAACCAGAGCAAAGTAGTCGCTGCATCGATTCAAATTGGAAATAGCCTCATTATGTTTCACGTAATAATGAACACCTAGTAGTCACGCGCCGTGACAGACTTGGTCGATTCGTCACTGTAGAATGGGTCATAACGTTGTGAATACTTTACGTTCCGCGGTGATTCTTTCGGGATGTTTTCTAGCATAGACTATTTTTATTTTCGTAGACAAGTTCTATTACTTCGAGCACTTGCACAAGTTACTTAATTTTGAAATAAATAGAGTAGTAGAGCCGATTACTGTGAAGTGATCGATCGCTGCGTCTTCAGTTTGTTTTCAGACATAATTAACATTATATTTATAGAATATGAAGAATAATGATGTTTTTATTTAAAAACAAACAAAATTCGATAAACATAATGTTAATTACGCCCCACAGTGATTGACTCTGGGTCATTAATTACGTCCACGTGATTATGAATATCCGAATGTCTCTGAACCCGAAATCGTTCGTATTATTAAAACGGAGCGAAGGGGGCAAGCCTCGTTAGCCGTCCCATCAATTTAATTCCATTCGAAATTCGTGCTCGGGAGATGGAAGCAAATTGGCTCTCAACTTTAAGACGATCTAACAAGGAGACGATGATATTCAGTGGCATGTCCGATTTGAAACAAGCCTTCCGCTCCGATACGTTCGGCTGTGGGGGAAAACAGAAGCGGAATCTTCCAATTTAGTAAATTGCGGACGAGGCCTCTCTTCTTACTGAACTCTCCGAGGCTCTCGTTCGCACGATTCCTCCGCGCCGCTGCCTCTTCGCGTTCAATGAAATATTCGCGGTGTATACATTACACTTTCGTTACAGAATCCTCGAGGATGACGTCTAATCAGCTAGATCAGTTAATGTAGTTAAGGTATTCAACGCTTCGACTGATTCATAATCTCCTATAAATATGTACTTACGGAATGCCATACCTAACTTAACTCGCGTCAGCCTCTGATTGTATCGTTGTTCAAGCGGTCTACAGATTTATAGCAAGGAAAAGGAAACATTTTTACATATTTTTTGTTGTATATCTGTTTTTACCACATTTTTTAGAAACGTGAGCCTGGTTGGATAATGTCAACGGTTTATCAGCTTCTAATTTCATATTGTAATTACTAAATGATATTCCACGTGTAATCTCACGTTTAGAAAGAAATCATTTTCAATCACAAATATTAACAATCAATAGAATATAATGGAACAGTATTGTAGGGTTTTTTCCGAATATGCAGGAAGAATGGTTGCGAGTCGTAAAATACAGAAAGATTAAGACAGATGTTGACAGAATGTTTGAGCGTCTTCGAATGATCCTAGATCATTGCTTAGGTTCCTCAAAGTCCTGCATGGCGAAAGATAAAGCGTGAGCAAATAAAAGGAAAGTAAAGAAAGAAAAAAAGAGATTGAGCAAGAATGAGACAGAGTGTGAAAGACTGTATGCAAAAGAGAGAGAGAGAGAAGGGTAAGATAATGAAAGAAAAGACAGTAAGGGTGGAAGGGCCGGCGGGAAAAGATCGAGGATTCGTAAGAGAACCGTGGCCCTGAAAAATTGTGCATAGTTGTCGTAGTTATCGTGGATATGATTGTTGCGTTGTCGTTGTTAAGAGTAGTCGTCGTTGTTGTTATTGCATTATCGTTGTTGTTTAAGCTCTAGGAAGTACTGTACGTTATCGTTAATAAACTGTTACTGTTACTATTACTGTTACCCAACGTTGTTTGTCGCCGTTTTCCATATTACCATGGAGTTCCATGAAATTTCCAAACAATAATCCCTACAGTATTAAAGACAAACGCAATGAAAATCTGAAAAATTCTTAACATGGTCCTTAAATGGTGCATCCATTTCAATGTATTAATCTACAACCTAATAGAAATTATTATAAATGTGATCTTTCAGTGACAGATCGAATACATAACTGTCATATCCAACGATAAAGAAGTTTTCTCACATAATTGATTACATATTCAATGTTACTATAAGATACAACAACTTTATCATAAAATATGACGTCGTTATTATAGGATACGAGAAGTTTTAATCAATCAATGCGGGAAGAGATATCGCAAAGCGGGCAGACTCCTCGAAGTGAATGTTTTTTTCCACAAAATATCGAAGTGTCGCTACGCGTCCGACCGAAAGTTGGCTGGCACCGTTGATCATAAATTAACGAAGGGGAAAAACACGCGGAGAGAACCGTAAAGCGGATGCTAATTAACCGGCCTTTCACAGCAGCCGAAAGATTGTATTTCGAAGGTCTTGGACAACCTCCCGAAAGCGTATTATTATGCGAATTTCTCGAGCCCGGCCAGGCCTTTCAGTCTGAGTTTTTATAACTCGAAAATTTTCACGTAATTTGCATATCCGGTGTACACGTGTACGCTTACGATTGTCGCGAAAGAAACACGAATGCGTGACCCGCGAGGTGAGAGTGCACCACGGTATACGTATGTATGCATAGTTTTTATTACAGCCGCGGGTGGCCACGAGGTTTCTAAGAACAAAACTGTCGTTGAATGTCACTCGAGGACAACGTTAATGGTTGCAAGACCAATAAAAATTACGTTTGCGTCATCACGGCCGAGCAAATGTTTTCCGACGTTCGGCAGCGAAAACGTTGTCGAACGGAGGAGACCGAAAAGATTCCACAAAAAAGATTATACAGTAGAACATTTCGTGTTGGTAGTATTCCGAGAAGATCAGTTTCTTAGGAAGGCCGGACAGTTATTAATAAACTGCGGATCTGTATGCAAAATATAAGTTAAATAGATTTAAATATATAAATTTATATAATAATTAATATAAATATTAAATATATAAGTTAAATAGAAATGCATTTCTCCTGTTAATAAATCTTGTTTTCTACGAGATTCAAGATTTTTTTGTCATTCTCTATTAAATGGTCGCAACGAAATGTAATTTAATTGTTAAGGCAAATAATAATTCGTAACATGAACACTTTGAAGTAAAACATTAAACAGAGATTTAACCGTAAAACTAAATTTTTTTCGTAAGTGTAGATGAAGGATGCATAATTATTATTTCTAAAAACATTCGAGCTTCAATGAAATTGTATTTCTTTCCGCGTAAAACATGTATTTTTCCTTGAAAAAATATATCATCTCATTAAGTCGGGCCTTTTAGATAAATTTAATGAATATTCATAAGCATAGCGCTTAATATAATCTAACTGACAAATAAACAGTCCAGTTTCGTTGAACAATATTATTCTGTTACCTTGTTCGAATGATTTCGATTGTAATGCGTATTAATAATGCCGTATTAAAATATCAACGATTTTTTTCTACGCGTATAGGGTTGCATAATCTAATAACGAAACGGTCGAGATTGCGATTATTTGTGTTCACTGCTTCGGTGACTCGCTTTTTAAGCAACGGATAGCTGCGAACGGAAAGTAAACAGAAGAGGGAAAGACGTCAGAGAAACTGCAACGAGATACGTTGATCGAGTGAGTCACGAAGATAATTTTTAGGAAACGATTAAAAACTGGTTCAAGATAATGTCGTAATACTAAACGATATAAATAAAACATGAATGATTTTATATAAGAGATAAATAATAATAAATAGAGTCTATTACGGATTATGAAAACATGTAGCCGACCAAACACAATTTCCCGGTATTATTATTACTATTATTATTATTACTATTATTATTATTGTAAATAAAGGTTTTCATAGAATCAGAGTGACACGGCTAAAAATCAGCCACCACAAAAATTCTACAGAAGCGAAAGAGTTTCTTTTAAGAGTACTTACTAACATAAGAAAAATTTTATGCGTTTAATAGATTACGATTTTCCAACTACTTAGCAATTTCAACACTTTATTTGTCAATGCGTTTATCAATAATTTATTTGCACGCTATTGACGCGGCATCGTTCGACAAGAATCACACATCAAATTCCCAAACATCAGCAACGACGTATCTATTGTTGAAAGCGAAATTGAATCGTTTTCATTGGTGCCCCAGTCACAAATTTAAAAATGAAATATTTTTTATCATTTTGGGAAACAAAGATCGAGCAGGAAAATGTACCGAATACGTATGTGTTAACGTTGACAATATATTTCAAGGACATTGAAATCGGTTAGAAGGACAACTTTTATGTATATATATAATTAGAAAGAAATTCCAGCTGCTTCAAAAAGGTAATTATAGGGTTTTAATCGCCTTTCCCGATTAAGACTAGCTTTTTTTTCTGCGCAGGGTGCTGTAAGGCATTTAATTGCAGCATTCAATGTGCATCAAGCACGCACATATTAGTATACGCCCTTGGTAACACTGGCAAGCCATGAATAGACACGCTAGGCTACTACACATACCATAACATATAAAATCATATTATTTTCGAGTAAAAAAATTTTATTCTATACCGTCGGCCTCTTGGCATCGGTTTCTTTTTTATTGCGCTTCTTCATTTGTTAAGCTTTGGTTTCAAATATTTATCGATTAGCTAATGAGCTCGGTGCTCGGTCAAAGCTGTGTGTACGCGGCCATTGTGTAACTCTGGCCGCCTAGTTAAGGATTAAAAGTGATTTGTGTCGTCAAAGCGGTGTTATAGATATTTGGTACGGCAGTCGACTTGCAAGCTTAACGGGAAAAATCCGTGCAGCCTTAAGCAACAAAGAGAAATAATCTCGTTACCGGTGCCATCGCAACAGCATTAACAATTCGCTCCGAGTCACCTTGTCAAGCTTCCCGCGAATTCGTCACGCGACACCGCGATCCGCTGTTTTCGCTGACAATTACCCGCAGCACGCTAAATCACGTTGTAAATTATTCATGCGGGTCAAGCAGAGGAGCACGCAATATTTGACATCCGAACGATACATTCGTCGCGAAGGTCCTAGCAAGGAACTCGGATGTATCCCAGACATCCAAATCGAATCTCGTTACAGAACCGTTCACGATTAATATTAAGATTATTGATCTTAATTAGTGCGATAAAAAGGCAAATCATAAACGATTACGCACAATACAGGTACGCAAATAAATTCAAACAATAGGACGCTTAACGTGTAGACCTTGCATATCTAATCAATCAAGTTATTGTTAATCTCCTCCAGATTTAGAAACCGCAACAAAGAACGCTTATCTGTCTGAAATTCGCGATTCGTATTGTACCGATTGCGATATCAAAGTTGTATTTCAATTTTTACCTCTTTAGTACTTGCGTTCTATCTCGCGTAACAGGTAAACGCATAAAAAGTGAGTGCCACTACTGAATGGGCTTTTATGCAAATGTACACTTTTACGGATATGAACTGCAAAACTGGGGTCCGATATCATTCTATTTCTGGTATCAGCAATCGCAGTTAGAAGCGAGTCTTTTTGAGTCTCTTTTTTGTTAATCTTTCTTATTAACCGCTTTGTCATGACGGCATGTTCATAACAGGGCAAATAAAAACGGGACAGTTGGATTTCAATATTTTGAAGAATATAATACCGACGATATTAATATGTTGACGACCGTATTTTAGATACAGGTATGCATATATGTATGCGTGTCTCATCAGAACGGTAAAAAAGATCGACGGAATTTGATAACGTCGGCTCATTCTTCTCAACTTATCAAGAGTTTTAAAAGAAGAAACTTCTAATTAGTTACTGCTTCTCACAATTGATTAAGAGAATTTTTACTTTGCATAAAGGCCTACAGTCTGCTTATTACAATTAAATTGAACTTTATACTTATGAAGTATTCATTATGCCACGCACACCGGTCACGAATTGAATAATTGCATTATAATTTATTACAGTGTAAATTTATTAAAGTTAAACAGCAGCGTAAATTTAAATTTCGACCTGCTAAATTTATAGAAGCACGCTAGCACGAACTAATTGTTAGCGAATGCATCGGCGAGTTATATTTGGTCAGAATTAATTTTTCGATATCACGGAATTGCAAACGCGATCGAATAAACGAATGTAGGATCGTACGGAAGTCAGAAATAAAACAATACTGTTACCAATTCCACTTTACGAGTTATTATATTCGTTCGCCGACGTATTTAATAATAACTTTTCGGGCGAGCGCGCCAAGTACATTTCCCATTCAATCACTTATGACCCATAACGATACGATCTGACTCGAGAGCTGCGAAATTGCATCCGAAACAATTACCGTTCGAATCAATCCGGTGTATTAAAAATGATAAATGTATAATTATTTTAAGATTTACAAATTTTTACCATACTGAGTTTTAAACTGGAAAACCGTTTCTCAAGTCTGTGAATTCCCATACTTTTATTTTTCCTTTATTGCAAAGGTGCAGGATTTTTTATCGATATTTTCTATGAGATTGTAAAATGATATATATTTTAGTTTCTAAACGTGCTATCGACTTTTAATACAAATGTGTCTTATCGAAAATTACGATTTAAAAAAAGAATAGATCTGTTATTATACGTATTTATCCTATTTCCGATATCGCTGCCAATATTTAAGATACGAATCATGAATGGTAGCCGCACTATCGGAGAATCTGCGCTGTAGCAGTGAATTTCTAGAATCGTTCCAGCGATACCGCGGTTCGCCGAACGAACTCGCATAAACAAAATGAAACAGGCGCGCAATGGCTGGGCGCTGCTGCGTTTACACGTCGGAAGTGTCGTTGGCGGTGCAGTCCACGCGACCGTCGACGGTCGATATTAGCATCGCAAATCGGAGAAGGCTCGTCGAGTGACAATACTCAGTTTGCAATATCGCGTTGTTGCGAGTGCGTCGCTGTGTGGGCTGCTGTAACGTAAACAACAATGACCGTTATTGACGTCCTTCGGTCGCCGCCGCTGATAAAATTCTGCCCCGGCAATTATCGGTCCCGTCCGTCGAACGGCAGATTAAGTTTCGATTGTCGGCCGGCAATGCCTCCGCCACGTTCATTGCCATGGCGACTATTGCCGCATGCGCCCGCCGCTTGTTCCGCGTACGTCCGCCGTACATCCGCGAAACCCTCGCGAATGGACAAGGTCGCGCATTTGACCCAGAAAAACAATGCCGAATGCGTCAATGCATTTGCGCGGATCCCGTGCCGCATTCCCCGCGACTTTCCATTTTCCCGCGACAAGCCGACACGCGACCGCCCTTATCGCGAACTTTGAAATTGCCATGAGAAACGCGAAAATCAAGTGCGCGAAAATTGGGCCACGAGATCCAAGATTCGTAGACCGATGTCGCGTTTTACTCGTTGCTTCGACAGCCGAGACCTAATCGGTCGTAAACGCGTGTTCGAACTGACTGTAAGTAGAACGCGGGTTGGAGTCGGGTTACCCCGGATTAACAGAATACTATCCCGGTCTGTTCACGCACACTTTACAAAAATGGATATAGCTTATAAAATATCAGGCAGCTAAATTTTATTGTAAGATATGATGCTGCATTAAAGAGTTAAGATATGTGCCTCTGTGAAAAGATGCATTACGATGTTTGCAGATGTTAGTAGATATTGTGTTCTCTACAAACAGTTAAGAAAATGGCTAGTTTTAGTCATCTGGTATTCAACGAGCAGTCAAGAAAATGATTCTTTCTAGTCATCCCGTCGATAATGTGCTACGATGGTTCACGGAATCGTAATCGACGATTTAAAGAACTTGCCATGATCATTATTGAAATTTGGAACTATCCAAGATGTGATACGAACTGGAATAAGCCTGCAAATTTCACGAATTCGTAAGATGTATGAATAGATAGAATACCAAAGACTAAACAAACAATATTGAATTTCCGTTTAGTTCCCGTCTCTTGCGTATCTCTATATTATATAAATCGTGCTTTAGTAGAGTACGGAAACCTATCTCAAACTAATCGTCAAGAGTGATCAAACATAATCCAAACCCTATAGGACAAGGTTCTCTAAGCTTCATAGACAACATCAAAGATTCAATGTTCAACAGTAAACCAAACTAATTACATCCATCCATTATTCGTTATTTAACGAAATACTCGACGTGTATCGAATAATTGCGGTGTAACCTCGCTAAAACCAAATCAGGAAATAAGCGTTCCACTTAAAAGTTCGTCGTACAATAAAGTATAAATTAGTTTCTGCTGACGCAGACACACCTTTGCAACTTCCGTGAAACGTCAGCTGTTTGGCATCAGTAGTTCATTGTATCAAGATTTTACGTAATAAATTACGAATGGAACGCAGAATCGTATACTCATCTGTCAACCGAATCCACATATCAAACAAATTGTATATAGAATATTCCGATAGGTGTTCGCAGGATAAGTATCCTAGTTTTCGCAGGCGCCTCCAACGATCCAATATCCACGTTTCGTTAAAAACTATACAAGTAAGTCCGAACTATCGGTTCGTCCCATAATTTCGTTAGTACATTTATACTTGCGGCAGTACATTTATATTTGCCTGTCTTGTAAACACAAAGACCTAAAGGATCGAAGCAAAAGTGTTTAAATGATCGAGTTCAGTCTATAGGACGCACTGAAGATGAAAATTTAGCGAACCGAAAACAATTCCATCTTTTACACAATAAATATCCAAGAGCGAGTAATCATTTTCGACATCTGTTGAGTTTTGCAAAGAAAATACAATATCTGTGCCATTTACGGAGATATTTTATCGCCTCGCGCGCGCAGAAAATGGTTTGATTGATTGCATAATGGAAATCTTGGAGATCTTGAAGATTAACCACGTTCTGGACGGCCAATTGAATTAACCAATAGATGAAACTCGAAATTTATCGACTCAAGAGATTTCTGACAGTTTCGAAATTCCGTGTTTGAACTGCCTGCAAACATTCAACATTTTGACTGCCGTGTCGTTCGTGGAATTATTTGCACAGATTTGGAAATGAATTTTTGTTCTTAACATCTAGATGACGGCTCACAAGTTTTATCGTGTCTCGATGCATAAGGAAACTTACTTTAAAAAATATCATACCCTGCGGAATTGCTAAACTTATTTTAGAAACTACCTTTATAATATATTAGTTACAAGGTTAATAAATATGTGGATTTTTAATTTCCAATATGTATTTGTTTTTTTTTTTCAGTCGAGAAAATCGCCGGTCTTGGAATAAGCCTACAGGGAATAATATACGGTCATTTATGTGTTAATTAAATTTATCTTTTCAATTCCATTGAAATCTATAAAAACATAAAGATCTTAAAACAGCAATTAATTTTACTTCGATCGACTAAAATACTTGAATTTTATGAAATCAAGTAATGGAGACGGCAGTCAAAGCGTTAAATAGAAACACTAAATGGCACGAAGTTATGAGACGAACCTACGGGTCGATCTAATGTACGACTAAGAGAGGAGAGGTTCTTGAGGTGTCAGCACCACGTACCTATAACAGAAGACAATCGAAGCACGCGAAGGAAGCCACGTGTGTTCCCTGCAGCTACGTCGAATGCAGAGATCCGAGCGTGTTTAGCGAAGGTCTGGCGGGTCGGTACGCACACGTGGGATGGCTCGTACGGTCACGATGGCCTCCAGTACACGAGATGCGTGGGCGTGCACGGCGCGATGCGTGCAATGCGTGCAATGGAGGACGAGGTCGCGCACAAGTCCTACCTCAACCACGTCTGACACGCGAATGAGCAACCGCGAGGAGCGATGTCGCGAGGCGGGAGCCGCGCCAAAGGGGAGGAAGTCTAGGGAACGCGCAACAGACGGGAGACCGGTCGCCGTCGCCAGACGCGGCGCGTCGCGTCGCGTCGGCCCAAAGACTGACCGCGATTCGTCGTTTCTCCTCGCGACCGACAGCCGATTGGTCCACGGGGTCAACCGACGTGTAACAGCCTCGGGCTGGGAGCAAGTTTCTCCTGCTACTGGCGCGATCAGACTGTGCCGGCTCTTGCCACAGCTGCCGCTGTTGGGAATCGCATGATAAGCGATAACGGTATCAGAGGAAACTAGTTTCGCGGCGATCGACCGAGTCTTGGAATGGAAAACCCTCGCCGAAAATCGTCACGCGATGGAGCCTCGGCTATCCGAACCAATGATCTGTTTCAAGGTGCAGCGAAGTACGATGACTGACGGAAGTGCTCGTACACCTTTCAACATTTTGTCCGCTACGACTTCAAAATTTTTTAAAATTAGGGGATTTCATATAATCGAATTGAAATCGTAAGGTTCAATTATATAGAATCAATTACTTTTCCGATATTAATACGTTTCGTGGATTTAAATACAATTAAGGAGATATAATAGATTAGCGTATAAATTAATGTTACGTATGGGTCATGCGAAGGTTAAACTACGGAATAATTCCTTTCCAAATCCGACGAAATAATTCGAATTTTTTGCAGATGTTCAAAAAAGTAGTGTACTAAACAATGAGTAAAAACTGTTTATCATTTCCAATACTTCGAATGTCAAGAAGTGTTTAATAGTTGGAATTTCTTAATTTACATGTTATTCCAACCAATTCCAATTTTAGAAGAAAACATCGCAGACATTGTCTAATAAACTAGTCCTTCTATTATATGATAAAACTTGAATTCTTTTAGATTAATTGTAGAAAAATTATTCCAGGTTGTTCATTTTTTAGATCCTAGGGGCGCTCGAGATCCCGAAAATATCACGAACCCAGTGTTCAGAACTGGTGGGGGTACGTCGAGTCGCGACGGGAAAAATCGCTATTGACAGCCGATTTATAGATTCTATTTGTATTGATTCGAGGAATCTGAATGTATTATCATAAATGACGAGTGAGCTGTAAGCTTCTCAAATGCGACAACTTTCCATCCAAGAAATGGATTGTTAGAGCTGGAAGTATTTATTTACCACTTATAGTTGATTAAATAACACAATACTATGCCGCGAGCATGGTTACATAATTTATTTCATTTGACATTCCACAGTGCAGGGAAGTTCTGTAAATGTCTGTCGAATGAATTAGAAATCTTTTAAAGGAGATGAAGCTAAAACTACAGTTAAAAGCGAAGTTACAATGTTATTAAAGGGACCTATGTTAATTCCAAAATGTGCTCAGAGCCTTCGGAATTTTCAAGAATCTTAGCATGACTTTGGACAAACTTTGCCACGGACCGTAAACTCATGATCGAGAACACTGTCAGGCTATGGGAACAAACACGGTCTCCTATTTGACAAAATTGAATATTCTTTTATAGTTTCTAACGCAAAGCTTTTCGCGTGACATATTTTAATTAAAATTTCAAGCACGAAATATATTTTTAATCAATTTTTCAATACGTAATTTCTCTTCCCGGAATAGGTTGATATATAAGTGAAATAATTCTCTGCAAAATAGACAGCTTCCGTTTAGAAGCATAATAATAATGATTGTTCCGCCCGAGAGGGACGTAATTTGAGCATTGTATCGATGCAGGACCCGTATGAACGGATTCGAGAGTTCATAAGGTAAAGTATTGTATTATTGGAAATCTCGTTGAAATAGACGCGGTATTTTTGGAAGGTTTTGCGGCGAGAATTTTCATAAGGCGAGCGCGAGGGGATTTGAGAACTCGAAAATGTATTCGAGGAGCACCACGCGGATCCCGGCAACGGTGCCCGGTAGCGGCCTTCGATGGCCTAGATATCCCCCGTTTTCACAACAATCCCGCAGCGGATGGAACTATCGCGAATCCATCGATCATCGAAATCGGGCTAAAAAGATAACGCGAAGGAAAAGCTATTTCGGTCGGCCGGAGACTAAGAATGGCGGTCGTAAACGGGAAATTGTGTACAGCCGGTCCTCCGACCAGTGGTTTTTTTTACCAATCAATCCGAAACCACAAGTAATCGCGAAGAAACGTGCAAGCGATCGAAACCGCGGCAGATATAGGCCCCCTCCGTGACCGCGGATCGCAATTAACCCGGAGAATACGTCAAGCTGATAAGCGACAAGACCAGCCCCGGCTGTATCTTGTTATAGATTAGGCAAGGAACTACTGCGTATGCGGTCGAAGGCGTGTCAGCCGTAACGACCAATGACTCAGGAATACGAGGAAACAATATATCGATACCGCGAGGAAATCGAAAACAATGTGCGATGGTCGTACAGCTCGGTTTGATTTTCTATCGAAGGTGAACGATATATCTGAAAAGAATTCAGTAGTGTAAAAGAAACGTACGGAATCGTTCAAAAATGTAAAATCTGAAACGAATATAATAATATATCAATGACTTGTTCGAACCATTTTCTATTTTCAATTTCTACACAATTTCATAAAAAGAAGAATGGTCGGTTTTGCTTGTTAAATTGCAACCTGTAATTTCAATACCATTAAATATATCTTATCAGAAATTAGCATAAAAGCCATTAAAGGTAAAGATAAATGTAAAGAATAAAATAATATACATATATTACATTCTTTAATAATATCTTATATAAAAAACAAATGTATTGACTTTATATAAAACATGTTTCATTTTGTTATATATTTTCAGCTCGAAGAATAATAGTAAAATTTAAAATTGCACACAAATAATTGCATTTGTTGAAGGATAGTTAAATACCGTCGACTCGTATTCGCATTCGAAGCTCGAACCAATTAAACAGATTTCTGATCAGTGCAAAGCAGAATATTATAAATTGAAGTCCGTGCACAAACTGCGTTAACGAAGCCAGATTTTCAATGCGGTCGCTCATGCTCCACATCGCAGACGCAGAACCATCTATAATTAGTGCAAACCTTTCTTTAAGCCAGATTAGATCATTTCGTTCATCCCGTAGCGAAACCTTCTCTTTCATTACACCGGATTACATAGTAAACGTGGAAGATAACCTTGCTCCGAATAGCAGCAATATCGGAAAGAATATGTGGCAACTAAATGAAAAATTCCTTATCGCGGTGCTGTGCCTATCGGGGTCGTCCATTACCGCCCCCGATATCGAAGGTAGCATCGAATTATCGTCGGAACAATTAAACCGCAATGAGTTATGTTGGCGAAATATTTTTCCAATGTCAACGATATACTAAAAATAACAGAAAAATTGTTCGTCGCTTACAGGAAAGTGAAAACTGAATGCCGAAGTACGAATCGAAGGAAACAGATTAATTTCAGGGCAATACTTTGTTACATTGTTCTCAAACATGTATTAAGATCGTTGGCATACCGATTTCAACTGATTAAAATTATTACGGGAACAAATAAAATTATACTTGATCGTTTGCCTTGCAATTCGTATGGACAAATTTCATTTTGCATAAAAATTCTATGACTAATTATAAACAAATAGCACTTATGTCTCAGCTTAAAATGTATGTTCCGTAATAAAAACCGGTTCCATTTACATAATATTGCTAACTGGTGACACGTTTAATTTTTCTGTTAGCGTAGAACAAGGTATTAAATGACATCCTCAAAGTCATTTTTACAAGGCCATAAAAGTGAGATTACTATTGGAGGTAGTTTTAACACTAGGTTTATGGAAGCCGTCGAAATGACGGCTCACCAATTTTTTAATTTGCAAATGTTTCTGTTTGTAAAGATACAGACTCGTGAGTTGTTTATTCAATATGCGTTATTTTCAGCAAATATTACAGTAGTACTCGATAAAAATCAGAATAAATGTCTTATTGTGGCTTTTATAATGTCTTTATATATGTCTTTACTGCAACATAACTGTAATAACTAGACTACGGATCTTATGCATTTATAACAACAATCACCAGAAAATGTATCAAACTGTAAAGACATTTGAGAAATTTAAGAATCTTTCCACATTCTCCTCAACTGATAACAGTTACAAAAAGAGGAATACATTTTTACTTAACACACATCCAATAAAATTTCCTCAAAAACGTGGCAAAAATATATAGACGTAAAACAGTGAAAACATTTAATAAATTTAAAAACACTGTCGCGCTGTTTTTAGTTTATTAAAATTATTAAGAAAATAAATTAATGTACATGTATTTTACAACTTTTGTAGATGATTCTTATTTTGCATAAAAATCTATAGTCTAGTGATAACCATTACATCGCTGACGCAACCAAATATATTCGAATAACAAAAAGGTTAAAGCATCGAAATGCACAATTACTTGGACCTTGAGCTATGGTAAAATTAATAACGGAGCCTGTATTGTTTTATCGCGGAGACGGATTACAGCGCATATCTCACGCATCGTCGATTCGTATCTGAAAATATATCAAAAGTAACATTTCCATGGGTTTTCCGGGGATAGCTGGCAGTTATTTACGTGAGGGCTTACAAACCGAGCGTGGACTACGCGGCTGGCGGAGGATTTACATGAGAAATTTCACTATTTCCGTTCCACGCACAGTTTTATGTTGTCCCACCCTTTTTCTTCCACGCCGGATCAACCTATTCTCCGGAATATGACACGGAACTCGGTTTACTTTGCGTACAATTGAACCGTGACTTTGTGGTCTCCTCAACTTGATCCCACAATTCCGCGGTGTAACGAGAACGTCTCGCCGTCAACGTCGAGGAAATGAACACAGCGCGTTATTGTCTTGTTAGCAGGAAAATATTTTCAGTGGCGTCGAGTCTGATAGCGAGACGCAAGACGTGCTTCGTAGGATTTTATGACAGGGTTTTAGTTTGCTTGTAGCCGCAAGCATGCTCGAGATTAAATTAAATTCTGCCGTTTGCAGTTGTCGTACGAAACAGCTTAGCGTTAATTTCACTTGTGAAAGTTTACTCGAAAGAAGACTAGACGTTCAAAGACAGTATTCTTTGCACCGTAACTCGGCTCTGTTTGGAAGAAGCGTTAGCCAATTTGCTGGCCCGGAACGACACTAATAAATGGTCAGACAGCGTTGTGCTCCAGACTGTACAGTTGTGCTACTGACAGCAGCCACAATGCGTTATTACAATGCACGTGGGCTCGCATCAAATTGGCGACGCTGAACAGCACCCGAGCAATTGGAAGACACATAGAAAGAAGTCAACGACCCGGGAATATAAGTACTTGTCGCTGAGCAAAGATGTAGCCAGCGAGAGAGAGAGAGAGAGAGAGAGAGAGAGAGAGAGAGAAAGAGAGAGAGCGAAAGAATTAATACGATTTAAACTATACTATGCTGGTCGAACGTTGCTAACGAAATTTTTGGCGATCGCGAGGAACAAACATTGGAAAACGTCCAGGGAAAATACAATTTTGGACGTATCCGGGCAGCCGGATGGCCGGAGATCGTCGGGGAAGGAAAACGGTTCGCAGGGGATTCAATTAGATCTTTAATGGAGCCTGTGTACGGGACGCTTATAGCCATTTGCGGCCGCTGGATCGAGCTACAGCTTCGTATGACCTGACCAGGATTCCCGAGAGCCCAGCCCTCCTCGCGTCCTCACCCTTCGTGACACTTTCTCGACAAACTTTGGGCAGCACTCCAAGGCACCGCAGAAATCGTGTACCATGTTAGAAATTCAGGGCAGTCTGAACTTGGCTCGATGCAGCGCTGGCTAAATTCCGCTGAACGAACACATGGCCTGCACTGATCTCGAACTTGTGCATCCTTCTTACCACATTTCACCTCGCTAACCTCATCGACATGTAATTACGAAGAAGGCAATGGTTGTTCTTTATTGTTCGCTATCAAATTTGATTATTTTCTAACCTGTTTTCTTCACAGAAGTAATGGCAGACGGCGTTCGATAGTGACGTTGTGAACACTGCCTGTTCAATCAATTAGCTATTACAACTTCTTTTGTAGAGTGTGTCGCAAACTGTGAGAAGTGAAGATTATGCTACTTAAATCAACCACTTTATATGGTTTTTTTCATAATAATTATTTATATTTCTTTACTAGTTCGTTTTATTTCATCTTGTTTAGAAAATGTTCAAAGCACCTTAAAATTTACGAATATATTGTTGTTTTCATTAACATTGCAATTTGAAATTCTTGCGCATGATGAATATACTGCAAGATAAGTTATTAGATATACTTACAGTCTATTACGTAACACTAATTAATTTCAAAGAATATATAAGTTTTTTCTTATAAGATTACAAAAAAAGTTATATATTACAGTGACAAGGCTAATGACATTGATGAAATGCTAAGATATGGTTAGAATTCAAGAGATTCATAATGAATTTACAAATATGTAAGCATAGAAAAGTACATGTAGTACTGAAAGAAAGATTTATTAACTATCGAAGTATTTGTTGTTTTTACATTCTCTATTTACTTCTTGTTAAGTTTGTTAAAATAATTAATCATTAAGTTTATTATCGGACTTTTTACCAAGTTCTTGTATTAGCTGCAATAAAAATTGAGACGATTGAAACGAATCAAATAAGATTGCGATGAATAGAAACAGTAAACTACAAATTGTAAAAATTTAAATCTTGAGATTCATTTATTTGATCTGCTCCTAAAGCCCTACAAGAATTTTATTAAAAAATTACTAATTATCGTAAACCCTTAATTGGTATAATTATTTTCGCAAAAATGAGTAATATGTTGGGATCATGATAGACCCTAAATAAAAGGAGTAACAAAATTAGTTAACGTAATTACATATACATACATAAAAATACTTTAACATTTTACATTTAGCTAATGTATAAAAATAGAAGAATGTAGAAAGTTAAACTTCCATTATAAAATAAAATCGAAATACAACGTACCAATCAATTGTGACCGTACTTAAGTGTTAATGTTTTTCTCGCTCCGACGTTAACGTCACTCACGAATGGAAAACGAAGAACCGCAGTCTTACAGTTTTGCAATCTGTAGATCGATATCGTACAGCAAGGGCTATGTAGCGTATCCAACGAACGAATCTGTAATGTTCATCCATGTCTACTGTCGGGAGCAATTACGATGAGTGTGAGACACGTTACAGGAGTAAAACGATGAGTTAAGGTGACCGAGTTTCAGCATCTGTTTCTTTTGTTTGAGTGGCGTTTACATGCTAAGGATTAAATACCTATTCCACAAGGATGAAGTGAGTCCGAAACGAAGTCGTACCTATCAGATTCGATAAAATGAAACTTTCTATGCAATTACGTGGCATAATTTGACATGTGTTTTTACCTTTGTAAGCATTATTCATATTTAATCTGCGTATACATTTATATTCGGCTGTTTCGAAAAATAAATGTTGTCAAGGCAATTATGCCAGAAATTGTCCGAAAGAATTACATACGAATTTTAGTTTCTACGAGCCATTGTCTAGTTAGAACAGCAAGCTATTACACCGTATGACGTAATCACGCTGATGTATGAAATTAGACGATGAATATTTAAACAGCGAATTACACGTGGACGATTATTCTCTGATATTACACGCAACCGAAGAACTGGTTATGTCAAGTGCAATTTGTACGTCACCGCACTAAAGAAACTTCTAAGCAGTTCGGGGCAAGCGTTTACATTGTCCGGAAGTTATTTTCGTTTTGCGAATGGAATTCGCCGATTGCTTGGTAGAAGTGCAAAGCGTTCATTGAAGTCACGAAAAATGCATCATCGAAAATGTTTCTGTTTTGTTCGCCGGCGTGTCGATCGCACTCGCGCACGACGTTTGCGCGCATGGACACACGATTACGAAATAGTGATCGATCTTTTTCCAAAATGCGGGAAGCTGTAATTGCTTTCTCGCTGTGTAATTTCGTTCCATCCGATTGAGACGAACTATGCGCTGATTGCTCGAACGAAAGAGCAACGAACTGGAATTGAAAATCACGGGCATGGTCCGCACACAGGAAATTCACAATTTGCAGCACATTTTCATCGTTATCTGCGAATGCAAAGCGAAGCAAACAATTCCACGTAAGTTGTTTAATAAACATATAAATGATACAGTCTCGTCCGATTCGACATGCGTTATGCAGTGAGTAATTTTAATATTAGATCATTATACAATCGTTTCGTTGCCTTTTTGTATTTTTCCTCTTGAAAAAGAAATGAAATTTAACTTTTATGTTAATTTTACTGTAAAGTTTCTCTTAAATGACAATAAAAAATTTTGGCATTTTAGCTTTCATAAACAAATCTCTGAAAAGAGAAACTTGCATAGATATTCGCAGTACGATCCTTAATAGAATGTTTACGTATCTGTAAGTGCGTATGCCCATTGTAATGTCGGCAAAAATTTTAATAAAACACTGTAAAGACCTAGAGGGGAATCATTTCGAACAGAGATGTCGTGCTAGTGCACGTTACTCGTAAAAAACGATAAGGTACCTTATTTCATACTTACCTTGTTACCATTACTCGACGGATATTCACAAAACATAAACGAAACGGAAACGAAATATTCACGGAAAAATGGTCGAATCATAAAACGACGAAGAACATACACTTATCGCGTTCACCAAATCGTTTTAAATATAAATTAAAAAAATACAGCGGAGACGTCCTGGCAGAGGCTGCTTTACCTTAATTTTTATATGCATATAAAATACACATACATATTATGTCAGATGTATGAAACAAGATTCCCGCTGAAGTAGCGAAACTCGTGCAATACTCGATTCGCAAGTATCGCATATTTATGATAACGGATAATCGTTTCCGTTAATAAAAAACTTGGCAACAGTAATGTCTAGTATTCACAAGACGGCTTATCAGTTTAAAGAAAATTTTTGCACGATGAATTTAAATAACAGATTGTAGGCTCAAGATAAACGAATCTATTATACTATGTGCTAAACAATATAAAAAATACAGTTGGATTAATTGAACACGTGTTTCACGGCGCAATTTATCACGAGTTTACTTAATGCGAATATTTGCGCGTTACCAGCATATTTTCAGCGCCATCTATGTGAAACCGCTAGAATCAGCTCGTAATTGCTATGGTAATTTGTTAACTATTGCCAAATATGATAATGGTCCTATTACAAGTAGGAACCGTACTTAATAATATCAAAATGCAATTACTGATGTTTGTAAATGCTAAAAATCAAATTGGAAATTCAAAAAGACGTGTTTCAATTTAATAATTAATTCAATAAATATATTATTTAAAGGTTCGTGTCATCGTGGAAATTCCATCGATGATTAAACTGCGATGATTACTGTGTGCAACATTTTGAAAAATAACAGAACAGTCGGTAATGGAGGTCTCTTTTAACTGACAAGTTACACGGGCTTAGGATAGGGTGCCGTATCAAGGAGACAACAGCCGCAAAAAGCTAGTAATTGTTCTTAATTAAACTAAATTGAAGGCTACCAGGGGACAAATAAATGTGAACCAATCCATGGCATCGTTCTCTTTCCAGCCAATCGTGAGACTCATTTTTACCGACGTCTATGAATCGACGGGTGAACCTTATCGACGCTACGAGCGCCAATTTGACGTCCTCGATTGCATCGATTATAATAATCTCATTATTCTAGTTCTGTTGTTCTTCAACTATTACAGAAACGTTCATAACCTCGTGGAAACCATTATATCGTTACTAAATCGTTCTGTGAGACTACGCGAACACTGTGACTCCAAACTCTGAGATATTTCATACATCTGACAGTATATCTTGACAACAAGTAGATAATTTAATTATAATTAATTTAATTCCATGAAAGGAAGACAAACATTGCAACATTCAATAAAAAATTGTAATTGATACAGGACGTATTGCAAAGTGTACTTACCTCGGACGTAGGAACGAAGATGCTAGGTCCTTCGAAAGCTGGGACTGGGACCGGAAGTCCTCTATCCTGAAAAAAAGATCAATGTTTCCCACTTTGAGTAATTTTCTTACCAACAATCTGTAATGTAACGTTAAATTAAACAAACTTCTAACAGCCCGGCTAGCTCAGTCGGTAGAGCATGAGACTCTTAATCTCAGGGTCGTGGGTTCGAGCCCCACGTTGGGCGACTACTTTTTTTCTACATTTTAAAATTAATGTTTACTACTTCTAGCCTCATTTCCTTTTGATCAATTAAAAAAGCAACGCAATATGTTACAGATAATTATTTGTATATGTACCAACATAATCTTTTAATCTTAATAAAAAATCTTTTTGTTTGCGTTACTTTTCTAAGACTTCTTTACAAACTGCATTGTTGCTTACAATACATATGAAAGTATTTAGAATTGCATGCAATAACCAGTTAACGAATACATTATATCGATTATAGAAGTATACCATTGCTTCACGTCCAATAAACTAAGACTTATTAATTTATACTTTTCTTAAGTATGATAGGCTTTTAGAAAAAAATTGGAAACAAATATTATATTACGGACAGTAAATAGACAGTTAAAGCAACTTCATTAACGTAAACGTTGGCCCTTTCGGAATTAGAATCTATGAGAAAACTGCTACCAGAAAGAACTGTATATTGTGAGTACGCTATTTCCGATCTAACAAGAAGTAAAGATAGCTATTGCACAAAATTATACGTTCATTTATTTATGAGGAATTTTAGAAGAACTACCACCAGATCGTTTGCTGTTTCTATATGACTACTGCATGTATAAAATAAGTAAAAGCCTTTTTGATTAAAAAATGTTACTATAATTTCTCCTAAAATCATTTTCATAGCTTTGATATAGTTAATTTTTGTGAAACTAATTTTATTGAAACAGTTCGAAGAACTGACCTTCAATAATCGTAATCTGTAAAACATGTTGTCCAGATCACTTAAAGTACTTATAATTAGACTTTCAAAAGTTCTTAGCCATCGCTTGATGATTGTTAATTTACTAATGGAGTTAAGGTTTTTTTAGAGTTAATATTATAAATTACAAATATTCGGACATTACTTTTCTCTCTATGAAATAATTTAAACCAATAGCGTTGGATGCAGACCAGGTATACATTCGTGCAAACTTTGTTTCATTTCAGTTGTTATATTTACAAGCCAAATTATAATGAAAATAAAAAATAATTCATTATGGAGGCCGAACGAAGCACTAGATCATAGAACGACAGTTATGCTTTAAATTGTATATTGAATGATAAACATGAATGAAAAGTGTCCGAGAGACACAATATGTTTCGGAGCAAAACGAATTATTTGATCGGCAATGTTACGTTTAGTGTTAAAATGTTAACGAAACCAGGAATACAGGTACTAACCTTGACCATCTCCAGGATCTCGGCGCACTTGATTCTTACGTTCTGAAAGGGGCAGTTGACACTGAGCCTGAGTATGACCGGCAGATGCAGCGTGACCAGACTCAAGTACTTGTTGGCTTGGGCCTGCCTGGGCCCGTCGAGAGCGTTCCCGAGATTGAGCATCCTGCCGACGTCTCCGGGCGTGACATCCGGGCTCTCGAGGATTCTGCCGCTTTTTGAAGAGACATCCTCGTCCTGCGAGAGCGGTCTCTTGATCTGGCCAGCGCTGAACTTCCTCTCGTCGTTCTTCCGCAGATAGTCCTGCGGCTGCTCGGCACGCTGACGACGCTGATGATCATCGAGACACTCGTCATCGCACGGATAGATCTCGAAGTTCTCCAACTTCATGTCCTCGGCGCGGATGTCGTCCGGTTGTCTGTGATAAATATCGTTCGCGTTCTCGTTCTCAAACCCGTCCAGGGTGTTGAACACCACACCGTCGCGGTGCCTGATAGTGATCTCGGTCTCATCGAAAGAGACGTCCTCCGCGCTGTCGTAACACCTGCGATCGCGCGCCAACAGATCTCCCTTCGGCCGGGAGAAGTTCAAGTTCCTCCGGTCGAAGTTCGCCCCGTAGTTGTCGTCGAATTTCGGGCTCTTCCCGTAGATCCTAGTGTCAGAGTCCAGCTCGTCATCCTCCAGTTGCTTCTGTTTCGCTCCTTTCACTTTCACGTAGTTCTTCGTCCTGGACCTGTCCTCCAGGCAGACATCGTTCAGCCTCTCGTTGGAGGAGGACCCGATGTACTTTCTCTCGCTCTCGCTGCTCGAGCCGAAACGCGTCTCTGACGTGTCCTTGAACCTTTGGCACCTGTCTTGTGGCTCGATCTTGAAGCCTTTCCCCTCGTCGGACGACGTCGAGTGCCCGGACCTGTAGCTGTCCACGTCGTACCGTCTCCTATCGCTCGGGGTGCCGTAGCCGGTCTCGTTGACCAGCCGGCCGTCGACGCAGTCGAACGAGCCCGAGGGATACGACTCCGAGCACTCTAGACTGCTATCCTCCGGGAACACCGTGTTTTCGGTGACGCTCTGAGGGAAGAAACCCTCCGTCCTAAACGTATCCTGCAGCAACTGCTGCGGATGGAGGGGCTGCACGTTCTTCGGCGCGGATTTCGTCGGCGAACGCTCGATCCCCATGTCGTATCTTTACATAAAACGTAATGGAGTCCTCAGTTAGCTCCCTCATATGACGAGAATATTCCTAAGGATATATCCGGAATAGAATATATTCAGCTGTCCAGAGTGACCATTGTCCATTGTAACTAGCTTTAAAATTACAATAGTATTTGAGACGATTTAATAACAGGAAAATTTTTTCTAATACCGAAATTTGTTCACCAACAATCAATTGAATTTTAAAAAACTACACGTTCCTCATCAGTTCTGTTACACTTGACATTGATTGGAAGCAGATCCCTGAATTAGCTTTACAATGTTCTGCTACTTTCATGTCTTGCGGGACGTTGAATTTGTTAGTTACTGATATTTTTCTGGGTTTTGTTTTCAACTTTGCTATGTTTAGGATTGATATCCCTCGAGGTGTAGAATGGAATATAAGATTCAAAGTCACGAAAGTCAACGCTGTGCGAACATCTCGAGAGTCCCCTGAGTAGCCCCAGAAAACTTTCGCCATTTCGTAGATACCCGAATCGGGCCCGTTTATTACACGGTGCCTTTTCCTACACCGCACAGTCATATACAAAAAGACCTTCAACGAGAGCCGACCAATCATTGCATCAAGAAATAAATATTTTCTTTCCCACGAAACAAGCCACCTCGTTGCTCATAAATCATTACGTATTTACGATGTAGGATAGAGCAAGGTGTATACCGGTCGTCCACAAGCTGCCCGGGGATAGGGGAAAACCGATCACTAGTCGCTGAATTCCTCGGGCACTAAATAAACGAATCGTTAAAGAGAATATAGAGAGAGAGCGAGGATTCTCTCGGCAACGTTCATGCATAGTATAATCCTTGAAATCGCATGATAAATGCATTGGCTTTTCCCCCGGAATGTTAAAAACGTATCGATAGTGATAATAGAGAAATTCTGTCTACAGGTATCGTGAAAGATATAGCAAACGAGTTATAGACTGTTATAAAAACTAAAAAGTTATCCATGGGCTGTTCCAGGTCGAGTTAACTGTCTGCGAACTTTCCATATTTACGATCAAAATGATTAAATGAAATATAAAACCGTAAAAAGATTAAGAATTTTAAAATATCATTGAATTGTGCACTTTCTCTTAGTATTGATTAATTATAGTAATTACAATAATTATTATTGAGTACGGAAATAAATTTTTACTTAATTTCTGTTCCTTAGAAACGATGAGATTTTATATCTCATAAGTATGCACAGCCCAATGAGCATAATTATAAGAGGAAGTTCCAATCGTCAATGGAAGATTCAATCATGGTCACGTTTTTCAATGTCTTCTGCAATGTCAAGTACAGTAAAATTCTGTTTACATGAACTGTATTTTAATAGTACCTGGCTAACAACTTAACTCTACCCTAAACTGAATCCTTTGATATGAACTCATATCAAATGTACGAAAAATTATAATCAATGATGGAAAACAGTTTGGCTACTATTATTATGAACTAACTTGTTGCGTGGACCTACTTATACCCCTTGTAGACACTTCTATGCTTTAGGAATCTCTTCCACAAAATTATGCCATAACAAATTTTGGAATATCTTCGAGAACTATTGTGCGTGACTTTTGAAACATCAAGATAGGTGGTAACAGTGTATATTGTCGGAAGAAGCCGCGTTTCTAGGCAGCGACACTCACCTGCCATCCTGGCTCTTGAACTTTCCCCCAACGGTCTCGGCGTCCTCCATCTCGCCGGCGTCATCCCAATGATTCGGACTCCCAACCCCACCGAGCCATCCCTCGACGGTGTTCCGGGCCGCCGCCAAGGCGATGTTCCTGGCAGTCTCATCTCTAGCGCATAAAGGCGCTAAAAATCTGCTAACGATCTCGACCTCGTCGCCCTTTGTGGAGGTGCCGCTTCCCGTGGTACTGTTCGGATCCCTGTACATCTCGTTTCACTTTTCGCCTCGATATTCCTCTTTTATATTTCACTCGTTTCTACGTTTAATTAACCCTCGACTGGGCCCGGCGTCCTCCGTCGATACCACTGTGCCTCGGCAGCTTTGCCTCTCGGTGAGATTTTACGGAAACTAGCCGTTGCGTTGCGAACCCAGTGGCACGTGGAAGTCCTTTCCTTACGAATTGAACCGGCTCTCGGATACAACAATAAAACTGGAAATACAAAGGGATCGTTTATTACACTACGATTACTTTCACAACTGTATTGCTTAGGACTTCTTCGTCTTTAATAATTTCCCTGAATTCGTTCTAAAGACGTTTATATTTGGTGGATTATGTATGAAATCTTTATCGCGAGTCCAACTTGTCGCTATAGAACTGGGGGTTAACCATTGACTCGATTGAAAATTAAATAGTTGAACTTGTTAAAATTAAAAATTGATTTGTTGAATTCCGCCGAAATTGTTTTATTTAAATTACATCATGAAGTGAAACCTTCGCAAAAAAATTATACAGATCGGAAGGGACCCCGGTCAACAAGATCGCCTTGTGATATGCCTCTAATCCCGACGCGTTCAACGAATCGCTTCGCATCGATCGATTGTACTACGGTTGATCAAGTTTTACGTGCATTCGCCGGTTTTCGTTCGGTAGGCGGATCGATCCAGGAACAAAGGGTACAGAGGAAAAAAGGAGAGGACCGCGAGTACGAACCCCGCGTAATGACGGTCGTTTCGTCGCGTTTCGCCGTGAGAATCGCTAGTAAAACCCGTTTCTTGCGGATTTTACTGTCGGCGCGCTTCAGCAACCGTTCCAGGGCGATAGAAAGTAGGCTGTGTCGACTGTCGAACTATCGCTTGGCGATCTAGCGACTTCGTACCCGGGGGGTCATACGACGACGGATCGATGAAAAAAGAAAGCTGGGTGCGATCGTGGCGGGCGAACCTTCGAAAGAAAATCGATCGATCGGGAACTCCTCGCGCTGCTTCAAGAAACCGATCGATCGCGTAGACAGTCCAACGGTTGTTTCCTCTCGTCCCCTGTCGTATACTAGCCGGGTGTTTGCTGTTCGCGGGTGTTGTTGCTGTTTGACTTAACGGCAACGTGTTACATTGTTCATTACATCGTAACGCAGGCTCCTCGCTGGTGAGTTCTCGGAACGTGCTTCCAGTTGAGGTGGGCTGTCCTTGGTTTCGCGGGGTTCGCTATAGTCGATAATCCATAGGACGTCTGCAACAAATGGAAGTAGCGCATTGAGAACGGCGCCAACCGGAATAAAGCTGGAATTTGGTAAATCGGAAATAGCGCAGCGGATCGCTGAATAGAAGAAGTGTTAAAGTTCGAATGGCGCTTTGAATTGAATATTCGGGTACTTCTCAAGTGTTAAATCCTTGGTTCACTCACAGCGAATAGGAATTTTAGTGACTTTCGACTGTAAAAGGTATTGTGTACGAGTACAATAATATGGAGGTACATGTGTATAATAAAGGGAGATTTGTTTAAAGTAAAATTAAGGTTGGGGATATAAAATCTGTGCATTAAAGTATTAAATAAAGAGAAATGAAAGTATTTTGTGAAATGAAAAGATGTTCATACGTGTATGCAGACTTTGGAAACCAAGTACACGTGTAATAATCGTCTACTTGACCACTGTGACTATGGCTAGCCAAAAACTCACATTTTTGGTTCCAGAACAATACTTATATTATACTACAATGGAATATTACCATGCCAATAGCTTAGAATTTAAAAGTTTCATCGACAAAGAGGTCTAGTTTCGTAGAACGCAGCAAATATATTCCAACAACAACTTAAGTGTATATATACACGCTTTATCATAAAATACGAACGCTTTAGATACAATGTACAATGACCGCTAAAATCACTAGCATAAATGCAACCAAATGTTGCTTCGCCAAATGCGTAAAATATCACACCGCGCGGGAAGACGCGGAAATGCAGTGCAAACGCCGCCATTATCGATCCTTCGCTTATTGAATTTCCATTTGGCCCAAGCTTTGAATCGATCGACTTAATATTGCTCGCTAGCAATGTAACTGAAAGCTAATAGGTGAAGCACTACTTGACGGTGGCGCGGCGAACGGATTATCGCCGATCGAACATTACGCAACGAACAATCGAGAGCCGGTAACGGTGTTCTGAACTTTAGGCTCGCTGCACACGTATGCATTTTTTTTTAACGTACTTCGCACATTAGCGATAAAAAATGTTTTTTTAAGCATTTTAAGCCTTGTGCTTCCTTGCTCGACGTGTCCTAAATCATTTTCATATTATGTATAATGCTACGTTAGAGAAAAAGTTGTGGTAGTCACAGTTGCTGAAGGTATAGCTCGAATTGTAAGTAGATTCAAGACTTGAAGTAAGATATGAACCATGACGTCCAATCGAATCATTTCGACTGCTTCTGAAAATATCAAGTAGTGCTCATCAAAATGTTCCCCGTGAGTTAAAGATGTTGTAATTAAGATCGTCATGTTAAATTTTATGTTCTGCTTATATAATTAAGTTAAAAGCAACGCTTATGTCACAAGTGTCTGCTAGTATTTTTCGCTTGCATCTTGACATAAGTTTTGTAAAAACCAAAATACCGAAATACTGGTATGACATCGTATCGATCAAACAAAGGAGAGCATGGAAGCACTGCGATCATCGGTCGCGCTGTTACGATACGATCGATTATTGACGTTGTAGTTAAACCTAGGGCTCATACCAGTAATATAACGAAAAATATTTCGGTATCTTTATTGGTATGAATGTCTCATATCAGTATATTTATTTCGGTATTTTTATCAATATAGTCGCATATCGGTATTAAAATCGATTTTCCAAATAACGGTTAGGTCACGACAATATAAAAAGAAATATGTATCAGTATAATACCTAACAAAGCTGAGAATTGTCATAATAAATTCAGAATTTTTCCGCAGTCGTAGTCCAAAGTTAAATTGTTTCTTTTGACACCGGTCTATTGTATAACGGTGTCGTTACAAGGAAACCCAGATGTTTGATGAAACTTTGCATAAATCTCCAATACTAAACATACTATACCGGTTGAAATGACCGCATTTACATTTTCTATTTTGAAGTTGTTGAGGCTGTAAAGACTCTCTCGTGCCCATTTTCTACTTCAAGAGAGAAATTTACTTCTTTCATCCGAACTGTTTTTCTACGTAAGAATTTATAAATCGTAAACTACAAAGGTTACATAAAAACAGTGCAATTGAAATCTATATATAATTTTGAAGCCCACAAATGTCTGTGAAATATTTTCTTATCTTCATAAAAATGATCTTTGTTAAGTACTCTTCGCATAGATTTATTATACTCAAAAATACCGTGTGACATTTATTTGAACTATTTTTAGATATCATTTGTCATACAAACTAGGTTGAATCACACAAATTATTTCCTAAACATTCTGATCTCTTGTGAGTATTAATAAAATTAAAAAATTGTAATGGATGAGCATAAATTAATTTTTAAAAAAGAAATTTTAAAGAATTCCCGAGTGACTCTGTGACTCGGCTGTAGAAATGTTAATAGTATAACTACGATATACTTTTTTAATAGAGTCATTATAACTCAGTTTATTAATAATATAGGTATGATAATTTTTGATAATGATATAATTATGATACATTGTTTTAAAAAACTGCGCCGAATCGATTTTTATAATTCAAATATTCGCGAAGTTACGTGCACATGACTCCGGCCGACAATGTTGAAGTAAAACGATGGCCACGAACGAAATACATTTAAATTCTTAGGTGGGTCAAATCAACACCTGTGCAAAGTTTCATAAAGATTGGTGCTTATCAGTCACCGGATTGCCCTTGTAAGTCGGATCTTCCCTTGAACTGCGACCAGAGACCGATTTCCGCCGCGTTCCGGATCGACGCTCGTTTCTCATCGGCGTTGATCGATTCAGCTTCCGCCTTGCAGCGCCGCACCGGGCGGAACCGAAGCACGGAAAAGTTCGATTGGCCCTGGAGCACTGCCTCCGTCTACGAATAGAAACGGACCATTATCGGGCCGCTTACGCAATTAGCCGATGTCAGGCTGCGGCAGTCTTCTCATTGATTGATCGACCCCCGCGAGAGAAGGCCTAGGTCAAGGCTGCCAGGGTCAGGAAATAAGAGGGGTCGCGTGAACGCTGCAACTTATCGAGTCAAGGAACGACGCGGGACGGGAGGGGGGTGGGTGGCTGGGAACAGGGCTCGGGGAGCCGAGAGGGGAGCAAAGGAGGCTCAGCCATCCAGTATCTTGAAGAGGATAAAACGGGGTGCATTCGCACACTCGAACGAGGCAGGCATCGATTTCTCTTGATGTCACGCTGAGTTTTACCAGTTGTCGAACCGTCGCACCGAGCAACGAACTAAAGTGCCATATTTCGGTACTCTGAGACCCATACCTAACTATGACGAAGTTACGAATTTTATTCAACCCTCATTCGTTCCTGGCGTCAATTTTGCATTATTTTCAAGGTTCAGGGTATATTATACTGACATTTTTAGAAAAATTGTTTTCAGATATCATAACTGTAATTTTTTTGACATGAAGTATATGTATCTATTAAGATTAATGCAAAAAAACATGTAACATAAAAATGCAGCAATATTTGTTAGAAAAATAATTGTTACAATTGTTAAATTGCCACGCAGAAATTTCACGAGCAGAAGAAAACATATCGCTTCCTTTTCTTTTTATCGAAAAGTCTCTAAAAGCTATTAGATACAATTTCGAAAGACCTTTGAATGGAAACAATAACAAGTGAGAGAAAACTTAGCAAAAATAAAGGACTAAATGAATGCAGTACGCAAACGCAAATATAAATAGTGAACGTTGCAGCAAGTGTGAAAAAATGTTTGAACGGAACATCGTTTTATTCTATAAGAACATGTTTGTCATTTTTTCTAGTAAAATATTTAGTAAAAGAAATTGTTTGCCTGTTATTATATCGATTTTTACCATACCGCCAATTTAACACACGAGAATTGTTTCTGCATTGTTTCCCGGAAACGGGTAATGCAAAACAATTTTATTTATTCAGACCTTTTGACACGTAATAGTTTATTTGTTCCCCTATAATTTTGTACAGTTTTATTTATACCTATCCTCTGCTGCACTTATTTATTCATCCTAAACTAACTGGTATTCGATATATGCTGCACTTCCTCTGCATATGCATAGTAATTATACATATAAATTGTTTAAAAGTTAGATGACAAAGAAAAGATGTTGTCGCTTATACTCATCTTATGAGAATGTCAATATATTATCGAAGAGCTACTACATTCGTTAATAATGCCACTAGCAAAAGAATGTTTTCCAATAATCAATACAATAAGAGGTAAAGTAATTTGAAGAAGCCAACAATAAAGTTTAGTTAGTACCGAGTTGTCTTTTTATTGATTTCTATCCGATGAATTATAAATTTGATTTTCCTTAACAATGTTTATATGATTGGAACTACATAGGTACGTTAAGCTTGGTAAATAGCGATAAATAAATTAAGTTGCAGATGGATCACGGGTACGAATCTCACAGTGTATAAAGATATAATTATATCCACCGAGGGGGGCATAAGAAATAGAAACATCGATCTCGGGTATATATGAACAGGCAGAAGCAAAAAGGACATTAATAAATACTTATTTTACGCCAAGCAATTTCCTTAATAACCATAAACAGTGACGTTATCCGGGGAGCGCGATTGCCGCGGTATCGGTGAAGATGGTGCCGTAAAGTCTCGCGTAAAATTGAAAACTGTGACGATAATAACGAGCGTTCGCTGCATGAAATTATATAAAACACACGCGATAAAGCGAGCGAGGAAAACAAGAAAATAATTGTGGTGTAATGTTATTTACAATTACGAGCGAACGCCGAGGCTGCCGATACACGCTTCCCGCAAATCTAATCTGCGGCGTAATAAAAATTAATAGACCGTGGGCAGAACGGTAACAAATGAAAGAAAACAAGGGGGGCCGGCAATAATTATGTTAACAGATCCGCGAAGGCAAGGTGTATGGTCCGAAAGAAGCAACATTCCCCGTGTCAACTATTTTTCCGCAGATGAGACGCGCCACGCAGTGTTACAACAAAGCGCGATTGCGCAAATGTTTGCTCTCCGCCGGTGCCATTAGACGGCAATAAAGAGCTCCCGAGTGGAAAGAATTCGATCCCACGCGCGCCGAAACACGCCTGTAACATTTTCTTGTTGCGTAAACGTAGAAAACGCCCGTGGCCGCTCGTTTTCTCAGTAAACCGCCGCGGAAATCTCCAACGACGAATAATGCCCGTTTGTTTCGGCCCCTCAATGATCCAGGTGACCTTTTTCAAACAAGGATCGAGTGGGTTAGAATCATAGTGGCGTAAGTCACATTTTCGTAAATGTTAATTTACAGTGGTGTGGATAATTATAGATTCAAAGTATCTTCTACTGTAAGTTCGAATAGTGAAAAATATGAAAATTATTCCCAGAACTAGATAGATTTCTAAAATATATTTTTATATTCCATTATTTCTGACATAGAAATCTCTTGTATAAATATTACTTAAAATGTGAAAATTACTTCGAATTTATAATTATTCACACTAATGTATCTTTTAAAATGTGATCTATAACCAAAATATCGAAAAGACAAATGGAATATATTGTAAAGTTACTACAAATTAGCTGTAAATTATCTTGACTATTTTGAGCAGTGAACAGCTACACATGTCGCTAAACAATAGCTGTTTCACACAATGAGGAAAAGATGACTTGCATCACTGCAATGCTGTCCCGCTCAGTTGGTCATCGACTATCCACACGCAAGTCAGAACTATAGCATCGATGGCTAATCACCGTCGGCGCGCTTGCCATTTTTTAATAACACGTTGCAACGTACATTGCGTTGCATGCTAGCTACGCCCGCCAAGTTTAGTGTTCGCGCAATGCTCACGGTGAACGACAAATGCGGTGACACGATGCGACGGCCGTTGACATATCGTCACAGACTGATAGGTGTTGGCTATAACGTGTGCTTGCTATATTACTGCAAAGCTAATTGTCTCAGAGACTAATCGAGATTTCAATATGTTCTTTGCGAAAATGAAGTGATACAAGGGATGCGACATGAGAAACGCATGAGAAACAAATCTATGTTTTCGTTTATCGATGAAATGGCCTACTTCGAGATAAGTACGGTGACCTGGCGAAAGTTGAGAACGACCAATAATTTGCATAATTTTGAAATTGTCAACTGATTGCCAAATACAGGAATGATGAAGAAACTTTGCTGTGTCAGTTTGAAGTTGGGTGGAACGATTTCATCGAAATCGCTGACAGGGATTCGACACTGTTCTGATTGATAACAATTTATCGAAATTAAATTCGACCGATGGATGACCTGTATGAATTGACAAAAGTATTTAAATCATTACTATATTTTAAATTTAACTGTTATCGGTCGAAAGAGTTTCCAACGAAACCGTAATGCTTCATTGTTTATAATCTGATAATCGGGTATGCCGGGTATGGGTGTAGTACTACCCTTGCTAGAAAGGTGACATAATTTCTGTCAAAGGGCAAAGGAGTATTCCGCCCGCTCCGAGTGATTTGTACGACCGTAATAAACGTAATAACTTAGTCGATAATAATCAAAAATCTGTAATGAAAATAAAATAGAAGAGGCTAGGAGGAGACCACGGGGAGCGAGACAGTGACGGGATTCAGGAAGCGTTGTATTTTTACGGTGTATCGATCCTACACTTTTCTCTGTGCCTTGTTTCCGGCAAGGTATATGTAACTGCAAGTTCCAATAATTTTCGAAGTTCCTGAATTTTATTAATTTGTGTTAAATTAATCCCGCACTAGCCGTTGTTCGTAAGGCCACCTGTATTTGATTACCTCTTTTCAGTTTCCCAACTTGCAATGAACTAAAAACCAGAAGTGTAATTTCCGCGTTACATATCTCGTTCGAATGGTTTGTCAGCATTTATCGATGCGAAAAACATTTTTCATAGTCTCTCGGATAGTGAAATCAACACAGCAATCACTGTGCGTCGAACAGGACGTCCGTCAAAATCGACGTTTGCCACAATATCCGTTATTTCAATGCACTTGGCACTGCATTTTAAATTGACGAGAGCTGCTCGCAAAACGGACAGGCAAAACTTTGTTCTCGCTCTCTTAACCATGGAATTGTTTAGCGGGCAACTTCCGAAGGGAAAAACACGGTAACGGACACGAAAAAGATAAATAGAAAAGACGAGAGAGAGAGAAGAAGTCGGAGAGGATAGAAAGAATTCGATAGTCGTGACGGCGATGCGCGAGTAGCGCAAGTAGCGCGACAAGCGGTGTTACGCACTCGCAATAACAGCGTGCAATAACGGTAAGTTTATCGCCCGAAGGAACAAAAGAAACCAGCGAAAAAGGAAAGCGGAAGAAGAAAGGACGCGGCACAGCATTTCAGCGTTTTCAGCGTTTCTTCACGGCGATCTCCGGAGCAATCTAAATATTTATAATTCCCCAAAGCCTAACCCTTCCTGCCGGTTCGCGCTGTCATGAATTATTAATGTCATGCCGTGCTACCATATGCCGGTGCACGTTGCCGTGCATTCCTGATACGTGTACTTTGTCTCCGGAATGGAAGGATGGTCAGGGCCTCGCGTGCCCGACACCCGAAATAATTCAATAAAATCGAGATAAATCGAACCGGTTTTGTTGGCCGATCGTTTTGCTCGCGCGCGTTCGCAGATTTACGAAACTGAATGGAACGTTCGGAGCACGGATTAGAGCGCCCTTTATGTTTCGAGTTTGTAGTTTTCCTAGTTTTATCCTCTCAAATACTGACATTCAGTGGGTAAAATTTGAAAGCGATTGGACAACGGGAACCCGTTCTACAATTGAATGTTTGATTAGAAGACAATGCCTTGGATGAATAATGATGAGCTTTGTGTTACTTTTAAAAACATATACAAAGGCTACGAATTCGATTTACCACTAAATAGAGTGCATGATACACAATCTGAGACGGAGGAATAAATCGAAGTAGGATACATCAATCTCGATAAAATTTATTACAAACAAATCTCGTATTTCTTTATATCGAGCATTATTCACATTGCAAGTGTGAAGATATAAAACTTACTTTCTTCCCTATACTTTAAGAACTGTTTTCACCTTCTAGCCGTCTGTAGCTAGGAACTTGGATCACTTTTAGATCGTTCGGAAATGCTAAGAAATGCAAATTGATTTCTGGCGAAATTCGTAAAATTACAAGATTTTCAGGAGAGAAACTCATTTTTGTAAGGCGAACGATGAGAGTAGCTTAGCAGAATTACAAATACAAATTTAAATATGTTACGACAGACTTATCAATTTGCATCGATTTCAGCTAATTTTACTCGATCTTGCTAAAAGAAACTTTCCACAAGATGCATCAGCAGAGCTGCATAATACGCTAACGAAAATTTCCATAACGTTGCTTGATATACATGACTTTGGAAAAATTCTTCGGTGGCACAAGAATATTGTAAATCACAGCGAGTATATCGATTAGTAATTGTAACAATAGTTTATCATTTGCGACATCGGCGAGCTTTGAAATTGGAGAAATTAGATTCTTGAAAAATATTTTACAAACTGTTTGCTTTGCTAAAGATAAGTACGTCGAAAATTTGAAAATTCCGAAGATTTTAAACAAATGTAACGCTTTAATTGTAAAGCGAAAATATGGAAACAGATTATTCCTTTCGTTTAGAATAGAAATTATAAACATTAAGTGTACAAATTATGCACTGCAAAATAGAAACGAGTTTTCGAGTATACATGAATTTGTATTCATACAATTCTTTCGTTACATAATAAAATAGGAATGTTGTGCAGTTTGAAAATATTTATATTCGAAACTCTCGACTAAAGATATAGTGGTGACGGCCGGACTCTACGAGTGCACTTAAACGAGGCAAGCTAAAATAGACAACAATAGGCGTCATCAATGAAACTCACTGTACATTAAGATAACCAAGAAAACCCAACTCGACTGTGCTATTGAATAGCCGCAATCTGGCGCTGATACAGTTATCAACCCGCTTAATATCTTGCAGTTAAAGAAGCGAATTATGCAATGCTAATTAGTATCTACAAATTGGCGTTTTAATTATTCCCGATAAGGCGAGATACGCCAGCTCCGCTCGAGTTTCGATGCATGTTCCGATTCTGCGGCAGATGTCCGATAATTATTTGTATTAATGGACGTTTCGGCATCACCGTCACGGGTAATTACCGACAACGCCGCCGCGCCGAATGAAATTATCATCGATGACCGTGGAATCTCAGCGAGTTGTTGAGTTGGTCGTGATGCAACGAGAAAATCCAATTTCTCTGATCGCATATTTATAAACTGGCCGACTGATACGGAGAGGTTTCGACACGGTGCAACGTGTTGCGCTCGATCCGTGCACTCGTCGCCGTAACAGCACACCTTGAACGTCCACGATAGCACAATCAACGAGCCACGGAGCCGGACGGGCTGTAATTCGCCATCATTAAAACGAACGAAATTTTACAAATTACGATAGCGTGATCGCCTCGACCCAAAATTCAACGTGCGCGGCTCGACGCGTCGCGTCGGTGCCGATCGAACGTCGATGCAACGTTCAGCTGTGGGAACCTCGCTGCACTCGTCATTCCGCCCGGAGTCCGCCTCGAATTGAAATTAATTCGATCCCGCTGCATTTGCGTGCGGGCCATTACTTTGTTACAGGATGATTGAAAACTGCCGATCAAACGTGGAGCGGCAGCGATCGTGCAATTTCGTCTCCGCAATGACACTCGTGAATTCAAAAATTCGTGGCCACGTTCATTTCCGAAAAAAAACGGTGCCTCCCATCGTTACGCTGACTTATTCCTCCAATACGTAATTTAATCACGCTACCCTGCAATCGAAAGAACGACTACGAGGTATACATGTATGAACCTTGCGTCACGTACAAACTACAAACTTCAAAAATTACACATTCGAGGCAAGAAAAAAGTCAGTCAGGAGATATGCAAATAAAATTATGTGTTGCAGAGTATCATGGTTAAACGGAAACGTGTTAATTAGGAATGGTTTAGCGGCAATTGATATATGTTTGAACGGTCGTTAACACTAGAACTACCGACGATTGAGGTATACCTACTGCTACCGGAGGGGTCAAAATGACTTGTTTCTTAAATTACCAAGACATTTAAGAAAAGACAGCAATTTTTAGTATTTATATATTTTTTATTTTTATGGACAAAAATTGAATATAACCTGAATAATAATAGTAATAGAATAGCAAAAATGTATAAAATACTTATGCATAAAATGATCGACTGAAAGTAATCTGAGGAAACTTGCCTGCAATAAATACTGCAAGTAATGACCAAGTCAAACAGTGTAAGTCGTAGGAAAAACATTTTTTGGTTGTTGACATATCTTTGAGTTTGAAATATTTTCTTTTACGACTAAAGGTCGTGTCACAAGTAACGTGTCACAATAATTTCCACGATACAACAGAACAGTACCGAAAACCTATGTTCCGTGAGGGGGGGATCAAAATGACTAATCTCCGTATACGTAGGTATACTGCATACAAAACAACAAAATGATAAAAAAAAACATAACAGTTTTACAGAATTAATTATTTGTATATCTTAGAAAAAGTCGTGCAAAATTTTCTGAAACAAAGTGCAACTGAAATGAGTTGTTATTTAAAAACTGTCAAACAAGTCATTTTGACCGCCCCTGGTAATTCTAGTGTTAAGAAATCATTGGAGGAATCTAGAGCTATTCAATTCGCTGGCGCTCATTTCCGAATAGGCGTATTGCGAATAATTACAGCTCCAGCTGGGTTCCAAGAAGAATGCGCAATGAGCTCATATTGTGGGACGATGTGTGTACACAGGTTGCGCGAGTCGCACGAATCAGAAAAGCGATTATCAGCGATCTGATTAGCTGAATAATCAAAGCGGCTGCTCGGGAAGCGGGTGTGTAATCCAGTTTCCAAGAGCAGCCCCGTATATATCGTATGCGCGTGTATCCTGCGGACTCACCTGTGGATATTCGAACGAAAGGCGCGTCCGTGTATCGGCCGGTGGGATCGATTCGGCGATAACGGTGCACGACAAAAAGCTCGCTAAGTGCGAGGCGTCGTTACGCCTGCTCGGCTCGATGGTTAGCGCAAATTGCAAAAGAACCGAGCCGGCGTTACGACCTTGCGACACGCGAGAGAGAACCGACGATAATACTCGTCACGGGACACCGGAACGGCGAACGCTACGAGAACCGAGTCCACTGACTCGATCACCGCGAACCCGACACCGATCGACCGATTCTAATTAATCCCCTAACCGCGTTCGCTGTCGAACCAACAACTGTCGAAATTCCGCGAGATCCAGTGATTTATTTGACACATTGCATACCGATGCTTGTCCATCTTTATTGCACATTACAGCAGTCCTCAGCTGTAAAGGGCAAACGTGTTTTTGGTCTGATCACTCTAAATTGTGACACAAGGGAGATTATCCAAATCTCCAACTAGTTTAGAAAAACTAATCATTGGAAGTTATACACGGTGTCCGATCTCCTATTGACTAATACTCGTACAGCTGTAATTAGCTCGACTTTGATAATCATAAAAAAATGTAGAACAAAACTGTCACAAGTAACTCTGAAAATAGCTTTGGACGAACTTTTCTCGTGAATTTCGTTTACTTTTTTGGAATATATATGCAAGTTAGAATATTTATGCATGAATACCTTTCCCAAAATTACCCGATTCGTTCTGATTTTTATATACAGGATCTCCTAAAATTATGCTTTCTTTTACTTTTTCTTTCACAAAAATTCTATGAATCACCAACAGCTAAAATCCATGGTAACGATATTTTAGAAACCATAGGAAACATTTTTCTTTACAACTTTGCATATTTGCTTCCAAGACGAAGATTTAGGACCTAACGGAACCCGATAGTCAGTCTACACGCTGTAGTTTAATAAAGTAGTCGAAAGTTGTTCCAGTAAATAACGCTTTGTCGTTTACGAACCATTCGAATACATTGTGCGGTTTCACTACAATATTCTGAAAATTTTATGATATTATACCAACTGTTTACCAACCAATTATAAACTGACAGGTAGTGGAAGCTGCTGAAATTTCACCTCGAGTAACGTTTCACTTGGGCTTCCGAACAGTGTAGACTGCGGACGCATTTAATGAAAAAGCGTGAAATCATCAGATGACCGCAAAGTGTCAGCATTCGAAGAAATACGAACCATTAAAGTTCTATGCACGTCATTCAAAATTAGATCGGTAAGCACGATAGCGATCAAACCTTTTCTCCGTACTGCTAACAATGTATATATTTCCATTACTGGGAACACAAATTGCGATGATTCATTTGTCGTCGAATGAATCAGCGTATCCGAGCCATTCGATAAATGCTAGCAAGTCATCGGAAATAAATCGGAAATTATTTCCAGAAAATTTCAAATTAATCAGCCGTTAATTTATTGAAGTAGTAATCGATCACAAATTACTTTATTGGTATACTTTGAATCAATTTTTACGTAACGTTAAATTTTCAAGAGGTATATAAATATTATACTATATTATACTGATATATATAATACACTTTTTTATATTATATAATACATTTTCTTTTTATATTATATAATATACATTTAGTATCCATACCAAATCTACTAAAAATAAATGTCATTCACTTCTTTTCGTATCGAAATCTATAAAATCTTCTGTTATCAAAATTTCAAAATTGGAACTGATAATCTTAGTGTTAATAAAAATCTTATTCTATCAAAGGTTCTACCGTAAACGAAAACTGTACAGGATGTAAAAATATTGTACAAATATATCTTTCTTTATGGTTGGCTGATAAATTTGCTTATGGTTACTAATTCGAAAAAGTGTTATAAATATGAAACACAGTGTGCTTTCGGAACGCATTATTATAGTGTCCCGGGCGGTATCGAACGATTCGCAGCAGTCGTTCCACCCAAACACCGCAATGTTGTCTCGATCGTGCGGAGGATCTACTGGGATGGATCGCCGGTTATTGATCAGCAAGGCATGATTCGTGTAATGAAGAATCGATCAGAAACGGTAACCAGATTCCTAATAATTTACTTAACGACCTCGCCCTGTGCTTTCTGCCTGGCCCATATCGTACGTCGGAGAAACTCGATAATTCGTTGTTGCTTCGATTGCTCCTCGAGATCCCGGCGTTCGCGTAACACTTGTTGAACGCGGCCGATTTGATGTGTTTTACCGTCGCGAACCGATTTAGCGTGCCGCAATCTTTGGTCTTGCGACCGAGCCGTTATCGTTATGCCACCTCTCTAGTTGGTCACCAAACTTCACTATTATCTGCATCTGATAGCAGACACGGATGATTTTCATAGATCTCAATGAAACAGGAAAATTTCAATTAAGTGTCAGGAACTTGATAGTCAAATAATTATATTTATACTATGTATCAAATCAAAATACTGTTGCCTAAAAATATACAAAAGTTGTATTTTTTACATGTTAATTTAAAATGAAAATATATAACTATATCTAAAAGCATTATTCCGAACATTAATGTATTACGGATGTCCAACCGAAACCACCCGACATTTCCCGAGCCCGACCGAGTCCGATAAATCGGGTACCCGCACATCTCTAATTTCCGTACAATCTCTACACGAAATGTTATTATCAGTTAATACTGTCGTCGATTAAAGTCGTCGCCTGTTAAAGTTGGAGTTGTCGGTGAAGTCTGGAGTCGGTGAAATACTGTCGATGAAAACTGTGTCGAAAAAGTAGTTTGCGTCGGTGAAATCCACGAGACCCGTTAAATAAATAACGAAAACAAATGCTCGCAGATGTTTTTCTAGAAAGCGAAGTTTATCGCCCAAGCCCTTCCTGCATCCGATAGTAGAAATCCGTGGCCTTATCGTCGCAAAGTTACAGTCGCATCAACACCGGGGGAATCGTGTAAGCACGTTGCCGCAGAAATTTACGGCGCGTCCTAACGTATCTGCCTTCTTCCCACTTTTCATTAACCCGAAATTACATTCGCGGTCGCTGAGCTAAACATACGGTATCCTCGCACGCAATACTTGTTGAGTGTTGTGTATTCCCATGTCGAGGGACGACGGTGTGCAGGGGGGCAGGGATGAGCGGGACGAGGGGGAAAGGCAGAATTTCACGGATTTAACGTCGCTGACCACCGAGGCTTGCCGGGACGTGCGGTAAATGCAGCGGGCGTCGCTCGAACGAGCCCGGCATAAGAAGAGGAACGGGACCCAAAAATAATGTACTTAATATCGGCCGTCTTCCATTTTCCAGCCCTTCGCGACCAACCGTACGAATGTACAGATACTAATGGACCGTACAGCATCGTAACCATAAGGTGTCCAAGTTGCATGTACTCGGTGACCGAGAAGTGATAGCCATCATATGGGACTGGGAATAATTCTCCGAAACGTGATCGATGTACGTTATCAAAAGCAAAATCGTTTGCGCTAGTGTATGGGCCCCAATTACCAAAGTTGTCCGGAATACCGTTACTTTTATTTATTACAACGATATAAATATATATATACAGGGTGTATCAAAATTATTATAACTCACAGAAATGAGGGGTTCCTGAGGTTATATAAATATATATTACATTATATTATGTTAACAGAATAAAACCATTCAAATACACCAGCAGCTGACTGTAAATTCTAAGAAAATTATTAGTAGATTATGTAAAAAATTCCTTATTATCAGTAGGATCCAACAGTGTTTTTTCCCTCATACGTTCTTGCAAACGCGATTGATCTGTTTAAAGTGCATTGTATCATCATCTGATACAAACATGCTTTCTTATATTACTTAAGGTATATCTGATAAAAGCTTTCAATTTAGCTCTAATTGTATGACTAGATTGTACATTTTTGTACAGTGATGATATTTTTAATGGAGTCACAGCGTGATAAGCCGAATTACGGTATTTGTTGTGAAATATGTCTTAAAAAGTGATGTCACGGTGTATGACGCGTTTTGATGTATAAGGAAGTTAGCACAATCTTCTCACGATTCTTTGCGAAAGTCCATTTAATGTACTGTAGAGAATCAAGCCACGCGCAAACGATCGCTACTTTCTGAACACTCTGTAGAAACACTTGTTCAACGTTGGCTCGTTGTTAGCCGGGCCGGAGCGAAACCAGCGTCAGCGATCCGTCTCATCGCATCGTAAACACACCTCCAATTTTAATATCAACTGTACAGAATGTCGCGTCGTAAAGGAAAATCATTCGGGTAGCTAGAAACTCGTGATACTTATAGTATTCTATGTATAAGGATGGCCGAGCTGGACGACGTGATACCAAGAAACTGGCTTGGGTCTAAGTATCACGGTTTTATAGAAGACGCAGGTCCTCCTGATTTAAATTATAGAAGGAAATGTTATTTCACACCCAATAATTCTAGTGCTTTTATTTTTTAATATAACGGAAACGAAAGTTTTTAAAGTGTCGTTAGACTCACTTCGAAATAATTATTGGACTGCAAATCATTGTGTGTTTATGGCCTATAAACGTATTTATGTGTTCAATAAAATTCAATGCAGCCTCCTTGCATTTACGATTCACCGATACCTGTAATAGAGGAAATCAGAAGCCCTACTTTTGTTTAACGAACTACCAGGTGCTGGAATGAACTGGTTTGTGCCAGGTTATAAAAATAACACATCTGCGTTTATTCAAGCGAAACCTTTTTTTCCAATTCTACAGCATACGATTATCCTCGTGTCAAAATAGATTTGAATAGATTAAAATTTTAACATCGCCATCTTTAATAGTATACAATTTTACGAATCGAATTGCACACTTCCTTGCAATAACGTGTAACAATCCAAAACGTAAAATTGCCATCTCCGTGTTTAAAATTCTTCAAAGGTGTGATTACCTTTTATACGTATTTTACACCCAGCCATAAAAGATAAAACTATTAGATTCTTCCGCAAGAAGAAACCATCACGACACGAACATTTTAGTTATTCGTTAACGATATTATTTTATTGTTTACCTACCACCTATCCAGAATTCTGTCACGTGAAAAAACCGTGCGGATGCTTACAAATGAAGACATAACCACGATCCGCTCTCGTTACGCACATCTCGACGAACCAAACAGGGGTAATACATAATATTGCTGGCTGTTGTAAATCGCCAGATAAAACCGTTCCAATGATTCGTCTCTATATAAAAAAACAGTGCTTGCAACAACACTGATTTGAAAACAGAGCTATTCTAAAAAAGAAACCTGAAAATTTTTCAAGAATGTTTCTTGACTTATCAACGAACTTTTTTTAAATCTAAAAATGTAATGCATTCTAACCAAAAGGAAAATATTCGACACATCTTCTGAACAATCATGCAAGAAAAATTTTCTCCTTGTTCCATTTTTCAAATAATTGCTGCTCAATGCTGTTAACATAATATCATTTACGCTCACGTCTATGTATTACTGAAATTCTACAGAAAAAGCTAACGTTCGTACGATGAATCGTTTAGCTTGTACACACTTAATATGTTTGAGCTGCGATGATAGGTAAAGTCTTTGTTTGAGATCTCTGCTATCTGTCTGCATTCAGTATGGAAACCATTGTTGGATACTGCATAGTGAGATCATCGATGCATATTTTTTCCCATTCAGACGATATATTCTAATCTTGTTACACCTTGCTTTGGCACAGAAAGGAACAGTGTGATTGCATAGCTGAATCAATCAATCATCGTTTATCAGCTTACTGAGCATAAAATTTGCATTCATTCTTCGTTCTCGAACTGGTGAAAGAACAGAAGGGTATAAATTATCCAGAAAGGCACATATACAGTGCAATGTTAAATCAAACGTTAGGTTTTGGACCTGAAAATTGATAACTTTTAAATTAAAAAAACGCTTCGATTTTCGAAAAGAACTACTTATATTATTTTGATAGAAATTTGACTTCAAAGCATGGCTTTGATCACGATGACTAGTTAATATTATTTCATAGAAAGAAAGTTGGCAAATTATAATATTAATAGGACACAGAATATATTGCGTAGTCAGAAAATGATTTTCGAATCATTTCGTGTTTCTGTTAGTGGGAAAGCTGTATCAAGGTGTCACTGTATTCTGGGATCCCCGGATCACTACTGTACGCCGCGGGGTTCGATTCCTTGCGTGCAACACTTGTTGAATGTCTCCTTCGGAATCAGACGAAATTTCACGGATCGAACAGCACTGACCGGTCTAACGTCGGCTCTGTTACCAGCGAAACGTCCGCGGCATAACAACCGAGAGGATAGATAATAGTGCAATACGCGGTGAGAGGGACGAGGCGGAAACGAGGCTACTCCACTCGAGATAGCCGGGTAGAGGGAGACGGAATACGACCCTGATTGCCAAGGAGAAATCTGCACCGTGATCTCGCGCGAGCTACGAGCGTGGAATAACGTGTCTTCGTCCCAAGCGAACAGTTTCAGAGGCAGCGAACGAGAAAAAAGCATCGAACCAAACGAATAGAAACTGAATGTCGCCGCTCCATGCGATTCGTTATCGCTTAACGCTTTGTACACTCCGCGAAAATCGTACAGAATTATTATACGAAATATCCTGCTGTAATAACATGCTTGAACATCATTCAAATTATTTGAAAAATAATTGTTGACCTAACATATTATCCGGTTAGATTTTATTTCGAATAATTATATATTGTAATAGTGGAACATACAAATCATTTTTTTCTACATTTGAGATATATTTAAAAGAATTTTACATTCTATTTATTATTTGAACAAATACTTTTTCGAATACAGTCTCAAATAATTAATCTTTCCATCATACCAACACGACGCAACCCTAATATTTCAATAAAAAAGGAAAATAGCAAAAGATTAATCATTGCCGTGTATGTTCCTATTTATATCGAAGGAGTTCCGTTCGAAACATTTTTTGTAGATGTATTTGCAAGAAACATTAAGATAAAAGAGTTTAATAATTCATAATGTGTATTATGTCGAAGACAAAACAAGAAGTATAAATCTGCAGTGTTTGATAAAAAGAAATTGTAAAATCATTATCCTTAAGAATACATTTTTCGAGGTACTTTTTTAGTTGAAACATTCAAATTTTTCAAATGAAATTAAACATGCATATTAACAAAAATAAAAAAATCAGCTGATCTATTAAAATTCTACGTTTGGCACAAGATATTTTCTGATCGATGTAAGAAATCGTTTCCTATTTCAGATTTCTGTAAAATAATTCATGAAAATGAGAATTTGCATGGAGACCCGCGACCTGTATATTAGAAAACACTCGGTAGTGTTAAGTAAAATTCGCCGTCGAAAGTGCGGGTTCCGCCAATTCATCGGATTCGTTTCGTGTAAGGAGAATAGGACGGTCCCTAGGCAGCCGTAAGGCGCAAACAACCAGCTGTATTATCGTTCCAGCTAACACTGTCACGGATAAGCCTCGGGAAATATTTACTGACGAAACTGACATACCCTTTGTCAATGGAGGGGCCTGGCCGAGCCTCGGGAGGACACGGCTATACCATTGTTAGCCGAAGAAAGATTATCACCGTGATCCGTTCTTTGTTCGAACTCGGCCGGTTTATGAACCCAGCATCACAGGAAGGATTGAACGGCGCGAGCCTCAGATTCAAGATTAAAAAACAAACGGGCCTAGCCCCCGTTAACACCGGTGGCTACACAGATGCTATACGGATGCCAAACGCGACCGAAAAGATAAAAACTTACCAACGCACATTAATAAAGTGTATCGTCCAGCTCGAGCTTGCCAATTGAAATGAAATGTCATCTATCGACAATCTTTTAATAGTCTTTTCAAATTCCTTAAAAAATATTTCAAAAGCAATTTCCTTCACAATTCAAGACATTACTTTGATTAATATTAGCTAGCAACTACTTCTGAAATTATTATTTAATAAAAATTATTGAGCTCCTGTTGCAGACCAGCCTGTCATTGAAAATCTTATTGGCAGGCTTCCGGTAAATGAAGTGGTAAAAGTATAATAAAACAGTCAGTTAGATTGGCGCGCTGTCGTTCGCGAACTAGGTTGCCAGGTTTGGATGCGAGATTCCAGATTGGTAGAGTGGGGGCAAATAATATGATGAGCCGACACCCACTGCCTCGTCTCGTGCGGCGGAATCGGAGTCACTCCGAATCACTTGGCCAGCTAAAGGGTGTCCTCATTGTATTTTGGTTCATTACCGTGTTCGCGTCACATCACCTCGCGCCCATAGGTTACAAATCGCAGCTAAGAAATGCGATACAATAGAGACACCCTTTAACTTTTCGAGTGTCTCCGACTGTGCCTCACGCGGCGAAGTAGAGATGGTCGCTTGCCATATCACCTGCCACCTCTCTACCAAACTGGAAATTCGCACCCAAACCTGGCAACCAGGTACAAGAATCACGCGCTGCAGTAAAATTTTATAACTCGCGCTACTATGAAAGCTTCAGAACAAAATTTACGTGGTATTAAAAAAGCCATTTGCAGATGCTGCAGAGAAATTTTCAAGTAAATCCGTGCTTTCCCCTCGGGCTATTTCGAAGTTTGAAAGTTAGGGATATCGTTTATATTTAGACTACCGGTTTTCATGTTAACATTTGTAATACCACCTTGGATGCGATTTTTAAAAGGAAGTTATTTCCCAATCGTTTTATAGTTGAGAAAATTTAATCACTTTCGAGTTCTGTAGGTCTACATTTTATAAAAATCCTACAATACGTACACTTATCGAAAAATTTAAGAAACTTTACTAACTTTGTTAACATTTGTTTTATTTAGTGCATACGATAAATAAAAAAAAATTAAAATTAAAAGTTAAAACATTATTCAAAAATAAAATCGGCATTTCCGTTGACAGAATACAGATTTTTATCTTGCATTAAAAAGGTTTTCTACACCTAAAATAAGCATTCGAGTAGCATACTACTTCACACGTGTTGGCAAGTGTGTGTGCATGTAGAAGTAAAAGTATGCGATCACTTTCTGTGGAATACTCGATAAGTTAAATAATCTTTAGAACTGTTAAATAGGAAGAAGGATTAATATTAGGGCACGCATTTTTAAACGTGTATTAAAAAATTGGAAATTCATGTTTCTAATACACGTGTACAAAAATATTTAAAAAAAATATTTTGTTAATGAACAAATTTTATTCGAAGATCACAAATAAATCTTCGAAGAACCTTTGTCAGTTCCAATAAACGCGTTGCCGAGTTCCAAACGCCAAAGACCCAGCGACCGACCAACGACATGCAATTGTAAGCGGATGAGGAATCACGCACAAATGAATATTTAGACTTTTACATTTTTTCAATATACTTTCATAAAAGTACTAGGAATGAGTTGTTCCCGACGAAAATGAATCCAAACACGACATCATTCGGACTTTCTTCAAGGATATTATAATTTTTTCATAATATTACGTACAAATAAAAAATGTTCCATTACATAAAAGTTCCTCAACTGCTAGAAGTATTATCAGAAAAAAACGCACCGGTTAAAGTTCGGAACTATTAATTACACGTGTACTTAAATCACGTGAAATAGGGATCTCTAATAAATATGTAGCCGATCATCTGTTTCATATTCTACAAATAGCATTTCAGTGAATGCAAGCGGTTAACACAGTTTTAATTCGGTTCAAAGTCATTTCAGAGCCCAGACCTCGGTAACAATTAATTCACGGAATCTATAACGACATCGAGCACGCCGAAGAAGCGTTGCTCTTGGTTTTTGCTTGATCGAAAACACGATAGAGCCTCATAGAACGGTTTCAGAAATGCCCAAGCAACTAGCCGCGTTTTGTCCGGCGCAAGTTGTAATTCTCCTTGGCAAGTTCCAATTCCGCCGCGGAAAAAAAATCTCGCAAAATCGACTGTAACAGTGCAGCCTTCGTCGAGACAATTACCCACACGCTCCCATCTACATTCCATTCCCAGTAAAGTCAAGTCTTCAGCAAGCCGCGGTCGGACAAAAAGTTCAGGCGTCTTTCCGAGCGATTCAAGGCGACTCTGTTGCATTAATTCGCGATATCGCGTAATTGAGGCACGGCACGCCAACCAGCGTTGCACGCTCGATGACGGAAAGTCGGGCTCCATCCGAATTCGAGCCGGGACGCTCGCCAGTGAGCATTCGAAATAAATCTTGATAGGCCGCGGCGGCTGCGTCACTTAATTCTAGATAATTATCGGTGACATTAAACCGCTGCTGCGTCCCGAGCAGAATCGGTTACGTAATATCCGTAAATTGTGCCAAAACAGCCGCGGCGATTCTTCTGACTCATGAGCGTCACTGACCAGCAACGCCAACTCGACCCGTGTTCATCGGCAGACTAAAGCTTCACTCTGATTATCTATAGTGTACCGATATCTTGCTGGCACTTAACGATATGTCGATGATATCGTTAAAATATTGATGCAAATGAAGAGATTGATCATACAAGTTTGATCATGTTAGATACTTGACAGATTAAATGTTATCATCAAAAATATCTGCTCATTTTAATCAATATACAGTGTTGTACGAAAGATTGAATGAACGAATAAATTAGAACAGATTCCGGACTTCCAAAATGTTCAAGTTTAGGTGAGAGATCTGAATCGTTAGTCTAAGATCCTTAGACCCTCTTGAACTTTATTAAATAGACAATAAATCTTCGTATTGGGGTTTATGTACTACTTCAGGCGAATTTGTAGATGTGAACAAAAATCAAGTCATTTATAGAAAAAAAAAGTAGAGTACAAGAAACAAATGTAAAATCATTTGATCAAACAATAAACTCAATCGATTTGCTTTATTTCAATCACCTAAATTTCAGAGCTTCTAAAGCTATCAAAGAGTATCGGTATTCACACGTTTAATTGCAAATCGATGAACAGATGGTTTTTTTAAATTTATGTAAACGCTCCAATTATTAGTGATTATGCAAAATATACCATGATGAAGAATCAAAGAAACACGGACGTCAAATCGGCCCGTAACATTCTTTGCATACGCTGCCACTAAAATTATCGAAATTGCCCTACCCTGCAACTGCTGGCGAGTTGTTAGCGAGCTTCAGTGTGAACAAAGTTGTACAGCTCCCGAGAAGCTTACGAAGATCTCGCGAACAGCTCTAGCCAGTGCAGTCCAGCATAAGTGGTCGAGCAGAGTCGCAACACGTATGAGGGAACTGACGAACGTGCTCGGAGACGAGACATTGGTCACGCACTCGACCGGAGTGTATCGGGGTCCGTATGGAATCCTAGCCTCCCGCGCAGGAACACCTGGCCGTAAGCGTCACGGTTAATTTGCACTTTCTATGAATTTTAATCAGCCCGCGAGCAGAGGAGGATCCGGAGACAATAGCACGTACACACTCCAGGCGATTATCGAGCGGCTGTCTGATGTGCAACTACCATCGACGATGCATCTCGTTGAACATCGCATAGAACCGATACGTACATTACGTACTTCGGAAACAAAGAAACGCATTATTCCCTTAGGATTAGTTCGCCTTGTAAAAGTAATAAAGATTTGTTTTCTTCGTAATTCAAAAAATAGGAATTGCACAAACATACAAATGGAAGAAATGAATTTCTAAAATGAAACTTAGTTTTTACGATACCTATACAATTAACGAAATCTATCTAAAATACAATTCGAATAAATTCGTTCACCATTTCGGAGGCATTCGTAATTCAGCTGCATTGTATTCTTTTATAATGAAATCGTTCTGTAGTCATAATATAGGTGTAATTCATGTTAATTTTGTGAAACACAGGTCCGCTAACGATTTCACAGTTAATGCGGTCACAGTAAAATAAATTATAAAAAAATTATTAATTAAAATTGTTGGTCTCTAAAAGAGACCTCAAGAGGTTAGGACAATTTTCTCAAAAATGAAAACATTCGATCGTCAATGCTTAGAACATATACTCATTCTAGTTTCAAGCATTTGCCATTTCGCATTAAAGCGATGCCATTAAAACCGTAAATACATAGTATTTAAAACAAAATTAACGCTGCTTTTTTATAGTACACATCATTGTAAAATAAGTCATAAAAGCTTAAAATCAATACAAATTCTCTACTTCTTTTCTATTGTTTTAAAATATGAATATTTTTTAAACACGACAAAAAGTCTCAACCCCTTAAATATCTGAAAGTAGGCTATCAATTCAGCTCGACTATAAATAAACCAACGAAAGAAATATCCCGGAACATCTATCTGTCCGATGTTTTCATAACTTAAATTGCAGCTGCGACAAAACTTATCGATATTCTTGAAACAAAACTTCGTCTCACATTAGACAACTTTATCGCATCTTGAAGAAGAAAAGAAGGACCTAACAGCCGATATACAATGAAAACAAGTTCGAACCGGGTGCGCCGGTCGTTGATCGAGAAAAAGGGTGATCGTCGTGTGCGTCGTATCAGGTACGCCAACACGGATTAACAGGAGCCTAAAAGAGCGAAGATACGATGAGCGGACGCAATCAACGCCGACGAAGACTGGGACGAGTAGAAACAGCAATATTTTGTTAGGCGTAAACCCTGTAAACGCCGGGCAACCTTTTGGAGAAGCCGGTGAAAAAGAAAACGGCTCGAGGAGGACGCACGCGGAACAACGCACTCACGGGGAGCGAGCAACGGTGTATGGTGCAACGGGCGTACATGCGGGCGTGCACGCGTGCATATCAATTCCGCGCGGAGGAGTCGCCAAGATCTCATGTAAATCATCGGGACAAGATGGCTCCTCCCTATTTGCTTGGCGTTGTGTGCACACAGAACGGGCCGTTGTAATGCTCGAAGCATGTTTTTAAAGTGAAAATGTAGTAGGCAGCGCGCAGTCCGCGCGATAGCTCTCGCGACGTTACGCGCGCGGACAGTGCGTCATCTTGTACGGGGTGTCTCACCTGACACCACCACCTTTAGCTTTATCAGTCCTGATTAGTATAGATATTAGTCGTGTCATGTAGCATAATTTCTGAAAGTATCATGTAGATGAATAATAACGATATATTAAACGTCCTGTAATTTATCCCATTGAATTCATCTTGTTTACGTTTAAATACAATACAATGGTCCATATCAAGTACATAATTCTGTTATCTTCAGAATGATTCATGATGCTCATTTGCAATACCCAATTCAAATCACTTCTTCCCTATGTTCTCCAACTGTTTTAAATTTTTCAATAATATTATATGCAACTTGATAATATACAATGCTGACACCTACATATAGTAACGCAAATAACACTTATACGCTCAAGGGTACGGTTAGGTGTAAATATCGGGTCGGTACAAATGTGGTGACTTTTCTTACTCGAACTTTTCGAGTTATCGAATGAATAATACAATTTGCTGTATTACAATTTGCATAGTAGAGCATAGGTCACTTTGTTTTGGAACTACATACCTCGAGGCCTGTTTGAGCAGTTGTATTTTTATAAGAATTTATGTATTAATTGGCGTAATAATTTCTTGCAATCTGGGATAAGACGAAACGAGATCTTTATCCTATTATATAAACATCTCAAGGAAAGTGTGTTGTAAATACTTGAATTTATAACGTATTGTAACAATTATGTCTAATAAACTATTTCTTATCTTGAAACATATGAAAATTAATATTAATTCATTAAACACTATTCTTTTAATTCACGAATTATGATAAAATTAGGCAATTTCTTCAGTGGAAGATAATCTCTACAAAATCGATTTTAAGTAATCATCGGCGTGAGAAAATTAATCATTAGATGTGAATAGATGTGGACTCAAAACAAAATGAAAATGTTTTACATCAATGATAAAAAAGAAGTGAAGTAGATATTTCCCTTGAATAATTAAAATATCAATTAAAGAAATAAAATGCGAAATGAAAACAATGAATCATATAGTTAAAGGCTTGAAAATCTTCTGCTGTTTTATGTTTCGCCTGCTTATCTTCAAGATAGATATATAAAATCAGAAATGCATTTATCATTATTATGTCACTAAATCCTTCGATTAGGTCCACTGTGAACTGAACGATAATGCTTGCATCACATTCGCTTGGAATACACTGGCTTGAACTATACTCGCTTACAGTACAAGGTATGTCTCGTCATGACTCATGACGAACAACTATTTATCGCTGAATCGCGAATAACTAGGGAGAACGAGAGGGATGGGGAGAGAACGAGAAAGATGAAGAGAGAAAGGGGGAGATGGAGAGAGAATGAGGGAGATATAGAGAGAACGAAAGAGATGGAGAGACAGAGACCGATTACACACGGTCTGCAAGGTCCAGTCGGTGAAAATCCATTTTTTCCTCCCGTTTCTCTTTCTTTTCACCGCGAAACAGACGCCGAACGTCTGCACCGCTTCCTTGACATTATTTTTCTGTCGTGCTTCGCGAAACACCACCGTTAGATACGTCTGACAAGGGGAGGTCGCGACTCTTCGACTTTCCAACGTGCTCAAACTTTAATAGTAAGGACCGATGAATAATAAACCAACTGGAAACACGATACAACAATCATTAGAGGAAAGAGAAAAGCGCGAAAGGGCACTTGAAAGGTAACACTAAAATTCGAAAAATACTATTGAATGAAAAAATGAAATTATTGTTATTATTATTATATTTAATAGATTGTAAATAATCTATCGGTATTAATAACTTTCTACCATCTTTCTATTGTTTTAAATTTCACATATCCAAAAGTTTGTCATAAAACCATAAAAATCTGTTCAATTATTCCGTATTTAATAAAGAAAAAATGAACACGTTGCGCCAAGTCCACATTAGGTCGAACAATTTGCGAACGAAATTATTATCATCTTCGCATTGGAGTCTGCGAATAGCTTGCAAATTGCTCGCGAACAATTACATGCTTGTTCGCTTCAAATTCATGGTTAGTTAAAACCCGTTAAATTGTTACAAAAGCATCCAGACACGTTAAGAACTCGCAAGCAGTCCCTTTGATGTACCGCTTCCTGAGTGAACAGTGTTCGCGAAAGTGTCCACACTGCAAACGTGTACGGCTCGCGCGAGGTGTTCGCATACAACATTGTGGACCCTGAAATAGGAGAACGCGAAATAGCGAAACCTTCCGAAGGTGTAACGCACCGTGTGGCACAGCGTAATTTGATACAACATCTAGATCAGCTAAAATCGTCCAATCTCTACTGCCTTTTAAGTTCACGTCGGATCAAGTGTTTTATAAATATAGATTACTGCAGCCTGATAATACGAATTTACTGTAAATAGCGACGCGTGGGTTGTTTGAAAGCGTAGCACGACCAAAAACCAATACTACTTTTCCAACGTGTTAATATTATCATCATCATCCACGTGTTAGTGTTGTCCGTTAAAGGTAGGATAGCCCGAAACCGTATTAGAAAATCGACGATACGTGCGAACCAACACACCGCCGTTCTTATCTCTTACCGATATCTGAGAACGATTCTTTACATTCTCTTATCGACCCCGAGTAATGTTAAATATTTTACATGTTCGACAATTTGTTTGAGTGGAAACATTCATGAGCATGTGTATGCACGATATCATCTCATCGGTGCGATTAATCAAACAACGTGATCCAATTTGTTCCAACAATTCCGAACGGTTTAGCTACCGATGTTCTGTACAGATTGAGCGTTGTTACAAGATCCAGCGCTAAATGGATTGCTATTCACAGGTAATAACCTCATTTCACGAACGTCTACACTTGTTCCAGATGAGGAACAATAATGCCATTTTCACAGAATATTTTTCCCATGCAGGACGATATTCGAATGCGAACGAATTGTAGATGATCCCATTGAAAGTCCCGCTCCGATTTAGTTTTAACTGTCAGCTGTCCAGACGGATTCTCGTACGATGTATGAGATATTTGCTATTACTGGCACAATACACGCTATCGATTCAAACTTCTGGACACACTTTATAAATCGGTGGAAATGTCGATGCTTGTTACATCGGCGAAGTTAGGTAACTAGAAATAATTTATTTAGCTGTTTTTGCTTTGTAACAATAGCGGGAATAGTATTATTATACTTCGTACGATTTCTATTACAATATAAACTTGAATAAAGAAGTTTATCGTTTTATACATTTCCCAGAAGAACATTTTTATTCTTGTTATTTTTAAGGTAAACGTTTCTTAATGTATGATATCATCATTTGTCCTAACGAGAATTGATCCTTTCATCTTGTAGAAATATCAGCGAGAATTTTAGTATTTCAGACTCGTTATCAGATCTCTCATTAGATCACCATATTATTTCCTAAACTCTCAAATGATTGTAAAACAAAACAATACATCGTTAAAAATAATTATACAAAAATAATACGTTATTTAAAATAATATTTTAAATAATGTTATTTCGAGAGTGTTCACTGACATGAAAATAATTATGAAATAAAATAATATGTTGCTTGAAATAATATTTCAAATAAACGTGACCGAGTCTGTAATGATAGACTCATTTTACCAAAAAAATATGCTTGTGTCACGGCAACGTCAAAAATGATAAAAAAAAAACGAAAAAGCCGCTCACACGAAGTGACTGCGAACAGCCGATCGATTTCGGATAATTCGTAATCAAGCTCGAATTATCGAAGTCTCCAATTACCATGATTTCGGCGTGTCCTTGTCCAACACATCCGGTTATCGGAGGACCCGTGTCGACTTTTAATTACGCGTCGATTTTGTTCCCTCTCGCTTTCGTTTCGGTCCCACGACATTAAGTAACTAACGATCCTGCGGGAGCCCAAAGGATCGAATCGAAGCCAGCCATGCCGAAACTTTGCCCAGACTCCTCGAGGCACCCCTTTTTCGTCTAGCTGAGTCAAATCGACCGAACATGTTCATCGGCCCCTGTAATCGAAACACGAATCTTCCGGTCCCCGCAGGTGAAACGCGCGTTACAGAATTTTTAGAGCCACCGGACTGGTCAGTCGTCCAGAAAGCCGTGATTAATTCGATCCGCTTCGATCCTGTCACCAAATTTGCCAGCAACCCGAACGTCACATTTCCACCGTGCTGATAGATACAAACTTTGAACGTTTTCGATTCCCGGAGACAGCCCTTCGCCATTAGTATTTTTTTTTCTGCTTAGAATTGTGTAATACCAATCGTATTAATTCGAGAGCCCCGACATTCAATTTCATTCATAATCTTGACACTCGATCTAGTAAGTCAACCTGACCGGTTTCAAATGTTTCATTTTAAAATTACGGAAATTATAAAGAATCTCTCAAAGAAAATTATCCGATCGATATCTCAATGCTAACAACAATATAAACTTCAGTATTGAACAGATATCTGAGAAACTACGGAAGATAGTAAAACAATGTTATTACAACAGTTGTCCTCTATTCTAATGCAGCTTATACGATAAGGAAAAACGTATAGGCTATTAGCGGTAGCTAATATCGCATGCGGTCTAATAACGACATTGCATAGTAAACGTTACCATTGGCAGGAGTAAGTAGGACAAAACAGTGCAAAAAGACGAAAGTGACAAGACAAAAGTTCAAGTATGTTAACTGTGAACGACCCTTAGCCGCTTCTCCGTAGATCCGTGAGATGTATTTGTGGACTCCACCTTAAACTGAGCCACATGGCTGTACGCATATACTTTCTAATTATATAGTATCTAGCCGGCATCAGCTGTGCTCGTTGCTTGACCGAGAAACTCGCGAGGACATCGAGGAAGGCGGATGGAACCGAGGGAAATGCGATTCGCAAATATCCCGGGGACTAATGAAAAATCTTTACGCACGTGTATTTGATTTTAGTTATCGCGAAATCTCCGCTGAATTCAAACCGTTGTAGCACCAGGGTCGCGTTCATGTTTTTAATTCTGATTTCTAAATTTAAACGATTCTAATGAATAAAATGTAAACGCAAACTCAATTGAATTAGTGTTAGTTAAATAAAAATGAATTCATATTGTCGTAACATTCTCCTAAGTTATTTATACAAATTATTATTTACTTGGCTTTCGAGAGTTTCGAACTAAAAACATGGCACGAAGTTTGAGTTTCGAACTTTTAGAGTTTCGAGGGGTTTCGAGTGCCTCAGCTTTGATTATTTATATGAAAAAATTAATCACTAAACTGTGGACCTTGATGCAAAATAAAAATGTCTTGCATCAACTATGAGAAAAGAAAGGAGCGGGGGGGAGGGGGGAGGGGGGTAAATCGCTTGGAACGTTCACATCTAAAAAAAACGAAGTCTCGAAAAGAAAGCGAGCCGTGCGGTGGATAATAGCGTGAAAGTTAGTATGGTCGGCCCGATGAAACCGCGGCCCGGCGATGTTTGCAAAAAGGATGATAGATACGAGCGTAGAATGCGATTGCGCGAGACTAGCAGCGTGCAATAGCAGCTCGCTGTTCACCGGCTACGCATGCAGCTTCTGTTCGCCACGCGAACATCCGATGCACTTTCCTATTTTTGCGCCGAGCGGTGACCGGCTGATTTCGATAACGGTACACGCAATTATTCCATCAACATTGTTATCCATCTGGCCGAGCTACCCGCGAAGACAGGCAAATTGGGTTCCACGGGACGGACAATCCGCGGGCGAGCTCCCCTTTTTCTCTTTCTAGACGTTCTCTTTGCCTGCAGGCTGAATTATCCTGCTATCGGTAATAAAGAACCGAACGTGCTACATACTTCGGCACAGAGTGTACTGCCAATTTAAATCCAGTGAAATTTAGTCACACCTTGACTGCCGATTCCGCAGCATCAATACTTATATACTTAACCCTTTGTCGTGCCACTTTCGTCACAGTTGCGCATTAGAACTGTTAAAATTGCAATAATTTCGCAGACGGAAAAGAAAATGTATATTTAGTTTAATGTGATAGTGTTGATAATTTTAGCAAGAAAACGAAATTGTATTCCGACTTGAAAGAACAGAATAACATTGATAATCAACAGATTATTGCCAGAAATCTCATTGCGGCACGACAAGGGATTAAATGAAATTAAATAAAATTGAAGTAGAAGTGTCTAGTGGTCTAGTATAAAGTAGCCAGAGTACAGTATTTAAAGTGAAACAATCGCGAGAACGGAACAGAAGTAAATCATGCTTATAAATACTTTATATGTAAGATAACATCAAGTACAATCTTTTTGCTCAATTGCCAATCTTGAAATGAACTGGGCGGATATCATATGGCAACATTACTCTTAAATTTAGCAGGGAAAGTCTTCATAAACAAGTACAAGGTCGGTTAAAAATAATCCTTTTTGAATACATCTCACAAACTATTAAATGTCATAGATCATTTTTACAGCAGCTTCTTATAATCTATTGAAATTCAGGAAAAGATAAACGTCGCTCCGATTAATAATAAATTAATTTCTACCGACAGAGACCTCCAACTAACGCTGTCAAATTTTAAAAAATGTTTGTACGAGTAATATACTGTAATCCGAGCTATACTACATTAGTATAACTGTAACACATTTCCTGATGCTTAATATTAAATTTCACACGTAATCTAGTACTATACACGCAATAACGTGCATATTCTGCACATTTTTTGCGCACAAATATCGTATGCATCTTACACATTTATCATGCTTAAGTCTTCGTGGTTTAATGATAATCTTTCCAAAACGACGATCATAGCAATTATCTAGACAGCGTGAAGGTCAAGAGGATCGCTTGCTATGACTTCGATAGTGTAACCACAGTGATAGGAGGTCAGTTTCGTGTGGACGTTAGGGGTCGGTCGAGTAAAAACACGGATCGATTGGCGCTTTCGAGGAGAACAGGTTTTTCATAGTTCGCCGTTTCCTAGTTTGTATAACGCCGCTCCTGTTCCGCGCATAATACTCGCATAGAAACCGCCGACACGATGCGCCTATCATCGCTGCGAACCCGTGAGAAAGGACACGGAAGATCGACGATCGCTTGTAAACATCGAGAAGAGTCATGGAAATTTTCGCACGACCCTGATATTTTACGAGCCGGCTCTGAACGCGAACGCTGCACCGCGCCCACATATATTAGGTTACGGAGAACTTGCGGATTTGAAGTAGCAATTTCGAAACGTTCGAACTTCTTTGAAATGCGACAATGGAACTTCGGTTATTCTACTACTGAGGTTGTACTACTAAGGCCTGGTACTAGACTAACAAGAAGGCATATATTGCTTCTGAAACGAGAACGTGTTCGAACACCTTCTAGAATAACTTTTTCCAAATTCGTTCAAACGATTTAAATTTTTCTCAGATATTAAAAGAACTTGTTTACTAATATTTAAAAATATTTGCGCAAAAGTTATAATTGGCTGGAGTGACAGAAAAAGGACTTCACTCAACGATTTCAGTAACTTTGAAATATGTTGTTAAGGACACTTCTTTAATCATTTTTAACATATAGTCAGCCAATGTAAAATCCGCTAACACAAAAAATATCATTTGATGCAAGAGACTTATCTGGAACTGAAATATGACTATTCTTCTACAGTTGATAATTTAAAGCCACGATTATTGTTTCGCCAACCAAACATAAAATCTGACTAAAGATAGTCGCTCTTTTGTCTCGAATACGTCACGTTCGAATATTTTAACATTTTAACGAACATTTTAAGCGCGTAAATGTTCTTACATATATGGATCTGCATTCATGTATTCGTGTGATTCGTCACCTCTAATTACGAGTAGAAACCTTACACGTGGATCGACCTTCAACGGTTCATTATCTTATTTAAATCTTTCAAGCCATTTTCGAACTGACCTTTCATTTGACAGAACCAGCTCGACAAGATAAAGAATTCGTCTATTTCCGAAACCAACTGCGAGAAATGTTGACTAAAAAATACACTTCTAATATTTTTTCGAGGTCCATACCACGTTGAAAGCGCATCGGCGAGTGTCACTTGATTGACGTTCCTTGTTAGTGTGCTCGACGAATTGACTTGCAAAAATTGTATCTGCCGAAAATATGGAACGCCACTGACATGGCACTTGTCAGTCATTTCCGAAGTCTCTCTACTATACTCTCCAATAGCTTTCGAGCTTCGGTAACGTGACACACAAATAGATCATTAACAAAGAACAGTGAAATATGAAAAAATAGGAACAGTGAAAGTGATAAATGTTGTTCTACTTTGAGGACCATCCAATAAAGAATAAAAAAAGCCTTAACAAATAATGGGGAAGTAATAAATCTGAACATTTTCCTTTAACGCTATACTTTGGACTATAAAGTCTATTTTCGATATGTCAGGACTAGACACGCTTATTAATGCAATACAACATAGGAAAACTTGCCTATTCTAAAACTATGAAATACGGCTGAATAGCTTTTACTAGGATATTTATAAATGACTATGCTATACTATATAAATTACACATGTTCGAGTGTATGCCATCGCTTATGGACTGATTAAAAGGGTGATACAGATTGCATAATATCAACTCAGAATTGTCACTGTAAAAACATGTGAAGCTTATTTTATAAATCATGCATCCAGGCTCAAATGAAGAAGCTTATTAAGATTTCTCACGTGTCATGTAACAAACTGATGCTATCAAATTTTCCAAACAAAAAAATTGCAGTCGTAGTTACTATTCAGTTGCTCTCGTTTCTGCTCGTCGAACTTTATCATTCCGTGTCCTCGAGGACAGATGACTTTCGTCGCGATTCCGTAGCGGCAAGAAATTCGCAAGAAACGCAACAGGAGAAGCAACAAAATTGCAAGAAGTTTAACTTCGTTAAAAGCCTAGGCTTTGGAAGTTCAGCCGTCGGTATTTCGGGGTTGTCGCGAGCACGAACGTTGGCTAACGAGCCATATTCCGTGCTCTCGTCGCCATTAAACGCCTTACTTAATGTTAGCAAGGTTCCGACCGGCAAGCACGATCCGAATCTTGGAAAAGTCGCCAGCACGAGTTCGCGACGCTCGCCTCTTGCTGAATAAGCGGCGCGACTCGCGTGTAACTACTCCAATAACACCAGCCAAACAAATTAAATGTTCCGTGCGCTCCATGAAACAACAGGTAATTTTTATAAATTACAAACTGCACATAAATCTTCAGCATTTAAGAGAACATAGAATCACATAGGCAGAGAAATAAAGAATGCTTTTGTCTTAATTCTATACCTTCGTTAACCCTGGAAAGGGTTATGAGCGACCCAAAACAAAATCTTAATAATTATTATTTTAAAAATATAAAAAGAAACCGAAAAATCAATACACACTACATAGTACGAAGGAATTTTGTTTCATTCCTTCATAAGGTACAGCATAAGTTAAGAGGATATGGAAAACCTTAATGTTTTAGTATTTACGATTGCAGAGAAATTAAAAATTTCACGCGGTCGCCGGCAATCCCAGGGGGTAGTTTTAAAGGTAAAACAGAGGTTCAGGAATGAAATAAAATTATTTGGTTCCCGTACTTCAGTAATGCATATTTGGCTTCGCATTTTTAGAATAAGAATTCTATTAAAAATTCGATTAAATTGATTCCTCATAAAAATGTGGGAAATGTCGGCTTTTATATTTTTTTAACATTAAATTGAATGTACTCAGGCATATCACTATTTCTATCACGTTGAACGAAATTAAAGTAAGAAATTGATTAAATCATTTTATATATTTTATATACAATTGTCATTGTCATCTAATTGTTGAGATTAATGGCTACAAAATTTGAGTCCAATGAAATATAACACTATTAAAGCTTAGTCAAGAAGTCAATAATATGTTTACCGTTACTAGAAAGAATTTCACTAGAACATAGCAATCCGTCGAATTTAAATCATTTGAAAAATCCTCGGCCAAAGAGGTCTTCCGTAGCTGATCTCAAATAGATTCAATTTAGCTAAATCCCGATAGAGAGAGCACTGATCGCGCAATCTCTTCATCTAAATGAGCCCGCGGCACGAAAATTACCCATTGTAACGGAGGCTATTTTTCTTGCACTTCAAAACCCAGTGAATAATGGAAAGAAATTCACACGGGCGAAATGGAGAAGCTTGTTCTATGCGATCATAACGTAGCGTGAATACCGCGCAACTCAAAAGTGGTAACGAGAACGCCTCCTACTCTCAAGTTGAAGAACCTATAAGATGATTTACCTAAGGCTATTGCTTTTATTCTGGAAAGCAATTTGATCTCGAATCGGATCATCGGGTAAAGAACACAAACAGATTAATTTGGAAGATGAAATGATAGTATAGTCATAAGATTTATTTGTGTATTTGTGTAAAAAGGAAACTTGCATATTTATATGTCAATATTAATAATATGTATATCCGCCTTTGATCTTGATCATCCACTTTGTAAATTATTTATACAATGCATTTTTATATGAATTGTCTCATTCCACGATAATGGATTTCTTTAAATTCTCTATGGAATGATATTGCCTTCCATTTTCATAAATTGCTCGTGCAAGCTCTGCCCAACATTTTTCTACAATACTTAAATCCAGGCATATTTTCTTACCAAAAATACATTTGTACAACATTTGCACAAAACTTTCAATACATATCTTTCTTATCGGCCGTCGTCCTCATCGAATAGGTAAAAAGAGCCTTAATTGGTGATTTAACACATGTTGTCGAGATATGTCGGAGGTGCTCCAAAAATCATAGCGACATTTACGTGTAATACCTTGTATAAATAACAGAATTGTAATTCGGCTTAATAATAAATAATTTTAGAGGATGGTATATCGAAGAGGAAATTATCAATCGATACTGTTCATCCGTTAGAGGCGTCGATTTACGGTCATAAAATTCGCGACACGCGTGCGTGTATTCCAAGTAAAAGTGCGCGTTCGCTCGAACAATCGTACATTGGTCGTGCGAAGAGAAACCGTATCGTATATACCTGGAATTTAAACAATCGGCCGATTGTTATCGGGCGTGACGTCTAATAAATATGCAACGAGAATGCAGCTACACGGCGGCCGCCGGAACAAAAACATCGGAGGGGTGCCCCGGAAATTGTTTAATGGCACCGGTAGCTCGGGCACGCCGACAGCCTCCAAAAATTTCTGCCCGAAGAGCAACCGAGACAAAAGCGAGTCCAATTTCAGCGGAAACAATAACATTAACGTTTATTACGACCGCCGCGCTGTTCCTTGTCGTGTCTCGTGTGTTCGATTGGTTGTAATTACAAACTCATTAAAAACGAGAAAAAGAAGGAGACCGTCAATGTCAAGGCTCCCCGATTTTTTGCTCGTTAAACGGAAAACGCGTGTGGCAGGTTTTTTTTAATTGCCACTTACTCGAGATATTAACAACGATCGCACGGGAGTAAATGAAAAATTTCAGAACGCGGGCCGAGTTGTTCCCGAGGTTGATCATTTCACGATTGTTCTGATCCCGTTAACAGGTGCAGAAAACAGAAAATAGTTTCTTCGAATCAATTATCTTCGGAGCCTGAAGACACGCTGAAGAAACAAATTAATTCCAGATGTGCTGATTAGGAAGTAGGTGCTGCGAACGCATATCAAGGTCAACTGCGTTGATTGGATAGAATGTCAACCTTTTTTACCCCGTTCAACGATCAATGCGTTTCGAACGAGTAGTCCGATGACCCTGTGACGAAAGATCACGCAAGGTCATGAATACATAGCGAAGCGAGTTAACCTTGAAGGGACCTTAATTCACCCTGCCTAGAAAGTAATTAAATCCGTTACAAGATGATCCCTGATTTATAAAATGAATCACCTAGTGTAACTTAAAATATCTCTGTCATTGTTATCGATATGAGCAGTGGAATTTTTATAGTTCATATTCATTAAAACTATTTGTTACAATCGTTGTATAACTAAGCATTTAACGAGCTGAGATTGAAAAGCAACAGATCAAATGAAGTTTATAGCATAATGGAATTATTGGTTTCCTATCATGTTCCCCGTATTTCTGTACGTGAAGAATAAGTCTTTCTATTTTTATAGCACGTAAAATTTACTGGAGAATAATGTATGTGTAATTTTGTCATATTTAACTGTCGCCATCCTTTTGAGTTACTTATATATTATTCTATCCTTCACTGAGGTACATAAATACTCACTAGAAAATTTAAATACTTCCCTATTTACTTTTTATATGCATTCGAACAACTTTTTGTAAATAATATGGCAGTGTTATTAATTTTTATTTGGAATATTCATGACTGATGGAAAATGTAGGAAAATTGGACGTTCACGTGAAAGTTAATTGGGACTGTGGACGGTTAATTACTTGGAAGTCCATCAGATAATCGGGAGTCGGAGAGTTATTGCACAAGATTGGAAATTATTTCTCCGCGCGTGACTGTTCATTAATAAACATATCATTTATTTTATTGCCATCGTTTCCACGTTTATTTAACTCCTTCAACGAAAGTTCCGATGTTTACCACGCGTTTTCCAACGTCAGTTTTAATTGTCGTGTTTATTTGTTGGCGAATTCTGAGTCATTGGACACGTTGAGTCATCCACAATTAGTACCAGCAATATTTCTTCACGAGATGAGGAGATATTTGCAAAAAGTAATAGTAATTATCTCGTTCTCTATTTCGAGCAAATACTGTGTATAATTCAGTTTTTCTGTGAGATCCATTATTCCTCAAACTTTAAAGTCATCGATGTTTATTTAGGTGAAACTGCATAATTTTCAATGCAATCGATGCAGCTTTCAAATCTCATTAAAAAAAGCTATTTCGCTATTATTGTTCACTTATTGCGTATTATGTACAAGAGGAATCCCACAAAACGTTGAATGTGCTGTGTTAATGCAAAAGAAGCTGGCATGAGGGAACTAGTAAACTTTGTTGTCTCGTTAACCTATTAACGCACAAATCATTTCATCTATATACATATGTCATTCCAAAACAGTAAAGCTATGTTCACATTCAAACATATTCTCGTTTGATTATCAAATGACAACTGACGATATTCGATTTCCTTCGAAAATAGTTTGAACGGTCTCAAACTATTATTTACTAACTTTAGTGTAGCGTTTAGCAGTTTGGTTTTTTCACATTTTAAGTATACTACATTGTCAAATTGCAAAATCATGCGACTACACTTTTTCCTAAATTGCTCGTAGCATTGAGACGCTTACAACGAGAATTGGCAGAGCAATGCACATGGTCACAGAAAAGCGACCCACAAAGCCCTTAAACGTTGATACTGTCGCGAGTGCCAATAGAGTCCAGTTCCTTTTCGATCGCATCTCACATGAACACACATCGTCGAGGCGAGACAAGGAGAGAAGATCGAGCGTTTCCGAGCGAAGCGGAACCGAGATCGTTTTCACGTTCAAAGACGCGAAACCAATCGGCCGTTCGAACCGAACGAAATTTCCAAGGGTCGGTGAGGATCGGAAACGAGCGCTCGGGGCTTCCGGCCCCGGCCGGCGAAAAATAGTCTTGCCTGGCGTGTCTCGGTAACTCGAACGAAACCAATTCGCCCGGGACGGGCTTTAATCGCGTTTCAAGCGAGAATAAACGACCCAACCTCTACGATCCTCTCGCGTGCATCGGCCGGTCGCCCGGCCGACCGGGACTACGCTCGCCCGCGATCAAGTTCAACGACCGTAAATTTTATTTACGAAAATCCAGCAGACTGCCCCTATATAACAGTAGAAGTCTAACCCGTGGCGAAGCGGACTCCGCTGGACAGAGGCGAGTTTAACGCGCCTATCGCCCCGCCGCGCCGTGCCGCGCCGATCATGTATAAAAGGGGGGCCCCGCGATTTGCTTAAGCAAACCTAACGGTCTGATACTTCGGTCACGAGTCGACAGAAAGAAACGTGTAGCATCGATCGCGGCTTCGACGCCGACTACTTCCAGACCACTCCTTGGCCGTCTAAAAATGGATTATCTTGCGACACTCGACGGCATTATTATATTTACGAAGCTCCGCTCGGCCGTAATGGAATCCTCGCGATCCCATTGTGCGCGGAAACGTCTTGTAATCGAGTCCGCGGCAGATTCGGATCTCCTTATCTCTACGAGCCGCGAGACTTGATGCCCGATCCCTGATTCTGAAGATGAAACCGTTTGATTCCGTGTACACTAAACCTAAGTTCGGGGAACGATTAACGGCAGATGATCGTTTCCCCGAAATAAAGTAATGCAATTTCAAACAGTATTAATGCGTAAATTTACTGACCAGAACAGTTTAACATTAGAACTACCAAGCCCTAAATATGTATATTGTTGTCTATTAAGATATAAGCTTGAATAAAGAAGTATATGTATATACACATTTTTATAGCATAAAGAACTGTAAAAGCAAGAATTAAAAATCAATCATTTTGATTGGTTCGATAGTTTAGGTGTCATGTAGTTCCAATATTCTATGCCTTGCGTTTCCTTAATCAATTCGGATAATAGAGGTCCAACTCTACACTTATCGAACGTAAAAATATGCTTCATAAAAACGACGACTTCGCGGAACAGTCGTTGCATTATACTGGCGTAATTATAGTCCATTCAGCTTGAATAGTTCCGAGACTATATTTATTCGAGACCTTCGATAATACAAAATTGAATCATTATTGATAGGTATATTCTAACTGATAAAGTTGAAGTGGAACGCTTCCATTAAAGTCCACTTAATAATACGATCATCCGATTATATGAGCTCATTTTTGACATTGGAATAACCATTAAGGTGCAACCTTGAAATACGATTCTCTTAATCCTCGCACAGCTTGCATGATCATTCTTACTCTCTACAGTCAATTTCAGATTCGTTTGAGTGTTCTGATTTAAATTGTAGTGCTTATAAACGAATTAAAAATTGTAGACAATATCATAATATTTTTATATATAAGATAATATAATAATTTTATTAATATATAATATATATATTTAACCAAATTTTCATTGGAAAGTAATAATTATTTGAAAAATTCTTTCATATTTGCAATGATATTTATAAAAATATTTCCAAGGACACTCTCAAATCCTTGATTTTATTGAATTAACAGAATATTTTATGTTTACATATTCGACGCAAGTCATTAAATAAGTGTTTCTTTTAGTTTATTATGTAAATTATACAAATTTTGAAAATTTGTCTTCCCGAATGTTTCTGGTAAATTGTTTACGGCATTTCTTGAAGCAAAATTTATTGAATGCTTCACTTTGTTACCACAAGCTTTTATTTTTACATCCAATATAGCTTGTATCTCCTACAAAATTCCATTTTCTTCTATTTAGTTCCCATTGATTACTTCTAATCGAATGACTTTTGCTTTTACTGAGACACTGTTAGAACTTGTATCTCTTCCGTTTAATATATCCATCCCACTTATACCATTCACACCAAGTAATAAAGAAATACTTTAACAACGCGGTTGTAGTAGCAATGTGAAACGATTGATAGAATACTGTTTGAAAAACATTGAAAATTGACGAGCAAACCGTGAATGTGTATTTTAGAACTTCATATAGTTACATATACATGCATAGATTAAAGAATACGATTATAAAGAATTCTGCAAGAATAACTTAATTCGAGTTGAGATGCTATCGTGCAATTAAAGACAACCCGAAGTAATACGAACGAAAGCGATTTCGTTATCGATGAATCAATTGCCTCGGCATGTGTATCGGATGTCGAACAACGTCGCCGATGACAGTTAGTCGTTCCGGAGCGGGCGACGATAATTTCTATAAATAAAGCCAGGCAAAAGCCGTCGCCCCGGATTGAGGAACACTGGCGGTGCGGCGGCTGTTCGCAGACTGCGAGGCGCACAACGGACATTCGCGCAATACTGTGTCATTCGAGATTGAATAATCGCGTTTCGCGATATAAAAAACACGATCGATACGATAGCGCGAGCGGAGTCCGCGAGCTCGATAACCGATAACGCGTTTGATAACCGGAGACCGTCTCGCTTCGATTAGCAGACCGACGATCGAGTCGCGGAATCGATCGCGGCAGGTTTTGTTCGCCGATCGAGGACAATTCTAGGATCGTTTATCTCGCGGCGATCCCATTCTACGCCCCGAAGATCACGAGTTTCCCGGCCACCTTCCTTATTGTTAGACGCATTAAGCCGCGCAACAACCGTAATTACCATTTATTTGCATCAGGAATAATGATTTAATGACAGCGTTCTGGCAACGCACGATTCATCAACAGCGCGCGCTTCGGCCGAACGAGCAAAATGAAGAAGCAAACGAAAAAACCGCGGGGCGCGGCGGCACGCGTGGTTATCCAGTTTTGCAAAACGAGAGGGCATGTACCGGAAGACACGATTAAAAAATTAATAGAGACCGTTGTAATTAGGCTGCGGTACGTTCGCGTCAACGAAACGCGAACGGATATGCCGAGTGCGATAAGGGACTAGTGTGCGAACGAAATGGTTCTCCGAACTGGGCGACTACAAAATCAACATGAATTTCTCTGATTATTATCACTTTTTGGACAATCCTCTATTAAAAATCTTGGTAATTCTCTTATCTTGCGACTTTTCTCACAGGAAACCTAATTAGATCTCCTTTGTTATTAACTCTTCGCCGACGAGGTATTTTTTTACTAACACGGCCGACGACCTGTGTCTTTCAAACTCAGGATTAATTTTTTATTCTTTGTATCTTTTTACTGTATTGTATAGCCAGGTAACCAGACCTTTCCGCTTCGAAGATATTCAAAGATAAGAATTTCGCCTGAGTATTTAAAACCTCAGGCTGCTGATGGAAGGTTAATGGTCTTCTAGAAGAAACAATTTGTATTTACTATACAGGCGCTCTAAAATGTACTACTGTGAACAAAAAGTAAGGTAAATTTGTTTATCAAATGTAAATTCTTTACTTATTCTCACAAATCAATTTCATTCCCTTCAAAGTAATCCCCGTCCGATAAAACGCACTTTTGCCAACGCTTTTTCCAGTTCTCGAAACAGTCGGAATAGTCTTTTTCCGGTATAGCCTTCAAGACCTTCTTCGATTCGGTTTTCATCTCGCAATCGTGTCAAAACGGCGTCCCCGCATTGGCCTTTTGAGTTTGCTGAATAGCCAGAAGTTGCACGGAGCCAAATCAGGCGAATACGGTGGTTGCGGAACGATATGAGCCGAGTTTTTGGCAAAAATGTCGCGAAGAGCCAATGCAGTATCACATGATGCAGTATCACATGGTGCATTATCGTGATGACTTTCGGTTGTTTACAAAAACACGTGTAACTCGGAGGTAATTAAACCTATTGACAAACAGACGCTTGGCAAATGTTATAGACAGTTCTACCAACCTAGGAAAAAAAAAATAAAAAAAGAATAAATAAAGAATTTACATTTTATAAACAAATTCACGTTACTTTTTGTTCACAGTGTTATTTGTATACTAACTTTTCCGTTTTCAACAAATTATCGAAATCAAAACCGTCATCATTTCGTGAAGTCGGGTTTCAAGGAAGAATGCCGCAAGTCACGTTTTCACTTCTCCATATTGTCGCTTAAAGTTCTGACCATTTTTGCTTTATCGAATTGCAAATTTGTTTAAATCTATAGAATTTGTTACCACAAGGTTTTTTTATTCAATTAATACATTAACTTAATTTTTTGAAATACAGTTACAGATGCAACGAGTAAAATCAGAGGTTTATTTGGAAAAGTCACAAATTTCTTTTTTATTACTAAAATCTCTTGGTTTTAAGTGTTTTTGAATCGTAACTGATCAAACGAAAAATCATCAAAGTGGTTTGAAACACTCACGCACACGAACCGATTTGCTCGAATATGGACGGATAAAACGCATACGGTATAAACGCTTTCAATTAATTGAATGGAAGCCTCGAACGAGGATCTATGTTATAACATTGACCTTTATTCGATGTTTCAATGGAATTTTAAAGCTTCTGATTTATTTGTTCAATGTAACCGTATCCCAAAGCGGAAGCTTTAATAAAGCTGAACGATGAGTTTTCTATGTGGAGTTTTTTTTTCGAAATTCATCTGTACTAACTCCGTGGAAAAACGCGCATTCAATCAGAATCGTGGTATCCTCAAAGAGCTTTCAAACGAGCTAATTGTTATCGTAAATCAATGTAGAGCAACCCATTGCAATTTAAATGCATTGCTCGCTCGCGTAGGAATCGTTAACGATCCAAAACGTGTATGCGGTACTGAAATTCAATGTATTAATCGTACTGCTTGGCAGTAGTCGCTTTATAAAGGCACAGCGCGCTAAGTTAATTAGTCAGCAACAGGAATACAAGTTTCATTTGCCATCGCTTATGCAAATATTAATCGACGAATCAAATAATAGAGCCTGTTCCTGTACTTCTGTTTCATTCAAAGAGTTTAACGTACCCTTCGTCAATAATTGAGTTATTTCTAACGTCCATAACTGAAACGAACCTTACATGTGTTCTTCATGAAAACGCCACTAATTAGGTTAGTCAGTAATCTCCAAACCTGTTGTCTTAAACTTCCGTCACGATTTAGAAAAATCAATGACAAAATTACCTAAACAATTTGGTCAGTGTAGCTTTTCTGTAGCTATTCTTCTTAGAATCGGTGCAACTTTGAAAAGTATTGATACAATTTGTGTAAGCGATCTCTGACATGGTCGCCGGTCAGGCGGCGCACTGTTTATGTCTCCGAGATAAGGAGGTCTCTGTTTGGGTGATGAGATGGTTCGTCGAGGGGAGGAGGCCCTTTTTCGAAGAGAAAGAGTCAGTCGAATAAAGATCTTTGCCAAAGAAGCAGCCCACCTAATTTCTCACCTTGTGTCTTCTACATTTGATATACATATGTGGTTTACGCGATGACTATATCATACTGTATTATCTTTTCATTCTAGGCAATTCATTCACACAGCTGAATGGTAGAAAGAACGAAGCATACTGATAAAATGCTCAAATTCAAGGACACGCTGAGCGATTCTCAACGCAAACATAACTGTATACAGTTTCGATGATCCGTCAGATTTATTTTCTAGAAAAACACTAGAGATTCTTGAAACGTGGGCTCGCTGCCGGTTAAGTTTCTAAAGAATCCAGACCGAATCTTTCGAGTCTCGCAAGATATACCGAACAACTATCGAATTTCCATAAAACAATACGTTTCCCGTCCGAGCCGAGGAGTGGACTCAAACTTACGATCGATACTGTATCTACCCTCGGCGGAATAAAGATAAAAATAAACGCCACGATCGACAAAAAGTTTCTACCCGCGAACAGTCCCCTCGGCAATAAAACGCGATCTGCTCCGGAGATGCCGAGCGAGCGTATTGTTCCGAAACAACGTTCGGCCGAAGAACAATTCGATCCCGGGGTCGTGGTCGTGGCAACGACTCTTCGACTGCGACATCATGTTCGCTTAAACAGCCGCGGCATCGCTGTCCAACGAGAATCGGCGAATTCAGCCGATTTAACAAATCGTTGTTTATGATGTATTACAACACGCCGAATTGCACTAGGTTTCCCAAATGCAAAAGAGTTAAAGGAGTTTCTGGCCGTAAAACGTGGTTTTTTTTATCAACTACTTGCATCGGCGTTTTTCGTACACATTTGTTACTTTTTCAAAGATATTTGCAAATTTTTACATCGGGTAATAATTAAAACTAGCGGTGAGTCAGAACTTTATACATCATGCTCATGGTTGCCAAGATCCGATCGTTTTATCTATCAGAAACAACGAAAAAATAAAAAGGTTCTTCAAAAGGAAAGAAACAAATTGAAGAAACAAAAATCGTGGTTTTGTCTTGATATTTGACACTTTTAACTAAAAAATGTGAGAAATTTGCAGTTTTTTTTTAATTTTTTAACGTTTGTAACTTGACATTGCGTTAACCGATTCTGATAAAACTTTCAATATGCATATAATTTATCGAGATCTACAAACGCATTTTTAAAACTTTTGTTTTGGACTGAAATAAAGAAATTAAAAAAATACAAATATTTTTTATTTTATTTTGTCACTCTGAACAGTAGTAAAATTTAAAAGAAGCATTATAGTTACGGTCTAGTAAACTGATCCTTCTGTCGTCTAAAAAAATTGAAATCATTTAGTCTAATTCTAAAAAAATTATTGCACTTTGAAAAGTATCCGAATATTAGCGGAAGTTACTAAATACGACATCATGATGACGAATCCTGTGGCCAACGATAAAGCCGTAATTTCGAATTGTTTAATTCACAAAGAACCGCAATTCCACGCTAGTGAATCGTCTCGTCATTTCCCTTTTTTGTGACTTTCGAGACACCATTGCACAAGTAGAAGAATCGGTCCGCTAAAAGAAAAAACGGTTGTGGTACAACGAGTTCGGATCAGTTCAGTTTACACTTTTATTCCGTCTGTTTCTATTTTTGTTGGTCGGTGACAGGGGACGGAGACTCGAAACGGGACAAGGTTACAAACAGATCGAACTTTGGCTGAAAGAGGATTCGAGTTCAGCGTGGTCTAACTCGCCAATCGGAAAATCTGAGATTGTACTTGAAATATTACCAAGCATCGCGATCATGTGTTTCGATATTGACGCGGTGTTGATGTAGATATCAATTCTTATCTAATTTAGATCCCCGTGTTCCGGGTGAATTGGTTCGAGTAGCGCGATGATAGAATCGTGTCCACTAGCTAAGTAATCGTACTCGTTCAATCGGTAATTAAATTAAATGAGATCAGAGGCGGATACTGATGGAGTATTTGGGATTATTCACATTGCTTTGTTCGGATCATATGTCCTGAATGCTGTTTGTCTCTCGAATTGTATGGTGTTCTCGTATTTCACGATAAAGATTGTTTATCTTTATAGATGGAATGGCTATCTTCTGAATAAAACAATACAGAAATTTAATCGCTAGTTAAATATCCTTGGCTTGGAAATTGTAGCATACGTTCGCATAAATTAAATTCTGTTAGGATTTTTAGAACGTAAAAGAATTAAATCAGCGTTCATTATGATCAATTTTATCTTTACAGTTTCAGTTTCACTAATTAAATGACTTCGTTTTTGTTGGAATTTTTGAGATCGATATTCGACACTTAAGATAAAATATTTTGCGCATCGATTCATTCACCTGACATTAAATATTTGTAATGTAAATATTAGTAGATATTAAGTATTCAACCACTGAACGAGGTTTCCACGCTGGTCTTAGCAGGCAAGGTACTGTATCTTTTCAACGAACATCTGCTTTACGTCAAAACGGGTACGAAACAATTGAAGGTTCCACTACAACAACGTACTAGAAGGCCAGAAAGAATTCCTAAAGAACCAGTTTTTCGAGCTTGCAAACAAAAAGTGCTCTTGCAACGTTCCCTCGCGTTCTGTAAAATCGAAAAACCTGTCGAAACAGACCCAACATGCGTTAGACCGCAGATAAACGAATAAACATTACAATTCGCCAATCTTCGCCGTCCTGTTGTACAAGGGGCGCTCGATTATGTGGTACAACGTTCGCAATTAACCGAACGATTGTTGAATTGGTTTTAAACGGTATCTTTTACGCGAGTCAATTCCGACTGGTCATGTGCTGACGAACAGCACGCTGTACAAATGGGAATTTGTTTACGATGGCGAGCAAGGATTCGACGGTGTTAGCGGCAGAGGTTTGCGGTGGGGGGGGGGGGGGGGAGGAGAAAGAATACCAAAAAAGAAAAGAAGAACGAAGGGAAGGAACGGTAGCAACGGTAGCGACGTAGCTCTCTTATTTCATTAGCCAATCGAGCACAAATAAGAAGTAGCGCAGCGGAGTCTAAAGCCAGGTGACTCACGCCGTGCTAGCTAGCACGCGAAACCCGATTGCTTCTAAATAGCGATGCATATTATATGCGACCACAGGAATATAGTCCGAACTGTAAATCCTCTGGAGATTGCGTGGCTAACAGAGCATTTTACCAACTACAATAACTATGAAACTTTTTCGTTTGTTCCGCGTAGGCCTCCGCCTATCGCAGACGTCGCGTGCAACTTTTCCGAATCTACGTAAATTATTCATCGCGATTCATGGCACCGGGTATCTCCGGCAAACTTAAAAAATGGGAGGTACTCTAATTCGAAGGTTCGACGAATCGATGTTCATGAAAAATTCAAATTACAGTTCAAGTCAGAGATTGAAAATACCTACCAAAAGACCAAAAGTCTCATAACTGTCAGAAAATATACCGGCGGTCTTGGTTTCGGTTTTTCCTGATGGATATTGTATCATTTCTGGATCTTTGTCATTTATATGTTGTTGTCTATCACAGGAAACGAAAACCTAGACCTGAAAAATAACAGTCGTAGAATAATTTAAATTTTGAAAATACTGGAACGGTAATTAATATCAACCAGAACGAATATATCTTATAACAATTATGAGACCGTTTCGATTTTCCAGAACTGTTTCAAAAACCGAAACCGATATTACGACTGTTTTTACCTCCTGGTTCAAATTCAAAGAAGAGTATAGTTCCACCGGGTCAGGACTATCGATATTTTTAACATTTATTATTTGTTAATAACAAGCCAATTAATTTTCGATTTTGCGAATAAACATTTTATATTACTTCCAATCACTTTTACTAAAATTTTTCAAAATACTTGAGAATCATTTGATTTGTGCCCTGTACACAGTAGACGTGTGTAAGTTTCTTAAACTGGAACAATTTGTACTATTAGACGAAAATAGGGACTAGGATTTTTATGCAGTATAAAAATTGTCTGTATCAACTGCAAGAGATAGAAGCTGAATGGACAACTATTTCCTTTTCTAATTATTTACACAATTCGAACGTAACACAGTAGCATTTTTAAATTCTTTAAATGCCTTTAATCTATTGCATTCTATCTACTTGCTTTTGTCATAAATGCATAATATCGACAGTCCAATCATAACTGTGGATATCTCTAAATCATTTTTCAAATCTGTTTAGTCGTACGACCAAACAATACTTGTAACTCGTTTTATTAATTTATTTATAGCGTTTGGGAAACTAAGGTCGTGCTCACACGCGATGCATTTAGTTCTAACAAGGTGAGTTAATACGATATAAATCGGTTAAACGCATACATAGCGATCGCAGCAAAATCGGTAACACAGGTCGAACCTGTAACGAGACTTGGAAAGAGTTAATTGAGCACGAAACAAGCGCCAAAGTAGAGTAGGAGTGAAATTATGTGTTGTTAACCGCGTTAATTACAATTATTTGCGTATCTTCCAATGAGTTTCCTTTATCTACCGCTTTACAAAATGCTTGGCTGCGTTAATATAATTTGCATCCTGCTCGTGTTTTTCATATCGCTGAATGAAACACATCATCTTTGTCTTTGATTACGTTCGTGCAAGAATCTAGATTTGAGAAGTTAGCCTTTTAACCCATTCCAGAAGAATTTTTTCCAACAGTAAATTCACAATATATTCAGTAATACAAAATTTATATAAAGTATGCTTTTCAAACTCTAACTATGATTCTATTAGTCTTTAAAATATGTTTCGAAAATGACAATGGCCTCGACAGACTTAAAAGGCTAAAAGTAGCTCTAATTACGGCGTCGATTTCAAAATTTGAGCTCGCAAGATTAAATATGTTTGTGTAGAATTGGTAGCAGTACCTTTTCAGCATCTCAAAAAATCTCAATTTCTGTTGTCCAATGAGGCACTCTCTTCAGTAATCCACGATCAAATACATGTCCCTAGAGATATATTGCTGTCTGTTACCGTAATTATCACAAGTTCACTTCAACAAGGTAGAAAGCACAATTAGTTTCTTCGAATAGTTCGGTTTCCGACGCAAATCAGTTAACCGAAGCCGAATCAGCAACATGGGACGGTCGCCTAATCAAATAAAGTCTACATTCGAACATAGAGTACCGACGCTCAACCACTGCTCGACCACGGGTGTGCAAAGATTGAAGTCGATCAAGCATCAGGGATCTCTTCCACGCTCTTAACCCTGTCGCGTTGTTAGGGTCTCTTTCAACCGAATTACATTTTTATTCCTACAAGGGTATATCGTAACTGCGTGGTACTTTTTCTTATTGACAAAGATCTTAACTTAAAGCTGCTGATTGTATTGAAACTTGGCCTACATGCGGAGTATCGAAAAATGCTCAACCGTGCGCGACCTAGCTCGACATCGAATTAACATGTATTATAATATACAAACTCGTCACAGAAAACACAGTGACCATATTACGACTATAGGACAAAAACCAGGAATTTTATTTATGAATAAAATATATATAATTGAAGTTCTTAAAGTAAACCTTGACGTAACCGAGATATTTTCACCTACAATATCGCCTCGTATATAGAAAGATACCGCCGTAGAATATTTTCCATCCGATCGATTTTTCCATTTCGGAGAAAACTCCATCGGCCATTTGATAAGAATCACCCTACATATGTTCACAAAACATTGCTATCGGCAAGTTAAAGTATGATAATGCTCTTTTGTCAGCCGCATCTTTATTATGTCAAAAATGGTTTGAAAAAAAATGCAGATAAGACTCCAATGCAGAGACTCCATTTACACGACCTATTACTGAGATTTCTGTGCAACCTTTAACCATTTGAGTGCCACGCAATCACCGATTCCTTGTATAAAAATGTAATATTATATTTTTCCTGTCATTCCTTATATTCTTATTAATTTACGTCATTGATACTGTTCATACATGTGGTACCAAAACCGTAGTACCATTGAAATTAGACTGCGGATGTTGGTGCGCTAAAATTGAGCAATATCAAACAGTGAAAACATTAGAGAAATCTAGGAACATTCTTCTGTTTGTTACAATTAATGCAATAAATTTTTATTTTGCATAAACATCTGCTGCCGAGTCATAATCATTGTGGTTTATTTAAAACTTTAAAGGATCGAGTAGAGAAGAGCAATCACGTTGCGCATTCCGCGGCGTGAAGCGGAAGAAGCATGATCGCACTTTTGGCAATCTTCGATTGGATTTCGCGAAAGCACTCAAACGGTTGACCTAGGTTTCCGTTGAAAACTAGCCGGAAAATTTACCGGAACAGGATTGAGAGTTTACGTGAAAAATATCGGGTGGCTGACGGCTGTATGCCTGGCGGCGTGCACCCGTGAACGGAACGATTCTGACGAAAGAGGGTGTTCGGGAGAGGATTGCACCCTCGGAGATGCGGCGCGCGCGTTGCACTCCCGGTGTCACCTTGAAACAGTGCGCGGTCTCTGAGCGCGATCTCTGAACGCGGGCTGAACGCGTCAAGGAGACGCACAAAGAAAACGGTACGGGGAACTAGTTCGACGAAGTCGAGCGAGCGTTCTCGGGCGCGCGCGACGTGCACCACGAACAATACGATATTCTAGGAGGAAACGGTGTAGAAGAAGGTAGAGAGGCGGAGGAGGAGACCTCTCGGCGGGAACCGAGTTGGCAGTGGGAAGAGGATAGGCGGCGCAGGGCAGGGAGGGCAGAGAGAGCAGAGGAGTAGGAGAAGAGGACGGCAGGAGGGCCGGCGAAGCACGTGAAAGGCGATTTAAAGGGAAAAAGAAGGAGGCAGTGGCCTTTAAAAAAAAAAGATGAAGAAGGAAGGAACATGGCGAACCGGTCGCAGCCTCCATTCGTCAGCTGGGTGCTCAGCTGCAACCGGGCGCGGTGACCTCGGACGCGGCTTCACGGAAAACCAAGTGAATTTGCAAGCAATAACGGTGTCACGCGGTGTTCGTAACGTGCTTTCGTACTCCGTACACCCGCGCTAACTCGCGCACGCACGCATGCACGCACGCACCCATCATGCTACTTTTCTCTACACTCCTCCGCTCCCTCTAGGATCGCTCATCCGTCTTCTCCTCGTACCCTCTCCGGCTTTCCACTTAGACCAGTCGCTGTTCGGGAATTTTTAAATGCCAGTAACACATGAAGTTTCCTCTGACCTGGCAACACTCTGTAAACGCGGTCATCGGTCGCCTTACAAGTGATCGAAAGTACACCCCGGCCGACTGACAGTTCAACGACATTCGCGTTTACCATTGCGCCAGGAACATGCTTTCCTTCGCGCAGCGTTCCGAACCGTGTACGCTGCTGGGGCTGCAACGAAGGTTCGAACAGTTCCAGTGCGAAGGTATTCTCGATCACTTGGACCTACGAATACTTGTCGATGTCAGAATATTATTTTCGACAGGAGTCATCGAAAAGATATCATTCCAACGTCAAATGTAATAATTGAAACATGTTGAAGTTAATTAAAAGTTCAAACCACGAATTGCTTCTTCAAATTTCATATAATCAAATCGGACCCGTTCAACATTTTCAATTTGTCTCTGAATAATCTGTATACTTTGCATTTTATTTAATTTGGACTTTGAATTGTACCTAGTACATAATTAATTACTATAATTATCATAAATATAAAATATTTTACAATATCGACTAAGGTTTGAATTTGAATTATTTGGGGTTAAACAGTTTTGATAGTTGTAACACGACGTCAAATCATTAAGCAGATTTTCGAAAATATCAGCTAATACACAAACATTTGGTACCACTTTGTGTATCAATGAAATCTATCTTATTAAGCGTGAATTCTAAGAATTACCTCAATTCGTTCATTTGGTTTTCATACAATATAATTTGGTTGGAAATTGATAAGTGGTCCCAAACTATCAGCTGCTAGTTGTGTCTGAAATTTCAAAGTCAACTGTACGTCTATTTAGTATTTTTGTGGGAGCATTTTCAAATACTTGATAGAATTTAATGCGATCGTAATATGAACAACTGCTGCTTTAAGCAGTTTGAACACTCTGGATTTTACACAACAGAAATATATATACACGTTCAGGTTGACAACGATTCGATCGTTTCGATGCGACGGAATTAGAATTGTACAATGTCTAGATCACGTCGACTCATTCGTGTGACCCATCTGTATTACGCGCGTTGTTACTAGGCCTCTAATGTACCGGCGAACAAATCGCGATTTTTTGACTAAACCAAAAGCGATTCGTCAAGACCACCGAAAAGCTTTGGATAAAATCTAGCCTCTCCGGTCAGATCATTCGTATTTTTGTAAGATCACTAGATTTAACGACAACACAAATCACTAATAGACACTTTACTATCGGATAACCGTACCACTTTTAAATTTCAGTGTTCACTTGGATTCGAATAGTGGACAGTGAGCCAGTAAAAGGACGACAGGCCGATCAATGTACCTCTCTTTTTTTCTTTCCTCTCCTTTCAAAAAATAATTGTCGCTAAGACGAACAAATCACTGAAAATCGGTACACTGCGATGTCGAACGGTTGGAAACAAGAGACACTCATGGAATGTTACAATTCGGATGTAAGAGGTTACAAGTTAAGTGTCACAAATGTAAACTGCATGATATTTACGGTAACCTTGCGTCACTATTCGCAATAATGCTGGAAATAGGGAATTTGAACGAGAAGAAAAAATGAGAAAAGGACGAGAATGTTTTCGGAAGAAATACTGTAAACCGGTCGGTGCGTTCGTTCATCAGCTGAGAGGCCAGCTGAACCCAACGGCCGCTGTAACCTCAACTTTTCTAATAGTCTCTGTTTCGTAGGGAATGATTAATTGTCGGCGCGGTTATGCCATGCTGATAGAGAAAACGAAGAAATACCTTGGTGTACAGGTTTCATCGACGGGTGAACCACGGAACTCGCGAAAACACTAACTTTCTGGGGATAAAACTTTTTGAAAGCCCACTCACAATGGAATCTTCCAGTAGACTGGCCGAGCCGGCAAGCCGTTCCCTCTTGCGTGCACACCCACCGTTCCGTACAAAGTCTCGCGTTTTACACAGCGGGAACCTCTTCTCATGGACCGATTCGATTTTCGGAGGTGTGGAACAGTACGCCGGGATCACAACCTGCCGTTTCGTCACCTTAGAAAACTCTTATTTGCAGCAGAAACGCGGCGGTGCGCATACCGCTGACAGTTCCCGAGCTGTCACTTCACGACGAGCACGGACCTGCTGCCATCTTAGGCCGCGACCGGGTACTAGGACTCCATTTGAAAGAACCGCTCTCCGACTCCGACCACCTAGCAACAAGATCAATAGACTAACTTACAACAAGTCGAGCAGCACCCGGTGTATCCTATAGCGTTCCTATTAATTATTTAATAGAGCCATATTAAGTCCGCAAACAGTTTCTTTTCTTTCGCACTTTCGATCCTCCTCGAACAAGCGTTGTTTACGATTGACAGGATTTCCTGTTGCCTCCTACAATTTCTATGAAAACTGTAATCAAAGGAGATTTATTCATTATTTTGTACGTTTTAAGTTTTTGTGGTGTCGTGAATTTACAACTATTAGATTGGATAGGAATTTCGGTACCGTATCAATTATTTTATTTTTGTAGTTATTATGTTATTCAATTCACGAAGTACCGACTAATCTAATGGGTTAGTAATACAGATCCATAGTCACTTCTTTCGTGTTTTATTGTTTCGGTATATGATTTTTTTGTTTATAACATACTTTTAGTTGTGAAAACCGTTTTTTAAATAAATTTGCGTCTGTTTTTATTAGTTATAAAAAGACAGAATTTCAATCTATAATTTTCAAACTTTAAATACTGTAAAATCAGAGTCATAAATTAAAACTCGTTTTCTATATTGCTGAAACAAATTTTTTTATAATTTTTTTTTCATAGGAGACACCTGAAATATCTTCACAGTTATAATAGCTGTCCACCCCACTACTACGTTACAAGTGTCAAGTAATACAAGTGGGTTTGACAGATGTTATGACAATCTCACTAACTTCTTACGAAAAAGGACTATAATCGGTATCTGAAAGATAAAAATAAATAAATAAACTCAATACGGTTTTCTAAGGAGTTATCAAATAGCAGTACATTATTCACTGTTTTTTACTTCGTTGTCTTTTAAATTTTTTAATTCTTAACATATTGAATGCTATTTGAGTTATCAACGAATAGAAATTTGTTAATATCGTAATTAACTCGATAATTATGCACAGCAGAAATTGCGTTGCTGAATAATAATAGTAACAATATTTAATATTATTGATAATTAGTAATAATAATAATAATATTTGACGATATTGATAATTAATAATAAGAATAGCAATATTTGATTAGGCTGCTGATGAAATTTAAGATACCTGTGTGAAGCAATAGTTGTGTCATATACATCGTGTTCATTGATGTAGTTAATTAATTTTTAATACAGAATTGTCTTATCTTCGAACGGTTAATAACCGATATTACTGTTTCACCAACTCAGTAATTGACCTTGGTCTTGTTATTTAATTAATTACTTATTGATGATATTTTTATCGTATTCCTTATAAATGTAATAAATTAATTACAGGCAATTTGGGAAATATTTTATAAATTATTTGAAGATGGAAAAATATCAAATTGACGAACATTATAATGGTGTCATGCGTTTCCGATATATGAATACTGCATATTACAGTAAGTTACGATAAGTATTAAATTACGATTGTAGTGTGTATATTTACTAGTCATTAGATAACAATTTGAAGCGACAAGCAGGCACGGAAAATTACAATATTCAGAATAAATTTCGACCTACAAAAGCATTTGTGCCACGTGTAACACATTGTATAATCAACAGTTTACGTATATAATAATATCGAGATACCGCAGCGGAATAACGTAGAAAATCAGAGACAGATTTTCGCTTAAATGTTTATTATAACAACCTCGTTCCTCCAGTACAAAAAACTGAACGTCCTTGCAATCATTTACAAGGTATAACAACATGTTGAACAAATAGTTCGTTCCGCGATTTCCATACATTCGCCAACGATTTCTATTTTCCATACTTTTGTACGTATAACCTTCTCTCACAACTATCCTTCACTTCGTGGTCCATGTCGGAATTGTATTTTACGTTTTAAATATAGGAATGTGAACAGGTCGCTTACAATGCTCGCGCTTACAACATCGAACATTATTGTTCTGTTTTTTGTTCCCTTGAAACTACACACGGTTACACTCACACACGCTAACATTTTCCGTCACGGTCCAAACAAGACCGTTAACGTCGCATCTGTATATGTAACACGGGACTCATGCGAATCTACATGAAGAAGATGGCAACGTAGAATTTTACAAAAGTGATCGAACAATGTGCAGTCAGTCTTTACTGACTTGACACATTGTACAAGCATCGACGTAAATTCTCTTCGAAAGATTATCGACAGAAACATAAGATCGGGTGGATCTTACTCAACAATGTAGAGAAATAAAACATCGAATTTACAAAGAACGAGACGACTGTTTACAAACGAATGATAAAAACGAAAACAACTTTTGCGCTTAAACAGGAATACAATCTGCAAATACGTTGCACACGCAACTTCTATCTAGTACTAGTCTATTCTTTTTTGAAGTCTTTGGGCGATGGCTGCGATCAACGCCGCACCTTTTCCACTTCCATCTTCGGCGTGAATTATCTTAAACTGCATATAACCGTAAATGATTAATGTTAGAACGAAATATTGATTACAGATGGTAAAACGTTATTTTACCTTGTGATCAGGAGCCAGCAGCGTAATGTATTGCTTGATCCAGAACTCCAGCCTGGGATGATGCTTGTACAGGGACCCGTCTACAGCAATCGTTGCAAGTTCTTTATCGATTCGTTTCAATAACGCCGCGAGACCTTAAACATTGAGCATCAATTAATATTTATTTGTACATTTTTTATGAAATTTTTAATAATAAATAGGCTTACATGTCGCTACAAGAAGAGCCGCACGGTTGGAAACTACCTCACAAATATATTGAACAATGGTGACGTCATCTTCGTCTGGAACAATATCGAACTTCTTCAAGATTCTCATGGTGTTGCTGCTATCTCCATCTAAAGAGTCTCTGTGTTTCAGTATTAATGAGCATTAGACAATGTGCACCTTACAATTTACAGTAACATACATCTGATTCGAGACAACTTACTGTTCGATGTCTGAAACCAAGTCTGTTGTAAGGTTTCCAGGTATTAAAAGGGAACCAGGATAGTGGGTTCCGGTAAACAATAGCCCCTCTTTGGTTAACATTGCGAGAACAACTCGCACTAGCTCGCCTAAGTATTTCCCACTGATATATTTTTCGAACCTGATTATACCAAACAAAAAATAACATGTATTTATCAAGTACATAGAACATTTGCTTGTCAAAGTTATGTCAATAATCTCGTCTACTCACGTGAATGAATTTACGATGAGAGAGTTTGCGTCGTTCTCGCGATCATAGTCTGTTTTGATGAAATCCAGAACGCCGTTGTCTCCAAAGGCACCCCATTCAATGTCGATGATAACCTGTGACACAAATGTTAATGTAATATATAGCTGTTGATGTATATAATTAGCGCATCAACCATCGAGCAATAAATGTGACTATTTTACATTACGTTATAAGAATAAAAGAACTGAACCCGAGTACTTAAATCTATGGTTGCAAGGGAAAACGTTTTTACTTTCGAGATGTTGTCACTTAAAGTTGTGTTTTAAATTGTGTAAGAAGCGTTAAAGTAGTGTTTTAAATTGCATTATCTTTGAGCCTATCAAATTGGTTTCCTGATTTTTATTTATAAATACGTAAACTCTATATTCTACAGTTCAATTAATATTGTTCTTTGCAGTCACAGAAATATGATCTGAATAATTATGAAATAGAAAGTTCGAAACTTGTCAATTGATCTGAGTACTTTTAGCGTTTGTAAAAAAGATAATAGTTTGTAATATGGACAATAGAAAAAATCAATTACTTCACGTTCTCCGTGTCGTTCAGTTTCCCAATGTTCGACCCGATCCGCACGTTCAAGATAGCAAGCGTTGCTTCCGGTACCCAATATAAGGCCAATAGTTGTATCAGGATCCAGTACGGATCCTTGAACCAGCGTTCCCGTAGTGTCGTTCAAAATGGCAACAACCTTAACCTTAGTATCGCCGCGACGATCTAATGCTTCGCGCAGTAGCTTTACAGCATCCTCGTTAACTGCGTCGGGACAGTTGAAGGTTTTGGTCCAGGTCACCAGCATGCCAATATCCAAGGAATGTTGAACCATGGGAAACGAGAAGGTGAAACCTACAATGAAAAAAAACATTGTTACTTGTCAGGTCCTACATGTTTTTAAACGTTATTCGCTACACTCGTGAAACAATCAATCGCGTGTGAGACTATGTAATCTACGTTTGATTAACAATAAGTATCGACCACTTGAATTTGTGAAATCAATGTTGAGCACGATACTCGAGTCGTTGATATAGCTTAAGGTATTTAAAAACATCGGCCACTTCAGCGTGTCAAAATTATACATCAATATCTCTCGTAAACACGCAACTTGATTCTCGAAATTCTAATAATTAAACGAAACTGTTCCCTAGAGATCATAAAGAACACAGGGAACAGCAATTAAGCGTCTCACACGTGATTCCCCCTCGCGTTTAGTGTCTCCAATTTACCCAGGGGAAGCTCTACATCTTGAAGACCCTGCGCGATGACGAAATCACTAACACATTCGGCCAAATAGTCGAAGAGGCGAATGGCCGAACCCATTCTCAAATCAGAACTGATATGGTACTTCTTTACTTCCTCGCGTATTGGTGTACCGTGCATCAGTTCCAACAGAAGCACTCGGAAGTTGGTGCCTCCGAGATCCAACGCCAAATACAAGCCTTCCTCTGCAAAGAAATTCTATTAATTTCGGTAGTCGTTGAAAACCAGAAAAACAAACGTTTATAAAACAATCATGCAGCGTTGGCTGCAAGATAAAAAGATGTCCGAGTATAAATATCGGCACGACGTTCAAACGAATATAAGAGTTTCCAATGATTATATTTACAACAGCAATAAATTTCTTTGCTGGAGAAATACTACATTTACTATATTTATTATTATATCTTATAGTAATAAAGCCGTAAACTGATAGCTCAGGATTAACATTTATCGCTTAAAAATTTATATTCGATTATTAAGCGTTTTACAAGGCCAATAAAATCGCACCATACAGAACGGAAAAAAATAATACTTAGATACTGATTATCGTAACAACCTGTGCCGTCGAGGAGTTCCGGCACATAAGTGTTCTCCATTTGTAACGACGACGGCTGCTGATGAATCCCCTTGTTCATTTCCGACACGAACACGTCTTGGATCTTTTCTATAGTCGCGACGGAAAATCGCAACCCTGCGACCTTTTGCTCGACCTGCAAGTAAATCTCTTAGTTTTACACATTCATAACTCCTTCAATATTTTTAGATGATGTTCGTGACATGAGCAATGATGGCTGCTATTATCAAGAGGCAACAATTTTGTACGTATTGCATGCAGACTCTTCAAACATTTGGAGCCAAAATATATTTGCAAGGCATGACCCGGGTTCAGTCCACCCATATATTTTTTCATTCTCTTATGTCACGTTGGTATGATATTAAAAAATGTGTACGCACTAGCGGACAATCCGAGTCCGGACTTGCTTCTACCACAAACAAAATATCCTTTCACTGATTTTTATCAGTGGCCACACTATGCGTGCCATTCTCGTTTCATAAAGGTAAATTATACATTAAAATTTAAATTTAAATGTAAGATACATATACACGAAGATTAAAATGTACCCTTTGACGTACTCATAATTGGACTAGTATTTGATGCGAGTGGTTTTTTGTATCTATTTTTTTTTGTAATCAAACTTTTACCAATGTATTTTTTCTGATTAAAATGAGGAAGTATATTTATATTTTTTACAAATTTTATAAATTTATAAGTGTTGTAAGACATAATATTATAAAAACTATATCGTGTTTAATATTATTTTAATGTGAAAAATTTCATAATTACATTGACAAAAGTCTCATTAACCCCTTGTACTATCGCTCCTTTCATGCTGTGACGATTTTAGCACTTATTCATACTTAATAATTTTCCTACTAGGATCAGACAATTTTTGTTTCCTGTATTGTCTTTATTTACCTTCGTTTCTATACTTTGATGACAGAAGAATTTATTTTTACTTCGATGAAGAAGGAATTAATAATATTCATATTTAGTAGAGCTTCCATAAAATTTTCACCACGAGTCTGACTTGTTGTTACAGTGCAAGGGGTTAAAACAAAATAAAAAGTAAAGAAGTTTTACATTGCGTTATTATCTATCCTATGTTTGCTATTTTTTTCTACGTTCGGCAAAGTATAAAGGCGTTTCGTTCATTATTTATTCGAACCTTAGTAGTACGATTCATGCTCGCTAATATGAACACGGTTGGACTTGCACGGACCGAGCACGACTCGAGCATTACCTGTAGGTGTCTTTCGGCCCTTATACATTTTTATCAACTGTTACTGACCGATGCACAAATATATTATACTGTAATATAATAAACTGAACATAGACTGCTCTTCCCCTATACGTAACTAACAATATATTTACAATGATAGGAAATATACATACAATTCCAATTTTTAAAGTATAGTAACAACTTTTACTTAACCCTTTGCACTCTTTTGTCCCCTCTCAGGGGACATCGTAATTCTAGTATATGACTAAACATTAAAGTTTATTAGCGATTTGCAAATATATCTCGATGTCTACAAATTCATATAAATCGAATATTATTATAACAATATTATATATACATATATATCGTATACTATATAATAATATAAACGTTTATAAGCGCTGGTGGGTAACATCCATGATGGCGCCGAGTGCAAAAGGTTAAGGTTTACTATATAACTAAACTCTCCTTTCCATATCGGTACCTAAGAATAACACAATGGGCAGAAGCAATAACTCTACAAGATGATACAATATAAACTACCGTAATTGAAGTCAGTATACGATTTTACGATGAAGATACAGAAACAAAATAGCGAGTCTCGACGGAAATCGAGACACATGCATAAGACAGTTCTAACTTTGAACAAAGTTTAGTTAGACAAACAGAACATTTGCTATAGTACTTCCACTGGGTTCCTAGTTCTAGCATCGGGAGATAACAAGAGTAGTCGTAGAATTTTCCACGAGCCATAAATCTTCATTAGAGTTCGACAAAGATTCCTGCGAGATCGTGATGCATTTTCGCGTACACGCGCGCACGCGACTAGCAATGTCGTTGTTTATCCCGGTTCACTCTTACGTGATGCCTAATGTGATTCTAATAGTAAAGGCAGCAGTTTGCGAGCAAGAAGACGGCGGCTCTATTGCGACAATTAGATTTACGACAACAGAGACTGAAAGCGGCGATCCAGCCGTAGTCTATCCGCAATTAACGCTCCCGAGCGCCTACGTTGACATAATAAAAGTGTTACGTTACCGCAAAACTGAATTATTGCAGTTAACGATTTCCGTCGTGCACAGTACCCGTGCTCCCTTTTGCCGACGATCGATGATCGAGCGCTGCCTGCGCAGAAGATCGTCGCCGGATCGGAAACCGACTTCCCGCGATCCGATGATACTAATGTTTCATTTCCTCGAAGGTAAACCGGTTGCATTCACGCAATCATCGCGTTCGCTACGCCGAGAGAGAAAAAAAAATACCGGAAACCGATATTCACCGGCGACAGTGAAAGAGAACGAAGAGGAAAGAGAAAACTTACGAGTAACGAAACGCGCCGGAATCGAATAATGCCATCACGAGTTGTAAATCGTGGTTGACGAGCGCAAAAACGTTTCACGTAAACATAGCCACGCGATACGTCAAAAGGTTTTATGTCACGGAGCAGATAAAGCACGAAGGAAATTTATTGCTTTACACGGATCGACGCCACGCGGGCGATAATTGGTGATACAGAATTATAAATTAATTTATTGTTGCGCATACATAAACTCCGAAGTAGAGTCGTAGAAAAAACCGTTGAAAAAAGTGCAGAGCTGAACGTGCACGGCGGAGCAATAAAAGACATATTCGAACGCTACACAGCACGCGGTTTGCGCTAATCAAATGCAGGAAGAATGCGTGGGCCGTCTATTACATCGGCCGACTGACGTAATCTGTTCTATGCAAAATATTTATCATCGCGTGAGATCCAAATATCTATTCCACTGTTTGTTACGAAATTCGACCGCACCGAAGCAAAAAGTGTCGGTACAAATCCAAGTATCGATAACTCTTTTTTTCGAGTCGCCGATATCCCCACGATGGTACAAAAATAAGCTTTTTGGCGTCGATTCCTGAACTAGCTGAAGACCTACTGATAAACTCTCCTCGGTTGTCTAAAACTGTGATTATTGGGTATTATGCCACGATAACCTGTGTGACTTTCTGGGTCATGATAAGCAGCTGATTAAGTAGTTCGCGACTAGACGGTCGATAAATCATGAAATCTAGTCGGCGATACCTTGAACCTCTAGGTTGGTTTCGTTGTCCGTGAAGAAGAATGTTACTGCGTAGTTTATTTGTCATTATGTATTCACCCTCTTTCACAAATTTTTATTGGTCCCGAAGTTTAAGTCTCCATTAGGCGGAAGAAACCGTCTCTGCGAGAAATGGAATGGCTCCAACGATCCGTAGATCTTCTTGCAATAACGACTGTTTTTTTTCCGTTTTCGTTCAACCGACGCGGGTTACGTAATCGACTCCACAAAGCCGAACGAAGAAGAAGCCTGCGTTCCCAGGCGAAGTTAATTGCTCGCAGCAGCAGCATCATGGAGATTGGCAGGAACAGAAGTGAATGTATGTAGTACATATGTGTATAGGATCGAGCGGTGTCAGTAAACTCTTAACAAGAGTGTCGCAAGGTTAAGGACTCCCCGGTCCGCAATTTCTTGCAGCGGTAATTACAAAACGTTATCGTCATTGCTAACGTAGAAATCGATCAATTATGTAAGCGAACGCGATAAACGTTCTGTTTAAAAAATACAATGTCAGGCGTTTAGCATTGCTCACCGATCCGACGATATTCTAGTTTTCTTTTGCAACGAGCCGAAGAAGCATGCCTCGTACTCGATCAACATTTGTAAACGAAAGATCGTCATTAATTTCTGTCTCCGATTTTGTAATTCCTTCCGCGTTTGCTTACGCTCTTATCAATCACGAAACTTATTCGTGGTTCCTATTGTGTGTCGAAGGGCTAACAAGTTCACGGTCGACGGTCTCGTGATCTCTCCGATGTATATCGTACCATTTACACCGGTCGTTTGAATAAAAAATATTACAAATAACATGTCTATAGTCGCGCGACTTTTTACGTCTACACATACACGCAATCTATGTCTCTTTTTTCTTTTCTCCTAGATAACTAATTGTTCGCTATCTATAAGCTATGTTATTACTAAACACTCGTAAAAGTGGATCTACCTCGATTAGGTGTACGAATGTAATCGAACTTGTTTTATTTGACAAGATATTTTGATCTTATAAAGAAATAAATTGAGCAAAATGAAAAAGTTATATTCAACGGAAATATAATCCATGGCGTAAGAGACTCATTTAATATCACAAAGTTCAAAAGACTAGTGGGGTTATCTAAAAAATGAAACGTCACCATTAGAACAATGCTCATTGATTCTCATTCAAAGTGATATGCGTAGCTAATCGTTTCTTAAATAACAACTCTTTCATACATAAAATGGATTACTCTACGATATGCTAGATTATAAGTTGTAAATTCCAATAATCTTTTTAAACATTTTCAGTACCATATGTAATTTCTCAAATGCATGTCACTTTACTTTTTATTAGAATCATATTACTATTGAGTAACGCGAATTTTCTTGGGAAAGCTTCTGTAAGTCTCCTAAGTGATACAAATCATAGTAAAATTTGCTAAGCTTGAATACATTACAACACTGAGTTCCTACATCCAATAAAAGAATCGTGTCCCTTTTTGCCAGTGGTGTGATACATGCTAAGATTCAGATGAATAGTGTTATTTATCTCACGAAATTTGCAAATCGATCAGTCGACTCTTACCTTTTGCCGTTTAACATCATCCGATATCACGAGCGGCGATACCTGTATCGCATCATTGAGGGCACGTTCCGTAGGTACGGTCATGTCTGCGGATCTCTGGATTGTCTGTAAAGCAGACGAAACTATGAAATTCAGGGGAACAATGGAAGCAACGTCGTTGGATATTTTTAATTAACAGGGGGTCAGACAGAGTAACGTTAAATACCGACAAAAAGGGTCGCGTGGAGCAAAAATAGCCTTTCATTGATAATGCAATCGATTCATACGCGGCACGTGCGCTCACCTTGTTGACGCGGCAAGCGTTATCTTCCAATTGCATTTTTTCGAACGAGCGTGAATGAATCCGTTACAGTCGTACGATAACGTGAATTGGCGGGAGGTGTGTTTCGCCACGGGCGAGTGCGTGGAGCAAACTGAACACGAGTTAAAGAGATCTGCCCCGCTTAATGTTTCCGAGTTATTTATTTTTCCCTCTATTCACTCTTTCTCCCGACATTCGGCGAGACGCGATAGCGAGCCGCGTTAACTATTAAATGAAAAGTTGAAAGTCCACAGTATTTTATAACCCTAGATAACAGAGCGCGATCTTCGCTCGTGAATTATAGCAACGCAGAGGGCACGACGAGTGGCATCGCTGTTTGCGTATTTCTCATATGGATCGAATGCATAATTGTGAGGCGATTACGCGTGCCACTGCTACCAGCGCGTTGTTTAGCTTCCCTGATAGCACCGTGCGACTACTGACCAAGAACACGGAACGATATCTTCGACTTCGGGAGTATCTGCCTCGTGAATACTCCGCCAAGGAGGAAAATATAAGTCAATCCGATATTTATATCTATATGTATATTATTTCAATGTTACCGACCATGATGGGACGAACGACGTATGAGAGGCTTGACAGACGTATGGTAATTACGGGGGCACATATTTCTTTGATGCCTTGTAGGTCATCAACTATCACATAATGAGACCCCGTTTCAACGACGCAATCGCAACGAGGACACCCCGGATGAATCGTGATCCATTTGTGTTTCAGAATTTGAGAAATTACAGTCTATTTACTCAATACTTCTGTGAAACACATTAAATATTCTAGTTTCCCAATATTCATAATAATACGATACACATATCGAAAAAGATGATTTCATGTGACAAGACACTTTTCAAGCTCTCACAGTCGACGTAATTATTCCGCAGTAGGCAACGGTTATTCTTGTCGGCACATACATACATATGATTAAATTGGATACTTTATGCATTTATGGCAGAAACGAATGAGTGAAATGAACCTGTGATTGCAAGAACCCCGCATATCACGTGTTTTCACTCTGGTTACTAATTCGTTGTATTAGGACTGTTTCAAACTGCCTCATTTGTTTCAGTCTTTCAAATTTGTTTCATGCCTTTTTTGTGATAAATACATTTGCGAATACACTTACAGAAGGTGTTTACTTTGCATAAGTCTACGTAAACTATACGTACTATGTCAGTTGAAATTTTCAGTAGTTTATGATCCATTTGTTAAATTACGGTGCTCTCAAAAATAACACAATTCCAATTATTGGCAGATTTTTTTAAAATCTTGTACTAGTCGCTTTAAAATTGTTTTTCTAAGGTCTTATAACAAAAATTGATAACTGGCGATACGAAAGGGTTGCACCATACTTGGATCAATTGGTTAGCCAGGATAATACTAAGCATTATGGAGTGGTAATATTAGTTAATACATATTTAACCTTCCGTCGAGTGCAATTGACCAAATTGATACTCGTCGAACGCATACTCTCTTTCGCATTCTCAAGTGAAATATATTTGGTGCTGTCATTATCAGCTATAAATACTTTGTTCACTAATCAAATATTGAGTATAGAGGAAAATGTAATAATTTTCATCCAAAGCTATATTATATAATGCCAGTCATTATCTTATCATTATTATTATCATGGCTACTTTTTATATTCCGAGATCATTTAGATGTAGATTCGACGCACAATTATCTTTCAATTTATATAGTGAAAGACAAATGTTAGAATAAAGAAACTTCATTTTAAGTTCATGTTTGCAACGTCTATGAATCAAATAATCAATGTTTTCTCAATCCGTGTATTCAATACGTGTTCGACCTTGACGCACTGCGCCCAAAGTTCACTGAACGGACCGCTCGAAAGGACGCTCTCCATGATTTTAGAATCTAGTTTTTCTTTTTTAGATTGGCAGTATATTTAGAAAACAATTTTTAAATGTGGCTGTCTATTTACACTTAACCAATAGTGAGGTGACCAATTGCTGTGATTTTGGTTTATTTTCAAACAAGATAAAAGAATAAAAATATGTCTTATTCGATAAATATAATATTAATTATGGCGGAACATAAAGCCAATGCACAACAATTGGTCAGCCCACAGTTCCTTTACCCTAATTGTTCGACAATGTGCATCGTCTGTTTGAAAATATTGATGATGTTTAAGTGAAAAGAATAGATTCAAAGACTATTACATAAATAAGATATATTAAACATAGTAAAACGTATTTATTTATGTTAACGGTAGATAAATAACAGTGGAAGCGGGTGCTCGTTCTAGTAGATAGGAAGTGCTAGAAAACACAAGTCAACGCTTACGTAAGTAAACATTTCGTTTTTACACATATCTTAACAAAAAAGACAAATGGGTGATTCTTACTTATGAATTTACTCGTTATAAACAACTTATTAAATTAGTTTTCATGATCATCGAAAATGTAAACAAGTTGAACACTTGGAAGACTGGTACCAGGATGGAAGATTTAACTTCGTTCTGAATATTCAACTTGCTAAGATCTTGCGTATCGTTCAATTAATAATTTATAAATGCAATCTATTAATTGCAGTCAAAATATCACTCCAAACAAGAGTACGTACAAGGTGGCGCTTACGCTGCAAGGATGGCGGATGCACAGCACTTCGGTAGTCAAGAAAAATCCATAAATGACAGAGTAACCGCGTTAATCGGGCACCAATCACTCCACTGGATCAAAATACTTGGATTTCCCGACCTGATCGACGAAGGACGGAGTACATTCGATTAGGTAATGCATCACGACCCACCTCCGGTCGTAGATTACTCTCGACAGAGCTTTCGGGACAGCATCTACATCGAAAGCCCGCATGCATTCATCTAAAACACGCAAGCGCATCAGTGTTGCAAACGATTTTGCGCCAAGTTCGCCGTGTATTAAGCAGAGCAACTGTTTGCGGGATCACAAACCTCGCTAGCAATACCCAAATATTCATGATGCAAAAGGCCACGAAGAAGATCCGGTTTCACGAGCACAACGTGTTCTCGCGCTACCATAATTTGGCCTCCAACATCGAAGATGAGAAAAGTTGAGGAACTTGTTCGACGAGAGGGACCTTGCCGGTCAACGCGGCGTGCCTCTCGCATACCTCGAACTTATCTTATTTTTTTTATTCACTACCTGTTATCTGGACAATTAAAATTCAACGGTCGTTGCACGGCAATTGCATCGCAGGGATCACGGTCAACGAGCGAACGGCTGAAATGTATTGTGCGAGACCGCGTACCTAATCATCATCGAAAACCTAGCGCATCGATAACGCACGGAAAGAGGCAAATTGCTGCGGTCTTTTTTCCAAGTGCACGCAATCGCCGGTTGCCCGCACCCATAAATATTCAAACGCCTTCGGATAATGGTTTTCGAACTGGGTTCAGTCGAATCACGACCGCCAGTGACTTTTCACGGTCGAATCTCGCGATGGAGACACCGCGAAATGCCACTAGAACATTCTTCCGAGTCATCAGAGACCATTAAAATCAATTGGAAGGTGCAAAACGTCAACCAGGATAACTTAGCCACTTGACCCGTCATGATGATTCTAATCCGTAGTGCAATACGAGAGCACATGTCGCGACAGCTGCTACAATTTCAGAAGACGCCTTCCACTTTCGAAACTGAGCGGCCGTGGCGATGTTCTCATGATCAAGCTTCCGATAATCACCGATTCAAGCTATCGGGAATCGATCGTCCGTGTGCCGCACAATAATCGGGCTGCAGGATTAATGAGTATGACGCAAGCGAAACGATCAGGAACTATACATCTATCTCGGTTCGCTTCCGACTTCCAACTAAATTGGATTCGGTATTTCACCGAATACGCTTTTCACGCACGATAACGGACTACCCCTTCGTTTAGGAACGTACAACGGTTATGTATGATCTTTACGGCATGAATTATGGAGCTTCCGTGAATTACGAGACCATTATCACCAAGGTCTCGGCTAAACTTTAATCGAGTAGAACTCCCTCAGGCTTGATAGTCTGCTAAATTTTCCACCAAGATCAATTTTCGAATTGCTCGTAAATACACGAAAAACGAGCGTTTCGATCATTCGGTTACGCGGTACTAATAATAGTCGTTCTTACACAGCTCGTTACGATAAAGCAAACCACAACTTTGAAATCGATCGGTCGATCGATCGACTTTCTTTGCTGTTTTACGTACGACCTACAATAGCCAATAACGTTTCTGCTCGTAATATGAATATCGACGAGATCCGAACACGTTCGGGAGCACGTGCTTTACGGTAGGCCGTCATCGATCGCGTCCTTCTGAATCAATTCCTCGGTGTCTGATACGCGCAACGGTTATGTTGGTATGTCTGGTTATGTTGATACGCGCAACGTAACCTTTTTTTTTTTATTTTAACGTGGAGGAAATCTGCCAACCAGACACCCCCAGCCTACCCAGGAGAGAAGACTGGGGGTAGCGTGGGGTTCCTGTTCCAAGATGTTGATGGTGTCCCCCACCCCCGGTCTTGTTGGCTAATCTTGACCGGGGGGTGGGGCAAGGGGGGAGAAATCAACTCGACCCCCCCTACAAAGTATCCACTAAAACCTTCACGGCGACCTTCGGACGCAATACCAACCTCGGGCGAATTCGGGGGAGCTACGGAAACTCTTAACCCTTTGGGAACGAGTGTCGGCATATAGCTGCCCAATTCTCGCACTGCTGCTGTACGTCTCACGTACGTCTGTCATCCTAACCGATAAGATACGCATGGGGGTACTAGCCTAAGAAGTCTAGTTGCCTCTCAATGAAATTAGACACTTTTAGCAATGAAGTCGTATCTTCCGTATAATGTAAACTTTCGATGCGAGACCATGGTAGAGTCAGAACGAATTTCAGTTTGTCAAGTCAGTCTTTCAGTGTCATTGCCAGAGAAATCAGCAAAGTTTTACACGTTTTTCATATCTTATAACATCCTACACACGACTAAATTTGTTTGTTTATGACTTCGTTGGATTTTATGAAAAAGTTATTTGAATAAAGCTTTAGTTTTTATAACGCAAACGTGTGACGTGAATATTTTCCTTACTGTGCGCTCCAATACCTGACGTCCACAGCGATGCTCGCCCGTCGAGCGGCTCCGTCCCCAAAGGGTTGAAGAACACAACCGCGGCTCCCCATCGCCATGGCCGGCCGTGTAGCCATTGACGGCTGACCGCGTCCTGGGGGGGGGGGGGGAGTGTAACTCCCCCCAGTACCTCCGCGGTGTAGGGTGGACGACATAACCTGACATAACTTGACACAAGACTTACAACATTTGATGTGCCATGCCGCCTAGACGACAACGTAAACAAACAAATCGTAGATCCACCAATCGACGACGTTACAATGACATTGATGTGTTTCGCCGAGTCCCGTCGCTCGTGGAAAGTAGAAGCGCGACTGTACGTTGGATCGCGAGTCCGCACGGCAAAAGTGGGAAATGGTCTGTGGGGAATGAGTAAACGCACATGCTCACCCTAACAATTTTTCTGTGCGTCTGGTGGACTCTGCGATCGCCTTAAGTTCCGATCCTCTTCTCTATCCTTCCAATGGCTCGTTCCAGTTACCGGTCAATGACTGCAATGTGTCTCCACCGAGAGGCGAACGTGACAGAACACGCACACATACGAGCACGTGGGTGAAATAACGTAAAATGTAGTTGGCCGCAGCGGAGCAACTAGTCGGTCGGTCGTGCCTCCGGATCGTCGCTTTCCCCACTGCCTCGGTACCACGGTCCCCGTATCAGTGCGTATTACATGCTCTCGCGTCCCTCCCCGCACGAAGCGCACCCATACAGTCGCGGTTGCTAGTACGTACATGCTAGTCATTTACGCGCGGCACACAAGCGCGACTCGTAGTTAGTTCTGCGAGATTGCGTGCACCGGTACCACGTGATTGCGGACAGAAACTGCCCGCAAATCGTCCCGAGGATTCAAGAGTCCTGGTGATTCCTCACACGTCTCCTCTCCTCTCTCTCTCTCCCCACTCCTTCTTCTCTTCATTCTACATCATTCTCACTCTCTCGCCCCCCCCCCCCCCCCCTCTTGTCACTCCCCTACACCTTACAATTTTCGAAACTTGTGAGATAAAGTTAATAAATGATACTCTTGCGATGTCCACACGCGTGTTGCAATATCACGTGCGGTAATATCATGCGATCGAAGACGCCGAATAGAAACAAAGATTAATTATATGTTTTTTACAACTTGTAGAAATTATTAAGAGATAAAATCGATTTTTGCTTTACTCGTGTCTCTTGTAACTGATACAACCAAATATAGTAATTTTTGTTACGCATAAAGGTATATATTATGTATTAAGTATCATTTTAATGTTTGAAAAAGGTTGTCTCTTACTCTTTGTAACTTATAATTTATCATTGTGTTGTATAGGTATTTTTACATTATGGATGTAACATATAATAATGAAAAGAATATAACCATTTCATACGATGCTTCGTCTCAGGAATTGATTGACTTGTCTGATCATGGCTCGCCGATTCTACTTCTTTTAAATACTCACCTATAAGAATCTGTTAATTTTATCGAACTCGATTTTATCAAAACCCTTAGCGTCATATGAAAGTTTAATGGCGGTTTTTCTTTTCGACTTATTTGTGTAAAAATATAAATGTTTATGAACGAAATTATTAGAATTCAAGTGTTGTATAAAGAACTATTTCTTCGGCGGGGTTTTTCATCGTTATATATTATGCCTTTCAAAATTTAAAGTCAATGGAATGTAATTTGCATTGTTTTCTTAACGTTCAATTTTATAAACTAGAAAAAAACAATTAACAGTTTAAAAGTGGCTATTTTTCGAGAGAATATACATGGAGTCAGAATATATGGCTACTCTACCATCACTATGAAATGAATTTATTATGATTACAATTACATCCTATCGAAAAACTAATCATAAAAATACTTTTGAAAATTTCGTAAGGGTTGGTGTCGATTCCTATCGAACACATTACAATTACACATACGAGTTCACATTATGCCTGTTGGACACAGTTTGAATATAGCGTGCAATAAAATAGCATCCGTCTCTTAAACTATACAGACTGAATGGAGTTTGACTAAATTGGCCAGCAAGTTTAAATTTAGATCGTTACAATCGGCCGACCCTCGTGGCTTCATAATGTATGGCATCATTCTATAGACAACTATCTTACACTTCGAAATAGTAAATAAGAAATACGAGATTTATGCCTACATAAACTTTAAAAACATATTGAAACTTCAAATCAGGAATATATGTTTAGTTCAGGAATATATGTATATGTATGTTCTCCCTGATCAATTTTTCAACAAAAATTATTATTAATTTTAACGAAGGTAGTTAATGCGAAATTATTTAGTAATACGAAGTACTTAGAGTTATTGTCACTAATTTATTTATACAAAAATGTGAGATTTGCGGTGGTTATTTAGAATATTTAAATTCGCTTTCACAAATTTATTTATGCAAAAAGAAGTATATTCAAACGTTATTCGTTTCAGTTTTAGTATCGATTATCTTAGTCAATATAAAATTAATATATTTTTAACGCTAGATTCAGTTTTGTTACATGTATGAACTTTGATTGTAATACCAGTTTATAAATATTGATACAAATGGTAGAATATTCAAAATTATTACATAGAAGTGAAAGGATACCATATTCACGTTATTCCGGTAAAAGATCATCGCCAAGTTCTTCGTCCCCGAAGTCATCGTCCCTTTTTCCGGCAGATGTCATGGGTCGAATAGGTAAAGGACCTATCGGATCTACATAGGGTGTACCTGTGTCAAATAATTCATAAGTAAATCCCGTATAAGTACCTGTGTCAATATACATGCATGGTGTTTGGTTGTGTATTTCACTTTAAATATTAAATTATTTCAATTTAAATACTGATTCTGTAACTTGAACATATTAATGACTATTTTTAGTGATAGTTTTTTTTAGGTTACTAATGATTAAAGACATTTCTGTCCTAGCCATGGAAGCAAATCAAGACAGGAAATGGATAAACGTTGATGTATCGTGCGAAAGATAAAAATAGATAACTGGTTTATACACTGCTATTGGGTCAACCTTAACCATTAATAATTTGAAATCAAATGTCACTATACGGAATCGTCACTTCTTTTTCCATCTTTGTTATATAAAATTACACTTTAAAATATTCGACAAACCTAGTCGAAGATCCTACATATTAGTATGTTTAAAGATGAGCATATTGTTTAATCGATAATATACAATGTGATATAAATTAGTGAATACAGGTACAAGACTGAGAGGTACATATATTACAGATATAACGCCTGTTCAAAATAGTTATACTGATCTATCATCTGTTCAATCCATTAGTGCAATGTAATCATCATCTATACGTCATTCTTGTTAATGCTCATTTGAAATAAAGCTACGTAATACCGTAATGTTAATAGCTCTACTAAGCATTTAGTATACGAAGACAATAAGAAGAGAAATATTTCTCAATAAACACAACCAATTTACATATTTATAACATAAGATTAAGTTAAACTATTTTGATCAGAATGATTGATAAAACAATTGTACGTAAAAACTAAGTAATTATTGCTATTGAATTATAGGAAATTTTTAAAATTCAAAATTTCTTCTTTGTAATTTATATATACCTGTTCGATCATTCGAATCATTTGCAGTTTCTGAATAATTCTCAATTGTAGACATACGATTGGATCTTGAGATACCAGCACTGTTCAAGCCTTGATTATCTCGTCTACCAGGAATAGGACTTGATCTGTGTTCCGACAACATGCTCATTCCAGATCCAGTGCGCGATGATGCTCCGCTATTGGTCCTTCTTGATCCTAAAAACAAATACATTCATCCATTTAATACTTGATATATTCAAAATTATACGTCTAAAATACCTGGACGTGCCGATCCTTGTCTGTCTTTTAATTCCTTTGCTTTTTCAGCACGTTTTAATTCTGTTGCATATATTTGTGCCTCTTTTAAACCGAGATCACTACATAATCGAATTAAAAACTTGAGACATTCAATATTTTCAGGAAACTTCTCATGGATATCTTGATACTCCAATAGAGCTTTGTGAAATTGGCCTGTTCGTCTCAAACATGCAGCAACAAGTAATCTCCATCTCGGTTCACTAGGAGCCAGCTCTACTGCTTTTTTGAAATAAATTAAAGCTTTTTCTGCAACCTGAAATAAATGACAGAATGAATTTGTATTTTTAGTATAAGATCTAAAAAAACTCGATTATGACCTTTACCTGCATTGTTACAAAGTATGATCCAAGCCAGTCGATTACTTCAAAATTTGCAGGGAAGTATCTATATGACTGTAGAAGTACACATACTAATGAACATATAAGGTACGATAAAATAATTGTAATAATAAATCAACTTACATCACTATACAACTGATATGCTTGTTGTTTATCACCACTAGCATCATACATTTCACCCAATTTTTGCAAAACTCCAGGATCAGATGGTATGATACCAAGCAGCTGATTGTACCTAACATATTTCAAAACAGCTTTCAGTGAGATATCCGCAATAAGTTAATTTAAAGAATACATATCGTATGGAATCACTGTACCATTCTGCTGCTTGATCTACATCATTCATGAATTGATACAAATGACCAATTTGGTATAGTGTTTGCGGATCATGTCTGACTATATTACGAACTTTCCAAAAGCATTCCAAAGCTTCTTCATACATGCCTTGCTTTTTGTAAACTAATCCTGTTAATCAATTTTTCATTTATAATACGTTAAAATACTTGGGTGTGCATTTTAACGAAATTTACCTAAATTATAAAGAGCCTGTACATGACTAGCGTCTGTATCTAGCGCACATAAAAGAAACTCTCTGGCTATATCCAATTCGCCCTTTCTGATTGCACAAGCTGATAAATTTACATAAGCTGCTGCATTATAACTATCTGCCTTTCGAGCAATTTCTCCACAATTTTCTGCTTGTTCGTAATCTCCTTGCTATGAATTAAATAACAGTAATCATATTATTCTTGTGAAAACCAGAAAAATTAATATTAGGACTTACTAAAAAATATATAAATGAGAGCGTGGTCGCAGCTGCACTATTAACTTTACTTTCCCGGTTTTCGAACATTTTTAAAGTATCAATGGCAAGCTGTGTTTCTCTATTATGCAGGAACACCATTGCTTTATTTATTTCCAAATCAGCAGCTAGAGGACCATAAGCTGAAGATTTTATAGCATCAACGCACCTTGAAAAATACAAGTATAATAAGCAAACTAAAATATTTAATAATTATCTATGGATTGGAGTTCTTATAAATTTACCAAGCAAAACCAGCTGTAAGTGTATCCTCAATAACAGGTGCTATTAGTTTAGCAGCTGACAGTATAGTTTTCTCAGCTTCAGACTTCAATTCTTTTTCTAGCTTTGATAAATCATCATTCTTCAGAATTTCGTTTAATATGTTAGAAGTAACATCATCCTGTAAAATATATAAATAAAATTTCTGTGGACGATAATAATCAAGTTGTAAAATCAAATAGTTGAATATTTAAACAATAAAACGAAATGAAATTTTTATGAAGCTAGTGAATGTGGGCATAATAACCAAAACAACACTTTATATAGTGATATTCATAAATATGCCCAACTCACAGTACTTATGTTATATCTGTCCTCCTGATCTACGTTAAGCTGAACCTCTAGTAACTCTAAAAATGCTCTTTTCATTTTATCCCTATGAGACAATGCAAAATGGCATAAAACAGTATGCAACCCTGCTTTAAATTCAGCTCTTTCTTTCATAACCCATTCAAAACTATTAGCTGCTTCTTCCAAACGACCCATTTGTACAAACAACATTCCAATGTTATGCATTATTTTTATTCTGCGAATCATTTATCGAGGTAATTAATATAAGCAATAAATATAAAAGTTTATTAACGAGTGTAAAATAATTTACATAATCTGCACTACTATTTTATTACCTTAAATCTTTATGAGCAGCTGATGCCTGATCAAATGCCATCCTATACATTTTGATTGCTTGAGACAATTGTCCTATTTTAACATATATATTTCCCATGTTTACTTTCAGCCTAGCATTGTTGCCAAATGCTCTGTTCTTTGTTATAGCCTGATAAGTAGCGATGGCTTCAGTAAACATGTCATTATTGGTATACTGAGTTGCTAAATTAAATATAACCTAGAAAATTATATAATATTTTGCATATATATTCTTGTTTTTAAATTAACAAAAAATAGTAAGCCATACCGCAAATGTTAAGTCAACATTATGATTATCACTGAGTCCAGCCTGTTCTTCTAATCGAATTAATGCTCGCTCTCGCGATGATGCTTCCCTTGCTCTTTCTAAAGCTACTTTCACATTATTCTCATATGCTGCCTCTACTGAACTTTCAATTAACTCCATTATTTTCCTTTCAGCTACTTTTATCTTCTCTTCTGGTCTGTGGAAGTAATTGTTAATGCTTTGCCTTTTCAAAATTTTAATATGTATTAAATAATTAGTCTATAACAATCTCACGTGTCTTCTTTTCCACTTTCTAAAGGTGGTGCAGCTCCTTTAACAGTATTCCCCATATTAAGTGGATCAAAATTTTGACGACTGCTACTGGTGTAACCAGCACCCCTGACTGCCGTCATTGGACGAACACCACTAGTTGTTGGGCGTACAGATATACCAGTACCAGATCTATGGAACTACAATTAAAAATAATTATAGTGTGATCCAATATATTATTATAATAATATATGTAAACTGTTAAATTTACTTACTCCGGTTGAAGTGCCCAAACGCATTGCAGTTCCAGGTGCTTTTGCAGTGAACTAACAGTGGATAATTACAGAATAATTTCTTCATTTTTGTACTTAATGAATATTTCCTGACATTCTAAATTATAAATCTAACTACTTACAAGTGATCTCCGCCCGTAACTTGTGTTAAGAGCTTCGTGAAAATATTCATCTTGCTCAAAATCTTTAATATTATATACCGATGGATAATTATTATATCCATCATAAATATCATCATTCATTTGCATAGCAGCCAGCATGATTATTTCTATAACACTGTCTTAATTGCAGAAATAAATAAAAAAAAATCAGTAATTTATTCAAATAACGTCACTGAATATTAAAAACTATAGGGAAACAAATTGCACATAGTTCTATTCAGTAATAGCAAAATGTTCACTGAATGTTTTGATTTGGTCAGGTGACGAGTTACCAGGCAACAGAAACCAACACACAGACTCAGGATCCATGGAGAGATTACATGCAGGTCTCCCATCATTCTGTCAAGAATGGTATCAAGAATTCTGTTCGAAATTTGCTCTAAGTGGTGAAGTAAATTAATTCTTCCAGTTTTATTTTTCTGGAAGAAAGTCGTAAAACGGTTTAAGATGCTAAGGGCACCGATTGCATGCAATCTCTTTTTTTGTCTATTTTGTCTGAATTACCGACTCTGTGGAAAATGTTGTGGTACAATAGGGAACTCTATCCAAATGGACGGGTCAGCTAGTGAACTATGTCTAAATATAACAAAAAAGTGTATCTGAGGTGGATAATTTACAGCGTTAAAAGTAGATTATTGCTTTTTCATATTGCGCCATGCCAGGGGCAAAGAAATTTGAGATATGGTACAAAAACTGTCTTTTTCTAAATGGTTGATACTCCACAGCTAAGCAATAGGGCCCTCACATTTTTAAAAAAAGAGAGAATCACGTGGTGCGATGTTCGACTTGTAGTTTTCGCTTCGTAGAATTATCGACCACATTTATCAGCGAATTAGCAAATAATGCTCAATGTACATTGAGATATGTTTCGAATGTATTTGTTTATAGACAATATTACGACAAGTTGAGCAGGATACAGCCTAGTTTAAGTATTTATTCACAACCTGGACATAATCTACTCTAAAAGTACCTGTAGCTGCCTTGAAGCTAACTTAAAACTATCCTAATATTGCTCCAAAACTATCCCAAAACAACCCTGTAACTACTCCAAAATACTCCAAAACTGTCCTAAAACAATTCTAAAGTTAACCTATTTAAAAACTACCCTAAAAATATCTTAAAACTATCCTCGGTTTGTACAATTAAAATTAGTTTTTTATCTAGTAATTTGTTCTCCAGCCTCGCATTGCGCATTCCTGATTCTTAGTCTGTGTAGTTGAATAGCTCTGGAATATTCAAATCATTTAATGGACTTTCATGTCTCGTTGTGACTACCATACCGACATAGGAATTCAAAACTGATTTCAGCTTCCTCTACTCACAGCAACGGCTACTTCATTGAACAGCACATGTGTGTAAATACGTGCGTATTTAAAGCTACAATCGTTCAATAAGCAATTTTTGTGTGCAATATACCTTGATCTCAATTCCTGCGACGATGTTTGTCACACGACGATTTTTCCAGTGCTTTCGCAGGGCGTACTATATACAGCGTAGAATAAGTTACATGCATATACACGCATCGCTAATTGTATAATTAGTAGATATAATTCTTATTATTCATAACTAACTACAAAAATAAATTCGTTTCATACCTTATTTCTATACTACATATTTCATATTCCGTTCTTACGAACGTACTCATTTTTTGTAAACTATCGGTAATACTGATAATGAATGGCAAGGGGCATCTAGAGCCCACCAAAGCTGAAATAGAAAAGTCTATAAGAATGCAATTATAGAGCTCCTAAGTCCGATCGGTGTTTTCCCTGGATTGAAATTCGCTCCCCTCACGGATAATAGTTGAACAGCTCTGTTCTAGAGCTACCTCATCATTTCGTGTCGCGATTAGCATTACCGACAGTCTAGATTCCCCTTACCATTACGTGTTGTGCTCAGCATTATCGACAGTTCACGAAAAATGTTAATAAGACAAAAATATCCTGTATATTTTATTTCTATAGCGAGTGCTAACAAGTTCTATACTATTTGGAGACAACAATCATGTAAGAATATTTTAACGGCGAAAATAGTATTTATTCAACATCTACTACAGAAATATGATACAGTGTAATTATTTTTATCGACAGGCAGACCACGGGATCTGTCAATCATACAGCAATACATACTAAAATCAGTCAGTACAACGTATAAACTATAAACAATGTAAAAACGCTCACACCTTCATCGCGTAATGTAAAGACTTTTGTAAAATCTTTGTTTATTAATTTTTCATGGGTTTTTTTTTGCCGCAAGGCTTTTTCCCCAATGAGCCAATAGATCAATTCATTAATTTCGGCTCAATTCTGTATTAATCATTTATTAATTTTGTCCCTACTACATCCTCACATCTTAATAGAAATTGAAATACGGAATTTCTCCATGTTGGAGAGGTTTCGACGATCTAGAAATGGTACTGTATAGAAAGAGTTTTATAGAATTTTTCTGCAGATGGGTTTTAGGAGTAATATAAAGAAATCTGTTAAGTACCAGGTAAAATATATGTAAAGTGGGCTTTTTGATACTTTACAATACAAAATTTTATAGCTTAAAATCAAAGTTCGTTATAATAATTCATCGAAACGTTTTTGAAGAGAATCTAATTTCCCAGTCATCAGCTGGATACAATCCGCGATAAACAATTTGAATGATTGAGGAGAATATAGGTTGTTCGAGTCTCACACGTAGAGATTGGCTGCTAGAGAGCCAAAGGAAAGCAGATGAATCAAGGATAAGTTGATAAATCATATAAAGATGTTATATTGATAAAACTAATTTTTCCTTAATATAATGGAAGTTAGATGATAGTTGAAGTCGAGGTTAATTGATGAAACTTTGCTGCGAAAAAGTGCGAGACATTATATCCGATTAAGTAATGTTTAATTAGATTACACAAATATATACAAAAGTGAATAAAATAAGGAAATGAATTTACGATTTTTCACTGATATACAGGGTGGTCCACGCAATTGTTTGAAGTTATAACTCCAACATTATTATTGCATTTATGAAAAAATGCCAAAGAAGAAAGATAAATAGTTCGAAGAGCACTGCATCTGTGGACCCTTAAATTTTTTCAGATGCAACAATGCATACGCAATTAACAATTGCAACATTTCTTTAAATAGAAATGCATATCTTTTTTTACACAGATCGATTCTTCTGTTCATTCTACGTAAAGAATGATGAGGGGTATCATGGCAAAAAAATTACTAGATCTCGAGATATTTTCAAAAAATGTCTTTATTGAAGAAGATACTCAAACACTTCATGACTATGTTGTAAAGGTAAATACTCTTTCGACATTGTTATCATAACAGAAACTGATTTGTTCGAGTAAGCATTTCATCATTCAGTAGCAATTCACGTATCGTAATTCGACTACAAAAACTGACATTTTTTAAAAATATCTCTAGATCTAATAATTTTTTTGCCATGGTACCGTAATCAGTCGTGCTGACGTCGTCGACGGAAGTGTATCTCGGTTGTACGTTAACAAATAGGAATACAAAAATATTGTCTAGTGAAGAATTTTGTCTTTTATGTAAAAATATTAATAAAGTGTTGTAACAAAAGCCATATGGCGAAGAAGCGAACTAATGTCTGATTAATAATAACTGTAAGTACTGCCACCAAACAGTCCTGTTGAAAGAACGTTTGAAATATTTAAGTGTAATTCATTCAGTATTTTCCCTTTATTATGTTAATGTAGCTGGTAAGATCTGCGCAATGTTTTTCTACAGTATACTTATGAAATGAAAAAAAAAAACATTTTGGTAAAAATGTCGAAAAAGTTGGTTTTTATTTCGTTTGAATTACAAAGAAGCCGGCTTAAAAATATTTAAAAAAATGAGAACAATAGGTATGACAACGTTTTATTGCTCAATAAAAATTAAAAATGTGTGCCTCTTAAACTTCAATATGAAATTATATATGTATATTGTTATATATAACGTAGTATATTTCAAAGGGTTTTAATCGATATAGAATACCGTAAGTTCTTATAAAGATTGTCAATAAAATTTGTTATTAAAAAATTATATTTTTTTTAGATTTATTATATTACGAAACTTTTTCCAAGATGCATATGAACAAAAATAATTGTTTTCCAATAATATTTAAAATATGCATGTATGTAATCTGAACTTGATTATTCACTAGAGTAGTTAAAAAGATAGAGTAATTAAAATTAATCTAACAAAATTATCATATGACAATTTGTATTCATTATTTTATTAGCAGCAAAAGAAGCATACTTGAACATGTAATAAATAAAAGAAGAATAGATCAATAATTTATCCCTTTTATTTGTTTATACATACAAATATATAATATACTTTTATTCATCAAATTATCCTATAAATGTGTATGAAAACATTGGGAGAAGATTTGTACTATCAGTTTTTAAAATAAAATTTTCTCTTAATATTCTTCATACAAATTAATAATTATTTTCAATTCTTTGTATATTTACTGAGCATGAAAGAGGACAAATATAATTTGTATCATCATAATGCTTCCTTATGCTGCTTTATTAGTACAGAAATTAACGGTTTTACAGAAATTTTAAGAAAATATATAAATGTTATGTTTATACATTACTGACGATTAAATTTGTATCTTAGTGCAAATACATACACTTGTATTCTAATGTATTCTTACTTATCATGTTTGATTTATTTTGATACTAATTAAATTGACAATATCTTAAGTTGAGTTTATACTTTCATGTCATTATTTTGTCATTTCAGTTTGATGTTTCCTTCTTTTAGTAAAAAATGTTTATTTATTGATTCGACACGATTTAAATATAAATTTCGGTAAAACATTTCATATACAAATAAAATCAGATTTTTGGTGACTAGAATATCTTTACATTTCATACACCCATTCTTTATATACTTATATGCAACAGTACATAATAAAAATTATAAATATTACATTAAAATTAACATTGGACTTTGGTTTGTAGCATCCTTTACCGTTGTTTTTGTTCCAAAAAAATAAATCTGTATTAAATACTTTTGTTGAATGCACAAGTTGTAAGTAGTGTAATTCATCTTACTAACACACACAAATTCAGACCTTTGTTATTAATAAAACATTTATCAACTTCTATATTCACTAAAATGTCATATATACATAGGATAAATTTGAATATCTCCTATAAACTGCCTACATTGTTCTTAAAAAAATCAAGACTGTGATTAAATAGTTAGTCGTTTGAATAAATTGCAGATTTATAACAGCTTAATTACAACGTATAACGAGAAAATTTTTAGGTGTAAGTAATATACGTTGGAATAATAGAATAAAGTTTTTATTTACATTGTAATACTGCAAAAAAGATATTAAAAAATTGTATAATATTTAAAAAAAAGATAGTACATTATCTTGCCTTCATTGTATAAAATATGAAAATCTACACTTGGTAAAACTGTTATGAAATGTAAACTGTCTTTCAAACGTCTAAGAAATTATTAATAAGATTTTTTCACACTTTGATTCATATGTAAGGAATAAAAGAACGTGCACAATAAATACACACATAATAACTGTAAAATAAATGCACTACTTACAATAAATGCAAAGTGTGCATATCATTATTACATTACACACTTTAGTGCTTCAGCTTAATAATGAATGTGTAGCGTTTATGTACGTATGTACATAATATAAAAAAGGTCCTTCTGACAAAGGCTTAAATCTGACATTAAACTGCATTATTAATGTCTTAAGTTGTATTTGAAGTATCAATGTAAACAGTTGTCTTATATGGGAACTATACATGTATTGTATGTGTATTACGTCCTCAATTGGAGCCTTAATTTATAAGACCTTTTTCAATAAAAATGCGTGAAATAATATTACTATCTTCAAGAGCGTGTAGCAAATGTAGTAAAGCAAACATTTTGCGACACACTGTATACTTCAATCATGTGTATTATATGTCTTTTAAAAGAAGACAGCTGAAGTCATAATAATTGTCCATTCCGTTACTATTTCTTCAGACTAGCAGCATTAAAGTGGAGTGAATAGCCGCCACAATTCAGCTATTTTCTTTCGTAAAACTTATAATTATTCTGTTAGACTGTGTACATACTGAAATATGTTAGGAGTAACAATCAATGTTACCTCATTGTCAAAGGTTGCTTGATTGAAATTTAGAGCATGTTATCTACTATGCTACAGTATGTACACTCAGCAAGCATTATTTATGCCTCATTCTTAATTCACTTTTACTTATACTAAACATTTTTCATTTGAAATATGATGACATACCTTTAATTCACTTTTAAATTTATGTTGAGTACAAATATGAACAATGTATGTATGTTAATTTAATATCTATTGTATAAATTTGAAAGCATATGGCACACATGTCCTACCTTTCTATACTTCTAAGCTTTTATCTTTCAAATATAAAAAAATAGCATGTTCACTAGCGGAGGAATATTTGTTAATCAACATCACACTGTTATTTTCATTGAGTCTATTCATAGAGAGCATGTAATATCTATGAAATTAACGTTTTAAATATTAGTAATCAATGCGAACGAAATGTATTATAATACAAAAGTAGTAATCATAAAAGTAAAATATAGGTAACTTTAGCATAAAAAACAGGCTGAAGGAATTGTTGAGGGTTCTGTCTCCATGCAACTCACTTACGAAGAAAGTTATAGTACAGAGGATAAGATCGAGTTTAGCGTTAACAACTTTTCTATGGCAAAAGTGCAGGTTTGTAGATAAAGATGGACAGATGTCTCTTGAAGTCATAGAAAACTAGAAGATAGTTTAATATTTGATGGAGGACTTATCTGAATAGATCTAGAAATTATTATGAAGCATATTTTTTAGAAAAAATGGTATACATCAAGCAGATCCTGCCGGAGAACTATCTGGTTGTTAGTGAACATGTGAAGTGAGAAAAATATTTGTGTTTTGTGAAATGTTTATAGTGTTTTGTAAAATTTCACTCTGCACTGAGAGTTTAAAAACATGTCGGGATTATGTACGACAATCAGAGTGAAGGTACTCTGGAAGACTTTCAAAGTTATGTAAAACATGAAAGAAAAAATGACTATATATAGTTAAAGAGGTTTGTTGTGCGTTGAACGGTAGAAAATATTGTACAAAAGATAAAAAAATGATGATAAAAGCAAATATTGAAGTGTATGTGAATACGACACATTTGGTAATACAATAATAACAATTAAGTAATAGGCTTTCTTATAGACATCAGATAGATTTAACATGATGACTAGACATGTCGTGTGTCTAATAGAGACTGAACATATAAAGAGATTCAAAAGTAAATGCAAAATTTCTTTTTAGAAAATCAGAGCAGGATCCTAATTTATAAAGGTATAATGGAAAGAACCCAAAATTGGTATGACATTATGCAATACATGTATAGCCGCATGATCGCAAGGGCAACATGATGGAACAAGAAAAGAACTAGAAAAGTTTAATGAATAAGATTCGTTCACCAATAATCTGTAATACATAAATGAGTTTAAGTCATTATGTGTTGCTTGGAGACATAATATCTAAAACAAAGGAAACATAAGACAAAACATTCATAGTATACAGTGTACCCATTGATTACTCTAAAATACATTACATTTCATTTCGTTATGAAGATCAATATAAATTAGATTTATAAATGTGAAAATGGTAGATTAAAAAAGTCATAATATTCTTTAAAATAAATTGTGCTATGTTTTCCAGTTTGTGGGCATACTTTGCACCATATGTTTATCCTTACAGAGTCTAACATATATTTTGATTATTACTTTTACAATGCAGTCTCAGTTTCTATGAGAAATAATTTAGGGCTCTTAATTGATGATTGAGAGACTGCAGCAGTGCAACAATCTGTAAAACTGTATCTGTTACATGCAACAATAAAGATACAATATAAGATATAAATGTTTAAATGTTCTTCAATGAATTCCATTTAGAACACTGTTATTCAGCACATAGTCAAAATCAAATAAATATTAACACACACGTAATACAAATGTCTGTATTATGTTAAAATAATTAAATGTTCAAATTCTAGACAATAGAGTGTCGTATGAAGCTATTAGGTTTGTTCATAAAAAGTCATATGAATGTTTCTTGGCAGTATTTTGTACATAAATGTATCTCCTTTCTATTATTACACGAAAAAATATTACAATCGTAACATTTATAGAATATTTTAATGTAAGCAAAAAATATTTCCTGTCAGAAGAAATGCTTCAATTCCTTTACACTTTTTCTACGCTGACTAATGAAACGGACTATTAAGATACATACATGTATTGTCTAGAACTGACATAAAAAGTGCTCATATTATTAATTTGATTTTTTCGTTGCTATGGCACTATATGTTTAAATAATCTTAAATATTATTTTACATTATTCGTCAAAATTTTGAGTGTATTGATTGTAATATCTATCATGTGTGTATTAAAATGAATGTTTTTACTATTATAAATGTAAAAAGTTTAGTCTGGCAGCTTTTATGATTTAACAGTTGAGATTTGTTTGTTCTAATATTGACTGAAATACAGCACTGCAAAATTAAGAGATACAAGGTATGACAACAGTAAATTAAAGTTGTCATTTTATAAAAATAAAAAATTTATGTGTAAATAGATATGTATACAGCTTTACATTTCATCTTAACGTTCTGACTAGTAAGTCAATATATAAAATTATGTTAGACATATAGACACATAGACTGACATATGTAAATTCATAGTAAAGTTAACTTGTTTTAATGCAATAAGTAAAATAATTAAAAATGACCATAATATCATACTTTCTCGTTGTCTAAGGTTTTTAGTCTTACATTGGTTTTGCAGCTTATATTAATGTAAACAAGCTGTCAATTGTACTTTGTATATAATGTAGTGAACTACAGCTGCCAGAAAATTCATTAAAATGCATGGGTTACTATCTCCATTTCAAAACATTCATATTCTCTTTCCCTCCTTTATGACAAAATTAATTTCAGTCTGTCAGTTTACATATGGCTTTACCTACGTTGATTAATGCCTGCTCATTTAATATTTATAACATAATGCATCTTCTCTGTCTGCGTTTTTGAGGTTCAGGTCTTAAAACAGCACGAACGGCTTCATCAAATACTTGTTTCAGGCCACGTTGTGTCAATGCAGAACATTCCATATATTTTACTGCACGAATCTGCCAATTACATTTTATATTAATATTTAGTTGCGTAACAATTTGAAAATATTACAATCTATAATACTCAATACCCTTAGAATTTGCTATAAACACTACACATAGTATCCAAACCAATTCTAACCTTATTTGCCAGTTTCTGTCCTTGTTCACGTTTTATAGCACTAAGGCCTTGTTCAGCTAAGCCAGTGAGCGTCTCACGATCATCTCGTAAATCTATTTTGGTTCCAACAAGTATCATTGGAGCATCTGGGCAATGATGTTTTATCTCTGGATACCATTTACTGGTAACATTTTCAAAAGATGATGGGCTTGTTACTGAGAAACAAATTAGAAACACATCAGTCTGGGGATATGATAGTGGACGCAGCCTATCATAATCTTCTTGTCCTGCTGTATCCCAAAGTCCTAAACTAACAGGTATTCCATCCACAACCATGGGTGCTGAATAATTGTCAAATCTGCATAATACAACAAATATTATATTCAAGAATATGAACATTCAATAAAATTATAATAAACAATGACAATTAAAAAATAGTTTGTTACATTAGCATTTATTTTGTTTGAGTAATTATATATTTGAAGAAAATTTTAAAAGCCCGTAGAACAGAGAGACAGATATAAAAATATATTGCAGAATGGATTACTTCCTGTAAGTAGTGGAAGGGTGTCCAATACTGCTTCACTATTATTAGCCACCCTATTTCACTACTCCAAGAAAGAAGTGGGTAATAAAAAGATTGTAAAAATGTATTACTCATAAAGGCATACAAAATAATACTTTCCTGAATAACTTTGACTCAAACTTCATATTCTAAAGATATTGTATTGTCACAAACAATACAGTAAGGATATTGTATTGTCACAAACAATAGTACTCACACTGTGGGCACATATTCGCCTGGAAAACTATCTGTTGTATATGATATTAACATACATGTTTTTCCTACTGTTCCATCTCCTACCACCACACATTTGATTGGTCTACCTGAGCTCATGTTTCCAAGACTGAAGTAACAAATAAATTTCGTTATTTCTTTATCGCAGTACTTAACTAAAAAGTATTATGAGTCGGTTTTTAATTGCAGAAATCAAAAGTAATATCTACATTGTCGCTTATTAGTTACATTTCTAAAACATTTGTAACTTCATAATTCAATAAAATGCAACTACTTTATCTTATAACGAAATAATCATCAATTACAATTGTACAGTTCAAGAAAAATATATTCATGTTTTCGAGGTCAAAAATATTTTTCGTATATACGATTCGTATTTATGTTAACACAACGACAAATATTATTGAAGTCATATAAATCCGTCAAGTGATTGAAGACAGAACAAACGATGCACGTTTCAAATTTGTAGGTTAGCCACAAGAGGATTGCAGTTTCGACTTAATTGAAGGGCTCGCCCTTCAATTTCGGCTTACTTGCTTGATATGTAATTGGTAAATAAGAACAATCAATTATTAGTTAATCACTCACCAGATATGAACAAACGTTCGATTAGAAAAAACACACTATTTCGACACGATTTTGATGTTGTATATATAATTAGATTTCTTCAAAAAATTAGAAAACCGGGTGCCATGACGGTACTGCGGTTTTTGGCACTAAAACGGACGTAGCCTTCGCTTGGTGACAGATGTTCGACAATACTCTTCCTTCCCCTTCTACCAGAAACAATTATTATTCAGAAATGATGAATGGCGACATCTGTCGAATCAAGTATTTTTGGTGTGCGCATAACCTGTGCGTGCCTGTGCATGATCCGTCTGCGTTGTGCTTTTTTTTTGTGATTTCAAGGTATCATATATCTTATAAGAATAATGAAAATGTTAAAATCCTGATCAATTGTAATTATTATTCGGAATTATATATTATCTGTCCAAAGTATTATTTCATTGATTACTTTTCCCTGTGATTATTATGAGAATCAGCATTTAGCATTAGCATTTAATTTGATTGGTTATTAAAAAATAGATCTGAGAAATATTTAAAAATATGTGTAATTTGTTCTTACGCTACCGGAACATATAAAAAGAGTTTTTAAAATATCAATTATAATTGCAATATTAAAGCTATCATTATTTTTAAGGTGTGTAAAATTATAGAAACAAAATTTAATAACGTTTTTATCATAAAAATGATAAATTTAATTTCATCAAAAAACAATGTTTTCATATGGAGTGCAGAAGGTAATTTGTTCTACATTTTTGGAGAACATATTGTATTGTGTAAGTATAGACATATATTAATTATGCTTACCTTTCAGATTGGTTAAAACTTCGAAAACATCATAGAATTGTTGGTGAATTAATAGGTTGTCTTCCGAAGAAACCTAGACAAGATATACTTTCAGGTCTTCCATTATTTCTACAACCAGAAGAAGTATCACTTTTGCTTGAGAAAAACATAGCCCAACTCATCTATTATCCGTGCCTTCAAGAACCACCAGCTGAATCATTAAAGCAAGCTTTTGAAGAATATAGAAACACATTATTTATTGAACAAGAAGAATGTTTAAGGAATGAGAGGAAAAAACAGGTTTCCAAAATAATTTTTCTCAGAATTGATTTTCATATATATAGCATTCTATGTATAAAATTTTTGTGAAATTTTTCACATATTTTTATAGGTGATCAGTGTCATGGATAAGATTGTAGAGGGAAAGAAACGAAAAATACTTGGAATAGAAACAAGGAAGAAAAAAGCAAAAAAGCCTCTAGATCCAAAAGTAGAAGAAGCTCTTAATAATATTGAAATAAATAGACAAGAATTGTTGGAAGAGGAAATGGCAAAAGTACCTAAACTAGACAGGACTGATGCTCTTATTCAAACTCATACAGGTATGCGCAGTATTTATATTAATAATAAAGGCCATGGATATTTATAGATTTCTACTTGCTGTAAATGTATAAATATTTGATGAAACTGCTGGAACCTTGCAAGAACATGTCTTGAAAAATAAAAATGTATACATAAAACAATACGTATTGTGAAATACATGTTCTTCTAGAAAAAATATGTTTTTTAAACAAGTGAAATATATTCTTAGTATATCCATGGGCAAATAAAGATGAAGTTAAATTAGTAGAATGGAAGTATCCTAGCAACCCTAAAGAACAACTTCGATATTATACGTATAAGGATCTTTGGGAGAAGGGATACTTTGTAACAAGTGGTGAAAAATTTGGGGGAGATTTCTTAGTATATCCTGGTATGTAATAAAAAACATTGTTCACTACTTATGTATTATTACAAGATAAAGAGGAAGATTTTAAGTTTCTAAATTTACAGGTGATCCTATTATGTTTCATTCCCAGTTTATAGTCCACTGTAAGGACAGAAACGAAGAATTTCCAATAACCGAACTTTCAGCTCAATGTCGTATTGCATGGCATGTTCGAAAAACACGTGTATACGCATTTTTCTCTAAAGATGAAAATAATATTATATATCAATCGTTTCAGTGGGCAGAAAGTAAAGTACTTGAAAATGGATAATATTCTTCAGTTTCGTACAATTTTGTAAAAGAAATAAACTATTAGAATTTTATTGTTTTTATATTGCTATATATTTACTCCTCCTCTTCATGAACTGATAAAGATCTTTTAATTCAGGACTAAATATAACTTAAATCAAAAGATTTTAATTCAAACAGTGTCGATTACTACAAATCTGTCATGTTGCTTCTTAGGAATAACGTTAAAATATTTCTTATATATAACGCTTTTCTCTCTACCTGCATAGTTCATTACAGCCCAGGAGTGAGTATTATTTGGATTAATTTTTTCACATGTGACCATTACTCTTCCAGGTTCTAAAGCATATAATGTCCCATTTCTACCCATACCAACCTATAAATAAATCATATATGTAACTTAAATTCTTATAGTTTAATAAAAATGTATGGAACTACAATAAAACTTACATATAGCCCTGGATGAAATCTGGGCCGAAGTTGTGTAGCTAGTATGTGACCTTTCTGAACGTACCATCCATCTTGAACTTTCCATCCTCTGTGTTTTGGTCTTGGATGACCAGGTTTAATTCTTGTGCTGCCACTAGACTTCTTTGATGCATGTCTTACACATGCTGTTAATCATTTCTTATGTTAAAATTTATTAATTGCACAAAATACATTACAAAAATAGTTACGAACCTAAATTAGTAGTAGGAGTAATTCCAAAAGACTTTGTATTTTGCAGAGCATTATAAAGTAAATGCGTTAAAAGAGACATATCTGAAATACAATAGCATATTATATCTATTTGTTTACTTGAATATATCATAACCTATTATAAGTAAACGGACATTTTTGCAAAGCATTTAAATTAAAATCACTAACAATTTTGATTTTTTATTTACCATCACTACATTCGGTTCATATAAATGTGAAGAAGAGTACACGCTACTGCATAAGTACAGACTAATGAACGAAACTTTTTTCGAAATACAATACCTTTGATATTCGTTTTTAGTTTATGAATTTAAACGTTAAGATTTACAGTAATGAGTGTTATCCATGCACACCTACAGGCAACAGCTTGATTTGTTAGCAAGGATTGATATAGAAATTTTGTTTGCCCTGATAGGCTGACAATTCATTGCTGAAGTAGAATCCACTGCGGGTTAGATGCGCAATAAGATGGTGAGGATGTATGCGCAACCATCTTCACTAACAGAGCGCCCTATGACTAAAGAGAGTCTTACAAAATTTGAGGTACGTCCTCAATTGGCAGGTCCTCAGAACAATAGAAATCTTAGATGTTAAATTACAGCAGAATTTATTAATACAAATTGTACAATCTTCTCAAGACTTGCAATACGGAACAGGGGAAGTGTGTAACATCAACTGAAGGAACCAATGTTTACAATTTGTCGAATTCAAGTTTTGTTTTGTGTACAAGTTTCGACGTTCGAAAACTTTTGTGGCGTCCATTTAGCTGATGTTGGCAACAAATTTTTCATAAGTATTGTTCACGTTGTAGACGCTTGAAATTTAACATGTATAACCGTGATACTTGTATGTTACTACAGGAATAAAAATATTTTGTAATTCGTAATGAGTCTCACATTTTTTTCGCGTCAAACTTTATATTTTAGAGCGTTCGAATACTTTCATGACTTACTGTAAATTACACAACACTATTTTAAGAAACAAACGTTCTACGTAATAGAAAAATTATTTTTTAAATACTGGCTCAATATTTGATGACAGGTGAAAATTGCGTTATACCCTGGAACAGGAAAAATATGGTTCCACCAAACGGTCAGTACCAAATATGTACACTTGAATCCACTCCAGTTGATGACTCCACTCCATGATTTTACGTTGCTGCGATGGCAGCACTATACCGAGCGTGCCAAAAAACCGATCTTGCACACTGATTCTCTTTCTGATACAACATAACCACACAATTCAAATTTTAAGATCGTATGTAAGTGCACAATACATCAGTATCAAAAAGTAACAAATTTAGTATAAATTTATTAAGTTAAATGATAATACAAACAATATGTCAATTTTTAATGTAACAAAATTTAAGTCGAAACAATTCATATGTTCATTAAAGGAATTAAATAAGATATTAGTACTAAATGTTAAAAGAAAAGTAAATATTAAATGTTATGCTTCGAATAAAGAATCCGATCGTTTGCTGAAAAATGGACCATGGAATATATTATTTTTTGGCACAGATGGATATTCAGTAGAGAGCTTAAAGGTTTTATATGAAAAATAGTATGCCAAGTTTATATTTCATGTAATATTACATTTTATTGTTCTTTTATTTTAAATAACTGTTATCTTTTTATTTAGTCATTCCAAACTAGTGCAACGCTTGGAAGTAGTTACAGTCAATACGACCAAACAGAATGCTGTTACAAAATATGCTAAAGAAAAAGGTATTACTATAAATTACTGGCCACTTGATACCATTGTATACAACTTTCACATTGGGGTAGTTGTTTCATTTGGTCATTTAATTCCATCCACGATTATAAATTCTTTTCCATTGTAAGCAATTTTATATCTACAGCGGTAGAGATCAGTTTACATTTACTATATTAATATATCTTTTGTTATGAACATTATGCAGTGGTATGATAAATGTGCATGGTAGTTTGTTACCAAGATGGAGAGGAGCATCACCAATAATTTACTCATTGATGAATGGTGATGATAAGACAGGTGTAACAATAATGAAGATAAAGCCAAAGAAGCAAGTAAAATATTTATATATTTTTCATGTGAATAATTTCAATAGTTCTTGATTTCATTGTAAGTAATAGAGAAAACAATAACTGCCAGAATATTCATAAGAGTTCGTAAATTATAATATAAGAGTGAACTCTTGCAATAAACTATGATTTCAGGTTTGATATAGGGGATATAATTGTACAAAAAGAAATTAATATAAATGAGCATGAAACATTACCTCAGTTGTATACTAAATTATCAAAACTTGGAGCTTGTCTTTTAGAACAAGTGCTTGAAGATCTCCCAAAAGCTTTACAATCTGCAAAACCTCAAAATAAAGCTGATGCAACATATGGTGAATATACCTTTCACCTTTAGTTTGCAATGTTTTAATAGACATACATAATATAAATTAGTTTTCTAAATTCTGAAAATTATTAATTGCATTATGCTATTCAGCTCCCAAAATAACATCAAAGATAGCTTCTGTAAAATGGAATGAAATGTCTGCAAGAAATATTTATAATTTACACCGTGCTCTTATGGGACTGTATCCTTTAAGCACAAGATTCATTAATAAGACAGTAAAGTTATATGATATTACAGTTACTGATGAATCAATTGCAACAAAATTTATAGACAAAGCACCAGGTAAACGTATAATTTTGAATTGAAATTAATTTCATAACTTTATATGACCACTATAAAGCTCTATCTTTGTAGGAATGGTAATGTATGATGAAGTTAATGATGCATTAATTATAAAGTGTAAAAATGAAGGTTGCATTTGGGTAAAAAATATAGGCATTCAAGGTAAACCTGTTATGAGTGCAAATGACTTCAACAATGGTTATATAGCTAGTAAAAATAAAACAGACATTTTGTTCTCTTCATAAATAATTCATTTTAAATGTAACAAAAAATGTGCATTAAAAAAAGTTGTCACACAAAAGTTGTATTTTATCAATACTCAAAGGTTAAATGTAATAAATTTAATTATATTTTCAATCGACTCTATAAACTGTGACATAAATATTTTAAAATGTTTAACTTATGTATGATTATTATCTACAAAACTAGAATTATATACAATTATTTAATTTTCTTACCTTCTTAAACGTGTATATACCCCCAAAATGATATAAGATTAAGTACAAAATAAATTAATTGATAATAAATAATTAAAACTTTATTAACAGAAGACGGAAGTTCTAAACCAGATGTAAAAATAAAATTTACAGTATGTGCTTTCAAGAAACTTTGTTTAATTAGAGGAGAAATTGTTATCTATATTCTGTATATTTTACAAAAAACATAATGACATTCAATGTCTTAATTTATTTAAACGTAGAATTATAGCTGCAGACATAAAATTGTTGATATTAAGTCTCAGTTTCAGAGGCCTGAAATAAAAGAAATATTTTTACTAATACAGATTCTTAGTTTTATTGAATTAATTTAGCTTTAATATATTCCTATTGACAATCTCAGATCAAAGTTAAAATTATCCATAAATAAGTTTAAGCTAATTTGTTACTTTGGCCTGCTTCAAAATTATATGTAGTGTAGTTGTATTATCCGTCATTTACGAAGAATTGATCCCATTTTCTTATAAAAGTGAGATTAAAATATTTTTCGTATTAATAACTAATTGCCTTTCGATATTTCGTAAATGGAACGTTGTGTTTGATTATTGAATAAATAAAGACGGCACAGCTCTTACTGAAAATAAGTAGTTAATGTTAGCAACTAGTTATTAATAAGATTGTTTGTTCTACGTTTATGATCATTCAGAAAACTGATGATTTACATGTATAACAACAATAAAGTACTTTATATTTCGTCAGGTATTTGTTGTTTTTGAATATTAGAGCAATATCATCTAATCAACATCTTTAAAAATGAATATTGACCATGATTTGTATTTTTTTGTTTTGACTAAATAAAAAGTACCGTTATTCAATTGTGCAATAAATGCAATTAATATATTATAGTTAACTTACACTAGGATCGCAGTCTGCACAATGCCATGAATAGCCTCTTCGTTTGGGTGATTTTTTAACTGGTGGATCAAGACAGGTGAAGTGGTAGCACTTTTTACATTCATCACACCTAATATGTAAGCAGTGACAATATGAAGATTTCATAACACATATAAAACAACTACGTATAACATTATTTATGTTTACTAACATAACGAGATTTTGACTGGTACCAGGCATATCACAGACATTACAATGAGTTAAAAGGTCTGTATCTTTCCCCCTTTTTCCATTTCCCGTAGATGCCCTATTACTTGCATTATTAGTAGTTGCATTTGCTGTAACTGATGCAGGAGTCAGAACTACAGGTGGAGCTGGTGGGGGTAGTAATTTAGGCGGAGGTGGTGACGTGATTTCAGTGCTGGTTGATGTAGCAACGAACATTTGTGGACTTGATTCAGAAGCTATTTCACCCTCAGGTCTTGGAATTGGCTTGATCTTTTTGGCGGAGTAAATGCAAATTAATTATTCTATATTTAAAACAAAACAGAATTATAGAATCATACTTTTATTGTTATTCTTCTATGAACTTCTGGTTGGCCCTGGCCTTCTGGATTTTCCACGTCGAGACTTTTTCTTTTATGTTTACGTTTCCTTTGTTTTATCCCCGTAATTGGGTCAGGAGTATACCTTTTGTGTTTCTCCCTAATAAAAAAAGAAAAGTAAATAAGTTTTCACACTCTTTTACAAAGATAAATTACCAACCTCCTTCTTTTCTTAGCACTCCTTTGCGATACAGATTCTGTACCATCTGCTGGAGCTACCATATATTCGGGAGATCCCTCTCTTGTCGTTATTGTCACATTATTAATTGGTTGCTGATTGTACAATGATTCTCCCGACTGAGCAGGAATTGAAGATGGAAGTTGTGGTCCTACTGGTTTTATAGTCACCTACATACAATTAATATATAAAAAGAACTTTCTTATATCATCAGAGGGCGAAATTAATTATGATTCAGTAAATAATTACTTTTGGTGTCGTAGGTGTATCAGGAGCTGTCACATTTGTTACACTATTAAGGCTAGTAGAAGAATTTTTTGATGTGCTTGGTGTCGTTGGAGTTGCAGGTGCCTGCATCTCTTGTGGTGGTGTCGGTGTTGGTGTTGAGGTTAAATTAGAATCATCCTTACAATGCCTCAACTTACGTGGAGCTGATGTATCAACACGTTCTATCTCTGATCCGGAAGATTCTTTATCGCATTCGGAACATTGCCTGTGTTATACAAATTTATTACATATACTTAAGACATTGTGCAAAGGTATTGATAAAATACAGTAAAAAATATATATGCCATATCGTGTACATACCATCCCATAAGCTTCGTTTTTTTGGGCATACGTGATAGAGGTGGACTAAGACAAGATAAATGGTAATGAAGGTGACACGTGTCGCATTTTGCAAGGAGGTGCTGGTTGGTAGATCTCCTGCATATTCCACATTGATGCCTTAATGTTAGTTCACCTTTATGGTTTTGATCTTGTGCTTGACTACTTAACACTCTACCTTCACGTACTCCTTCTATACCTTTGCCAACTGGTAAAGGAAAGCCTACACCCATTTTCAACGCAGCCGCGGTTGGTACACCTAAACCTGTGCCTATTAAAACAAACAAAATTTATATATTTTATATATTTGAATCTCAAATTTATAATTATAATTTTACCTAGTGTTGGTGTTATTCTTGGTTTTGATAAGTCAGCTATTTGTGGTAAGGGTTTCCCATAACCGTTAGTTTGAAGCACCTGATGATACATTTCAATCTTTTCTTTCAATGTTAAATTAACACGAATTTGTTCCTCATTATCTTTCATCACTTCATCATACTTTCTGTCTAACCTTTGTTGTTCATTTAGTAATTGCGAATTAACATCAAGAAGTTCTTGCAATCTTCTTTTCATAGATGTCACTCGTAAATTACGATCTAGATAATAACCAATAAATTCCACACTAAAAGCAGGTGGTATGTGCCATTTTTTTCTAACATCGACCAATGCTACGAGTTGTGCTTCCTGGGCTTCTAAAGCAGCTGTATCGACACCCATGAGTTCAGCTTTTCTTGCTAATTGTCGACAAGCAGACGCTGATGTAGTTAATAACCGAGGCATCTTTTGTGTTGGTACTAAAAATAAAAGACGTATTCTCTATAAAATCCAATACGTTTGTTGCATTTAATGTAGATGACGTACCCCATGGTGGTGGTCGAGATGCTTTATGAGCTAAATATTTATGTCTATGCTTAGCTAACTTTCTTTGAATTCTACGTTGTTCTTCAGTATCTAAGTGATTGGGTTGCTTTAACAATTGGTGTCGGTACTGAGCTCGTAATTGTAAAGCTAACCAATTACGTCTACGTCTACGAACGAGTGTTTTATCGGAATGAAGTTTGCAGTGTGCATAGAACGGATCAGCTTGGTCAACTTCTTCACTGTGAGCTTCAGATAATAGTCCTTCTCTTTGTGCACTATGAAGAATGGTACTTTTAGTCTTCCGTTAAATCAATATATTTCTTTAAATCGTATGCGATTATAAGTCTCTTGCCTTACCATGTAACATGGAAATATGTGTGACACATTCCTGCATCACATTCTATGCATACTCCAGTACGAGCAAAACGTGCATCTTCACATAAGGAGCATTGCTTTGCTCCCCATTTACTGTATGCCATCTCAAACAGCGTTACACTTGATAAACGATCAACCTAGAATAATTATAAATAAATATGAACATAAACATTTTAAAACACTCTTGTTTTATGTATAATAGAAATAAAAACCTTCCATACTTCTCCAAAAGCAACACCGGGTACATAAAGTGCACATACTAAATGGACCCATTTGCCTACATCAGTCTCTTTAAAAATGCCACCTTTATTTGGACAAAGTTCGCAGGGGGGATCCTCAATGCCTGCACTGCAAGCTTCACAAAACCATGGCGCTGATTGACATAAAGAATCAGTACTTGAAAAACTTTCTACATCAGATACACCATAACATCCTAAAATAGATAGTATTGCATATTATAACAGCACTTACATCTAACAATGGAACTATTATCCAAGCTCTAAAAGTTCTACATTTATATTTGTAATTCATATTCTTACCTTCATGTACACTGACACCGCATCCATCACATTCAACTATTTCATTAACATCATCACTTCTATCTCCTAAGCAACCACAACAAATTAACATTTTACTTAATTTGTCTTCTAGAGGACCGCCTTTCAGTGCTTGTTGGCGAGCTTGTTCAATTACATCCCCTACTGTTAAATTAGGATTTTCTTTCCTATTGAGTAATGGATCTTCCAAAGAATCATCAGATTCTTCAGATACATCTTCTTCCTCTGTAATATACAAGAAAAATATCTTCTTAATTAAATGAGTGATAATGTAAAGAGAGAATTGTGTATATATAGTAGAGCATTTTAAAAGAGAGCGAGAGAACAAGATAGCAATTGTTGACCAGAAAACTGTAGGTACAAGTTAGGTATAAGTTAGAGTAGATGATAAATAAGTACACAAATGTATACTCATGTGCAGTTAATATGATCTTAGACTTTTTGTATGGATGATGAAAAAAAGTATATATATACATATAATATCTCTTTAATTTCAAAAATATAACGCTGATTAATAGAATTTTTACTTCCTGTTTTACCTTTTCCAATATCATTGGAATCTTCTGAATCATCATCCGATTCCTCACAGTGGTCTTCAATTCTAAAGTCACTATCATCAGAACTTTCACCCAAATCAAAGTCAAGCAAAGGTGCTGTTCCTATAGGCTTGACTCTCCTCTTCTTTGGGTCCCTTTCAACTAAAAAGAAAATATTGCTTATAGTTATTAAATATATGCCTCCATAGGTCTATCAATACATACATAAGATATATATATACAAATTTCTATCAATATACCACATTTACTTGCTTGTTAAATCATAATAATTAAATTTTAAATATTGAAAAGGTTTCAGAGCTTTCTTATTTTTCATAACGTAATTCTTACTTTCACTACAGCTACAATCTAACTTGAGAATTATTTTAGCCAACTGTACTAATTGTCATATGAATATCATATATCAAAATACTTGTAATTTTGAGTCACAGAAAGTCATAGTCAAAAGGTTAATGATATAATTCTTTAAGAATGTTATTTAAACGAAATAGCATATAGATTTTATATAGTAAAACATTTCCCAATATCCAATACATTAGCTCAGAAAGGTACATACTACCAAAAATATAAAATAATTTAATGCTAGGTTATGTAAGGACTTCATTTACAATAAATACATACAGAAGCTTGTCATATTACTCTTATATTCACACTTATATTTTATTTCAATAAGGTTATTTTATCCTCTTTCAACTACTCCCACTTATTTTTCCCGTCAGCAATTCTGACACTTCATGTATAGCTATATAGATTTTGAATGTCTCCCACTACTCATTGAAGTCAACGAGTCGTTGCTTCATAAAATACTGACGTACGCGTAAGATACGATGCCGGCTACACGAAATAGGTTAATTTTACATATCCCCTATTTATCATATTATTACATATATCAATTAAAAGTTCGTTGACCAGCCGAATATTATCCAAATTACTTTCATTAAAAACTACATCAAAACATTATAATTTTTGACAGAAAATTTTGTATATGTTAGGTAATATAATAATACTTTATCTTTGAAAAAAGATTGATAAAAATATATAAAGTAATTATACACTCGTTAATCATGCACAATGTGTATTTTTCATTTCCACGTTTTCTCCGTTTTCTCTTCACTTAAAATCTAACATATGACAGGACATGACTAAATTTCGTATAATACGATATCCTAACTTCATATTTCATATTTTATAATTACATATATACAAAAAATTTGTTACAACAATTTGAAATGTTTTGTGGAAGCAAACGAAATAGTTATTAGTAACAGAAATTAATAAATGGCACATCAATTCAAAATAAAATATTTTTAACTTACTCATTGTTTTGTATAAAAACCCTACATCATCGTCTTGAGACATTTTTCACTGGTACATAAAGATTTTCTTTAATTCACAATGTACGTGTTGTATGTATATACAATTTCCAATTCCTTTGAATATATTACTTTTAATATGCAGAAATTAAAATATATTCTACTGTACACATGAACGAGGCCATATGCACACAATATTTATTATAAATATTTATGAAACTTTAGTTATTCAAATTACTTAATTACAGAAAAATTGAATGGACTTCCTTCGGTGGTACATATTATCCTTCTGACGCCGCCGTGTTTCTACTCGAATCAGTAACATATCGCCATATTGAATTTCTCAAAATCCTTTCGCGGGAAGTACAATCGATATTTACCAATTTGTTTGTAAATTAAATTGTGTTAGTATGCACATACGAATCAGATGTTACTTTTTCGAATGTACGTGAAATAATTTTTCATTTTTGACTTAATCTAATGTGTATACATACAATTGTTTCTATGGACATAAAATGTTTCGAATTCATATACTAAAATTGAATATGGTAACTTCAATCTAAAAGTTACAAACATGTAAGCATAAATAAATGTATTTTATTCATCATGTAATCTAGAGTACAACATGGAAATACATGTCTATACGCATAAGATATGAATAAGAAACATTGAAAAGTTAAAAGTGTAGAGGCTAAGATAACATCTAGTAGTATACTATTTTGCGTATAATTTAATATTTGTTATATTTTAAAAAATAAATTAAATATATATATTACTTTAATGTATTTTAAAAAATATTTTACGATTTACGAATATGTACTTCGTGAATGCTTTCATATCTCCAGTTTACGATTTTCTTAAAAAGTATAATTATTTATTTATGTATACATATCATATATTGAGGAGATATTAAGACAATTTTATAATAAATTATAACTAATTATGTTTTAAGAAATTAGTTGTGTAAGAAAAATTATTAAAAAATAAAGTAATGATAATTTTGTTACTTAATACGAGCTTGTTAGAAACGATATTTTTTAAGAAATCAGAACACTTGAATTTGATTTGTATATCTAATCATTTTGTCCTCGACAACATTTATTAAATAATTATATAAAATAATAAGGACATAATCAGGAGGTAATTACATAAGAATGCATTTTGTTATAACCTTTGGGTTTTTAATTTCAACAAAATTTGACGTAAATATCGGAAACGCAAATATTGTGGCATTTAACAAAAAGGTTACAAAGAAGCAACAACATAAAAAAGAAGTAAAAGTTAAAAATAATCATAATAATGCCGAAATTAAATCGAATAAACATAATAATACGGAAACTAAACCGAATATTATAAACATTGGCAAAATATTGACAGAAGTACATGTTGAATACGAACTTTTACCGGGCTATACTTTTAAATTTGATTGCCGCTGTTGGGAAACTGCTACAAAGGTATGCAATTTTACATATGTATTTGTGCTATTAAACTAATTAATTAAATTAAAGAATTACTTATATTAGTCTTCGAAATATTATAATTTCATGATATTATGTGTATATTGTTTTGTAGATATATACAGAAAACGGTGATTGGTGCTTGAGACCTATAGTTCACGAAAATAATCGTTGGGTTGTATTTTCTGTTTGCCATGATGTTGATTTAAATGAAGTGCAATTACAGAAATTTTGTAATTATGTTATTACTTACCAAATTTTTTCTGGAAAAAATAAGTTTTGTGAAAGGTTTGTTGTAATTAACAAATTGTAAGTATTTTTATTTGTTCGTTACGACATTACTTACATTATTACCAATGGTAAATAAAGTAGTATATACAGGAATAAGTATTTCATGGATTTATAAAAACATTTACAAGAAACAATATTATAATGTATAATTTACAGGGCCAAAAAGGACAAAGTAAAACAATTTTATACACATGATAACAAAATTAATTTTGAACACAATGATTTTCTTGAAATATATCCTTCTGAATCAGAGTCTATTACTAAATCAAAACCAGAGCCAATAATAGTTAAACATGAAACTGATGGTGAATTTAGCATCATATCATATCTTGATGTAATACCAGGTCAGTTTTAAAGTTAAACATTTTTAAAATTCGAAATATTTATTTGGGTATTATGTTCTAATTATTACATCATAATAATTATTTTATTTAAATAATACATAAAATTCCATCACTGTTAAATGATTAGATAGCAGACATCAATATAAATTTTGGAAAATGATGAAAAAAGAAAAGTTTCCATCTGAGCCTGTGACAATTGAATTTGTTCCTTTTAATGAAGTGAAAGTACCTTTAAAATCTAAAAAATTAAAAACCATGAAAACACAAGAGATGTCTGTGCAGAAGTTGTCATTAACAGCTCGAAATCTGTTCTCAGGTAATTGAAATTTACAAATCTGATAATTAGATCTATCATTGATTTCTGCATATATATCAATATAAGGATATGGTTTCTTGAATTGGTTTTAGATATTGGTGCAATTACTTGTTATACCAGAAAATCCCAAATACCAAATATGTTATCTGTTTTCATTTATACACAGTGTGAAAACATTTTACCTAATAATAAATTACGAAACAAATTTAATAATATATCCATTAAGTTGGAAAAAATATCAAATATTCCAAATAACATAGTAATTCAAAAGGGTTTTAATTACCTTTACGTAAAAATTAATTTTATTGATAAAACAATCATTACACCATACTACACTCCTACCAAAACAATATATTTTGATTTTATGAATTGTTTCATGAATAATGAATTTCAAGCAGAAGAGTTAATTAGCTTTCTTGGAACAAAACCTCTTACATTTCAAGTAATGATAACATTTTTTTGTTGGTCATGTATATTTATTTAATTGGGACTATAAATTAGGTACTAGGTGTAAGAAATAAAAATACTGCAAAGCCTGCTATTTATACACAAAAAATGCAATCAAAAGAAATGTTTATACTTGAACAAGAGGAGGTTTTACTCGGTTTTGCATCATTTGATATATCTGATCTTTTAAGAGGATTAGGGGAAATTAGATTAAGTGGAAACATGTTCCAACCTGAAAATATGCATTGCATCAATGTAAATAATAACAGTGATGAAACTTCTCCCTTTACCCACAACATATTGCCATTATCGGATACTATAATGAAGATTAAGGTCCGCTTGGCACATGATCTAGCGATGATTCATCATGTGGTTCTTGAAAAAGTTCATACACTGAATAGAATTTTTTTAATATTAGATGACTATCAGTTAGCCGATAGTATCCTTTCAAGTGTATTTTCTCATAATTGTAAATTATTTTCCAAGATTCATTCACCGAATGAAGACACTGTCTTGACGGTAAAGTAACATATAAAGTAATAACATTGCTCAATATATATTTGTATTTATAAATTTAAATAAGTGTTTCTGAAAAGTTTCTGGGAAACAAATATAAATCTCAAATTGAATTTAAATTTCTATATTGAATATTTGAGTTTTCAGAAACATTTATTCAAAATTTGAAACCTGCAGAAAAATGAAAATTATCTGTATAATATTACTAAAGATGTTAATAAAAATAATACTTTATATAGGTAGATGAAACATCGAAAAACATTTTAACTGGTTTTGCTATTGATTCTTGTGGTAAATATTATATCTTTCTTGAAGGTTTAGCCAAAGGTTATTTACTGAAAGTTTGGGAGAAATTAGCCAAGATTGAAATCAAACGTAATTGCATTTTTTATAATAGTAGTGCTATATTTCTTACAAGGCTTTATGAAGATTTCATGTTCATAGGTGGTTTTCTTCTGCTTAAACTAAGGTAAACTGAGCATTATGTACATTTTGTGAACTTGACATCATTTTGGTGCTTAATAAATAACATCAACAGTGAGCCTTTAGAGATACAGCTCCAACAGCATGGTTTATATGTTGGTCAAACAAAAACAACTCACCGAGCTTGTGTAATGAGAACAATAAGATTAATGGAATTGACTACAACTATGATATCTCTTTCTCAAAAATGTTTATTCCCAAAGGCAGATGCTGCAATAGCTATTCTTGAAGATATAAGCAACCATTGCCTGTAGAATTTTATTACTGGGTATTCTAAATTAAATACTATCATTAAAAACATTGGATAAAGGTATAATATTACACTCACTACAGTTGCTACTGTCACCAGATCTTATTAGAAATAGTTGAAATTGTAACTAAAAATAAGAGCAATATAAACATTCTTAATTCGAATTTTTATTTCAGGTATATTTTTATCAATCACAGCGAATGTACCATGTTATTAAGGCTCAGAACATGTGTATTTAAATTATAATTAAAGTACATCACTATATTCATTAACACATAAGAGAATCAAAATAATTTATAAATAAGATTTATGTACTCAACTTATAATTCTAAAATATTGGAAGCTATATGACTATGTGCTTACAAAACAGAGCTTGCGCTTCGGAGTCGGGAACGTAACTGGACACAATTTCCTCATTTTTATCATTGTTTTCAATAAAAGTTATTCCCTGCATACAGAACAACGATAGTTAACCAATTATTTATCACTATAATAGAACGAATTACAATAAAAAAATAACATACAATAGAGTTATAATATTTGATGACCCAGAAATAAGATTTAGATATCAACTAACAAATACCGATTTAAAAGACACGCAAAGACATAACATTAAAAAATACTGGTGGCTAGAATAAATTAAAATAAGACTATTATTATTAATATTGTAGGATGTGTGTAGTGTGAACGTGTGTGGACGAGCGGTGCGATTGAGACGCGGTGCGATTGAGAGGCGGTACGATTGAGACGCGGTATGATTTAAGTGCGGTATGTTTGAAGGCACCTGGGCGAATGGAGTGCGTTTGTTTTTGACCATGTATAAAAGGAGGCTCCACGGAGATCACGAGGGTTAGTATGTCTTCAAATTTGCGTGGTGGACGTCCTTGTGTGAGAGTGGGTGAGTTCATCGAGGGAAGCGAGTGTAAAATCCTACAATATTAAGACCTTTCTATGAACAAAGTGTAAAGAAAACTCGATAGTATAGTGTTAGTATACTATAAACATGTGTATAAACAACAAACAATAAATAATAAACCAGCGTCCCCTTCTCGATAGTATAGTGGTTAGTATTAATATAATTTTTCTTTTTTGTCTACTTTTATATATTTATATACATTCTAACTTCATGATTAATTCAATCTATTTTGCGCAATATATTGTAGAAATTTTCTTCACTTACCATCTTCCTCACATTGTATTACTCATTAGTTAGTTATAATATATATTCTGCAACATGTAAACCAAAGTTACCCACTAAGTACAAATACATGTAGCATTAAGATTATAATTTAAGCGTCCTGTATCTAGTAACTAAGTATATGTATTAGTATATGGGTGCAATAACCAGCGTAATCCTATGTTACTCATTAATCATAAAATTAGTTAAAAATATTTTTTTTATAATTATCATCTTCTACTGTGATAATCATCTTTCCCCATCAAACATATTACCAAAGACCTGTACAGTTTTTCCTCTCGTGCCTTTCTGTACACATACTCTGTACCATAGTTATAGTAAAACCTTGCTAGAATAAGTTAGTCATTAATTACAATAAGTGTCATGTAAATATACCATTGACAAACTGTGCGTGCTATGATCTCTTAGCCTTTAGTTTAGTACCTTAAGTTTTTGTTATTCATTGTTATACTTTTTTTTTGCGTTTAAGTTTATTGTATCCTCCTGTATATATTGTATTAATTTTGGCACAATAAACGCATTGTTAAAAAAAAAAGTGGTTAGTATTACATTCTCTCGCCAACCTTCGTAGGAGTAGGACGTGCCCTAGCGACCGCTCTGCAGGTAAATCGAGAAGCAATATTCTTAGAAAGAAACAAGAAAGTATCGAACTCGCCACGTGAAAGTGTGCATCAATGCAGTGAATAATACATCAGTGAACATTATATTAACCCTTTTTTGCACTCGCCAAAAATACCAACGACGATATATCGTTGCGCCTCCGTTAGAGCCTTATTATAATGAGATCTGTGTTTAAGTATAACTTCATAAAATGTTAAAATGGTTCATATTCGATGCAACACGAATGAAAAAATGTTTATTACATCAACTTTTTGTTATATCTTATGTTGTTTCGTGCCGAGGGTCTGCATATGCAGAGTGATAAGGTAGAAACGGGACACGAGATAGTTTTTCTGGACCGTAATCGCAATCTTTACGATGTTTATGATAGTTATCAGAAAACTCAAGTGGCACCCGTGCATCAACGCTGCGCAGTCAGTGTTCAAATTGATTCAAATGCAATAAAAAGTTGCATGGTGTATGCATGAGTAAGCATCAATGCGAATAAATGGCTTGTGTAAGTAAAAATAAGGAAATATTACACATTTTTAGTGGACAGAGAACTAACTATAAATATTTATAATAACACTTATATTTTTTAGTAACGTATTACCAGCTGCACGATCCTTTTGGGTATTAGATTTGTCTGACGATTGCCATGCATCATATTCGATGATAACGTGTTGCGTTATCCTTTCGTTTTGATATCCGACACCAGCTATTTCATTGCAAATGATTGCAAAATGCAATGTCTATACACCATACTACCAGATATATATAAAGCGATGACCAAACAATGATTTTTTCTATGTGCAATTATGTTTTGAAAAAGAGAAATTACTTTGTACGATTTTCATTATGTCATATATTTATGTTATTCTTATGATGTTTAACAAATATCGAAACTCCATTGGTATTGATTTATTCTCCATTCATTTCGAAATATGCTGCTTTTTGAATTTTGTAAATATCACGCCTATTTTGGTTTTTACGAGCATTTTCGCAAACCTCTACAAATTCGTCGATTCGGCCCGGTATTCTTCGCCTAGGTACGCTCCTTTCGCTCGGCGTTAAAAGGGTTAAACTCTATTTTATATTACAAGAAAGTCGCAACTTTTTGTTTAAGCGTAATGAAAGCGAAGCTCGGAAAAGATCCTCTGTTCGCTGGTCCGGAGAATTCCTACGGCGTTCGTTTGGTCGCTGATGAGAGATCGCCTAAACATTGGAAGAAAGGGGGCCCAAGTGGAAATTCGAGGACGGGTGGCGAGGCAGAGATCTTGGGACACTTGGTTGCGAGAATTCGAACTACATAGACGTACTGAAAGAACCCGTAGCCACTAGCAGAGGAATAGAATATTTTGTTATATCTATTTCAGTTTTATTTTACTACAGTAAGTAGCGAAAGTGTCAACTTCAAGTTAAAATACAGTGCGCGAGTAACATTGAAACAGGGGAGAATGTTCTCACAAATAGTGCACAAAGTTACCTAACGTGTAATGAAACGGACAAAAATAGTGACCTAACAACACGTGCGATAAACGTTTTTAAAACACCGACGAACATCGTGTCGAGAACACCATTGTAATGGTGTAATAAATTTACACCATTGTAAATCAGCGGCCTCGATAACCCTCAAACGATCAAACTGATCAAACATCTAATTAAAAATAACACGAGAAAAATTAATCCGACACCAAACTTATTGAAAAAAGTTTAAAAAGCTTCGGAAAATATAACTAACATGGGTAAAATAAAAAAAAACACGGTCTGTGGCAACAGGACAAAAAGAGGAAGGATCCAAGGGCTGCAAGAACCAGGCTGATTTAATTAAATTCATTGAAAATCTAAAGCGAACGGTAGAAAGGCTGACGCAACAGCTTGAAGAAGAACGTTTGAAGAACAAAAGAAGCGAAGACAGTTACCTAGACGGAAACAAATTCGCAGCGCTTGCAACCGATGAAGCAAACCCCCCATTAAGTCCAACGGTGCCCCAAAAGAGGAAAAAGGAGGAAACAATTGACGAACGGTAACGACGGAACACGTGCGAGAATGGTCGTACGGCACCGAAAAAGAAGGATTCGACTCAACTATCTGCGCCAGCTTTCACCTCAGCTGAGTAATCTCAACAGGGGGATGACAACACACAGAATAACAACTCTAATAAACCGCCACCGAATACAATACTCGAAGGAACGACAAAGGACACAACAGACATTATAAAAAAGACAGGTATTACAAACAATCAAAACATATCAATAAAAACAAACACCTAGTGCAAACGTATAACATAATATAGTTTCAAAAAAATATGTTTATCGTTAAAGAATAATAATATTAAATATTACACATTCACATCAAAAAACGAGAAACATAAAATAGTATTATTAAAAAATCTAGACGGCGACTTCGACCCGGAAGAAGTCTTAGCAGAATTACAAATTATTAAATTAGACGGTATAAAATTTATAAACGTAAATAAATTCAAAACGAATTATTCAGTGACAAACAATAAGAATTTACCAATATTCATCGTAAAACTCTCACCAGATAACAACTAAAGATTACAATTAAATCAGTCTCAGATAACAACTAAAGAGTAATCAATAAGCTAAATAGTGTATCGATAAATGTAAATTCAATTATCACAAACGAAAGACGAACAACTCTAACGAACTCCCTGACTTAACACTCCCCTGACATAACACTACTGTGCGAAACAAAGCTGAGCCCATGACATAAGTTATTCTTAAAAAATTACAACCTAATCAGAACCGACAGACCAAACTCTAAACAGGGTGGGGGAACGACTATCCTAATTCGCAACAATTTTAAACACAAAGTAAGAAACATAAACATAGCAAACGAAATCCCATGCCTAGAATTCTCAATAATTGAAATTAATTTACTCGAAGACTAAAGTTAGTCGAACTAATTTACTCGAACTAAATTATTCCTTAGAGCAGGTTATGCAACAAGCAACGACCTGTGAATACGAACGCCGCATGTATAATATATGCGTATACAAGTGCCATCTGTAGACGATGACATTTTTTGTTACCGACTGAACGTTTTCTATTAACTTTTTTGACATATTGGATTAATCACTTTTAAAGCTTCTTCAAACTTCTTAAAATTGCTCTTTGTTGAAACGACATCAACACGTATAACGCAATAAACTTTCAAACATCAAACCGATCGTGAGTTTTCGTTCGGTGACGATACTTCGAAAGGGTTAATTTGTTAATATTGTTTCTAGCCGCAAGTTACTTCCAATTTTCTTCTCTTTTGCCCCTGGCGTCAGAGGATGCGGCAAAATATCTTCGAGTTGCCACTGCACCATCCTCGCCTGTTGCAACCTTTTCCCGGTGAAATGAGATTCCGCAGGATCTCACCTGAGGAAGCCCTCATTTTTCGCGAGGTAATAAGACATCCTGTGTTGCTTGAGATTTCTTGAGTCTTGGCCATCTTCGGTTATTTAATCCGTGAGGGGTACTCAATTCTTAGTGGATCCGTGCGTACGGGACCATTTCGTTTGACCGAAAAACCAGAGAAGTTCCGCGAAACCCTAATTTTCCTTGAAGAATTACTTTCAGTTGTATAGTACGCGGTCTAATGGAGGCCAGTCCAGTTCTCCGATACCGTCATAACAAACGAAGAAGTGACGCCGCTTTTCTTACAGTGTCACAAAGTATAACCATAATTTGAAAAATAAAATGCCCGTTACAAATAACGAAGATTTGCATACATGAATGTTTCATTTCTCATTCGCAAATGAATGTTAGTTGCATCTCAAATTAATGATAGGAATAACATGTATGTTATTCTTACATCAGCGACTATTAACAGGTGCGCCTATCGAAAGTTTCATAACTAAATATGCAACCAAAAATAGTTAAGAAACACATGACAGTATGTGTATAGTTTTCTTCCTCAAGGAATCATATGGTTACGGCGGAATGGTCTGGTCAAGTCGCCGCAATGTGATGCTGCCGCAAAGTGGGTAATTCCTTAGGAAATAGCTGAAGATAGGAGTTGTCAGACAACCGTTGTGCCGACGGACACTCGTCAGTTGTGATCGAGCTGTCGAGCAATCAACTCGTTTCGTCACAATTGTATAATTGTATTCTAGTTATCAGAGCACATTTTTAAATAGCGCAGTTTAGCAAAACATTCTAAGAGCGTCGATTAATCGATGATAAAGGACATCACCTATGGTACAATTTCTTGTAAAAACATATCTTTTAATTTATTTTATTTTTGAACTTCCGACATTTCGAAATTCCATTTCTTTGGTTCGTTTCTTCAGTCGAACAAAAGTGTAACGCTAGTACCACTGTGATATCGTGTAGTGCGAGTGTCATGCGAAAAAATAATAGAAAACGTCACTCATATATTTGTTGTAAAGTAGTTCTTTATTAATTAAATGCGATGACTATTTAAGATGTAAGGTCCATCATCTATTGGTCATTTTTAGATTTCAGTTTTCGGTCGGTTGGCGAGATAAGACTTGATGTTAGGCAACGCCCTCACTTTCTCCACCAACTTTTGCAGCTCAGGATGGTTCTTGTTCAATTCTGTTCCTATGGTGGTAGACAGAAGTTCTGTATGCGCGGTCCACAGCAAGTCTGGCCAGGTTAACTGAAACGAAAACGATGATTCATTAAAATGATGATTAAAGCTGAAGGGTACTGTCAAATGTATAACGATCACGCAAATCATGTCGCACCGATGGATTTGTCCTTATTTATCATATTCACAATCTAGCAATTTCAATACACAGTTGAAGTTACAACAGTGATTTTTTGGGACGTGCATGGATGACACAGTAAATTCGTTTAGGTCTATGAATCTCAATTGTTAGGGTATGAATAAGGCTAGCAAAGTGAACTGAACGACTGCCAAATATAGTTTATAGCCGGAAACTTCGTTCTGATTATATTAAATGTAATTTTGTTATTGACTATTTTATTATGTATGTCACACTACGTCCGAACGACGAAAAGAATGAATACAATCAACGCGCTATTTTGAATCAATGCAGTATTTACTAAAGTAATAAATGTTAAAGTATTAATGTCAGTTTTTCTATGGAAGACAGCTGAAATTATAGTTATGTCGTTCAGAAGTGGACAGATATTGATGGCAACCTATATAAGGCCACTTAAGTTGACGTGATTGCCATAATAACGTTAAGTAATTATTGAAATCGTAATTATTCATACATTCTGAAAATCCGAATTATTTTATTTAAAAAAGAAACATCAAAATTATATTGAGGATGTTCTGATTTGATTATTAATTATTCGTCACCGACAATATTAAATTCTATTTTCAGAAGTCATACGATGACGATTTCAATGCGTTAATATTGATGTACGCTATACCCTTCAAGAATAAAAATTTCTATCTCGAATAATAATTACCTTTCCACCAACGAAGTATCCACCGTTCTTCTTCACCTGTTCATTCAGTTTGTCAAGATATATGGGGAGTTTCTGGAAAGCAGTTTCTTTGAGTTTCGCTTTGGCAGCCGGATCTTGTTCCCAGTAGAATGTCGTGCATGCTATAAAAAGAACAGCAAAGTAAATATTACATAATATATTCTTTAGCAATGTAATAAAAGTACGTCTACTGCAAGCTTAACATTTTTTATTAATAATCATTTTAGGGGAGGTCGATCAAGATAACTTGTTGTTATCTAGAAATGACAACTGCCGTTTAGTAAAGTGTTTATACATGGTTCGCAACTGTAGAATAGCGATAGTACCTATGTATACGTAGATAGAGAAGGCGGTTCAAAATATTTACATTGACAATACACTTCAAAGTTATAACAGTCACTCACGTGGCAATTATTTTATATAATTTCCAATTTTTTAAATGCAAGAGGACTGAGATTACTAACTATGATAATATATTTTGTTATTATAAGGAATATTTTAATTCTGAAAGATTCATCGCGTCATTATTAATAGACTGTGGGCATTTATATATTTGTAACTTATAGAACAATATTAAGGAACGGTATACAAAATAATATTAAAAAATTCCTATAATTAGAAGAATCAAAATTTGTAGCAACATCTGTTAATACCAATTTATTCTTTTAAAAAATTAAATATATTATCAATTACAAGAGCGCGTATCTAGTGTAACGAAGCAAGAAGCAAATAAGAGCAATGAATCTGATAAAAGTATTTGTTAGGTATAGTATACCAAGATAACACGAAGATGTCTTGGATATACAGGCGTCCTCCGAATGCTTTACAAACGTTTCTGGAAGGTTTTAATATTGCAAAACCGGGTATCGTAAAAACGTGTAAAAATTCTCTTCTGGACGATTTGAACAAATCTTTCCAACTAGATAGTTGACAAAGAAACGAAATTACATTTGCAACGCAATATGTATAAGTGAATCCTCATTGTTGAAGTTTGAAGAGATGACAACCCCACTTTGTATATAATAAGCTCCATTTTCACTCAGTTTTTCTCCGCGACGACCATGATCGGTCAACTATGTATGCATGTACATCGATAATGTACATCGATAATCTACACGGATGCGACTCTTATATAACTGCGATTAAATTTCCCTTATGGGTATCTTCGTTTCATCGTTCACAACATATTTACATAAGTTTAAAGGAACATCGAAAAATTTAATTTTCTATTTTTTATATTAGGATTTCTAATTCAAAAAATCTAAGAAAATTATTAACACTACTTCATGTTCTATATTACTTTCACGCTATACGTTTACCGGACCTTTTTAAGACATGTAGTCAGGACATTTGAGAAGTTTAGTTTCAGATCTAAAATAGACATTGGAACATTGCGTGCTATCTTGTTAACGATATAAATCATAAGTGACATAACGTGATTATAATAATATTGGGTTGTCCGGAAAGTTCGCGCCGATTTTGGGTAGGTAGCGTGAGAGACCTGATTGAATATATCACAATTATTGAAAACAAATGACATGTGTACATATTCTAAAAGAGATTACTTCAGCCATATTTGGAAGAAAGTTTGATTACGATTCGTTAATTTTTAACAGTTTTGTACGCCTTAAAATATGGTGGCAAATAAAGTGCATTATAGGCACAAAAACATGTTTTCCTTTTTCCGAAAGGACAAAAATGAACACCTTTGAAACGGTTTTTGCTATCTGGGTAATGATATAAATTATAAGTGACATAACACGTACCTTGCTTCAAATCATCGATGGTGTCAACAGTGGCGTCGATTTCATAAGCTTCGAAATCGTCAGCACCATAAAGATTGTTTTGTTTGGCGATCAAACGAGAAATTGCCTTTGACTGGTACAAAACCTTACCATCGATTTCCAAAACGGGTACCTGACCCATTGGCATCTCTGCAAAATTTTGTCATGATCAATTTCTTCCTTTTATCGTTTCCTACCGTGTACATTATACGTATGTACATTTATATATGTATACTTACGAGATTTTAGTTTTGGCCAATCTTTAGTATGATCAATCCTGTTATCTTCGAACTGAATTCCGCTTTGATGCAACAAAAACCTGATTGGCTCCGCAAGGCCAGTGAAGTTGAAGTATGTCAATTTGTAGGTAGGCATTATCTACATTTAAACATAATTCCTTTAAAACCTCTATTTGTTGCAATATTTCTATAATAATACGATTTATTACAGTTAAATTGGGGTTACGAAAAACATCGTTTCTCTTCTGTGTTGAAAATTTTACAAATCGATCCCCTAATTCCCAAAAATTACTCTTCATCTTTATTTTATAATTTCTTTACAATTCGAATTAAGAATACGATGTTTCGACTTCAGATAATTAATTGAATCAAATTGGCTGCGATTTACTTGACTTCTGACGCGATGTTTGTCATGTCACACTTTATCGTTTTTCTGTTTGGGTTTAGGCTATCGTCGGTTTAGATGATGCCATTTTTTAGAGAAATTCTTTTTAGAGAAACCTGCGTAGGAAAATCAGCGAAAAACACATATTCGTCGGCATGATAAAAATTCGTCATTTCGCAAACAATCGCCAGTAGCCAAATGACCATATTTACCAAAGAGAGATCATTTTAACCAAAAATGGTATAATTATAACCATCACAGAAAAATATATGATTTTTATCAAGTTATGTTGCAAAAAATTCCGGAATTTTGTCAATGGCGGTATAAAAAATTACTGGACGAATATGTGTTAATAGCATCAAGGGATCACGACAATTCATTCTTCTCGGAATTCCGTAGCGTACAAAAATTAGCGTCGATTAGCGTCAGAATTTTGAGCCATCGTTCGTTTTAATGGGTCTAAAGTTTTTGACGAATGTAATATTTTTTGATGGTTTATTAAATTCGTATATCGCGACAGCTTAACTTTGATTAATTTGGATGTGTGTGATTTTGGATGCTAAAAAGATCCCGCCAATTACAGTTTACGTTTAGTTTTTCTGGTTTTTCCATGTATGAATTACATGCGAAGCAGTTTAAAATAATAATGTTTTATCGTATTTGTCTAATTAACGGGTTATGGAAAAGATTTAAAAAACAATAATGTCTAAAGACAAAAATTTTGGATATCAAAGCTAAAATACATGTACACATGTACATAATGCATATTTAGTTACACTGACGTATGTATCTATGTCATATACTGACATTGACACAATAAATTCGACGCTTTTTGACTCGTTCAATTTATTAATAAAAGAACGAATTTCAGTAAATTTTTCAAACGAACTTTTTATAATGCAAGTATATGTACTTACGTTAGTTCAGTGAAACGCTGTGATGAATAACCTGATCCAACGTCTTCTCGTGTGATACTGCTTCAATGCTCACCAATCGGCCGCTATAAATTATATCCTGGACTACTACGAATCCCCTCTACTTCACTTTAAACGTAACACGGCACACGATGAATTCAATCTAGTTTTACATACGTACAATGACATGCACTAATTTTGCGATTAGATTAATCATAAGTTATTCTATAGAAGGTGGTTTTCGACAACTGCAATAGCATTCGCATGATATAATACACCACAAATATTATTTCAATCGAAACAAAATTAAATTGTAACAGAACCTAAAAGATTATTTAATCCTTGCGTTTTTTCCGTTTGAGTCTCCCCAATGATAACATTAATAATCAATATTTATTTTATCCAATAAAAATTGTAAAATATAAGCACACGTAATAGAAGATTATGTACTATATTACAATAATTCACGTTGTTGTAAATGTTTACAATAACTCGTGTTATTGTAAAATAGTGTCGATACTAAAATTTTCAGAGAATGAATATGGTTAGAATATACCATAAGCAAGTGAAATAAGAATGTTGCATTTACATAATTCTCAAGAAAGATACAAAAGTGTTGTAAAAATTTATGATAAATATTTTCAGCCGTACCGAAAATTACAAAGCAAGGCGCACAACAAAGATATATAGCGGCTCCAAATATACAGTACAAGTGTTTAAAACACTCTGGAGATGTTAAAAGGACTAGTTTATTGTATAGCGACTAATATGCGTTTTCTTTTTTTAATTTTGCAATTATTTGTAATAACAAAAAGAAATGGAAGAACTGACATTTTGTAACTATTTTATAAACTCAGTAATTTTTTTGTAACTCAATAATTTAGATGCCTAGTGAAATTCGCTTCGTTTTTATTTTCTATAAAGAAAATGAACGTTTGCTTCAGATTTTAATATGTCTTGTCCAAGATTGAAGGAGCAACAATCAAAAGTTACAAGAAATAGGAATTTATAAGACCTTTCTGCATCCTGCAAACAGCAACATTCTTAACAAGACTAAAATTATCCATTACTTTTCCAAATATTATAAAACTACATTTCTCACATTATTTTTTATGTATTGTTACATAATGTTACAATAATATACTAAGCAAGAAGTGAAAAGGGTTTGAATTGATAATTTCGTGGTGGATAAATCTTATTAAACACATCATTATGAAATTGAAAAAGAACATCTTCGAATATATTGCGGCATGGTAGCAACAGATTATAATCAGTACTATAGAAAGCAGTTTACTGGATAGAAATGCTATCTAAAAATGCCTAATCGGAATCGTGTTTACCAATGCGATAAGTGATACCATAAAAGTGTACAATCATTCGCCCGCAAACTGATTCACTGTAATTATGCAACGTTGCTATTACAGCTGTTTGAGTAAATATAATCAGTTAGATATAGGCAGCACGAACTACATGACTTTATGGAAAAAATTTGTGATGATATTAATTTATTTCAATTATGTACTGATGTCATGTCTCCCTCTATCGTAACGTGTACAATATCAATCAGCTCTATATGTGTAACGATTGGTATTGCGTGATTTTATGCAATACATTCTTTATAGAATCATTCATGGATCATATTCTTCCAGTCACTCTCATCATGCCATCAGGTGTCGATATATTGCTGTTAATGTATCTATCTCTTAATCGGTCGATTATGAATGATAATTTCGTAAATATAACACGACGGATCGAATAGATTAGTTGATTCTAGTAAATAATGTACTGAATTTTAAAGTAATTCATTTTATTTCATTATGTAATAAATTCGAATAAAGTTTATAATAAATTACTGCGCGCATTAACTATGGCAATTAAAAAATCAATAATATTAAAAAAATATCTACATAGGGCTTTTACTTCAAGTTTACTTAAACCGAATTTACCATTATTATTTGTTTGCAAATTTTTTAAATATTGGCCGTCCCATTTTTGGGACATTGACTGGATAGAATACAATAAAGTACAATACATATTTGTAACCTAAGGAAAGGACAGTGACGAGTAACGAGTTAAAAACGTTAGATCTCTAATTTCAATCGCTGCACGTACAAAATATTTTAAGATTTTTATACTCGAAAATATCTGCACGTAAATGATCAATGATATTTTCGTGTCAATTTCATGTTTTTTTAATACGTTCGTCGCCACGTCACCCACATCTGGGTGACTTGTGATGACGGTATGCTTCCGTGGGGGCACCGTCACCCATAAGTGGGTGTCGCTGTTTTTTCTCCAACTAAATAGGATTTTACAAGTAATTTATAAGAATTACATTTGTAACACAATTATTTAATTAAATTAGCATATGCGAATATAAAATCCACAAAATATACAGATAAATAAGGATATATAAAATAAAATAAAATACATGTGGGATTCCCCTCTCGCGAGTGTCTTTCGAACGGATATCTCGGTTGAATAATCACTCAATTTTAAATAAAGTAATAGATACATTTAGTCTAGTAAAAATATAAACAATGTTTACACCGCAGTTCACTCACCACATCCATATAATAATAATATTGTAACATATACTGTATTTATATTTATTGTATTTATTATTGTAATATATACTGTAATATATGAATACTACAATATAAAGATATATGTATACTGAAGTCAAATGGTAAAGTGTGGTAGGTTGCCATAATAGTCATTGTTGCGCGGTGCGTTACAGCGTCGGGCTTATTGCGACAATTAAATAATGCGCCTACCTCGCGATAAATTAATATGTTAAGGATAGATTTCAGGGTGAACTGCGATGGAACAAGGATGACGTGTTTAACAAGGTTTAGTAGTAAAAAATGAACAACTATCGCAATCTATAACAATTATGTTCAAAATGTCGGTTGTCGGACGAGATGAGAAGTCACCGAGTGCAAAGTGCGAAGTGCGTAGGTACGCTTCTCACCCTCCGATTACGCCTTCCTACGTAAATGGTGTCGGTGGAGTCAGTATTTCATTGGCTGCTTAAATAATATTAAGACCAATGAATACTAGAAAGATGGCCAAAGGAGAAGGGACAGCAAAAATCTGGGAGTTTCCGAAAAAATCGCAAAAATCTGGGAGTGGTCCGAAAGTTTCGACGCGGTGTTATAAAAAATCTACCTGAGGGCCGTCCTAAACTTAACTACATAGGCCGCTCGCGACGCGACAGTCATGTCGCCGCATTTCGACTAATATAATTAGCGCACGCCAATTTTCTATAATTCATTATCCACAATTTATGAATTTTTAGCCAACGGACAGCATCTTATCGCGTTTCAGCTAATCACTCTGTTTACGTTTTTAAACTCTTGCACTACGATTCCTTTCACGCTGTGTTAATTATCACTCAATTGTCACGTAATTATTATTTATCCTTAATATTTTCTTTAATTGGACGTGACATGTTTCGTTTGCTATATAGGTCTTTATTTCCTTTTGTATCTAGATTTTGAACCTTAGGGTTAGATTAGGCTTGGATTATCAATAATGAATTTTAAACTAAAACACAAATCCTATTTCTTTGTTAGAATTGGGCATATTTTATTCTAACAACAAATCCAATTTTATTCGATAAATTTATTCCAAATACTGTTTGAATTGAAAAAATCTACTCGAAACAATTTTATTCGTAGAATTTATTCAATACATTATTCGAACAATTCATTCGGTACGTAATTCGAATAAAAGTTTTTTTCAATAGCTGCGTCTTCTTCGTATTTTCCTTGGATGCTGTCGAAGATCACGCATTCCCGTATTGGCAGAAGATCGATGACCTGATAGAACGCATTACCAGTGTCATGGATATCCCAGACACTCAGCATCAACATTTCGGTGAGCTGTCCCATTTCCAGGAACTTCCTATTGGAGATAGCGCATCCAAATGTCAATACTTGCGGCGGCTTATGTCCATCGAAGTTGAACTCGCATATCGGGTTCAGGTCCAAGTGTTTCCTCGTCAACGGCTCCTCCTTGTTATACTTGTTGTTAGCGACGAACATGCGAAAGCTGGTGGTGGAATGCACCGTGGTGAAAGTCCAGGTGTAGTTGAAATAGACATGGGTTCTGTTCCACCTGGCCAATGTCGGAAAATTGACGCTGACCCAGCGATCTTTACCGTACTGGTTCAATTCAGGGAATTGACTGTTGGCACCGCTAGCAATCTTGCCGTCCGGGGGGCTGTTAGGCGAATACGGAAACCCTTTACGTCCTTCGACACTTTGCGGCTCGTACTGTATCGCGCCGCAGCCTTTATTCACCCGTCTTTTACATAACAGCGCCCTACTCTCTGGAAATGACACGTATCCGTGATAAAAGCTCTCTTCAGTTGATTTACTCGTAGCATGAGGATTTGATCCGTAGATGGCCGAATGCTGATCGACGTTCAAGGCGCCTCCTGCGACTACGGCTATCATGGCGAAGCAGACAATCTGCGAAAAAACTTGTTTAAATCGTGACGTTGCCTACGTTTTGGTCGGCGGTAAAGGTAGAAAATACGGGTAAATCCGCGATTTTATAGGCTCTTAGGCCGGATCATACAGGGGCTCTACGTACGTGGTCCATCTGACACAATGCACGATAATTGGGAATGTTGGAATGTAGTTATACCGTCGCTATTAGCGACTGAAATATTAAGTGAATGACGTGAGTAAGTGACATGAAGCGTGTGCAAGTGGAGTAAGCCTGAAAGAGAAAGTATAAAGGCACGTTTCCATTGGGTTAGCTTTTGCTGCTTGGTCGGCCCCCATGCGTCAGCACAGGCCAATTGGGGAGTAATTAAAATCAGAATATATGTTTGAAATACCCGCAAACTTCTTCACCACCTACTCCAAACTATAGCTCACATTCAAACATTTAAACAATAAAAAATCATCTGGTTTCGATAATATTCCAAGCATAGTTCTCAAAAATTAATCATACCAGTACATTGTCTATTACATAATCATTTTTCATAACTGCCTAAACCAAGCATACTTTCCCACAGCCTGAAAAACCGCGAAGGTGGTGGACTTAAAGAAAAAGGGTAAAGATGATGCCGAGCCGATCAGCTACCGACCTATCAGTCTTTTCCCCAACATAAGCAAAATAATTGAAATAACAGTAAACAGTTCGATCAACACATTCTGTGCCAACAACAACGTCATCCCAGAAACACAATTTGGCTTCAAATTTAAACACTCCACCATGCACGCAATAACAAAATTCACGTCTGATATATGTTGGGCGAGAAATGCAGTTGACTGTTTCGGGATGGTATTCATCGACCTCGAAAAAGCCTTTGATACAGTATGGCCGGATGGATTATTTTTTAAATTGTTAAAGAGAAATTTTCCCCAGCACTTAATTAAAATGATCTGGAACATGTTATATGGGAAATCATTCCGTGTAATAGAGCGA